>NW_028289006.1:2484167-3105209 GCF_059628265.1 Tinamus guttatus | reverse complement strand
TAGAGAGTCAGATCCCTTTGGTAAAACTGGTATTGGGCTTTAGTGGCTTTTTTCTGCTTGAAGAGAAGGATATGAAGCTGCAAGAACCCATAAATAAAATCTTAAAATGTACTGGAATCATTAAAGAGATTGATATGCTGGCCATTTGCAAGTATCATACAGTTTGTGCAATTGGTCCAGTCCATGAATTTCCCCTTTTATAAGTTCTGTAACTGATAGAAATTTTTGCTTTTATTGATTTTGAAAACTGTTTCTAAGTAGAAAGTTGTGCAGAGGATCCCCCAGAGACAGAAAATGTTAATGTTTAAAGCTGCATAAAACCCATCCATTTCATGAAGCATAAGATGTTCAATTTCATGGAAAAAATAATCACAGAGAAATATAGCAGGAGAGCTTTACTGAGTAATATATTTTTTAAAATGCTTTAGAAAACAAAATAATGTATTTTTTCCTCATAAATGAATTGTGAGAACTTTTCATGTCTTTCTGAGCACATTGGCCTGGATAAAATGTGGAAGTTTTGTCAAATTACAGAAACTGATGATTTAATGAGGAGAGAGCAGTTATACTGAAATCATTTATTTTTAATTTCCCTGGTAAACAATAAGATATTGATGTCAGAATATAAAATATTTTTATCTGTAAAGGTGTTAAGTCATTTTGGCATTGCTTTCTTCTGACTGATGGTCAAGGCTGCTGTTCTTTATCTTTGTCTTGCTGAGTCGTTGAGTCAATGTCTGGATTTTTGTTTAATTGTCACACCTGTGAATGTGGGTTGGTAGGCATCCAAAAGATCATTTAGGTATGTGCATAAATGGTAACAGAATGAACAGGGTTAAAAAACATGATTGTATTGGACTTTGGCAGAGTCCCAACTTGAGTAGTTTGAGTGTGGTATTTGAGGTTTGCAGGATCTTTAAGCTTCTCGGGAGACAGTGACCCGCAGAGATTTTTCCACAGCTATGTTAAAAGGGCAGATAAGCAGTCAAAGTAGCGGTCACCCTAACTGCGATCACAGGTGTCCTGCAGTGGTTTGGAGCAGGTATCCATGTGAAAGGGAAAGGAGCAGGGAGCCCCGTGAGGCTCCCACCACGAGTGGTGTGAGTCACAGTGCTGGTCAGACTTGGAGCGCGTCAGAGCTGCAGCCCCAGCCCAGCTTGGACTCACCACTGACTGCAGTGAAGTCACCAAAGTAATGAGGAGGGGAGAGGAGGGGAAATGCCTTTTTCTTCTCACTTCACAGGTGGTAAATCCCTTGCAATTCCTTAGCTCCTACCAAGTCTTTCTTGTCTGCTGCCACTCTCAGGAGCTCACATGTCTAGTGAGCTGGATTTTTCTTCTTGAAGAGTGGCAACACCAGCAAGACTTGTTTGTTTCACTTGGGAGTATCTCCACATGTGTACCTCAAGAAGAAGCTTTTTTCTTACCAGTTCTGCAGCTGGAGCAACTTCTCTGTTTCTTTTCCCGAACCGGCAAGTGTTTGGGGTGGGCTTGAAGGGATTAGCATTGCTATCTGTACAAAAAGTGTGGATGAGTGTTAATTCTTCCTCAGATATATGACCAGAACTCACAGCTTGCAGCTAACATTCCTGTTATTAAATGCTATAGAGAGGCTGAGCAATAAATTACTCATATAGAATAAAATGACCCCCTCATTAGTAGATTTAATATTTCTACCACAAAGTCAAACTGCACTAGTGGTGATGGAAATTGTTTTTGCTTTGATGCTGTCTTATTCTTCTCTTAGCTGTTAAAATGGAAGTCTTAAATCTTTACTGCTGTCAATACAGTGCCTTCCACATTTCATTTAATCTTATCAGCTGGCCGTTAAGGAGCTAGTAGTCACTAGAAATAAACAACAGAAAGCCATTTGAAGGGAATTTTGTGATTCTGCATTCACACTGCATTGAAAGGCATAGCAGTATGTAGGTGCATATTTGGCACAGTTGCAAAGGCAACATTATAATCAACAGATGTGGATCCATGATTTTAATTACACTTCTGTTGCAATTTAGAGCCCATAGTTATTTTACAGCAATAATTTAAGATCCCTTGAATTGGTAGTAATCGTAATTTAAGTTTGCTTGAACTGATAGCAACTGGAAAGAGATAGGACTTTTTATATTGATATGCTCTAGGATGTTGTAAATCAATGGGAGCAATTCCAGTGGTTCCTGAGAACTTTGAATCACCTCCTTCATGCACCTCATAGTGTTCTGTACACAATCTCTTTCTCCTGGAGTCCAGGAGTTGTTCCTATTGCTCCTTGTGTGTCTCACAGGACCAAAACAGGGTGTGAAAAATGTATTTATGATGTGATTGTAAAAATTTTTAAGTGAACCTTTAAGTAAAACTAATGCATAAGTAACTTGTATTTTACTTTGCGTTTATCTTAAATGACTTGATTGTGAGCTCTAAATTCCCCTTTGATCTTCTGTCAAACCTTCTTTCCTCTTCCTGTTCTTCCTAACATGACAGAAAGCTTTATGTGTCCAAGACATCTGCTGGAAAGCTTTGGCTGTTTTACACCTTGCTTCTGTGGAGTGATAAGTTTTTGCATTCTGGCTTGCGCTCTGATCTGAAAAAGAATTAATGAATATAGATAAGCTCTTGGCTTAGGTCCAAATCTATCTCTAGCCCTTCCATTCATCCTGAACCCTCAAAAACAATATAATAAACAATATAATGAACCCTCAAAAACAATATAATAAATGTCTTATAGTTTAAGACATTTCAAAAATGTGCCTTACTGCTAAAGAGTGAGATTAAATTTTGTCTCTATTCAAGTTAGTGGCATTTCTGCCATTAGAATGTGGTGGGAGGAGAAATAGTACACAGGTAGGTGGTATTGAAGGTCTAATATGCATGCCACCAGAAAACTGAATTTTATGGAGATTTATTTCTTTGTATTTATACTAGTGACAGAGTATATGAAGACAGAAGAGATGGTTTATTCTATTATATGCCTCAGGGTTTTTCAAGTCTTTGCTTTAGAAGTTTTATGTATAGAAAAAAATCTGCAAGAAAACCACAAAAGATGCAAAGTATAATTTTTCAATTTTGCTATTAACAATCTGGCAAATTAGATGATAATGAATTAGCAAAATTAACAGAAATGCAAATGTTAGGAGCAGAATGATAACAGGTGAAATGTAATGGAAGTTATGTGCAGATATACACCCTAGAAAAAAATCCCTGCAATGCTTCACATTTATTAATGTGTTCTTGAGAAACTATCAGTATTTGAGTAAGAGAACAGCCATCATTATGGGTTGTTCCATGAAATTTCCATCCAATATACAGTGATAGATAAGAACCAAAGAGCTTTTCCTTGTGTTTAGTTCAACTTGAAAGAGGGGAGTGGCAAAAATATGTCTTAAGAAGTCAGCTTCGTCTTCTGGGATGAGGAGGTTACAGAATTACTCAACTATGGATCACAATAAGCATGGAACTGTTCAGAATATGGTACCTGGTCAGGTCTCCAAAGACCATTTTATTGCCACAATGTGTTTTTCTATGTACTCGGTTGGGTGATTGTTTTTCTGAGCAGAGGCTTACAGAATAAATATTCTAACTACTGGATCAGAATAAATGAAATATAAACCTGGTCCTGATGCCAAAGAGAACAGTACAGCCTGTGGAATAACACTTGTGAAGTGAAGGTAAATAGTGGAAGATATTGTATGCATCTAAGCCAATATATATCCAAGTAATGACAATACTTATTTTTAGTTTATAAAACCAGGCTCACAGGTGACCTCAGATGCTTTTTCCTTACATTGCAGGGATTTTTTCCTGCTCCCCATAGTGTCTACTCTACCTTATGCATGGACTGAGCTTTGCTTGGGTCTTAGAGTAAGATGAAGCTTTTTACTTGATCTTGAGACCATAAAAGTGTGGTTTTTTACAAATACTAGATGGAAATGCTGAATGGCACAGGAAATTAAGTATGTTAAGAATGGTCTTCAGCTAATGACTTGGAATCATTCGTACTCAAATATAGGGAACAATATAAAAAGAGATAAATATTGATGAATGTTAGATTTACTTCACTACTTCGAACTATGTACATGGAGAAAAATAGATTCATAAATACTCAGTGCAAGTAATCCCATAAAATGTGAGTTTTCTATTTCACTGCGAGAGGCACCATTTGACATCTTGTGTTACAGCCGATCACTAGACCAAAGGGTTCACTAAGGTCTTTTTACAACCAGACCTGCTGCCCTTGCCAGAATTGAGCGTGTTACTGTTAGCTTTCTACCTTTTACCCAGAAAATCTGGTTCTCTCTTGAGTGACAGAAGAATGAAAACAACATGACAAAATTTGTCTTCCCAAACTTTGGCTTCCCAGTAAACTTGTATGATAATAACCAGTGTAGGTCACTCACTTCACCCTGTAAAGCATGAGTTCAATAGAGAAAGATATTGCTGAGATTGGAAATTCTTGACAAATTCTTGGAAATTCATGATTCATGTCCATTCCAGACCAACTATTTCTTTTTCTTCTCCATTTCCACCAGCCCTAGAGTTCATCATGGTCTTCTCCTTCTCACTGGAAAAGTTTGACCAAGAATATTTTCTGGTAACATGAAAGTAGCTGTGCCAACTGACTTCTGTCTTTGTCCCCGGGGAATTCAGAAGTTTCATCATTAGCATAAATATGGGTTCTCAAATTCACCTGGCTGCTAACTTTAAATTGATTTTAAAGTCTCGGAAGTACAGTATCATCATCTGGTCTCATTCCTCAAAACTAATCTTCCAAATAATATCTTAAAATCTTAATTAAAGCTGTCATGATTGCATATTAGTTCGTAAAGCAACCAAATCTCATGATCAGCCTACTATGCCCAAGATTATCAAACACCAGGCAGTGCATGTAGCCTGCTCCTATGCTGATGCAAGGGGTTCTGTACATTTAATGTATTCTTCAATGCATAAATCAAGGTGTGGTGGTGTTTGGGAAGAAGAAAAGTGCTAGCAAATATGTAGCAAATACGAAATCCTTAGTCATTTTGTTGTTGGTTAATAAGGAATACATCTGACAAATCAGTATTAAATCGTAGTATTTTCCTTAAGTCAGTAAAGATAATGCATAAAGAGCTTTGTTCTACCCTACTTTTACTTTTCACCTATGTTAAAATCATGGGATTAATTTTCCTGGAAATCTGCTGAGAAAGAAATAAGAAAATGGAAATAAACTGGATTGGAAAATAATGTCTGGTTCATTAACGTCTTAAAAATAATTTGGACCTGAGTCATTTTTTCTGTTATATCCATTTTACACAAAAGTGCCCATACCGATTTCGGTACAATTACTTGAGAAATACAGTTACACAGCCAAAAGACAAAGCAAGCCATTTGTTATCAATGCATAAAGAAGCTTTTTTAAAAAAATGTATTCAGTGTTTTCTCTCTTAGATCTCCACAAACCTCTGTGAACTGTGAAATGTGAATTTTTAAGTTTATTACAAAAATGAGGCACATGCCTCAGTGTGGATTTAGAAGCCTAATTGTGGGGCTTTTGCTTTAGGAAATTCTAGCTCTGCTCTTTCATTCACTCTTCAGATAAGATAACTTTTTTTGTTTTTTTTTGTTTTTGTTTTTGTTTTTGCTATTAACCAACATGGTAAAGCAGGTTTGTTCTAATTAGCGGGTAACTTTGCTGTGTTGTATTTTAAAACAGGCGGTACTTTGGTGAGAAAATTGGGCTCTACTTTGCCTGGTTAGGCTGGTATACAGGGATGCTCTTCCCAGCTGCCTTCATTGGATTGTTTGTCTTTTTGTATGGAGTCACCACCTTGAACCACTGCCAAGTCAGGTAACGTGAGCACTCTGGTTAGAGGTTATTATAAATATTTTAAAAACTCTTTGCATGAATTGTTAATTGTTTCATTTTGAATTGTCAAATGAATACTTGGGAAGAGCCAGTGCTTTGCTGTCATAAGGTACCCTGTTTTTAGCATCCCTGAACTGGGGTGGGATGCATCTTTTCTTGCCCAGCTTTGGTCAGTGCTGATGCTAGCCACTCAGCATGAAATAGGAAAACAGAAATGAGTAGAAAGGGGTCCTACCTTACTCTCTTACAAGGCTGGAGAAAAGTGTGGAAGTTTCATTCTCTTCAAGGTCATTCCAAAAGTCCCTCCACAGAGAGGCATTTTCACATGAAGAACTCCCTGGACCTTCTCCCGAGTGCTACATCTCTGCATCTTCCACACCTCACATGTTGCCTGAGGGCACCCGCAAGAATGAGTCAATGTTATCTAAATGAGCACTCATCCTCACCCTCCTCCTACAGAAGGTCATTTCTGATTCACCAAGAAGCTGAAAATGATTTTTTTAAAAAAAGCTTCTGCTAAGTTGGCTGTAGTTACGTTGGCTCTAAAGAACTGTTCTCTACAGCCAGGATCCCCAGTTTGTAAACTCTGAGGGAGTTGGCAAATATCCATTACACACATGGTTATAAGCATCTTGCCTTGAGTTACAGAAAGAAGAAATACTGTTTGATACAGTATTGTTTGAAACATAAGCAACTGAGAAAGTTATTTGTCAATTTTAAGACTGTGGTGCATCAAACTATTAACATGTATCTTCTTATTTTCAGTAAAGAAGTCTGTCAAGCTACAGATATCATAATGTGTCCTATATGTGATAAATACTGCCCATTCATGAGGTTGTCAGACAGCTGCATTTATGCAAAGGTATGTTTTAAAATACGCAAATAGAAATGCCTTCCTGCTAACAGCATTCTGTTAGTCTTTTCCATTGGCCTCTAGTGAGCTTGGGTAGATAAAAATCTTTAAAGGCGAGATTAAGTTCAACCTATATTACCATCCGTGGTCTTGTTTGAGCTGCAGAATACCTGGATGCAATTTGGATTAGTGGATTCAGCAGCCTCAGAAGTCATGTGCCAGAGGCATGTGCTTATCATTAGCCTTTATCTTCTCTATGCTCCTCAGAAGGAACACTTTGGGTTTGAAGTAAACCCAAAGTTTGAACTGCTCATGCTTCCAGAGGTCACTCCCAGACCAGACTGGGGGCTTTTCAGCTGATTCAGAGCTCTGACTTTGGCAGGTGCACATCATACAGCAAGAGAGGGATTTCGACCCTCAGGATTATCAGCCCAGCTGTGCTTTGCATCATGCTAAATTTATTTGGTAAAAACAGGAAATAAAACCTTATTATCATAAATTGATCAGCTTGATCATGTCTTTCTTAGGTAACCCATCTTTTTGACAATGGAGCTACTGTCTTTTTTGCTGTTTTCATGGCAGTGTGGGGTAAGTTTTTCTTTTGCTAAGCGTAATTCCAGCGTGTTTTCCTTAAAGCCTGCTTGTGATACAGCATAGGCATATTGTAAACTCCATGCACTGAGGTGCATAGTATAGGTATTGATTCTTTTCTCTTTCTGCAGAAAGAAGATGGAAGTGGCTAGAATCTGATTTTTTTAATTATTTTAATTTTTAAAATGTAAATCAGTGTCTATAAAATGTAAGCAGTGTCTATACAGATAGTTATATGTTGTTGTTTTTAAGTGTTTATAGATCTGTTGGCACTTTACTCAGCCAATAGGCTTTGTCTCAGTTTAAAGAAGCTCAGTTCAGTGTGTGCACTTAGACAAATTAATGCACTATTTTTCCTTGATTTCAGAAAGGCAGTGAAGCCTTCTCTGATGAAATAAATGGGGGATTTATTTGAATGGCAAATTGATTCCAGAGTGATCTAACTGTTGCCATAGAGGTTGAATTTTGCCTTTAGGACTGGTTCTATTTCTGGCTCAGCTGTTTTTCCTACTGTGATCTTGCAGGTAGAATTGAAGGCAAGAGGGAACAGTCATTTGTGGCAGTACATGAAGCTTTTCAAACATGCCTTGAGCATGCTCTTAGCTGCTACCATGCTGTCCTGAGAAAAGATTATTGTCACACATCTTGGAGGATGCCTCAAGGAGGTACCTCAAAAATAATATCTATCCCACAACTCTGGGAGATTAAGCCATCCCAATTTAGTCATTTTTCTCTATTTCTTATTCAATTTCACACACCTCAAACTCCTTTGGAAAGGTGGCCAAGTAATTCTCATAATCTCTATTCCAAATAGTGATTCTTTGTTGAGCCAAAGAGGTATCCAAGGTCCAGTGTCAGAGTTCTCGGGAGACCCATAGGAAAACCTAACAGTCCGTCTGGACTCCTGTCTCCAAAATTATGTTTTCATCTTACTTAGATAATTAGTTCAGTTCATATTTTGGTCAACTCTGTCTATCCTGTTTCATGATTTATTTGAGTTATTAACATATCACAAACTAAATTAAGTAAAAAATCAACAGGCTGTAAATATTGGATGTTTCTCTGCTATTTTTGGCATCGTTTTAGACCTACACCAGTTTTGAGCATCACCAACAATTTCAAAGTCACTCCCTTCAAGTTTTTGTTATATGTATACTTAGCTTTTCAACCTCTTTCTCTGTGCAAGCACTGAAGCTGAGAATTTCCAAGACAGCTAGGAAAATTAATTACTAATGAAAGTGTTGAAAGTTTGTGCTGCTGCAGCAATGTGTGAGGTTGTGGAGGTATTTTCATTACAGCTGGAGCTGGAGTAACATTAGAACGAGGGAAACCACACTTCCCAGAGACTTTCAAGTACTATATTTATGATTTAGCTTACCTCCTGTCTGAAGTGGATTTTCAGTCTGCAGTAAGCCTAGTGACAGCTGCAAGTATTACTGTCACTTTAGTAAATCATAGGAGAAGAGAGGAAACAGTGATAGCTTTTTGATTGTGGAAATGTTTTTCATATTGGCATGAAGAAACTTGAAAGTGGATGACAAATTCCAGCTTTCTAAATGATCCTGTCTGAGAGACAGTAATATATAAAATAATGACAGCAGAATTTAAAAAAAAAAAAAAAGAGAGAGAGAGAATGAGAGCAAAAAGGCAGATAGAATTGTATTTTCTCTTTAGCCTGAGCATAGTCACAGTCTGTTACCTAAAATACCTTCTTCACTGTCTTCAGATCCATTTATGAACACCCACCTTGAGATAGAAGTCTTATATGTTTGGTTGGGGTTTCCAAAAGACAGGCAGGTCAGCCCAGCGTTCCATGCAGAAGTACTGTGTATATTGGGTTTCTTCCTCTTCCTCTGCAGATATCTCCAGCTGATAAACAAAGTGGACTAGTGGCTTCTTTTTAAATAGGAATAAAATGCTTATTCCAATAATAAGGCTGCTGTGGTTAGGGTATGAAACGGAATTACCACTACAGGTACCATTAAAATATCAACGTGGGCATCTTAATTTCTTGATTTGTTGAGCTTGATGAAAATATAAGTCCAGTTTGTAGGAAAAAATCTCACTCTTTTTGCTGTCTAAGTTGGATTCTTACCAAAGGCAGAAAGCAAGAGCAAGATGTTCATTACAAATAAGAAATTTCTCAGAAAAAAAAATCTAGCTATGCTTGATCCTGAGTTGATTCTAATCATACTGTTGTAAAGCCAGATGAAAATACAGCATTTGCTTTGCCAGTTGAAATAACAGGGAAACCTAGTCCAAAGATGTTATAGTCTAGATGTTGCCTGAAGCTCAGTAGCAAAGTTCTGTCAAGCTCCAACAGGATGTATCGCTCAGCCATTAACCATTTCTAATGCTCTGCTAGAGAAACAGTGAACTGTTTGTTTCTTTGCCTCCTTCTTTCTTTTTATTATCCTGTATGTCTTTGGGGCACAAAAGAAGTCCATTTTGTAATTTCTTTTTGTCTGCCTAGAAGCACATTTTATTTGATAAGGCTTTGCTGAAAGGCAAAGCTGTGCAAGTGAAAACGCCTACCTTTAAATTTTTTTAAAAAAGAGATAAGAAATACCAACATAAAACATTTTTCTAACTATATCAGTTGGTCTATTAAAAGATATTATTCACCTACCAAACTTGTCTCTAGCATAAAGCATTTGTATTGATCTGCTCTCTGAGGAGGCAGAATTTAAGGCAGTTCTGTAGCAGCATTCCTAGTATAATAGACTATACTCTAGAAAAGGAAAAGAGATACATTAAATAGTGTTCTAGATACAGTGAGGATTCCTGAGAGAAGGCTAGGATTTAGCTATTTGCTGAGACAAGCTATTTACATTACCACAACTTAGTCCAAAAGCATTTGAGGAAATGACATTAAGAAAGATGTTCATACAAATGGATGCTTAGGAGTAAATAGCGAAGCTGAGTTACAAAAGAGGTCAAGCATAATTTATACTAAAAATTAGCAGAAGGTCTGAGAGTTAAAACCTATGACAAATTCAAAAATTCCAAGCAGGATTTTTGGAGAACTCTTGGCATCTGGAGTGAATGCTTCAATTGGAAATGCTCTAACAGGAGCACTGAGAATACAACTGAATTGTGTTATGCTCTCATAGTAAAGCTAATAGGTGTATGAGGCACTAGTGATCGCTTGACTAGAAAGGGAGAAATTTCAAAATGCAATACTTTTAAAAGTCCTCAGTAGTACAGTAAATCAATCAAAGATGGTTATATATAGCACATTTCAAAATATGCACCAAGGGAAAAGTGCATACTGACCTCAATAGAGGGAGAAAAATGTGCTGCAATAAAAGCTGAAACAGAGCTGTGCAGATCTCCTATTTGGTACTTAATGTTTTGAAAAGAGCTTTGAAAACCAAATTGATGAACTGAGCATACCAAATCTGACAGATGCTAAATATACCACGTGTAATATGCATAGACTCCTCCTCCAGGTACATGAAAAACAAGAATCAAGAAGTCCTGTTCATCGTAGACACATCTGAGAGATTCATGACTCTCAGATATGCAAAATAAACAGTGATGTGGGATCTGGAAATAGATTAAGGAACTATCCCCTTAAACATGTGTTTCACATCTTATGTCTTCTGCTTCAGAGGTTTGCTTTTGAAGAATATCTTAGTTGTGTTGGCTAATACATTAAAATATAATAATTCTTACTGGATAAAAACTCACTTTTACCAAATTTAAGGAAGTGTTTAATATCACATTATTAGCAGTGCACAGCAGTAGAGTCGGTAGTCTATTAAGAAGATGTCTTTAGTACTGGATGAGGGACATAATGTCAGTCTATTGTGGCACTGTTTGATTTGATATTATCCTAGTTCATGAGCAGAATTCTGTGTTCTCTGTGGTCATCATCCTGCTATATTTGCTTGTGTTTGCTGTATTTGACTCAGCAATATAGGCAAGAGCCAAACCTCATCATGGGAGAGGAAGCCCTTCTATTAAATTGAATTAGTTTAAGGAAGCTTCTACATTTTTTTAAGATAACGTATTTTAAAAAAATAAATAGTCTCAGGATTAGTCTCTAGAATAGTGATGCATAATTGTATGATTAAATGCTTCCTTAATCATTCCTTCCATCATAAAATGAAATCACAGTCGTACACAGGAATACTATAGTATCACAAATATATCTGTGCTGTACTTCAGAGTGTCATAATTAATGCCAAAGCATATGCGTACCGTCCTGTATGGTAAGAGAAATATTTAGGGTTAGCAAGGTATAAGAGAAAAGCTCCAACTTCTTCAGTAGCCATCTGTAGATTTCCATGTTCACTGGAAATTTTCTTCTTCCGGCTTCCAGTGCTTATGTATTTTAAATGGTGTTCAGAAAAGGAAAGTTACCTACTTTATCTACACTGTCCCCACAAAACCCTTAGCATCATCAGAAATCTGCCATTTTTAGCTGTGATGACTCACAGGAACAATTCATTCTTTGAGACTCTTCCCTTGGTTCATTTGAAATTAAATGTTTTCCTTTAAGACTAAATGAAATCTCTGCAGTTTCAGTCATGCTTGACACAAGCAAAGCAATCCTTAGAAAGCAATACCTTTTCAAGGCAGTTTTCATCATCAGCATGATTTACTGTTCAAAGAAGCCCTTTTATGCAAAGAAATGAAAAATAATGTAACAACTTCATTCACAATTTCTGTGATAGTAGTTAATATTTTCATGACTTAAAAACAATTTTGTATTTTTTCTTTTTGCTACAGCAACTGTTTTTCTGGAGTTTTGGAAAAGAAGGCGAGCAGTAATTGCTTATGACTGGGACTTGATAGACTGGGAAGAAGAGGAGGTTTGTATAGAAAAATTTTCTTCCTAATCTTTAATACAAAATAATTTGGTTAAAAATGTAAGCTTTTTTTTGGGGGGAGGGGGGTGGTATTTTAAATTCATTTCTCAAATCTTCAGGAGCAAAGAAATTCAGATGATTCATCAGGACTGTGAAGAAACTTTCCCCAGGACAAACTATGTTCTGTTTTTATGTCTATGTAAATCCAAAAGAATTTCTTAGTGCTTGTCATTTTGGGAAGATTGTTCTGAGGGGTAAAAAAAAAAAAAAAGTACATTGTAGAGGGAGGTTACCAAACTTGTGTGTGCTGTTGGAGAAAAAACTTCACAAGGCTTGCACCATTTTCTAAACTTTCGGGTACTGATTACCTCCCAGTTGCAACAAGGTGTAAGTTCTGTGAAAACAGTGAGAGAGATAACCAGCTGGCTTGATCAAAGGACTTAATTTGTCCCCTCTTATTAGAGCAAATCTCCAGTGCTGGAAACTAAAAGTTGAAAAATAGCTTTAGGCTTTCTTCTGCTGAGGTTACCAGAAGAAGGGAAGAACATGGAGCTGGAAGCAGGGGTCTAGGTGGAACCAGCAGATTCTATTATGCAAAAGAAAAGCAAGATTCAAGAGTAGGTAGGGCAGGAAAAGTGCTTCTCCAAGTGGGATTTGGACATAGTGGTGTCTGCAGAGGCTGCTTTTTTTTTTTTTTTTTGGTTTTTTTTTTCTCATATTTATTTATTTATTTTTGTAGCAACCAGAGCATCACTTTGTTCATGCACTGTTAAGTCTTGGAAGTGCTTCATCACTTCTGTCAGAGTATATAGAGAGTACTCTAGGACTGCTTTATCTCTCCTGGGATTAGCAGTCTGCTCTGTCCAGTGCTAAAAAGTCTCAGGGATGGCACACTGAGATCGTCCTGCTTGAGCTTCAGTGATCTGATGTTTCCTACAGAATCTTTCCTAGCTGTACTCTACATAAATGTTATCTGTCTGTTTTTTAGGAGGAAATACGTCCCCAGTTTGAAGCCAAGTACTCCAAGAAAGAGCGAATGAACCCCATATCTGGGAAGCCAGAGCCTTACCAAGCGTTTGCAGACAAATGCAGCAGACTCATTGTTTCTGCATCTGGAATATTTTTTATGGTTTGAGGACTTTTATTTATTTACCAGTTGTATAAATGCAAAATGGTGTTATGTCTGCTGAGAGAGCATGGAGATAGTGGATATGATTTCCTGAAAATTAAATAAGTTCTAGTATGTTTAGTGCAGGCTAAAAATCTCTACACGGCAAGTATCCTTAGTTGCAGTAAAGTCCCATATTAGTGGAAGAGCAGTGCTATCCCATTTAGGCACCCGCTTCTGGTGACTGATTTCTTTAGGCTTCCTGTGTAGACAGTGCAGAGTGATGAAGAGATGCTGTGGAGGAGGCAGTTGTCCTTCTTTCCTTCAACTGAAAATCTGAAAACATGTTTACTTGACACCTAGATGCCTTACTGTACTTAAATCCTATGTATAAAGTCCACAGGAAAACAGAAACTCAGTTGTAACTTAAAATCCAACGTAACATGTATAAATGAAAAAAAAAAAAGTCTTTATCTATACAGATAATTTAACCAAGTTTCTCAAAACAAGCATGAGATCTTAGGATTTATCTCCCATGTCTTATAGGTATACACAAGAATATTAAGATGATTTACATTATTTATGCACCTATATGGATTTTATGCAAAACTTTTCATGTACATCATAGCATGTATTTTTTTCCATACAATCTCCTGTTTGTTATTTGTTGCCCTAGTTTTAAACCATAAAATACAGCATGAAACTTGACTTCCAATTTCCAGCTTTCAACTTTCAACACTGAAGTACCCAGTGACTTGTCATGTTCTAAAAGTTAAAACTGCAAAAATAATTTGAAATTCTCTAAGTATTAAATGTAGGATTCTGTTACGTAATATTTCCTGAAGCAGCTGAAAAATTCTGAAATTGATATATGAAGTCCAAACTAGGATTTTTTATATTTTTATAGATAATTGTATCTCTAATTTGCAGTTAACAACAGAGTTAACAACACAGCTCTTTTTGCTGAAATTATTTTAAAAAATGATTAAGATGGTTTAAATCACTCTTATTTTTACTCTTTAGAATAACATATGTAGTAGAAGTAATGCTTTTCCTTGAAGCTGATGTTACTTATACTTGTTATTGATGCTATTAATATCATACTGTAGTCATGACACAAGTCTCAGATACAAGAGGATTGAAATTTTTCCTTCCCCTTCACACACTTTATGTTCTTGCAAAGTCAAGTGCTTCTCAGCCTCTTAATCTAGACTACCACACAAACTAGAGAAGCTTTACAGGTGTTGTAGTCCAAAGTAGTACATAGGCATGAAGGTGCATGGTCACCAGAGCCTTATAACTTTTAATACTGGCTCCTGGAGTGGGATACAATCAGGTTAACAGGAGCATTTGCACTCTGTAAGGAATCCAGAGGATCTAATAAACTAAGTAATCCATTTTTCCTTAAATTTATTAGCATCCCCAGGTAGAATCGTTGCAGAACAAAAGCAAGAAACAGCTTGTGGGGGGTAGCTTGCCAGGGTACTTGTTGAAGCAGTGCTTGCAAAAGGAGACATTTTTTCCCTATAAGTGCAAAGTACACCAAAGAAAAACATCTATCCCAAATGTGACTTGACTAGAACATCAGCTTGAAGCTAGCTTCTGCACATCATTGAGAAATACATGTGTAAGGAAAATATCCAACTTCCAGATCTGGCAGTGCTGTTTCCTATGCTAATGCTAAGGAAGAGTTACATTTTGGGGGGAACATTTAAATATTACCCTAATATGGTATTAGAAATACTTTACATTTTAGATGTATATACTTTGTAAATACTTCCTGTGTGTGTATATACTTGTATATACAAAGTATTTTATAGAAAATGAGAAAAAGATTGAAATATTCATGTTAAAACTTCTGTCTGTAATCCAAAAAAATGATTTTTTCAAACATTTCACTTCAGTGTTTTGAGAAGTAAACTCCCATTCAACGTAAGGTTTTCAGGTTGTTCTCTCTGGTTTTTTTTCCCCCTTTAGATCTGTGTGGTCATTGCTGCTGTTTTCGGAATTGTTATTTACCGTGTTGTGACTGTCAGCACTTTTGCTGCCTTTAAGTGGGCTTTAATCAGGAATAATTCTCAGGTTGCAACCACAGGGACTGCAGTGTGTATCAACTTTTGCATCATCATGCTACTGAATGTGGTAAGTAAACCTAAACCACAGCCAAAGCAAAGCACCGCGTTGGTACGTATCTCAGTCTGCAGATTACCGATTCTTTCAGATCCTAACTTCATTTCTGCCTTTGGCATTGGCAAGACTGGGTTGATTACTTGAGCAGACTCCAAAAGAATATTGACTTTCCTGTATTTTCCCTAAGGTGGGCCCATAGCCTGCGAAAGGACAGGAAGAAGAGGTGAAAGCTATTCTCTTGGAAGTTACGTTGAGGGATCTCTCCTTTTATGTTATTTTCAATTTGTTGCTCTTTACTGCAGCTTATGGGGCATTTTTATCTATCTGGAGCACACAATAATCATATATTGTGAATGTAAAAAGAAGTAAATATAAAGAAAACTATGTCTATTCTTATCAGCAAAGCTTCAATTTCCAAACTGTCATTATAAATGACAGTATCTGAAATGAAGCAGTAACATACCAGTACAGCACAAATAAAAATATCTGTTTCTCAAACATTTCTCCAGAGCAAATGTTAAAATAATGCAAGATGCCATAAAGATATCTTTTGGAAAACTTCAGATTTTGTTTTTCCAAATATATCAAATAGATTACAGCAAAGATGGATTATTTTAAGCTGTATGCTCACTACCATGAAATACCATGGCCTTGGAACTGGATATAGCTCATGGAAACAAAAGACCCCAAAAATGCAAAACTGCATGAGCTTTTTTAATGAAGGAATTAGGAACATAATCTCTCCTTCCCGCTAAAGAATGAATGAGAAGGACAGTAGTGGGATTTCCTTTGAGTATGAATAGTTGTTTGTTGGGGTTTTTGTTTGTGTGTGTTTGTTTTAGTTACTCTTTTACCAGACTGTGTTTCAAGAAGTGTAACAGGAGGCCAAGGAAAGAAAGAATTAAAAAAGAAAAAAAGGTCAAGGTGATATGTAGTTAGGGAATTCACTGTCACTGCCAGGAAGTCAATGACTAACAAAATTTGACAGCCCCAAACCATCAAGGAGAAGGTCTAGACTATGAGTAACCTCTAGACTGGAGGCTTTGAGATCTAGGTAGATATGCTGATACATCCATCATAACAAAATTATATGACCTCCAAGCCTAATGTCTCCCAGATAATCAGGCAACGTCATGTCATTAGTTTTATCTGGGTTGATAAAGACCATAAATTTGAGTGATACTGTCTACAGAAATTCTGAACACAGAATAGAATACGATAGTAAGCAGGGTCCTTTGGGATGGGCAAACTGCAGTGCCAGATGATCAGAGCCAAGCAATGCTGACAGAATCTCTAACACAGCCTCACCACTCCAGAAGAAATCACAGCAAAACTGCTCTGCTCTTGTTCTGCTCTGTGCTTTCGACACCCACATCCACAGAGCAATGTGCACTTATAAAACCGCACACTCTCTGCTGAGACAAGTATATAAACAACCAAGACATTTAGCAGTTTTACACTTGCCATTAGGAGACACTTTGAAACCTAGAAGAAATCACATTTTCATTACCTGAAACAAAATTGTCTATTCTGGAGGCAGCAAAAAGTTGTTCTGAACACGAAGTGATTGTTAACATGGATGAGATAATTCAGGATGACTTCAGTTCTTAAACAGTTGGTTTAAGCTGTAAATTTTACCTCCCTTAGCTTAAGCAACACTTTATAAAGATAACTGCAAATGAAAATAAACATTGCTGCATATACACTTTAGGAATAAACAAATACTTGAGCCTGAAAAGGGAGGAGCTCTGTATCCCTGCAGGCATCAAGGGGAGCTGAGGTTTTTTCTGCATATATTGTTCATGGAAATTGCTATGTAAAATTTTTTAAAAATATTACTATTCATTGTTTGATTATATCATTATTATATTATTACTATATAATTTTATTTTTGTCATCTTTATCACAGAGATTATCTGAATGTCTGATTTAAAATATAAGAGCAGTTACTCTTCCTAGGAAACAGTCTTATATTATTAACTATGGCAATATGGTCTGATCATATTTCTAAGAGGGTATTTCTTCTCTGTTGCAGCTATATGAAAAGGTTGCTCTTTTTCTGACAAATTTAGGTAAGCAGTGATAAATACAAAACTGAATAATATTGAATTGTTTTTTTTTTGTCTGTGTATCACAGCTGTGTTCAAACCTTCTATGTAAATATCAAATCAGAATTAATTTAAATCTATAGCAATTGTTGTTTTTGTTAAGTTTATTATAAAGTTTATAATAGAAAGTTTATTATAAAGAAGTATATGCATCAACTTACCTATAGCTGAATTGAGTCAACAGTTGGTTCTTTTCAAACAAGTTTGGTTCTTATTCCAACCCCATAGACCATGAGAACTGACAAATAGTTAAAATGAAGACAAAGACATGGTTTGTCAGAGAGGCATGAGTACTCAGCTCTAAGATTTTATAGAGATATGAAAATTAGAGAATCACTCCTGGAAACCAAATTTAGAGCTTGAGACTAAGGTGCTTACTGGCTATCAAACAACTCCTTTTAAGAGGGGCGGCAATTTGGAGGGAAATGTTTAGCCGAGTCTTCAGCTCTAGCAGCATCTAAGCTCCAGTGTCATTCCAGGTTTGGTATGGTAAAAGATTTGGTGATCTTTTGAGATCACCCATGAAGGTCATGAGGTCCGTGTTAGAGCACGGACAACATGTTTCTTTGGTTTTGTCATCACCAAATACTGTCACTAGGATGGCAATGGTCTGTCACCATATAACTAGGGCTGAGACATAGGCTGGAGATTCTGAGCAGGGTCTGGGAGACTGTGGTAGCTGGTCACAACTGTCAATGGCCAATCTTATTGTCAAGAAGCCTGGAGCATGGCTCTCGCCAAAGGCCTATTAAGCCAAGCATATTATTGCATGCATAGCAAAAGTTTTTCAAGGAGGTTATTTTGAACCTTTGTATGTTGATGGTATTAATGATGTGCTTTGGATCAGGCAGACACATTTCAGGCTTGGCTTAGAGGAAACACAGAGCTGATTATATCTAGTGTTAGAGTGATTTTATGTCTGGAAAATCATAGATGATGTGTCCAAAACGTATCTGTGTGAGAGGCTGTTTTATTCTGGTTTTTTGTCTTCGATTTAGGCCTGATTTAAGGCTTGTAAGCTTAAAATGTTGCTAGCATCCTGTATCAGTGGAAAAGGCAGCTGCTACTTACAGTTGAGAAAAGTGACGTCCAAGTATGTTATTTGCACAGGATATGCCTTTTTCCTCCCAGTGACACCCTGGGAATAGTAAGACAGTCATTGAAGACCTTGAAGCTTGATTAGTTTCTGCCAAGTTATCATCAAGGCAGGACTGCTTCTTGTAGCCTGTGTAGTCTGCACTAACACAAGAACTCAATGGGTCAATCTATTCTGAACCTGTTCAGCCTCTTTTGTGTTCCTGGTCTGTCTCAAAAGTGACTGATTTGGTGTGGATGATCCTTATCAGGGTAATAAGCTCAGACTGGGACTGGCAGCCTGGTTACGTTCAAGATTTGTTTTTCCAGTCTTTACATGACCTTTCCTGAGTTCATTTCTGTGCTCCTCCAGCAATTCTGCCGCTATCTCCAAGTCTGGCTAATAAGCAACTCTTCAGGTGCAGCCCTGTTTGAGTCAGACTTGTCCTTACCACATATTGGCATAAAAAATCCTTCATTTCTTTCTGCTTAACTAAACATAGAGTTGGATTTCTTGGCATGCCTTTCTGAAGTACTAATGCCACTGGTAATTTATAGTTTGTTTTCTAGGTTTGTTGATGCACCCATTTGAAAGTTCCTCGTGCGTATAATGGCTCTGATTAATGAGAATCTAGTTTATCAATGCAGTTTCTATAATTCCAATACTTTAATAGAGATTTCCTTGGAAATAAATGTAGCAGTACTGCATCCATGATGCCCAACGCCACCAGCAGTACCTCTGCTTTTCCTCTGAGTACCCCTGCTTGCAGCAGCGGGATCACTAGCAGCAAGCTCAGGCCAATTGGGCAGCATCTGCAGGATGTGGTGCTGTTGTGCTGGCATAGAAGTTGTTTTGTTAATTCCTGTCCTATCCACTGTTTAGATGGGAATCAAGGGTCAGACTGAAGGGAAGATATATGTTTTCTCTTTTTCAATTTTTCTAGTCATCCATCCATTGTGAAATACTTTTTTCAGTCCCCTGTCATGAGCTCTCTCGGAAAAGGAAAGGGATGGTTTGTACAATGAATCTGATGACTGCATAGAGTCCTTAGGTGCCCATCAGGGTGGGTAAATCCATGAAACGGACCCACGGGAGGATTTTCTTCAGTTCAGTGTGACACCTCAACAACAGGCACACACGCAGCTGTGTAGCTAGGGGTTTGCTACCAGTTTTGTTCCAGCAGATTGTAGAAAGGGAGGCAGCAAAAGAGCCTGAGCCTGTATTGCATACGGAATCCAAAAGGGATGTTGAATGTACATATTAGCACCACCACCTTTTTAGTCTATTGAGAATGTACATAGCCAAGTGTCAGAAGAGATTTCTAAGGGTATTACAAGCTAGGTGCTGTTTGCTTCTCTTGGATACCATTTCTACTGTCAGCTTATATACTGAAATCAGCAGGCTAATTTGCAAATGCACTGCCAGCCCTGATAGGTGTCTGCAGCTCTTGAACCAAGTAAAATTGTCACTCTGATTAAATCTCTCAAACTCTGCTCTCTGTCTTCACAGAGCAGCCTCGTACTGAGTCTGAGTGGGAGAACAGCTTCACTCTGAAAATGTTTCTTTTTCAGTTTGTCAATCTGAACAGCTCTACCTTTTATATAGCATTCTTCCTTGGAAGGTAAGACCAGTATGCGTACGCTTATGTCCACATAATGAAGTAGAGAGGAGAAATACAAATGTCTGTAATGAAACAAAATGGGACTGTATAACCAAACATCTCCAAATGCAAATTCCACACTAGCAAGATGGGACAGATTATTTCATTGTCTTTTAAAAGGTCCAGAAACAGACATATTAGTATCACTTCCTAACACCGTATTACCTCTTAACAATTGCACTACTGGAAACTGATGCCTTCCACAATACTATATGTGCAGGTCACTTTGTCTTTCTTCATGTGTATAATTTGTACAGGTAAGTAAATAATTTAAGACTGTCTTTTCCAAATACTAAATACTTTGCTTCCTTCCTTATATGATTTGGTCTGTTTTCTGTGAGCTGAGAGCTATTAGAATTTGGGTTGTTTTCTACAGAAAATGAAAAACTCTGTGTGTGTGTGTGCATGTAGATGTATGTCTCTCTCTCTATTCTGCTTTCCTAAAAGCAAAAGAAAAGCCTGTCAGCAGAGATGGAGTATCCATTAGTGTGGATTATTTGCATGTGAGAATCATTCAGGGGAGAAAACATGACAGATTCACAGAAGGCAGGTGCCTGCTCCCTCATTAAGGTCTAAGGAAATGGTCTGGTGGTTGAAAGTCAATTTCCAAAGCCATTTTCCAAATTGACATAATCAATTTTATTCAGATTTACTCCCTCCTCTGCATAGTAAACATTAAACAACAGATTATTTTGTATTCATATAAAGCTAGAAGTAAAATTATACTTGGCGCTCCATATGAATTATTTTAAGAATCTCCCAAAACTTTTTGCAGCATAATGTCTTTTCCAGTTATATCAATCCTGCAAACATGACATGAGACATAAAACAGTGTGAACTTTCTTCCATTTTTGAGAGCAGAGGGCTCATACAACATAGTTGATGTATATTCCTGTGTTAAAGATTTACAGGACACCCTGGTGCCTACTTGAGGCTGATAAACCGGTGGAGACTAGAAGAGGTGAGTGTTGTGTTACTGAACAAGCTGCACTGATTTATCTGTCGCCAGGGTGGCTGCAAACCACAGAGGCAAGCACATCTCTGCCTAGGTGTTTTTAAGTATATTCCTGGATTCTTGGTTGCTCCGTAACTCTAAGCTACTGACTGTCTACCATCTGTGAAAAAACATCTGTGTATTGATATGTGCATCTGTGTATTTCTTGCAGGGCTCTTCGTTTGACTGGCAATGACAAATGGTTTAAAATTTGCTCAGTTTATTTTAGAAAAATTCATCCTTGAAATAAATTGAATTCAGATATGAGTCTGATGACTTTTGACTTCTAAAATGTTCTCCCCTCTCAGTTTTTTAAGCCTTGCTAACCAGGGAGCTAAATAGTAATAATAATAATAATAATAATAGTAATAATAATAGCCACTGCTAAAATGAGTAAACCCTGGCTGGAGAAACTGAGAACCTTTATGTGATAGTGAGAGGCTTTTATTTTTTCAATAAAAATAGCAGTCCACTCATTCATTTGCATTACTCAGTAAACAATACCAGGACTATCCTCTGTGTATAAACTGTTTGTATGTGCAGCCAGGAGGAATTTTGCACTCATTCTTAAAATTGAAGCCTAGTCAGTCTCCTCAAAACATATTGAAATCATTGGAGAAACTTGTATTCTCCTTGCCTTTGTCCCACCTACAGTCACACAGTACCTTGGCATCATTAGTGTGAAGTGTGAAGAATCAGCATTGATTTCTGCTGATTCTGGTTTCTGCAAGGAATTACATGATGGGCTTAAAAGACTCATGATACAGCTTCATATGCTCCCATGAGTTTAAATTCAAATATATATATATATACAGCACAGAATTTCCCTTAAATATATTTACCTAATATTCATGTACACTCTTTAAGAAATGCTTAACAACTCAGCATTATTTGTTTAACCTTTTGTTCCTCTTTTCTGTAGTGCCACCCTAGTGGATGCCTTATTGATCTCTGTATGCAAATGGGTATTATAATGGTGCTAAAGCAGACCTGGAATAATTTCATGGAACTGGGCTACCCGTAAGTCAATGCCATGCTTCTGCTTCTGTAGGGCAAAGAAGAATATTAAGTTTATTGCTGCCTTCTGACCAGATACGTGAAAGAAAGATACAATAGTAATTACAATAGAAAATCCATCCTAGGGTAGCGAATGCTTAAGACAGATTTCTAGACATTTAGAGGTAGCTGTAGTGTCTGCTTTTTACGCTGGATATAGTTTTCAACGGTGAAATATAACCAGTAAATAATACATGGGAAGGAAGTGCTTGATTTTGTTAAATTGCATTGTTTTAAAACTCATTAAAAATCACTGTAGGACTACAGTGTTCCTTATGCAGGAAATATTATATGTATCATTTTTATCTGCTTCAGTAAGTTATAAATTGCATTTCTCCTTGCTGAGTGATAAAAGATGCCTGAAAGGCAGTTATTGGCTGGAAAAAAATGCCCTGCTAACACATACATGCTCAGAGATAGAAAAAATGTTCAGACTTGATGCATAGGCAGGTGGAAATGCCCCACTTCAGGGCATTGTAGGGTTTTGCCCTAGCTAAAAGGGTTGACGAGTATTCATCTCCTGTTTGCTTATTTGCCATTAATATTTAATAAGCATAATTAACATAGACGGTTGATGGCAGGCAGCGTCTGGTCCCCTTGGCTGGTCACCAGGGGGAATTAGCAAATAGGAGAATGTGAGGAGAGCTGGTGCGCTCAGGAGGTTTGGCCCTGCGTAGCTCTGCCGCGGGACGGGCCGTGCCCTGCTGCAGGATCCGCAGCGGAGCTGGCGCGGGGTTTGGTCCCTGCCGCGCGGCAGCACGTGCTGCAGCAGCCTCAGCGCTGGCCACATCCCACCGTGATGAACACGGGGTTAGTGATCCAAGCAGGCAGAGCAGCTGGGAATCCAGGCGGTCGGTCAGCACTCGCTGTCTCTCCTGGGTCCCCCTTCTGGGTTGGCGCCCAGCTCTGCCCGTCACTGCTCTGCAGTAGTTAGAGCCGGAGGGATTAGCCAGGGAGAAAAAACAACAGCAGCAACAGTGATCCTTCTCTTTCCACTGCATGTCCCTTCTGCCCGTTTCACTTAGATCTTTTGGGAAGCTGCTAATAAGGATTTTGAAGCCTAATAAAGGGCACCAAGAGGATTAACAAAGGGGACTCAAGGAGATAGAAGGGATCATTTAAGAAGGACGAGAGATTTAATAGAGTGAACTCAAAGTCAGTCAACTCATTTTGGAATCACAACACAGATCTGGGTAATGTGAGAAGCTAAGACTTGTTCTGAGGAGGAAGGAATTTGGTCTCCAGCCCTTTTATTCCCTCTCTCCTACCCCAAAAGTCCTCTGAAGGAGGATTTATTTCCCTACCTCCACCCTCTTCCTTTTGAGGGGGGTGGAAAGTAAAACATCCTCTAGCTAAATGCATGACTGGAACCAACACTGTGTGGATGATCACAGGATTTGGCAGCAATCTAGCATTTTATAAATTCATTGTGCCTCCATCCACATACTGGCTATAGCCTGCCCAGACTCTGGCAGTCACCAGCACTGCACTTCTCCAAAGCCAGCAGTGGGGGATGTGTCCCTATAAAATAGCCCTACGAGACAACCCAAAGCAGCCTTTTTTTCTTCTGGGGCTTTTATTTTACTTTGTGTTTTTTTGCCATGTTTCAGCTCTAGTGCTGGCATGTGCTCCTACAGGGACTTTGGAGACACAGGGGACAATCTGAAATGCTCCTCTGGGCTCCAGCTGTTCTTTAGTAACAGGAACCTCAAAGGCTGCTGTCACTTCCCTCCCTCATACCTGTCACATTAGCTTACGTTTTGAAATTTCTGCCTGAGAGTTAAAAACAAAATTTCAAAGAAACCTGCCACAGAAACCAGAAAGTTTCCCTGAGTGTGCTGAGGTTTGAATGCTGGCGCATTTGTTGCTCAGTGGTTACATGTTTTGATGCAAATACTGTCATGTCAGAGGGCTGCTCTGCTTCCTATAAAACCTCCAGAAATGTGAGTCAGTTCTCCCCTCCCGCAGCGCTAAATACATGCAATAACTAGGAAATGAAGTATAAATTATTGCTTCACTTGAAGCTGGGAAACTGCAATTTCAGCTTGGCGTTTGACTTGGAAGAAGAACATGTATACATAGAGAAGAAGACATTACATTACATTACATTGCTCACATTTTTCAGGACATACAAATTGGAAAAAGACATTTCTTTGGATATTACCAGCAGTCTTCAATGTTAGTAACACTGGGCATAGGCTTCCCCTCTCACACAATAGGAAATTAATTGGGATGCATCTCACAGTATTGGTCTCCCATTCACTTGACCCCTTAATTTTCCCTCTTTGCAGGAGTTCACTTCTAAACTCTGTCACTATCCCATGGTAAGGGTAGGAAAGGTAGAGTACCAAAAGGATGCCATGGACTTCAGAGAATTTCTTTTACTGATCTTAATCCATCAATCACAATCTTGTTAATAAGAGTGGAACTTTTTGCCTTTTTACATATTAGAGAGCAAGACCAAGAGAAAAATATTTCTTTTTGTTTTTTTTGCTTGTTTTTCTTTTCCTTTCTCTGCTAGCTGTAACTCATATCCCTTGTTGGCCAAAGCTACCAATGCATCTCTCTGACCTAAGGGGCCAGGCTGTGGTGTTTATTTCAGATATAGTCATTCCTTTCCCCTGGCTCAGAGCCTCTCTCACTGCCCCATACATCTTTCTTCAAGAACAAGGTGTTTTTCCCGACAGTTCCCTCAGCCATCTCGAGATGGAGATAGCTTTCAGATCAGCAGTTTTCATGGCCACCAAGTGTGCTGTCAGTAGCCCATCCCTTCCGTCAGCCCTTTGTTTCTTCGAGCAATCAGTTCCAGACACTATTTCCATCCAAAGATACTTTCATCCCCTGCAATTGCTCAGGGATTATTTGTCACACACACCATTGAGCTACACAGAGATACCAGCTCACATGCAAGGAGAAGTCCAGCTGTATCAGCTCTCAATTTCCTCATTTCTCACTCGGATTTCACATGTCTCCACACAGCATTGCATTGGGCTATATGAACAGGCCCCCAAACAACTTGCCATTTTGTGCAGGGAAGAAGCAGCCTAATAAAAGGTTGTCAAAATCTCTCTTTCATTCTGATATCATGTAGGCCTCACTAACAGCCCACCAGCTTTATCTGTTTGCACACCAATTTCACTGTTGTCAGCCACGTGTATTACTAATGCTGTGTCCTTCTGTGCTTCTGGAAATTCATTTTGCAAGGTATGTTGTGCATGCTTAGCCTCTACCTAGTTTTGCAATGAGCGGTCAATAACATTCTTTATTTTGTTTCTATACTTTATTTGAAAATGTAGGCTAATTCAAAACTGGTGGACTAGGAGAAAACTACGACAAGAGTATGGCACACAGAGGAAAACAAGTTTCCCACAGTGGGAAAAGGACTACAACCTTCAGCCTATGAATGCTTACGGACTCTTTGACGAATACCTAGAAATGAGTATGACACTGACCGCATTTCTCTCTCTTTTGCTAAATTTTAACATTTTTATTGATGTTGAGGGCTGTTGTATTCTTTTAAGTAATGCTGAATGAAGCTAATGAGGCTACAAAATGATTTTCTTTCTCACAAGTCAGGTGAGGAATGGGAGTAAGTTTTTAAGGAACAAACCACATCAATATAGCTAATCACGCTGCTTCTGGTTTGCTAACCTTGCATTTATGAAACACTCCAGAGTCTGGCTTTGTGAAGGCAAGATTGTTTTCCAGATTGCTGCCCACCTCTTTGCTTGTATACACTTCTACACAACTTTGCTGTTTTTTGCTCAAGGAAATTCCCTTGGACTGTTATATTTCAAACTGCGTGGCGCAGAACTATATGCTCATTTATGTTTAAAATTTGTCACTATTTGCTACCTTGCATTTACAAAGCAACTTGCTGCTAAAAGGCATTGCTTAATCCAGAGAAGAGGGAAGGGTAAATTATGTAAGAAATGTTAAGAGAACAGGAACTTTTGCCTTATGTGACTGAACTGCACATGCCATCAACAGTTTTTTTCTCCATTCTTTTTAAATTAATTGGAAGTTTGACAGTTGGGGAAGCTGCTTTTACAAATTTGCCTGAGAGGTTTCAAATGACTGCCCATGACTGCACTGCAAAAAGAAGTGTATTCAGCTCTTAGCTTTTTAGGTACTGAGAGATCCTAGCTGAGGCTGGAGTAAAAATATTCACTAACAGTGCCACTTGTTGACCTCTGAAATTCTCTCCAAGTTACAAAATCGGAATGTGGCCCACTCTCCAGATAGATGCACATTTGTGGTCTCCTCCTGGCGCTGAACATTTGGAAAAGAAATGCTGTGCAAGAGGCACTAGACTATTATATAGCACAGAATAAGGTGAAATGTTGTATATGTCATCTTCTCCATATAATGCCTTGGTATCTTAGGCCTTGGGATAGAATCTCAACAGTTACATTATGATCTTTCTTTTCTAGTTCTTCAGTTTGGGTTCACAACGATTTTTGTGGCAGCTTTTCCACTGGCACCACTTCTGGCCTTACTTAACAATATTATTGAAATTCGGCTCGATGCGTATAAATTTGTTACACAGTGGAGGAGACCTTTAGCCTCAAGAGCCAAAGATATAGGTGAGCTCCGTATGTGGTTGTGTGTATGTGTGAGCAGGCACGCGTTCAAGCATGTGTGTGTGGTGTTGATTTCAAGGCAAAGCAAGGACTTCTTCAAGCAAGAGCGATTTAAGCAGTTTTCACTCTTTTCACCCATTGCAATTAAGAGTTCATATTGAAAAATATCTCAATGATTTTCTGGGTCACTTATCAGCTAAGATGTTTTAATAAAGTCATCAGTGTTCTCTGTAGGCTTTTTCTTGTGGAAGACATGATGTGTGACCACATGTAGCTGCTCAGTTTGAATATAATAACAAGACAAAGCAGATGACAAATGAAAACCAAATTAGAACAGCTGCTGTTCTGTAACAGCCCTGCATGTTTTCTACATGTGTGTTAGCACCTTGGCCAACAAGTTCCCTTGTGATTCTAGGGCTGTGTCCACTTGGTCTCTGGGTAGGTTAGTCTGGGAGGGTCTAAATTCCAAGAAACAAACTGCTCTCAATGAGGCACCTACATTGCTAAACACAGAGCTTGCATTGCTGGGAGGTCACCAGCCACACACTGCTGCAAGGGTTCTCTGAGCATAGCTTGACTATAATCTCCTCCATCCTTGCAGTGTACAAAAGCTGAATGCTTCTGGAAAAGCATAAAATCAACTCATCTGCCAATGCCGATTCCCTGGTGTCTTTGGATGGGTAAATAGATGCCCTGCTGCACTGCTGAAAGCACTGTATTTAGCCTAAAACCTAGAACAGCAGAATCCAAGACTTCCTCCTCTGTATACATGTATACAATGTATCTAAAATCTGTGTCTCAGTATGAGAAAAGGGTGGAACTAAAGGGCATTTAGGTACAAACAGGGACTTCAGCCAGCACACAACCCACACTGGAAACACAATTCAACACAAAACAATGAAGAAATTTTTTAGGGACAGCATGATATCTCATCAAAATCAGTAGATGTGTCTAGCCTGCTTTTGGTGGGATTCTCAGTGTTGGTCCCTATGACCATGTCACTGTGAGCCCTTACTGCAGAGCTGTGGGTCTGTTCAGATTGGGCCCAAAACGCCCAGGTCATGCCTAGGATCCCAGCGTGCTGTTGTCCATGAACATTTACGTTAATGTCATGCCATGACAATATGGATAGAGACAGGAACTGGTGGCACCCAAGGCCTCTACAAACACAGGCAGACTGTAAACTGCATGTGCTCTTATGTGCAAACCCTCCTCCAAGCATAAGAAGGGAGGCCTCATAAGCCCTGAGGTTTGCAGCTTTTCTTAAAACTACTCATGGTGGTTTGGTTGAGCAAAGACCTCCATGAGCACTTTTTTTTTTTGGCTTCAATCCTTTGATGGGAGTAGAAATTGGGTCCATTGAAGTCCTGCAGTTTAACATGAAAGATTATTTTTACTTACTATCTAATAGAAACTGTATTAAAAAATAAAATAAAAATAAAAGGTTGGGGCAACTACTCCAGATCATGTAGTATTTGAAGAACTTTTGTCCTTGTTTCCCTGAAGCTAATGTACTCTCTTTTTTGGACAGGAATCTGGTATGGGATCCTGGAAGGCATTGGAATTCTCTCTGTTATCACAAATGCATTTGTTATAGCTGTGACATCTGATTTCATCCCTCGACTTGTTTATGCTTACAAATATGGACCTTGTGCAGGCCAAGGAGAAGCTGGACAAAAGTAGGTTTTTCTTTGGGAAAATTATTGTGCATTAAAATTACTGCCTCCTTGAACATATGTATGGAGAAACAAAATTTTATTGCTTGTGCTTAGGTAACACATATTAGGCCAGGTGTTGACATATTGTATATTCATAGAATGAGTTGCTTAGGTAACTATAATTTATGACATTAATTCAAGGAAAACATGGCAGAACCATCAGAGAGATTTGGTGTGTGTAATAGTATGCCATTTTCATCCTTGATTCCCTCCTGCACTTCCCAGCTGGTGTACGTGGATGTAACCCTCTTTAGTTATGAGACAGTGCTGATATTTATCAGATATGGATTTAATCAACACTTTAAACTTGTTCACTAAGCTTTTTTTTCTTTTCCCCTGATATCATATTCAGTGTGCATTGGTTTGAAAAGCAATGTCTAATGAGAAGAAGCAATTCCCAACCAATAAATCAAGGTATAGTTACAGGGTGGAGTAATCTGACTTTCTTCTAAAACTAGAGTCTCTTAGATTAAACCTTTCCGGAGACATTTTGGAACTGAATCCCTGCTTCCTAAGCAGCTTTTCTCTCAGTTTCGGTAAGCACTGAGACTGGGCGAGGGTTTGCACACCCACCAGCAAGTGGGAGTAGAGCTGCTAAATGGCAGCTTTTGAAATCTGGTCTGTCGGGCTGCAGGGAGGTCACCGGTTCCATCCCAGCACACAGGGACACTGTTTACAATTCATCTCCAAGCCACTCCATTAGTAAGGACCTTACTGTTAAAAGAAAGAGTCGAGAGAGTGCTTATGTTTTGCTATAGCAGATTGATTATTTTTCTCCTCTGCTACAGAAAGTGGGTTCTTTTGTGGCTACTTTTAGCCAACTTTTGACTGTCATTACTGTTTAATATTATTGATAGAAGAAAGGCAGTTCCTGGCATGGCAGTTCTTAAACAGCAGAGCTGCTAGTCAGCTTGCTGTCCTCAGAGGAGTCTAGCATTTTAGTAGGTGGCATGGGGCAATATTCCATTTATATTTGTAAAGAGTTAGAATCTTCTCACTGGTCAAGAGTTTGATCCAATGCCAGTAATTCCTCAGCATGTGCTTACCTTTGTGCCATTACAAATTTCCATAAGACATTGAGTCACTATCAGCAATTTCCCTGCACTATTGATTTTCTCAGGACTACTGTGAAAAAGCAAAAAGCGTTTAAAATGTTTATTTTTATAAAGAAGCAAATATGATTCACTGACTTTCAAAATACTTCTGCATAGGGCTTGGCTCAAGAAGGAAGCTCTTGTCATTTTAAAAACATCTTGTACATTGTGTTTGCACATCTTTGACATTTTTTCTAAGTGAGCTTCTCAGGTATAATCTGAGATAGAAACTTTTTTTTATCACTGAGTAACTTAAATGAATGAGGCTGCTTCTCTCAGAAGATATCTCTAGTTGTTAGACCTATGTGACACATACAGATACTATACATATATATATTAAAAATAATAATAATTAAAATTCCAAATTAGAATAGATCCTTAAAAAATCTATTTTGTTTCGATGTAGGAGACCTGGCCTCATACTGCTATCATTATAATCCAGCAGTACCAAACCAGATAGATAGTTCAAATCTCCCTGAGTTATTATTTCTAATTGTTGTGCCAGAGGTTCAGAAAGTTGAAAGTGAATGGTTCTCCATTCACATGGGGTTTGCTGTGCAGTAAGAGTATGAATTTTACATTCCTTGAGAAACTATGTTTAAATCCTATGTGCCTTTGACTCAAAATCCCCATATAGGATCCCTTTAAATTAAAGGATCTATTTAGGCAACCGAAGACTCTTGGTACCCCTAGCAGTTCTTGGCAGGACATAACTAGTTTTCAAACTCTCCATTAAAATGATTTTCAAGAATGGGTTACCTCACCCAGAATTCCTCTAAGCTCATCTTAGAGCTTGTCCAAATTGTTCAAATACCTGTAGGATGGCTGCTGGAATGAAAGCATTGTTTGAGAGGCTTTTTGTTTAATGGATGTTTGAGAATCACTTTCTGTTGCAGCCTTAAACAGAGTCAGTCAATTCCTTGACTGACTGGCAAGTCACTGCCACTGACTTACAATACTGTAAGTCAGAATTGCCTGGAAAAAAACCTACTAACGGGGATATTTAGGAGCTATACCTATGCTATTTATATCTGTTTTGTGCAGTACTCATCATTTGGGTTCAAATACTATACTTGCAGAGTATGCAGCATATCACATGGAATAGTTTTGTGAATAGCTTCAGTTATATCTGATCCTTTTTTGTGTTGGAAAATATGTTTAAACAGCTTTTTGATTAGCTCAGTTCAGCCTAACTGTTAGGAGAACAGAGTTAGCTTTGTTCCCTCCTTCCTTCTTCCTGTCTTGCAATCTGGCAACCTTGTGTAATGCCACAAGTGTTCCTTAAGTTCTAGATTTGAAGATAGTGTGTCAAAATGCTCAATTCAGTTGACTGAAGAATTTAAAGCTTTCTCAGTCCCCCTGCTCTGCACAGACCTGAACGGTGAGCCTAGACTTACCTGGGCTTGGAGCTGTGCAGAGGGAACAGAACAACATTCTTCCCACAACTTCATTAACACTGAGTTGGAGCTTCTTAGTGACTCACCAACAGCCCTTTGTCAGGCTGGTACATTCCTTAGTACCTCATGTTCTGCAAACCTGTGTCTCTGAATGCTCAGTCACAGTGAAATCTTTCAGTGCTGAGATCCTTTGATTAACTGGACATTTTGGAGAGGAAAAAGTTGTCTGGTAAGCCCAGTTATTTCCCTGAGCTATTTTAAATCAATCTCTTCTCCATTTAATTTAATGTCCTTTGTGCTTGTGTTATGAGAGTACCAGTGGAAGTATTCCAATTATCTTCCTAGTTCCACTCATTATTTTTTCTACTATGTCAACTTCTAGTAATCTCTTTTCTGAGTTAGCCAGTTTCTTTAGTTTTTCTTCTCCCATAAAAGTCTGCCATTGCTTCACTTTTATGGTTTAGCTGACCCACTTCAGCATTTCTGTTATGTTGCCTCAACAACCTTTTCAGATATTAGTAGTGTCACAGTTAACTGTGGATTTTGTGAAACTCAGAGAATATCCTCCTGGGTAGAGTAGTTAATGGGAAAACCTTGCTGTGCCCTGACTGTCCAGGACATTTTTCTTCTCTAGGTGTATGGTTGGCTATGTTAATGCCAGTTTATCTGTATTTCTGGTGTCTGACTTTGAAAACCGTTCAGAGCCAACATCAAATGGAAGTGAATTCTCTGGTTCACCATTGAAATACTGCAGGTAAGCATCTCATTAAAACACCTCTCTGCTTATAAGGCACTGCAAGGGAGAAGTATCGTGATACATTTTGAACTTCAAAAAAAAAGCAACAGAAAAAACAGAAGTGTAGTATTCAATACACACTAGTGATACTGGTTGAATATTACTTGCAGGACTCCTTCCTTACAGCTGAAGGAGAAGCTGAAAAACGGGTATCTCAAAGGTGCTCAGGATTTGCATGAGGTTATGGGCTGAATCAAATATTATCATGGAGATAATATGGTATCACAGGGCTAATAATAGTTGACTAGAGTTACTTAGGTACCAGTGAGTTGAAACTGCCATCAGGTTACAGCATAACACATGCACAATGAAGCCAAATTGCCCAGGAGTGACCACATTGAATCATTTCACAGGTCTGTCTAGCCTAAATGGTGCCTATCCTCAGCTTGCTTTAGAAGTCTATCTGCTGAATCGTTATTGTGTTTCTGTGCTTGCTTGTGGGTGTCAGTTTAGTAATAATCTTATACTTCTGATCATCTCAGCTTGCAGATTGGACAAATAGCCGTCTGGGACAAGCTTGTAATGAGAGAGATAAGCAACTAATTAATATTAATGGCCCAAAGAATTAAGGTTCTACATAAAGATCTTAATCAAAAAATACCACATGACAAATATACTTTTTCTATTGCAATGTTGGTTTACCAGCATGAGTCCTGGTAGCTGCAGATTCTGATCACTCTCTCCCTTTCTTTCCCAGCTTCAGGCATTGGCTTGCTGCTACTCAAAGCCAGTGGTAGAAATCCCATTAATGAATGCAAAAGTTGTTCTCTCAATATCCCATACATGGAAGACTATTAAAATTGGTGCCCCAAATCTCTAGAAGATAAATCTGTTCTTTGGAGGTACAATGAATTCGATGTATACCTACCCTTGATAGAAGATGTCTTACTTTCTCTAGCTGAGTTTTTCAGCTACTTAACCCATCTGAATTCTGCTGAAATTTCAGTCATTTTAACTGTACTTTTAGATATTGATAAGGAAGGAAATACTTGTATTAGTTTAGGCATTTTTCTAGGAAGGGCAATCTATCAGAACCCCCAAAAAGTGACCATATTCTGATGCTTTTATGCAACACAGATATTCCTGTGCCGTTCTGTTTTTTTATGAAAGTTTTCTTGTATTTCTGCATGTGTAGTACTTGGTTCCTAACAAATTCAAAAATATGAGACACTCTGCTGAGTTGGGACCTGAGCCAAGGGTTTAAGTTATGAAACATTCTAAACTTTGAAGTCAGCATGTAGACTGCAGAGAAGATCATCCCAGATTTAAGAACTTGCACTGGAGATAATACAATTTAAGAAAAAAATGTTGCTGACTAGGATCCCAAAATGGACTTTATTTTATTTTGTATAGCACCTTCTGAAAATTCAGAAGGTGACACTTAAGGGTGAAATGTAGATTAACTCGCATAAAGATGAAATTACAGTTTATTTCTTTACTTGTCTGAGTTTTCTTTAGTTTCTTATAACTGACTTAGAGATCAAGCTTTACTATATTATCTACAGTGGCATTTTCATTGTTGTTTGTAATGGATTTTACATCCCATGTAGGAAACAGACTGAGAAAAAATGAATGTCCCACTACTTTTAAATTAAGTTTCTACAATGTTATTTTGGAATTACAGGAGTGCTAATAAAAATGGGCTACAGAATGGTCAAATTTGCCTGATTCATGATTTGTTCATGTAGTTTTGGAGTTCTCGTGGACCTAAGTTTCACAATAGACATCTCTTAGTACTTTGTTGAGACCTGAAGTCTTTAAAGAACCATTCTGGAGCCAAGGCACTAGATCACTTTCTGACACAGGCTTTGATGTGCTGCTCTGGCTCTGTTAAGGTCAGAATCAGTTCCCTCTAGGCCTTGGATGCCTGGGCTTCAGACAGAGACTTCGGTAGAGCTTTATTCCAGGGATGCTCCAAAGGCCAGATGGTACCTATGGGTTTTGGGAATGTGCTTACGTGTTTTAAGATGTGAACCAAAGTGTGGCAAGTGGAGGTGATCAGGATATTGGCTTAGCATTGTTAAAATAAAACACTAGCGTAGGTGTAGCCTAAGAAATAAGCAGGAGTTTTGGTGAGTTATCCAGTATGAATAGCGATTATTTTGGTGCCAAAAAGATAAAGAGCAATGGGTTTTTGATTTGCTCTTGCTCTTAGGTAGCAGGCTGGGAGCTCGCTAACTACCAGACTCTGTTTGTCTTCCAGGTACAGGGACTACCGAGACACTCCTCACTCCGCTGTGCCCTATGGATACACGCTGCAATTCTGGCATGTCTTAGCAGCACGGCTGGCTTTCATTATTGTATTTGAGGTCGGTGGCCATTCCATTGGAAAGTGTATTTATTTCTCTGCTGTAACAAAAACAAAAAAAAATGAAATGGATTTCCATTTGAAGCTTTTCCATTAGGCCCAACTGAGACGGTAGCAGTTGAGCTTTTCCTGCGAGTTTCTGATATTTATATCGTAGTTTGTATTTCCCATTCTGTTTTCTGAAAAGTATTTCAGTTTTAAATGAAAGGTGAACACTTTGATAAAACTCACAAAGTAAATAAAAGCATCGTTTACTTCCCCTATTTGCATATCACCATTATAGTTTTCATTCAAATTCTGTGTTGGCTGGGAAGCTGTATGCTCACAAATGAGTCAGTATGGGATTAAAGAACATGAGAGAAAAGGATGAAATTTGAAGAATTTAAAAATGAAGAAGTTTAAACATTTGTGGGGTGTTTTTTAGATGCTAAAATAATGCTATTATATTAGTACTTACTGTCAGACAAGTCAGCATCAAATAACTCTTAATGAATGGGGATTCAGAAAAAGATAGAAGGGAAGGAAGAAGAACAAACTGAGATCATTTACCAACCAAGATGCAACTCCTGAGGCTTGAATTCCTGATGCTTGAAAATCCACAACTCCTGTCAGAAACAAGGTGCTCAGCATCCCTCCAGCATAAGCAGTATGAAACGCCTTTTATTCTGTGAAGAAGCCAAACAGAGAACAAACCATTTTTTGAAGTCTGTCTTCCTCTCTGAAGTCATAGCAACTAGGACTTCCAACACAGATACAGAAGTTGTAATCACCGTAAATTATTGGCACACCCTTTATGAGCACATATTGTGTTTCTGACTCAAATACTGTGTAAATTCATTCCAACTTGGGATTTCAAAACACCTCTTTGAATCACAGAACAGAAGCGTCCAAGTTAGAGGGAAGGTAAGGAGCCAACTTGTTTGCAATACAGCTGAAGGAAATGCTGAGTATTTTGTGGTATCATTTTTGTATAGAAAGCAGTTCATCCCAATAGAGAGATATTAATTCCTAACAGGCTTTGATATAGTGGATCAGACTGCATTTCTCTCTATCTCATCCCATAGTGCAGCACCCTGTACAAATATTGTTATTCACCCATTCAGGTATGAGTTTCAGGACACAGAGAGGTTGGATGTCAGGAGCAGCTTAACTTCATGAAAATAGTGCTCTACCCAGGTGAACTTGTTGTACTGGTATGGTATATCTGTACTGATGTTACCACTAGATATACCTATCAGCAGGTATATAGGTGTTTTTTGCTTGGCATTGTCTTCCCCAGGTGTTAGGAAGTATGTGCTTGGGTCTTCCTCTTACTCTTTTGCAAAAAATGCAACACGACAAAAACAGATGAAAAACCATGACTGAGATGGCAAAGAGTGGTGTGCCATGTGTAGACAGAGAAGTGTGTTCTGAAAGAGTAGCAACAGGAGGGCATGCCAAAGGCTTCCAAGGACTGCTAGGTATGGGACCAGAGCACCATGACTGGAGCTCAGGAAGCGCCGCTGATTATTGACATAGATCATTTTTCAGATCAACGGACCTTGAGGAAAATGGGTTTGCTGATGTGTGACTGGGGCACCCCACCCAGAACTCCTGATCCTGCTCCATACGTGTCAATGCGTCTCGATCTCCAGATGTCTCGAAGCCTGTGGATTTCCACAGCTACTTACTAGATGCCAAGAATTATCAGTGACTGCTAGGAGACCTGTGTTCCTCTGGCTCACAACAGGCATCTGTGACTTTCCCTCTGATAAAGAAAAAAGAATAAAGGAAAATCATAGGGAGTCCTCATGTGTTTGCTCTCTTAGCTTGGTAGTTTCAGAAATAAAAACAGTTGGACATTTGTAGCAGAAAATACACTTGTTTTTGTCTACAGAGAAGACTAATCTTTTTTTGTGGGGGGGGGGGCAGGGAGTGCTACATTTACTACAGTAGAAGATTTCCCGATTAGATAAATAATTCAAGATATTTCTTTCAAAAATTTATATACTAACTTGTCTCAGGCACCCCCTGGCACTGAGCAATGTGGTAGTGGTTATTTTGGCCTAGTTCATAAGCAAAGGCTTTTTCCATTGCCCGGGCTTAAATTGGCATTCTTTGATGCACCTAAGGCTGAAGAAGCATATTTATTTATTCATTTATTTATTTATTTATAATTTGACTAAAGAACAGCAAGTTAGACTTTGCTGCTTTCTTCTCTTGAGGGCAAAGTACATAGAAACACATTATATTTTCTCGTCAGTGCCTCTCAAAGGAAGGATTTGTATTGGACAAGAATTGTCCAATTGGACCTTTATTTCTCCCATTTGGAATGAGTGTCTAATCCCAACTTGCTGAGATGCAGGATTAGTCTGTTTTTCTATTCCTCCTCTCAAATCAAATGAGTAAATGTTCAATCAGAATCTTTTAGGGAAAAAAAAGAGAGACTTAAGCAATCCTTCCCCATCCCACTTGAGCTTTGCTATGGCATGCCTAACACATGAGATACAAAAGATCAATTACTTCGTATTTAATTAGGATGTTTAGTAAATGTGAGCATGGTTTTGGGTGAGGTATAGAGTGCAAGAGATCTGCTTTTCTTTACACAGACAGTTCACTGGTTTGAATACTTACACAAAGATTTTGTGAAAACAAATTAGTGTTATATCACTTGATCCGCTGTAGAGTGATCCACTAATGCCAGGTTCTTCCCATATGAGTCAACTGCAAAGAATGAGCACAAGGGTTTGAACACACAGAAAGAGGGACCTTGTGTGGGCCTGGCTGCCCTTGACCTTTGCTGAGGTCCACAAGCCAACGCCTTCAGCTGGAGTCTTGGTGGGAAAAAGCTTCGTGATTTGTTTTCTTCAAATTTAGTAATAGGTTTAGTTCTGACACAGCGTCTACGTGTGTTGAAAGAAGAAGGTGTTCAAGAGGAATAGAAAACACTTGTTTTCTTCCTGAGCATATATTCATTTTCAATCCTTTTTGTTTTCACAGCACCTTGTCTTTTGCATAAAGCACGTGATTTCCTACTTAATCCCAGATCTCCCGAAAGATTTGAGAGATCGGATGAGGAGAGAGAAATACCTGATTCAGGAAATGATGTATGAAGCTGAACTGGAACGTCTGCAGAAAGAACGGAAGGAAAGGAAGAAGAATGGAAAATCCTATCACAATGAGTGGCCATGATGGGGTGAGGAAAGAACTGCTTGAAGAAAAATAAGAATTATGTTCATAAGAATCTCCTTCTTTTCTATATTAGAAAGTGCAAAGCAAGAGAGGAATAGTTAGTGTATGCTGTGTGCCCTTAGCACACGTGGAAATGTGGAGGATTTTAATGATAGGTAATACGACTTGAGAAAAAAAGAAACTAGAAGGGAGTGCACTCTCCATCTCTCTGGCCTCTGCCTTGCTGCACTTTGCGTCCTCGCAGCGAGGAGCCTCCTTGTAGTGATCCATTTTCCTACAGGAAGAGGATAAATGGCGCAGCAGTTGCCTTTATCAGAGCAAGTGAACTTGTTTGCTAGTCTTTGCCTCAGCTTGGAGCAGCTATGGGCAATGCCCATGTGGACAGCAAGAAAAGGGGGATATTTCTGCCTCTGTAGATGTGATCCTTTGACATACCCGTGCTGGGAAGGCCAGTAGGTCCCACCCACATCTACAGGTGTGTATTGCACTTGCAGTCTGGGTTCTCTTGGGCACAATCATGTAAAATCACATCCAAGCCAAATTCACAGGCAGCTGTCTTATTTTACATACCCTGTGTGTAATAACTAAGATAATAGATGACAATAGCTAGGTAGTTTGCTAGGTAGTAAAATGAGACATGTCATATGTAGAATCAGTGTTGCCCCTAGGAATTTTAGCCTTTCCTAACGCCTGCAGCAAGACATGGCTTTGTCAGTATAATCTCTATGATTTCTAAGATCTGAAATGAAATGTATTACAGAATAAACTGACCTCCACTTCTGAGGAACCACTGCAATCTAATGTTCCAAAAGAAATAAAGTGCAGCAAAAGTGGAATAGATAATAATTGCTTTGGAGACCAATTTTCAATATAGCTGCATTCTGATGAATTTTTGTAATATTACATTACTAAAATTTGTGTCAGATTCTGCTCTAAATGAGAGTTTTCCAAGCTTACACTGAATATGATGCGGAAAGAGGCTCTGACCTTCCTGACACATCCTGAGTACATTTCTGTGGCTCAGTGATGACCAGTCAACTCACAGATGTTTCTGTGCATCTACTCTGCAGAACAGATTTGGCCTTTGTCCATCAAAGTTACATAGCAGAACACTCAGGAGAGATGACCCTTTTTTATTTATGTTTCATTAGAAAATTGTAAAACAAATAATAGACTGATGAGAATAAATAGAGTTTTAAAGGGCTCTAGCTAGCCACTTTATACTGGGCCCTTATTTCTAATCTGATAATCAGTTTCGTTTAAACTTCCAGGTGATGGTCCTATATGTTGTTTACTTATTCCAGCTCCACAAGAGCACTACCTTCAAGAGAATGAGAGAAAATGCAACCTCCAAGCATGCCACAGACATTTTCCATAGCAAGCAGGACAGTTCACATCAAAGGATTTACTGTGAAATCATCTTGCAATCAGCGTAGGATTGATCACCATAGACTACTCTTGACAGTAAGCATGTACTTAATAAGCAATTATACACCAGTTTTTAAAACCAAGGAAAAAAAATGTATATTGGGGCTGTTTTTCAGCCTGTTTGCTACGTTTTTTGCATTCTGTCCCATGTTGGTTTTACAAGTCTTAGAATAACAAATGTAAATGAAAAACCTGGATACTTGCAAACCTGGCAAAAAGAAAGCCTAGGTATATAACATCATCTGCTTTCAAGCTACCCAAAACTGAAACTTTGTTTACAAATGAGTTCGTTTTTTTTATTTCAAAACTTTCTGAGGGGATTTATGTTATTTACCATATATAATATATATATATAAAAGTATATAGAGACATTGTCTATTTGTAAATAGAAAAATCCTATGGAAAGAATGTCAAGTTTTCACACTTAAAAAAACATCAACATAAAGCCATGTTTAATGCCTGTATAATGCGACGCAGTAAAATTTAAAATAAATTATGCATATGAAATCTTTGCTGTTTGGCTTTCATGAATTACTTTCTCTATACCTTATCTTTCCAGAAGGCAGGTAGACCGATTCAATTAAAGCAAATGTAAATGCAGAGCAAAAAGGACCAAAATCCAGTCAGTACCTTCTCACTGCAAGTCCTCTGCATGCTTACATTGCCAAATGTTGTTAGGATTGTATTTTAGCTCCTTTTTAATGTTCTTACTTGCTTTCTCTCCTGACCCTACTGGATGCTAAGTGTAATTTATTTCCATGAAATTAATAGACCTTCAGCATGCTCAACTTCTTTGTGGGATGAGCGTCTAGCTGGAATATATAAGGGATCAGGATGGAGGAGAGCAACAGAGACACTAAGAATGGTCTTGCTGCTTTTTCTGTAGGCAAGTAGGTATTCTTGGCTGTGGGTCTAGCTAGAAGAGGATACTAAAAGGTCCCAGAGAAAATCTCAAAATTAAGAGCTTTAATTAGTAATGTCAATTTTAAAAAAAAAGTTTATTGAAAAAAATAAAATAGAAGGAGTCACTCTGCAGCTCTGCAGCAATCCTGGAAGGTTTAATAGCAAGAAATGGGATAATTCCCAGAGTCCTCTGCAAAGTTCAAGAATGTTTGCCTCTAAAACTTCTAAAGCAAGATATTTTTCCCAGGAAATATTCAGCTTGCCATTCTGATGGTGGACCTACAGATACTGCAGCTAGACATATGTGGCCCAAACTTTCATTTTATACCAAATCAAAAGTAAGTGACTGCTCAGTGCTTAATAGTTCGACAATAAGTCAAACTTTAAGATGCTCATTTATGTGCGGTTTTAATAAATTATATGAATAATTATGCAAAAATATGAAAGAAAAGAAATTGCCGCAACATTTTTCTTAACTGTGATATCTGGGAAAATTAGCGTTCAGTGCATAAAAGAAAAACAGGTAGAAGTCACAGGTCATTCAAGACAGTTTAATGCATTTTCGATTATTGTGCAAAAAGTGATCACAGTACAGAGCAGTGCAGTAAAGAACGTAGTGCTGCTGTTCTATAGGAAGCAGCTGGTAATGACCCTTCACCCCTGGGAAGCACACTCACATGGAAGATCAGCATGAACAGAGGATGTTGAAAGCACGGTAGCCCTTACTGCTGGGCACGGAGGTTTCTGTCTTGCTCTGTGCAACAGGGCAGAGGCACACATCGGTGCTTTTCATCACATTTTGGTGCTCTGAAGCATAGTAGATATCCTAGTATTTATCCTTTTTCAGGCCTGAGGGCCGGTAAGTACAAATTATTTTACTCCAGTGCTCAAGAATACAAAATGCAGTGTCTATTCCTCGAGTGTCATGGAGACAGCTCCTCCAGCACAGGAAGCAAACAGCCCCAGAATACAGGTCCCTGTCCTGCATCCCAGAAGACATTATTCAGGATGCTGATCTTGCCTCTGGTCTCCAATATGAGGAACACAAGATAGAGCAGGTATCTGGTCTCTAATTCCCTGGAAGAGGTCAGCCTCTTGGACCTCATTTTCACTTCCTTTTCTGGTCCTTCAGCTCATCTCATGTTACAGATCAAGTGCCCCCTGTGACAGGGGCACAGAATAGCTTGATTTAAACATCAAAGCCCAAGTCAGAGCTAGGGAAACTAGCACTAAGTCGTGTTCCATGCCACAGTGGCTCGGGGTCTAGCATAGTCACGGCACAGCTTTCAGAAAGCATTTAAGATGTGCAGTCAATGTTTCATTTGGGTCTCGAGCATAACTGCGTTATGAGCTGCACAGATTGGCTTTCTTGCAAAGGCGTTCATGTTCCCAACTCATTCTGCTTCCCTAGAGGAGTTTTAAATATCCATGTACAGCTACAGCATAGGGCCTGCTGTACAAGAGGAGAGCAGCTCTGTCCCCCGCCGTGCCAGGGAGCACAGAACGAGGACGCCTGGGCAGGCTGCGCCCTCCTCAGCCACAGAAGTGTGTGGTTATGGGGAAGGTGCCGGACGGCTTCCCTCAGCTGCCCATCCTCTGCCTTGCAGCTTGGGAAGAGCCTTCCTTCCCTACATTACCCGCTCCGTGGTCACTTCCCCTTCCTGGGAACGGGCGCAGCGGATGCCGCCACCTGCTGAAACACAAGATGGGCTCTAGTGTAGTGTGGACCAACTGTGATGGCTGCACCTGAGCTGGGGTGACAGCAGGGACCAAACGCACACAAATGGCTGTGCTGGGTTTTAGCGTGTAGCTCTGCAGGTAGCACCAGCTTCTCCTGGCACAGCAAAGAGACCATGCATCTTCCATTAACATTCCCGATACGCCAGGCCGAGGCCTGAGCAGGAGCGGACATTGGCCAGCACTTGGGGCATGACGTGACTACTGTGACTACACGGATCTGAATAAAAAGCCCAGGCATAGCTCATTTCCACTATGAGGACCAGCTCTGTGTGGGTAAGACAGGACAGAAGAGCGAGGAAGGGAGTGAAACGAAGGATATTATTGACTCTTGGCTCCATCTATTTGGAAAGGCACTCTAGTAGCTCCCAGGAGTGAGCAGAAAGGAGGAGATGCAGGCAACGCGAGAATGAGTGACTTAATGAAGACAAAATAAACAACAAAAACAGCAAAATAAATACATTCTCAGTATCAATTTTACAAAGCAGCCAGATGGCACTAAATATATCCCCAGCACTTTAGAAAAACCTTTCTTTCTTCCAATCTGATACGATCCTGCAGTATTAATCTCTTCATACTTTCAGTGCCCTAGAGAGACAAACAGCCCTTTCTGGGGGAACTCTGTGATCTTACAAAAAAAGTAGAAAATGCTCTGAGAGTGAGCTGAGATTCAAAGCAGATATTTTTCAGGAAGCTCAAGAATTGGAGGAAGCATTTCACTTAGAAATATTGCCTTAAGCCCTTTTGCAAAGATCCCAAGAGACAGGGAGAGCAAGAAAGACCTGATTCCTCTCTTGACATGTTCTTAACGTCAAGGTCATGCAAGGGTGACAGTGCCACAAAGCTCTGCAGAGATTTCTGCCCACAACCCCAGCAGGGATGGTAACCGATCAATCACAAGAATGTCAGCAATGCTTTTAATATGTGAGCAGAACTGTCCTCATGGGCTGACGTGGCCCTGTGTCATATATGTGGGTCATCGTCTTTGTCCTTATTGTCCGAGTCCTTCATTTCCATTTGGCCAAAAGCAGGGTTGTTGGTTCCCTCAGATGCTGGCGTGAATGGTTTCCAGTTCAACACTTTTACTCTCTCCTGCTAAAAAGCAAAGACAGAAACCATATGAAGTGCAAGAAAGAGCCTCCTTCTCTTTGACCTGCGTGCAAGCTGAGTCAGGTCCAACTTGCACAGCTAATTAGGAGGTCTGGCAGGTAAACACGTGTTGCAGACAAAACATCAATAGTTTCGCACTGCAGTAGCTGCTATTTTTCTAGGGGCATGGCGAAACCGTTATTGCACATTGTAACTAGTCATGTTAAATGCTCTTTTCGTGTAAAATGTTCTTGTCCTGTAAATTGTGTCTAAGGCTTTTTTGGGTATGCAAAGTTGTAACTGCCACATTCCAGCCTGGCGATCTGTCACACTGGACCCCCAAGCTGTTGTTTGCCAGCCCTTGATCCTTGAATCCTCTTCAACACGAAAAGCAGATTAACACACATTGTCGCTTTTATGCACTATCTCTGTTAAACATATTGAGAGGTTGAGCTCTTCATGTGCAGAAAGTCTCAGTTGCCTCTCTTTTTATTTTGAACAATAACTTTCTGAATTAGTTGTGGTGCCAACCACTTGCTACCCGACTCCCAGCTCTACAGCTGTGAAGACACTTTTTTTTCTGAATCCAGGGAGAAATTAACATTGCTGTGGGAATTAGCTTTCACTTTTTTTTTCTTTTCACAACTTTGGGGATAAAATTTCCAGATGATGAAAACAGATGGCAGTCCATTAAAGACAGTGAAGCTACAGTGAACGACATCAGCTCGATAGCTGGTCTCCAGTGACATGGGCAGAGAGCACGCAGCATAGGAAAATGGCCTTCTGTATACAGAAGGCAAAATCCATAGCATCATAATAAAATGGGCTGTCCTCTTGGGGTTTTTGTAACCTGGATCAGTTCTAAGATATCATTGCCTCTACTGCAGCACTTGGAAAGCACTGAACAGAGCTGAGCTTGCATGTTCAACATTGGGAGGACACTGATTGAAAGGTAATCTATAGTTTACTTTAAAACACAAATTCCTCCAGTGTAAGGAATGTTTTTTGCACTGTAGCTAATAACTTCTCCCCTTTTCTTTCACCTTGAGGAGGCAGCTAGTAAATAGATACGCTGACTAGAAATGTTTTCCCTCAAACAGTAGGTTATGTTGCAAACCCCCCACAATGCAGAGAACATATGTTTACAAACACCAGAGGCTTTGCTGGGTTCGAAGCGTGCCTTGGGCCAGCTTCCAGGGACTCGTGAGGGAGGTTTTTGGCAGGCACCCTGAGAACAGCTCTCTCTTGTCTCAGCGGCTGTTCTGTTGTTCACTGAAGTCAAGCTGTGGCCAAATAGAGCTTCCTTGCCTATGCCAGCTGCTTTTCCCTCACCCACCTCATGCTCCACCACTGCCATAAAGCACGCAGTCATATCAGGCAGCATCTACTCATGCTACTCATCCCACCAGGATGAATACCCACAAGAGGAGACTGCTTTAAGTCAGCATAAAACTACACTTACTATCTCAGCTTTAGTCCAGGAAAAGTTGGACATAAAGTCTTCTTTGTTCAGCAGAAATTTACGGTCTATCTTCTGTTTCAGTCCTCCTGCAAAACAACCAGGTTTCAATCAACTAGGTTTGGTTTCCACGCGTGAATGATAGGTCAGAGCCCAGCGATGGGCACCAGGCCAGGGGAGCAGGACAGAGGCATGCAGCAAAAGCCACCAGGCAATTACAAATGGATGTTACTTTCCTTAGGGATCATTTCTTTAAAGAACAAACCCAATAGTGATATCTAGAACCATCCACCCTGAACAGGGTATGTAGCACCAGACACTGCCCTGGAGCCAGGGTCCGGGTCCTTGGCTCCCTGTCAGTTCTCCAGAGTAAGGGTAGCCTCACACCACGTCACAATGATTTCTAGGGTGAGTTATTTAAGAGAAGCCAAGCAATCAAGCGGGGTATTGGAGCACTTTTAGGGCATGGAAGATTAGCTGTCTGGTGTGGGAACGTGTGTGGAAATGAAAAGAGATGCAGTGCTGGGAGTTAGTGCTGATTTCTACCTGACATTTAAATAGGGTTTTGGCCTGAGTCTAAGGGACTTAAGACACCTTAGATATAGTCTGGTGTAAGAGTTCTCTTTTGGATTTACTGAGTCAGTAGATTTTTCTGCTCTGTTTCTGTTTCACTTCATGGCTTAACAGTGTGGTGGACAGGCTTTAGTAGAGGGGCTACAAATACCTAGATTCCAAGCAGATAAGAGGCAAAAACTTTCCCATGGGCACCTCTATCAGAGCTGTACCTTGTTCTGTGCAGAATGCATGTCAGGGAGGGAAAGAGGAAAGAAATGGGAGCAAGTTCTGGAGCAGCTGACAAGGAGAAGAAACTGGTAAAAACATGTCTTGCTGGTTGCAAGGTACATGGAAGCTAATGGAACCTAGTCTGTCTACTATGTCATAGCCCTGAAGTAGAATAAAAAGAGAGTTCAGCTCTGAAGCAATTCTATATTAGCCTACTAGGTCTGAAATCCAGCAACACCGAAGTGTGAGTGACCTTGCAGGAAAGCGGCTGGGCACAGTGGTAAAGCTGGAGAGCAGCTGCTTTTATGCGATTTCTGCTGTAGGCAAAGTGGGCTTGCTTTGCGAGGTAGCAAGATGCTAAAGCAGAGGTCCCACAGGATAAAGTGGAGTCCTCAGTCTCTCGTGTTTCTTTTACCCCTATACAAGTAGTACAGGGATTACTGAGGAAGAAGCAATGTAGCCATGCACAGGTATGCAGCTCCTAAGAACATGCTTTGTGAACGTGGTGGCAAAACATTATAGTCAAACAACGATCCCTGAGTGCTCTGAACTCACTCAAAGTAAAATTGTTTTTGTCCTGTTGAAGAAGCATAGGTGTATCTCCTTGCTTGGTGTGGTTGCCGTGCTCAGGGACAACCCTTAAACCTCAGCACCTGCTGGCATTTAATAAAACAAGAAAAACGGATTCATATCTTACTGCCTCTCATGTTAACTTCTGAAACTTCTGTGACCTTATAAATCTGAAGTATCTTTTGCTGTGGACGGAGTGTTGGACATAGAGGGACTAAGGGAAGGCAACAAGTGAGGATAGGAAACTTTATAGTCTTACAACAGGGTCCCTGACACTGTAGCAATGCCAGCTCTCTGCTTGATCATGCTAGCTGGAGAACTAAGACTTGCATTCAGTGATATTCCTGGGACTGGTACCTGTGAGGAGGCTGACCAGTACTCCCACAGCTACTGTGAAGAGAGTCCCAAGTGTGCTGAGGTAGAGGTAAGACACAGAATACCAGTTGTCTGCTATGGCAGGTCTGAAAAAAAAGAGCAGAAAGAGTCTTTCGTCTCTGATTTTGTATTCCGGACAAATGTTATCTGTGTTTCTAGATTGATTATAAATGCAGAGGTACTTATGGAACTAACAAGTGATCTAGTTCTGTCAAATTTCCTCTGTGTAACAAAATGTGCATTCAAAATCTGATTTTAAAATTTGCAAGGCAAGCCCCTTGGTAAGGGAGGTCACCAGTCTGTACAGTGATGCAATGAAAAAAAAGCAGGCAAAACAGGATGATCTTGTCCCTGCTAGGAATCTGGTGCAAAGCTGAGCACTCCAGCTATCCAGATGAAGGGATAGCATCTTTAGGAGGAGCATGTCACTTAAAGGCATAAAACGCTAGCAGATTAGCCTCATCCCACTCTAAAAAGGCCCCCAAAATGGGCAACTCTCTCACTGCTGGTTGCTTCAGATTCTGTTCTCCCAGTCAGCCCTTTCCGTTGCAGTGGTGTTTTCTGCTAGGCACGAGCAAGGCTGGATCTCTTGCGTGGGGCTCGTGGCTGCAGAAACTGAAGCAGCACACGCATGTGCACCGGTGTCTGCTGCTCACTGCACAGGGCTCTTAAGGTGGAAGGATTGTGAATTCCTGGAAAATTTTGTTTAGCTCCTGTTCCTACTGTTCTCTGTTATTATTTGTATCTATTACAGCTGTGAGCGTCAAAAGTAAGATTTCTGTCTATTGCAGAGGGGAGAAAAATCCTTCGATTTTGTCCATTATACCCATTACACACTCTGGTGGCCTTGCTGGTTAGAGCTGTATCTGCACAGACAAGCTGTTGTAGGCAGAGCTGTTAAGCTGGCAAATTTCCCTTTAATCATCTACAACTTTGATCATACAGTAAAAGATTTTATGGAATTTAATGTAATAATCATAAATTTTATTCCTTCTCCAAAGCCATGGCTCCCAGTAAAGCTTATTCAAGCCTTTAGACTCCAATACAGAACAAAAGCCTTTAAGGTCAATAGGAAGAATTCACCTTGACTTCTGTTCCAGGATAACACAGGTAGACTTCACTCTTACACAAAATAATAATAATAATAATTGTTGCTTCCTAATTAATCAGGTAGGTAAAGCCGCAGGCATAGTTACATTAACCCAAATGCTAGACATATGTTCATGGAGTTTTTAAAACAAATATGTACAGTGCTGATTACAGACTATGGATTACAGATTACCTTGTGTGTTTGGTTGTTGTGTGGAGGAGTGTTGTTAATGGAGTTCCTGTTGGTGAAGTGAGAGCACTTGAGTTGGATATGTTACACATTGCAGTTGAGAGAGTTAATGGATTAGTCCTTGTTGGGAGAGGAGGGTAAGTCTGAGCTCCAATTCCAACCCAAAGTGTAATTATAAAGCCACTGATGAGACCCACAAATGCACCCTGCAAAACAGAAAATGAAAACTGGATTTAATGGAAAAGCAAAAGTACATGAAAGAACTGAAAGCCCTCTTTGCTTTGCCATTATACCTCTATGATCAAACAATAGCTTTGGGATGCTTCATATATAGAAAAAGTTGTTTTATTTCAGATCCTCCTTGAACGAAGATAAAGCAACTTTTCCTTTTACTGGTGTGATCTGCTCTTGCAAAAAATTCTTCTGCTTTGGGGTCAATTTCTTGTGGATGATGGTTGGCAAAAATGGTTTCAGGATATATATATAAATTTTTCAACTTTTAGAAAGGTAAGAGTGAGTGATCAGAGAGCCTTAATTAATAACTAATAATTTTCTTGGGCTAGCCCATGGGCTGTATTTCCAGAACTGGCCAAATAAACTTTACATGAAATAGATTTTCTTCACAGCTGATTTTTATAACACTGAAGAATTCCACCAGAAGACAGCAACTCAATCTGTATTTTAAAGAGGTCTTTTTATCACTTCTGACTTCCACATAGGTTTTGAAGACTGCCTGCCTCTCCAAGCCCTTAGATCTGCTGGATTTTCCATCCCACCCAAGGGATTGGTAGCTGGTGTTTGAACTTGCTGGTTCACTTGGCAGCCTGCATGGGGCAAGTATTTGGGCACCTCATTTCCTGCTTTTGCTCAGACGCCTCTGGGGTTACCGTGGGGCTGATTTCTCTCTGCTTTATCTCTGTTTTGTCACTTCATGGGGTTAAGTAGGAAGCTGAGAAAAGGCAAAGAGATACATGGAAAATGTCTCCCTTTCTCTCCAGGGAGAGTTCTCCCTTGATGCCCAACACAAAATGATGGAGAGAGAAAATGGAGATGTCCAAAACAATCAGTGAATTTTGAGCCAACGTGACTTAACTTATACTTACCACTTCATTTGCAAAGGAGAAGAGGATTCCCAAAGTAAATAGTCCTAAAAGGGGACCACCAATCATGCCAAAAATGCTTAGTGCTGCCTGAGGAAAGAAGAGAATTTGCTACTGGATGCTGTTCAGGAAAGTTAAATCTTCCATCATGGGGTGAAGGGGAGATGGGGTAAAAGACACTGCAAATTTGTAACTGTCATGTTCTCAAGTGGCAGGACTAGGTATAGTTACAGGCATGTTTAGAGCTGAGGCTGGGCCAGGGGCTGTCTGAGGCCAATACTCAACAAAGAGTAAAAACTAACTTCATAATGATATCTAGACATTATTTTCTTAAACAACTCCTCTGGGTTGTTTTTCACAAGGCCATGAAAAAGCAGTTTGACACCCACCTGCAGCAAGGCTCCCATGACAGACGCCAGCGCGGCCATAGCAATGCACACTATGCCATAAAAGAGACCTGTGTGGGAAAGGTAGGGCGATGTGTGAATCTGCTGAAGCTTGAAGAATGCTGCCCTCTAACCCAGTGTGACTGCTGACATCTCCAAATAAAGTCTGTCATAATCTGGACTGTCTCTAAGCTTTCCTGAATCAGCAAAAATGCCGGGTTCATGTTTACGTTAGAAGGAGCTAATACAAACTTGGCAATCTTCTTCACTGTATATCAGTGAAGATAAATTGAAATATTTAACCCCAAATAGCAGCACGGATTAGCCATTCTGGCAATACCACATACACGGCTTACACTGCTTGGCTAATCTGTGTGATGGCCCTTATTTTGGAGGAAGGATTTTGCTTCTCAGTCTAAAGCTTAGGAGCAAGAAAGTAAATGCTGAAAGAATACTGGGAGCTGGCCCTGTGACAAGGAATGTCGCAGGTCACGGCGAGGTAGATGTCCTGAACAGCAAATGTCCCTTCTTCCCAGGACCCACAACACTGACTCATTTGTTTTCTCCACTTCCACCCCTATTGAATTCCACTGCTTAAGGATAGAAGCAGTGAATTAATCCTAGCATTAAATGTGAGACATCAGGCAGCTCATGATAAGATCAGAGCACCAACGAATTTGGCCAAAACATTAGCTGTAATAATATTTAAGAAGCAATGTTCTTGGGTGATGATGCCAATGCTTGTCACCTGTCACCGGCGTGCTGTGCTCGGTGGCCTGGGCTTTGACACCACCACTGTGGTTCTTTACTCTTACTGCATACGCTGCCCTGCACCACACCTGCTGCTGGTGCCAGACAGAACAGGCAGAGGAGACAGTCACTGCACTCCAGAGACATAAACCATCTGCTCAGCCTTGCTCTCCCCCTCCGCTTTGAGCTGTGCCAAACAGAGGATCCAAATAGACCGAGGAGTTGAGGATGAAGACATGAAAGACTTGAAGAGACTGGGCAGGATGCTGCTGCTCTTGCATCACACCCTTTTCAAAAGGTTTCTCAAAAAGTTGTTTTCTGCCCTTCTGCTTTTTGGCAGATGCAAGAAAAACAGCATCTATTTCAGAGACATTTAGTTCTATAGTATGAGGAGTCCATATTGAATGCAAATGCAGTGCATCTTTACTGCTTAAAGACCAAACCAGATAGCTTTTTTCTTTTCTTCTCTTCACTTGAATCATCCATTTTCCCTGTTCTGTATAAAGCTTACCTGCCTCTTCTGGTCTCCTTCTGTATTGTGCTAATAAAATTGTACTGGTTTGAATGGACTTACTCCTGACTCATGCCGTCATAAATAAGATCTGAATCAAGATCTCATTTTGAAAAGTAAAAGTGGAAAAGATATTTTCCAGACATACTCATCCCCATGGAAAGCCAGGACAGTTTCTTTTCAGAGAGAGATCTAAAGTGTGGTCTGATGAAGTCTTCGACGGTCACAGCAGCCAGAGCATTAATGCTGGAGGACACAGTACTGCAGAAGATAAGACAAGACAAGATTTATACACATTTTTTTTGGTGTGTGTGGTGAGAGGCCTGAAATCATAAATAACAGAATGGTTAAAGGCAGGGAGAACCTGCTACTGCTGAAACACTATCAGAGAGCCAATGTAACAGCTGTGGTGTTTGGAATAACTATTGCCATCACTGGGAACAGTTAATAGTTTACAAAAATTGTTTAAAATAATTGATCTTAGTGAAGACAAGGCAGGTCTTGATGAAAAGATTAGCCTGGAGAAATCAATGAAAAGATCTTTTACATATAGCATATAAAAACTGTTTTATGTAATATCATTATAAATCTACATAGTATATATGTAGCTAAGTAAAATTCATACATGCAGGTCAATGAATGCATTCCTAGAAAAAAGACTCAGATAAGATAATTATAGTCCTCTAAAAATAAGGCATGTTGTCCAAAGCCAACTGCTCTAGGATGCCTTTGCAGTCAGAGAAAGATCACCTCTAAGGTGCAAAGCCAGTCAGGCAATTTGTAACTACTTGCACCCTATTCTCACAAGTCACCAGCATTTCCTGCAAAGAGTGAGAACAAACTACCATGCCTGTTCTCTCTTTGCATAACCGCAAGTATTCAGAGCCAAAAATTATTCTGCTGTTATATTCTCAAGGTTTAACAATTTTGTCTGCTTGCTGTTATTCAAAAGGCTTTCCTGGCAGAGATGGAGTTTCCCAGAAAATACACCTTGGGAAAGCTAAACAGAACACTCCACATTAAGAGATAGAAGGAAATTTTATTTGTCTTCTCCGCTGAAATATATATAGTGACCATTGGTCTCACAGGGCTCGCTCAAGATAATTGGAAGTCTAGGAACTCTTTTGTAAACAAGACTGTAAAGATCAGGAACAAGGAAAAGGGAAGTGTGCTTAAAATTATGTAGGTTTGAAACTGGAAAGATAAATATGAGCAGTAGAAAATTCCAGAAACTGCAGCTATTTTGCACAGCCACCTGCTTATAAAACTTACAACTACCTATAGCAGAGGGCTTTAAAGTACAGCTATGTTGGTAGTGCTGTGTTGTGTGTGGCTGAAGTTCTTAGGGAACTCCAGACACATTTGAGTTTTAAGACTTCAGAATGCTCTTGATGAAACCTTAAAATTTTTAAGCTGCAATGTCAAACAGTTCATAATGTTTTTTTGAAATGCAAAAGTTTTCATATAAATGCAACATTAGCCTAACAAATATGACAAAAAGAACTAACATACACTATGACTCTAAATTATTAAATTACCTTAATGTCCCACTGTAGGCACTAGCCACGAAAAGCCCTGGCATTCCTGGAAAACCATCGAAAATATCCAGCACTAGGTAGGGCATTAGCTGAAAAGTTCAGAGAATAAGAAATATTACTGTTTTTCTTTTTGCACTGTATTGCTTTTGTTACAGCCTTATTCCTGCCATCCTAACCAGCTCTTCTAATTTTCAGTGTCCCATTTTGCATTAGTTAACTCATTTTCTCCATAAAAAAGATGCCCAAATCATCCACTTGAGATATAGTAAGCACTATTAGGATCCAGGTTTTAAACAGGCAGAGGTAACGCTGAGGAACAAACTGCCCCTACAACAAAAGGACAGTTTGATTTTTCTGGGAGCTTCTTTTGTATAAAAATACATTTTTATGTATTTTTGGCTGTGTCCACCACCACCACCACTCCCTTTTGCTTATATATCTCTGAAATATTTACTGTGGATTTACCATGTTCCTTCCCTGCAGGTAGATGATGGTCAAATCTCCTAACATGCTCTTGACCATGGTTAGCAGCTTCATCTAGGCTCTCCTCCCATGCAAAGGGTTGCCCTCATCTTCTCTGCACACCAAGCCCCATGGCAGCACCCCCTGCCTGTCCTCCTGCTGAAACATGAGAGCTTTACCTGATCTGGTGCTGAGATTTTCTTAGAGGTCCATGGGTCGCAGTCCTTGTAGATGGAGTACAGCACCAGTCCGCACAGCACCGCGCACGTCAGGATCACCCAGAGGCCCACCAAGTTGATATAGAGAGACCTGCATGCGCGCACGAGGAAGGGCCATGGTTAAAGAAAGTCAAGGCTGAAGAATTTCACCCTCCTGAAAACCTGAGAGGTTGGTGCCTCACTAGAACCTAGCACATGTGGACACGGCAGGCTACGCCTCTGCTTGGTTCCTGACCAGCCAGGAATGAAGGAGCAGCTGGCTGGGCCAGTGTATTGTGCCAGGATTACCTCAGCTTAAATAGCAAACAATGTTCAGTGCTAGGCATGGGCAGCAAAGAACTGCAGAGAAACAAGAGCCATATGGAGCACAACCCCAGCTCCACAGAGGCATGTGTAGTTGCTCAACAGCTGCTGAAGTTGGTAGGACCTAGATATCCTGGTATGCTGAGGTCAATGGACCAGACCTCTTCTAGGCATGAGCTTCTTGTAGAGCCAAGTGATTAGATGACACCGGCAGTCACATACCACTGAGGAAATGTCCCAGATGGTGACTGCCCACCTGAAAGGGAGTCATGATATGGCCTCAGACAAGCCACCAGACATGTCACCGACATTTTAAAATATAAGAATTAGATGCTTTCTTGATAGTATGGTCTGAGTGTCCATCCTCTGACAAAATCTCATCAATAAATGATAGGAGAAATATGGTTATTCTCACATTTCACCAGGTGCACGAGTTTCAGATTACAGGTAGCTGTCAAGAAAAACTCCTTCTCATTGCACCCTTTGGTAAAGACAAATCCCAGTCAGATTTGTAAGGTGCGGTGTCCCAGATCAAAGCATGGGTCATCTTTTAAGGGCTCTACAGGATCAGAGTGGATGCAGAAAACTAACCTTATAGGCCTTGTTCAGCATTGAAATGTATGGTTAGGAAGGATTAACTAGCTGAGCTAGCTATATCACTCATGAAGCAAAAGTGAAGTACTTTCCATGTAGACACTCACATATTGGTTGGGTGTCTTGCATCAGTTTAGCTGAAAGTGTTCCTGTGTTGGTTTAATCTACTTTTATTCAACGCACTCAGAAGCTATGTAACACAAAATTTACCCAATAAATTAAATTAATCCAAATTCTTAGAATAGAAGTAACAGCAGTATTAGCCTATAGCCTATAGCAAAGATTAGAAAGTCAAATAACAAAAGGCAGAGAAATAGAGGAAATCAAAAGGAATTGTTTGTTTGGATCTGGCAAATCTTGTTTTAAAACTGTGTCAGTGATTAAAACTGAAAAGAAAATTCTGTTTTTTCCTTTTTTCTTCTGACTGGCTTTTATCTCCTGGCACAAGGTATATCCTGTGACTAGGCACTGGACTATAACAACTATAGCACTACTAGAGGGAGGTGTTCCCATTAATTGTAGGTAAGTAGCATGGGGTGGAATTTGGGTGAAGTAGGTAGTGTAACAGTGCAAAGCTTATTTTTGGTTAGTTGTTCCAGTCTGCCTCTAGGATTTCAACACTGAAACATGCCAAATATGGACTTGAAAGGAAAGTAAGATAAAATGTGTTAGTAGGCCCCATTTTTCTGAAAGTCCTTTTCTGCTCTAAGTGTCTGTTATCACTCACAAATCAGCTTTATGCTCGATTTGCCTACATGGAGCAGCATGTGTCCATACCTACTGGTATGTTTCTTAAATGGGATGAAATCCATTCCCAAAGCCTGGCAGAATTTCTGTTCTTGTGTCATTCTTTAAGGCCTTCACAGAAACCACAAGTTGGGGTCTGTGGAAGAATTAGTTTCTCAGCTCTGTTTTATTTTTGTGCTGTCTCTTCTAAAACCTTTCAGGAAATGCAATGGTAGTGCAAAACTATTCTTTTGACCTGACAACATTTTTCATTTCTGTGTGCAGGTTAAAAGGCATTAAGAGATGTAGGACATCGATGTGACTTGCTAGAGGTGTTTATAAATAAACATTTATCTAGCTCATTTATAAATAGATAGTTACCACGGAATGCAACTGCCTATAATTGTGACAAGAGAACCAGGGGAAACACCAGTCAGTACAAGTGAGATGCCAGAGAATCCAACTGGCCCCTCCAAGCAGGAAAGGACTCTGCTCATAAAGGCAGTGTTGCTATAAATTTGTTATGAACCATAAAACTCACCTAAGTCCCTCCAAAATCAGGTACCCTCCTGCCCTGGTCGAACCTGTGCAACAGCTCAAAAAATATGCCCAAAAGCTGCTGTGGTGCCAGGTTCCCCTTGGCCACACTCTGCTTCTGGGACACCCCTGAGATGTCCCTCGCTACAGCAAGGGTGTGAGAGAGGAACGTGGCCAGAAGCAGAGCAAGCACTTGGGAAGCAGAGTGTCAGGGGCACAATTTGGGCACAGTGTCTGCACCCCTGGCCTGTGCGACCCACGCCGAGCTCCTTCCTGTCTGCAGTGTGAATGACTGTAAGGCAGATTTTCATTACCACTGTAACTTCAATTGTACATGATTTTATGGGTATGTTGCTCACTTTTTAAAGTGAAAGTCGTCGTAAAACTCATTCTCTACTGCGTGTCACTGTATTATGGAATTTATAGTGACTATAGTTACAATGCCCTTTTGTATACTTCTCCTATATATTTCTATATAAATAGAAAGAGTTTACATGATTGGCAATGTGCCTTAAACTCTAAGTTCTGGACTACTAGGGGGACACTAATCATAAAGATAATAAAATTAATAAACATACTCTGGTCTACAGTAAAGACTGATCAAAAAATATTAAACTCAAGGAAAACAGAGCTCTTAGGTTCCACAAGGAACTCCTAAAGAATACATCATGGCTAGTACAAACACAAAATATATGATTCCTTGGAAATTTTATCATTGGATAAAATATTCCTGTATTTTCTTATTCTTGTACACCTCTGTATGCAAAAATCTTCTTGTCTTTACTCAGGTAAAATTCCCTGACACTGATTTAGGTTTAACAGAGTAACAATTAAAGATGATGTCTTGATATAGCTTCAGCACAAGTAAGTACTATACCATTAGGCCTTTAGGTTGCATATAAATTTAATGCAGGCATTGGTATGCAAGAATAATGGCACAGTGAAACAGTTTGGCACTCAGCTGAATGTAAAAGTCAATTATATGTAATTCAAATCTATTTATATTTATAGCACTAACCTGATTCACAAAGCAGAAAGCAACTTGTTACTTTTTACGAGTAGGTTTTATAGGATTTTTACAGGTAGGAAAAAAAAATCCTTTAAAAATCCCTTATAAAGAACAATTACTGCTATATTTAGACATTAAACAGTTACTGTAAGCAGACTTACAGTTTTGCTTGAAACCTGGTTTTACATGAGATGTATCTCTGTACTTGAGATTGGTTGACCCCATATATGCCCATCCATGTGAAGGTCCCACCTATAACAATCGTCCAGAAGGTGTGCCTCTGCAAAGGGCTAGGATTAAAGCTGCAAAGAGAAGGAAAGAAACAAACTCAGAATATGACAATTTTGTCAATATCATAAGATCTTACTGGCTAGAAGAAATATCCTCATATCTGTTCTAATATAAACCCTCTAATTTGTCCAGTTTTTGAACTTTTAGATACTTTATATGAAATCTCAGAGAGCAAATTTTTAATTCAGAGATGAAATCCTGATAAAGCAAAAAATTCCAATGTTTATACTGACAAACTTATTTGCATATAAACGATGGTCATAATTAAAGCTGACTGCTTACAGTGACTGTGGCTGCTGTGATGAAATGATGCTTCAATAAAAGTGTAATATGTCTCCTTATCTCCAGGGACATTGGTCAGATACCACTACAAAGGTATGTCTGTGTGTGTACCCTCTGTGGATATTTTTCTGATCTAGCTCTACGCATGAGGTGTTGTGAGGAAAAGGCATTAAATAGCCAGAAATAAACAAAAATGTGTTTTAAATCACATTTTAGTATTGCACTGAAGGGTGTTTATCTTGGTGAACAATGTCCTACTGCTAATTCATCTACTTCATGCCTTTATTCTTCCTGTTTTCCTGTTTTTGAACCCTAAGATAAAGGGAAGGAGCAATGGTGAGTAACCAGTGCAAGTCAGACAAACAGAGTGAAAAGTCACCATTCACCAAAAGAAGAAAATATCCACAGATGAATTATTTACTGAAGAATTTGTTGAAGAGCTCTGGAGAATGACCTTATGAATATCATGAACTATCTGAATAGATAGAAGGACAAAAGGTAACTTTTGTCAGACTAAGCTTTTGTTAGGAATAGTCCTAGGTGACGTTTCTCAAGACTCACCTATTTATCCAGAAGAACAATAAACATTTTTTTAACTTGAAGTGTTCTGTGACACTATCAGAAATGAATATTACTGGCCTTGCAAAGCATATTTATAGTCTATTAATAGTTACAATAATATAAGTTAAAATGTTGTCAAAATTAAATGCTTCCATCTCCAAATGAGTGAAATGTTTCACTTAGCTCACTGCAAAAATTTCCTATCAGCTTTTTCTTTTAAGGAAAAGAAAAATATTTACTATTTTCATATTAGCCCAAAACTATTATTTTTCCAATCATTTGGTTCAGTACCCTAAATGACAAATCATTTGTTTGCACATTGTAATTATGAATACGACTGTCCCCTTTTATTCCCCATTCTTTCTCACAGGAATCCAAAATACATCCTTAAAATACCCACTCTACAAAATAATTTTCTGTGAAGAGATTTTTCTCTTTACATGTTTTTGCATGGCGCAAAACCTAAAAATATCATTCAAACTTGGTAAGCTTGTTTACACAAAAATTGGGTCCCAGCTCCCCCAGCCTGTCCCCTCAAGAGCGATTTAGATCTGCAGATAGCCACGCAGGGAATAGAAAGGCATGTTCTTTGCGAGCACAGACTCACTTCCAGAAGTTCAATCTTCCCCCATGGTAGGAGTCATTCACAATGTTTCCGATGCCCTCTTGAATCACCACAGCTCGTATAATCACCGATGCAAATCCAGCGACCATGATGCCGACCTGGATAACGTCTGTCCACACCACGGCCTTCAGGCCACCCTGCACGAGGAGCAGCAGAGATCAGGTACTACAAGGGCACTGTCCCACCACAACAGGGTCAGTCGCAGTCAACTGAGAGAACTGATACTGTGTGGATTATGTGGATTATATGTAATAGATCAACTTCATCTTCCTCCTGAACAGAGATAAGTTTGCACCACGATATTTGCATCCAGGAGTCCATTCAGGACACGCTGACCCTTTTTTGGAGTATATAGTGCTTTGGTCATACATATAGTTTAACCCAATATTTCCTTTCCCACAAAACCAGCTTTGATTCAGAGTTTGCCTTGTGTCCAAATGTAAGGGGGCAGCCCGTGCTAGCATTACGTGTACCCAGTTCCACTGCCCTCAAAAGGTGTACCACTCACACAAAGACAAATAAATATGATTTGGCCGAAAATACAAAAATAAACTTACGTCACTGAGATTCCTTTTAATCTTTTCAAGACACTTGAGCAAATGGTATTCATTTAAAAAGTACTTTTCTCATATGGCACTTGTTGCTGTTTTCAGTGGCTCTTTTGGTAACAGTGAGGACTATTGTAACCACAAAGAGCAGGTTCTTGACAAATTACACAACTAAGCTCTACTAGTTCCAAAGAAAAAATGTGAGGAGGGGTAGGAAGCAAAATCTGCTTTTTGTTGGTCCTTCAGCAACAACAAAATTTTGAACATACCAAAATGGAAAAGATTTGAGTCGACTCTACCCAAATTTTCATAGTCCAGGGGAATATCCCTGTGGTGACAGCTATACTATGCAGTGTACCGCATGGAATAAGTTACAAGGTTACTTTTCAATAAATCCTATGTTTGACTTGAATGGCACAGAGAAAAGATATTTTTTCTCAGCTAAAGCTACATACCAATGTGCAGTAGAAAGTGCAGATTACACCAGTTGCCAGCACTGCACCCCAGAGGTCCAAGCCTGTGACTGGAAAATAGGGAAAGGGTATCAGTGTGAATGAGGCTTCCCGGGAAAAAAAAAAAAATGGAAGTCTATTTTTGGCCTGAATCTAGTTGAGGAAAAAAGAAATGGAAATAAGTTACATGCAAAAGTAGATAGTAATAAAAAATTGCAATGATAAGATTTGTGTGTCTAAACCAGAAGATTCATCCTGACCAAGTCAAAACATGGAAAAAGTCCTGGGAAGGAAGAAAAAAAAAAAAAAAAAGTTCTTAGGTTGTTACAGTCCTAAACAATTAGATATATTTCCAGACCTAAGAAGCTGTTTGTCTTTGAACTGAATGTTGACAAGCAACATGTCTGAATACTCCCAGCTCAGGAAGGTTTTAAAATACATGTCCTTCCTTTGAGGCACCTGGGTAGTCCCACAGAGTCCCTTGCCAGGGATCAAAGCAGCTAAGGAGCACAAGGCACTCCAGGGAGCGAAGGTGGTTTAAGCAGAAGTCTGCAAGACAGTGTGTCAGACCAAAAGCCTCTTACCTGCAGCTTTCTCTCAGGGCAACACAGTGGGCATGTCTATGCAGACAAGGCTGTGCCACGCTCAGCGTGTGACCTCTTTTGCTGCCCGAGCTTGGTGCAGCCCTGCCATGCACCACCTGGCTTGCTGATTAGCTCAGCCTAATGAAAAATATTGCAACGATCCTAAGGATAAATGTTGCTTCTGGCTGGGAGCCAGCTAAGTCACAGCTTTTTTTGAGGTGTATTCACTGTGCAAGTATAAAAACCTCAGTGTAATCACTACTAAAGATACCCCTAAACAGTCAGGTAAAGGAGAGCAATTTGTTTTCCTCAAAGCTCCTCTATAATCCCTTATAGTTAGGACTGCAGGACTAGCATTACAACAGGGAGTGCTTTCTATCAGCACTCCCATTTGGATTACAGAAACCTTGGAAGACTTCACAGTTGATCCTTGAGCTATTTATTTTTAGGTGTGGATTGAAAAAAAAAAGAAAGCCTGCCAGTACAATGTGCAAAAAAAAAAAAAAAAAACAGTAAAATAAGAGTTGTATATCATCATCTTACCTTGATTTAATGCTAAAGCTGGAGCATAAATGACAATACCAGTGTATAAAGTCTAGAGGGAGAAAATAAAGATACAGAATCAAAAGAAATGTAAAGGTGATTGCTTTCTGAGATGGTTTCTCATTAAGCCTTTATGCAATCTATATTTTCTAAATACCCCAAGTACTCTTTAGAGTTGAGAAATAATTTCAGTTGTTAGAAGAAAAATGTCCCAGACTAAAAAGCATTGCCTTCTCACAGTCTAGTGTTCTTAAAATGAAACTACAGCGGCTCTTAAACACCAAACTCCTCTTCAGCTTTTCCTGATTTTTTTGTAATTAACTTGTTTTATTGCTTAAAATCTGCAGTCATGTGGCAGAAATAAAAGAAAGAGAACGCTGATGAGATTTGCATATATTTTGCACACAGGAATCTATTATATATATATTTTTCTCAGTCTTTGGATCAATATGCCTCTCAGTATGCAGCTACAATGCACACAGGAACAAGAAATACAGCATTAGGTAGTCATTATGGATAGTATCGTTGGGGATTATTGTGCCGTAAAATGAAGCCAAGCAGATCTGTATTTTTGTCCATTACAGGCAAAGACACAGACAAAGGAAGGAGATACTGCACCTCCTTGGAAGAACAAGATGGGGCTCATGCATTGACATTCTCTTTAATTTCTTTAGGTGTATTTTATCACTGTTACTACCGCCTTGTGCTTCTGTGACAAGTTCCGCTGCGACATGACCGAGGGGAAGGCAGCCTGCAACAAGCAGGTGGTTTCAGAGAAGGTCAGAGGACCCAATGCAGGAGATCTGAGATATGGTCAGGTCCTGAGCTGACTTGCATCACATTTCCAAGCCCCAATGCCTCTGGCTCCTGGTTTACACTCCTGTAGGGGTAGAAGTGGGGCTGGTGCATGGAAAAGCAGCAGATTTCAGAAGTCACCCAGCACTCAGCAGGTGCCCGCTCAGCCAAGAGCACATGTGGCAATCTCAGTGCGGATGGCTAACTGCACAATTGCTCCCTGTGGCTTTCGAGCAAGTCCAAAACAGTTCCTGTGCTGGAGTAGTGCCATACGGCCAGCAGTTACACTGGGCACGAGCCAGCTGGTAGCAAGGGCAGTAATTCAGCTGTGGGAGGGAAATGCTGCACCCTGTGTTACCAAAATGCCATAGCCCTTTGCTGCACAGCCAGCACAACCTGACCAGAGCGGATGGCAGGACCTCCAGGGAAACATGCCAGCCCTGACTGGAACCTGATTAATGTCCCCTCTCTTTGGGCAGCATTACTCTGCAGCTAAAAACTACTAGCATCTGCCACGTCCAAGCCAGGCTTGACCTGCTATCTGAGCAGTTACTGGCAGGGTGGTTCACTGACTCCAGCCTGTCCAGAGAGTCAGTGAGTGCTAGGAGCTCTGAAGCATCAGAAATTTAAATGTTTTGTCACAAGCATGATCACATTTTTGTGTCAATTAAAACAGGAATGACTATGTAATCTTTCCACTTTTCCATGTTTTTTTCACATTGTAAAATCATGTACACTTAAAAAAAAATTGCCAATATTTACAAAACAGTTAAAACTGTAGCAGTTTCTTGAAACTACAGAAAGACACCTACAGATGTTTAGTTAATTTCCTTGGGCATGTATTCAACTTAAATAGAATTATTTTCTGAACCTTGCAAGCAAAGATGCTTGCTTGTTCCATCTTCCACTTTCAGAACTGTGATGGCTTCCTATTTGGTGGTGGAACACTGTCAGGAGTCAAACATGCTAGCACTCTACCTTCCTTATGGGCTCATACACCTGTAAAAAGCCACCTAAGTATAGTCTTGCTTTGAATTCCCTAAAAAGCCCATATCATAATTGTGAAAAAAATCAAAAGCCCACATTTGTGTTTCTAATGCTCCAAAGCACCAGGAGCGCTCTGTACATGTGAACCCTGTGGTCTGATAGTGACTCCTGAATGGGCTAGGTGCTGCCAACCCCACGGACAGTAACTGCAGCAGCTGCTGCAGCCTGACGTTCCCTGAGGCAGTGGTTTGCCGCTCCTCAGCTTTCAGACACCCAGGTTTTTCCCAGTGGGGGTACAAACCCTTGCAGAGCAACCAACAGCGTGCTGGCACCTTCCACAGAACTTCGGGAACTAGCTGGAGTCCCAGAATACATGGACCATGGGATGAAACCCATTGCTACAGGTAAGTAGGGCATGCTGTGGGTTTCCTGTGTGGGTGGGCAAGCAAGTGCTCTCCGCACCATTACCCCACAGTGAAGGGTCACTCATCCCTTGGCTTAGCACTGATGCCAAGTGACTGCCCCAGCTGCTCAACAAAGCATGGAGAGAACAAAGCAGCAGGTAGGCTGGCATCCACTCTCCCCCTCCTTGCTTTGGAGCCCAAAGAGTTTTCTTTCTCTTACTTCCAGCCACACACACACTGTCATAACCTCACCCACCGTTTAGAGACTGCAATCAGTTACATGAAACTGAAGAGCCCCGATGGCTATCAAGGGCCACAGAATTGCTCTGAGGTTTACTTGCCGTTTGTATAGTGAAGAGGATTGTTCCACAGAGACGCAGGTATTTATTAAATCGAAGCTCTAAATACTGTGAAAGAGAAGAAAGAAAAACAATGTTTATCCCCAGAGCTGGCATTATTGATAGGGCTAGAGTTAGGTGATGAGCAGCACAGAAAGAGCATACTGCTATTTTTACATTTCCACAAATGGCCAACACTCTCAGTCAGCTTGATTCATTTCTTTGCTGGATAATGGCTCATGAGCAAATGAAGTAGACATAAACCAGCCAGTAAAGGATGGAATCTCCAGAATGAAACTGCTGAGAGGGAGCTTCCTTGAGGCCCTCAGCAGGCGAGGAGCTGCGCACGGTGACTTGGCAAAGACCAGAGCTGTTATGCACTTGGCAACGGTCTCAAAGAAGGATCAGTGAACAAAAGAACCTGTTTGCCTTGTGAAACCACTGAGAAAATGAAAACACTGCACCTATCTCTGAGCCTTCCTTTGGAAACTCTGGCAATACACACATTCACTTGAGTTGCTGCGGGAGAGGAGAGAAGCTCTGCAGCAGCTTCTTCCAGTAGTAACTACACCTGCCCTCACAAAAGCAACTTGCCATCTTCCACCAGCCGGTAGAAATCTAACATTTGGCACAAACATGAACCCTCATTTTTCTGTCCAGCCTGGTACATCACAACCTGCCAAAGAGTTTGTCACTCTATAGGGCACATTTTCCCCACTGTCTATCCTATCTATCCTCTGCAATGTGTGGTTGCATGAAAGGGATCTCCTTAACCAGCCAAACTGTTCAGTCAATGCAGACATAAACAGAAGCACATAGCTCAAAGTGCTCACGCATGGATGGTATATCAAAAATGTGAACTGTGAGCACATTACAGCAATGTTTAACCTCTGGACAGACAGATAGTTGTCTGAGATCTTAACTCTATTCACAGATAGACAATATCATTCACAGATGGAATTATGCTGATGAATTCCCCAGATTATCAATGAGTTTATTTTTAATGAAAGGAGCTCAAGTTAGGTATTTTACCTTAAGATTAATAAATTTTATTAGTAAGATTAGTAATTTATAACACAGTGGAAGCCACAAGAGGTTTCTATTGGAGAGTTCTTATCTAGATCTTCCAACAGAAACCTTGTTTACAGCTTCCAGAGCTGTTAACACCCCTGCTTAGTATAATTAAATGCAGAAGAGCAAAGTAGCTAGCTGAGGACACACACCTACACTGATGCCCCTTTCCCAAACAGCTCTGTGACATGACCAATTCAGCACCTTCCAATCTGCAGGAGGGTATATAGGCTGCAAGGATCCACTGGGCCAGGAGAAAGCTCTGACCAAATGTCTCCTACCCACAAAATGATTAGAGACACGACTCAATCCTTGCACACACAGGCTTCTTGCTTATCTCACCAAGGACGGCATTAGGGAAGGGGCATTTGCTAGTGTGAACAGTCTCAGGGAGCAAGGATGTCTTCTCAAAATCTCAAAATATTGCAAACTTCTACTGTCCTGGAGTGGGACCTTGGTGGCTGCATCTGAGCTTAGAAACCTAACTGGAGGAACCAGGACTAGACAACTACAGCTCCTGTGCTCAATACTTTTACATTCTGCTCTTGGTATTTTAATTACATATCACTAACTACACACCACTGTCCAAACTGCAGGAGGATTAATCCACCTACCAAAGTATCCGGAGTGAGGAAACATAACTGGTAGGGTGCTCAGTTCCTGAGTAAAAGCAGCAGGACTGAATACATCCTCTTGGCAGAGCAATGTGGGCAGACCTGCAGACAAAATGGGCTGCAGCCTGCCCTAGGGTCACTATGGAGAAGGGGACAGCAGTTTGCAGCAGGCTTTTGGGGAAGATCTTGGGGAGGGAACCATAGTAGGTGTTAATGAGAGAGCTTCCAGCACCCTGAGGGTTTCAGAAAGGCTCCTTCTACCCCTGCCGCCTTACCTCATAGGTGCTGGTGATGCCCAGTCTGTAGAAGACAGGCAGGAAGATCTCAGCACTGAGGATCACCACCAGGGTGTAGGCGATGGAGAAGATGCTGAAGATGGCACCAAAGCGGTACACCTCGGAAGGGGTGCCCAGTACGGTGACGGCTGACATGAAGCTGGCAGTGAGAGAGAGTGCCACAGGCAGGGCAGTCATCCGGCGGCCCCCCATGAGGAAGTCGCTGGAGGTCTTCTGCCCACCTCCCGCAAAGGCATAGTAGATGCCGATGATTGCCGAAATGAGCAGCATGGCTGCAAAGACCACGTAGTCCCAGGCATGGAAGTACCCAATGGTCCTGGGGGTCCTCATCCTTGGGCCGAGGTGCAGGGGCAATGCGATGGGGTGCGGCGGGGCCTGGCTGGCCGCAGTGCTGTGGGAGAGGAGGAGTGCTGCCACGTGGCCTGGTGGGGCAGGCGCACCGTGGTCCCCCCGGGGTGGGCGCAGAGCGGAGCGGTGTCCCCGCCGAGGGCAGCGGCACAGCCCGTGCAGGTGTGCGGCCAGGCGCAGGTGCGGAGCGCGCTGGGAACAGCCGTGTGAGCGGCAGGGCCGGGCGCCGGGAGGGCTTTATACGGTCCCGGCAGCCGCTCCTCCCCACGGAGCGGCACAGGGTGGTGACTGGGGCAGTTCAGATGACTTCTGGCCGCCCCGGGGCTCCTTGCGGTCTAGGGCCCTGGGCTGGCAGGGGGCATCCCAGCCTCCGGCTGGCTCTCCCAGGGAAGGGGGGGCTGGGGGCTCACGTTCGGTGTATGGAATCTCCCTGACGCTGCAGCTGTGCATCCGGGTGACCTCACAGAGCCTGCCTGGAATGGGATTATCCCAGAGAACTCCCACCAGGCAAGAGCCCTTCTCCCCCTTCTCCAGCCCCCTCCACCATTTGATTTTTGAAGGGAAGACAACTCACCTAGCTGTTCACCAGGACAGTATTTCCTACCTGTATTCATTAGCGCATGTTACCATCTTCCCAAATAAAGTGAAGATAATTTTTATTACATAGTTTTCTATGGGTTAACTAATCTGCCAGATGATTCACTGACTTGGATTTCCCGGCAGACTTGCCAAGGCCGCTTGCTAAACGATGCAGTTGAACAGCAGGGAATCTCCTCCATCCACACACCACTCACGGGAAGTGCACCGGTGTCTCACAGCTGGAGCATCACGTGCCTGCCCTGCACAGATGTCTTGGTCTGGCCTCTAAAAGCCCTTCTTTGAGTAAAAGTCTCCCTGAATACACAGAAGTGGGTCACTGAAGTGCAAGGGTTGTGCCCTAATCTCATCACAGAATGTTAGAACAACCATCTCTGACTCAATTATTCCTTAAATATACAGTGAGTAGCATCTTCCCAATGACCTGCTGAAGGAGAGCAAGAACTTCCTCTGTCCCCCTTTAATCAGGCTGTTGAGGTGGTTGCCTCAAATCACTATCAGTTTTTGACCACATGAACAATAGAAGCCCTCCTAGCAAAAACTTGTCAGCATGTTCCCACAAAATGCAATGAATTAGTGTTGTCCAGCAAAAATACGTGTTGTCAGCAAGGGCCACCTGCTTCCTTGCAGGAAGGACATAAGCAGTCTTTTGTCCAGACCTATAGCTTGTGCTGTTCAGAGCTCCACACTCCGTCTCACTTGTTTGCACTCTGTGATGCTCAAACTATGCAGACAAAAACATGGACTTGAAATATTATCTACACGGCTTAACGCACAGTATTGACTGCTTCTTTGGTGACTTTGGTGTAACGTAAACATAGCAGCTTTACATTACAGGTATCGGAAAACAAATCATCTTTCTTAACGGAGAAACACGGACACTGCTATAAGGAAATCCACCACAGCATTCATTCAGGTGGCATTCAGGGTGTTATGCAAGCTGTCTTTCAAATGTCATCACGAACGATATGGCAAGAGAGTCTGGATGCTTCCATTTGGATATTTCAGCCACAGTGAAACCAGCAGCAAAGCGGCATGATACCAGTGTCCTAAATCATAGTAAATGCAGCAGGAGAACCATGCTAAATGTGTTTTTTCTTTTCCTGAATATTTCACACATTAAGTAAGATCAGCTCTGTAGAACATAGTGGACTTCTGCTTTGCAACAGAGAACTGGGAGGCTTTGATTCTTTTTGTTGCCACCATAGATATTTGGATCCTTTCCAGACTCAAAGTGCACATTTCTTTGTTTTCTTGCCCCACCTCCATGGGCTGCCTTGTCACAGCAGGAGAGTCCCTGGCACCAGTGTGACTCTGCCGTGCAGTGACGTGCTTGCATGCAGCTGCAGGTGGCACGGGCCTTGGCTGCACCCCGACAGCTGACAGCGTGCACAGAACTGGGCCTCGTGCAGTGACAGGGAGCCTGAGGTCCCTGCGTCACACATTTTGAAAAACTCTACGTTTGAGTGGTTTCCTTAGGAATCCCACAGGCACGTGTGCTTACACCCGTGTATGCACATGGAAGGTGTTTGCCGTCTACCCAATAATCACTGAAAACAGCAGACAAATTAAGCACAGGTGTAGTGACCTCAAAGTACTGGGATTTTCTCAGACAGAAATGTCCTGTGTTTGTCATTGGTTTATTTTGAAGAAAACCTTTGAGTGTATTTTCATCCGCAGGGCCACAAGGATGATCAGGGGCCTGGAACATCTGCCCTATGAGGAGAGACTGAGGGAGCTGGGTCTGTTCAGCCTGGAGAAGAGAAGGCTGAGAGGGGATCTGATCAGTGTCTATAAGTACCTCAAGGGAGGCAGTGAGGAGGATGGTGCTGGCCTCTTTTCACTGGTGGCCACCGCCAGAACTAGAGGTAATGGCCACAAACTGAAGCACCAAAAGTTCCACATGAACTTAAGGAAAAATTTCTTAACAGTGAGGGTGACAGAGCACTGGAACAGGCTGCCCAGAGAGGTTGTGGAGTCTCCTTCTCTGGAGATCTTCAAAACCCGCTTGGACGCAGTCCTGTGCCACGTGCTCTAGGTGACGCTGCGTGTGCAGGGGGGTTGGACTAGATGATCTCTAGAGGTCCCTTCCAACCTTAAGCATTCTATGATTCTATGATTCATTCTATGATTTTCAAGAAACATTTTGGAAACATGGTATTTACAGCTGGTTTGATTTGCAATGCCAAAACCATAGCATGCAATGTTTAAAAGTCCCTTATGGAGGCTGTGTTCGGTTTGCATATAATAGTAAAGATATGATACAACTTGCAAATGACTTTTGCCTTAACACAGCATCATTAACAAGTCAAACATCTCAAGATCTCCTAGTTCTACGTCTCTAGCATGTTCAATACTTTTCCTAAATTTGCAGGGGCTTAGGAAGATAAGCTTGAGATAAGCTTTTTAGGGCAATTCCTTGTTTGCTTAAACACTGTCCTCTCATTCTTAGCTTGTTCGGGACACAAAGAGGAGAGATGGACACTTCCATAGAAAGTCAGCATGGGTGAAAATGAGCCAGATAGTGACATAAAACAGAAATAAATCAAGTTTACTTGGTATTTCGAATGAAACCTCCCTAGTTGTTTATTTTTCTCTTTTGTGTTCCACAGGAATTTGAATGAATGCATTACGCTAGGAAAATAATCTAAATGCAAATAGTTAAATGGTCTTGAGAGGAACACTTCATATTGTGCAATGACATAATACCAGCATACCTTCTACCATCAACAGTCAGCACCTCAGGATTGAAGGAAGTAGTTAAGTCAGTTTTAAATGTTGAGTATTTAAATCTGAATGATCTGCAGCCCATCATTTAGACGCTGGAGAAACCTGTCCTTTCATTTAACAGAAGTAAATTCACAATTTAGCTATGCATTGTTCATGCAGTAAGATGTGAAATCCATAATTATTTGATCAAGACAATAATTAGTATGGCACTAAAATCATGGTGCAGATTTTACCTCTCCTTTAACTGAAGAGGATAAATAAGTTACATGCCTTAACTTTATTCTCATGGCTTTGGGATCTTTTGTTTATTTAAGGTGTTCAATTTTGCATCAATGGAATTACAATTCAACTAGTTTGCTTACTTGCAGTTAATGTATGAGAAAGGGCTGTCAAAAGTTCACCAGAAAGATCAGCGAAAAAATGATGTTTTCCAGAGTAGTTCTTCTCTGGGTTCCCTTATTTTCTGTTTTTTATTTGTTTGTTGTTTTCCCTTCTTCCACGATGTGCCAAATTATTTGTGTTCACATGTTCTTATTGGTGCCATTTTTAGATCTGTTGGCTTTAGGTACCCACTCTAGGTACTCTACTTATGTGGCTTGGCTCCCCAGCTTTCCTCTCTAACCCATGGAGTGGGACAGGCTCTTCTGGGGAGGTCACAAAGAAGCTCGGCTGCTTGGATGCATTCCCTGGAAGAGCCTATCGCTTTCCATTATGGGAATGAGCCTGTCAACTTAGGCACTTAAAAACACTCTGGAAAATATTCCCTGCCACTGTCCCACTGTCCTAAGTAGCTCTTCATTTTTGTTTGTTCTTCCATTCATACTCAGGAATGTCTTTTACCATTTCTGACATTCCCTTGTTACCTGCCCTCTCTGTAGTTCCTAGAGCTAAAACTTCTTGGGCTCCCTTGTTCCCTTTTTTCCCCCCATCTCATTTACCTTAATAAATCTCTTTCTTTCTCCAGCCTCATACCCTTTTTCTTTTTGGATGTCCAGGCATGAGAGGCCCTTCGCCAAGCATTGCTGCTTCCCCATGCACTTTCTCCCATCTGTTCAGTCTCACCATGAGCCAGGCCTTGCCTCTGCTTTAACTCCTGCTTCGATCCTCGTAGTCCTTCTCCTGTCCTCTCTTAAGGATGCCCCTGCTGAAGATCACACACAGTGTCGCTTGGCAATGGCCTATGCCTATTAGTACCAGCTGTAAATGTGTGACTTCATTCATCCAGACGCATGCGGATTCCTACAGTGAACATCTATATTATTCTGTGTGTTGGTTCATTCAAATGGCCCACTGCTACGTTTTTGAAGAAAGTAAGGACTGTGAACTTAGGCAAAGGGAAGGAAATAATGATTGTAACATGTTTCTAAGATTATAAGTTTAAAAGAATGGTGTAGATCTGACACATGAAATCTGACACGTCAGATTTGACCCAGTTGGGTTAATACCCATGGTAGGAATGGCAGGTCATGATATTTGCATTTTACTTGTTCAGCCAACATTACGATGCTTGAACATGAGAAAGTGCTGAGCTAGAAGTAGTGAAGCCCTTCGGTTGTGGCTACGTATCTGTACAGCAGCATTAGCTGAGCATTTGAGCGCGACTCATTTCATCTTCAAGTGCCTGTTTTATAACACTTGAGGAGCACCTGTCAACTGACCGGTATCACTTCTCCTTCAGGGTGAGCTGTGTGGCATCCTGTAGGTTCTCATCTTTTTCCTTTGCCTATAAAATGCAGACCTCTGTGCAGCAGGAAGCTGTGGACAAGAGAGTGAATTGCACCTCTTGAGGTTAGTGCCCGTTCCGTAGGAGCTAAAGCGCCATGCTGAAGCCAGGCCTGCTGCCGTCACTGTGCTGGGCATGAGGAAGCACAGCAGCAGCGGCTGTGTGTCCCACGGTCGTTGGTATCGATGTTCTCCACGCAGAAATCAGATGCTTCTTCCTTCCAGCACAAATTAACCTTGAAGCTCTCTTCCTCTGCTCAAACAAACAAGCAAAAAAAACAGTATGGGGCTTCCTACCGGGCAGAAACCTTGCAACAGCACTAACTGGCATAAAACAATCGCAACAATCATTATCAATCACTCTGGATGGATCCCTCTGCTCCAACGCTATTTATTGGCATAGACGGCACATCCCACCTGCTCCAGATCTGCATGAGGATTCTGGCTGGCAACAGGGGAGCCACTGGCCTAGATGTCTCACAGGGCTCAGTCATATTGCCGGTGCCCCTTTTCTTGAGGAAAGGCCTTAAGTTCAGGATATTTCAGTCATGGATGCTTTCCCCTTCTCACACATCCGTATGTCAGCTAGTCCAAAACTAAGCTGCAAACCTGTGGGTAGGTAAAGTTCTCACCAGAACTCAGCTAGCATTGACCTGGAGTTAGATCATGCGCAGAATCTCTCTGCTTCAGGCACTGTAGAAGAAAAATGTGGTAAAACAGTTCTTCTGATTTGCGGGACGGGATTCCAGTATCTTGCATCTTGCTTTTCCTTTTTTTAAAGCAAGTGTTCTCAATCACATCCTACATAGTTCTGTGGGGTTTTCTCCTGTTAGGCAAGGCAAAATGCCAGTTACACACCGAGAAGGAAACTGGCAAGGAAAACATGTCATTGTGTTTCAGAAGGCCTTTTCTTACTGTCCAGGCAACTTAAAAAGGAATTTGTTTGCTTTGGTTGAAAGAGTACATCCAAGACATTGTGAACCAACATAACCTGCCCTCAGTCCTGTGCCAGCCTCCCCCTCAGGGGAAGCCAGTCTCCCAGTAATCTGTCCACTCTTTTGCTTGTGCAAAATGCATGTTCTTCACGTTAGAAACTCAATGTTATGGGCGTTTTGGGGGTGTATATTATACTGGTGGTCAATACATACAAAAATATGACAAACTCTGCAATGCTTTGAATGCTGCACATGTGTGTAGTTACTGAGATATACTATGAGGGGGATTCACCTGATCAATAGTAGATACCAACACACAACCAACAAATACACAACACCACAAACCAACACAACCAACAAAAGGCTCTCTCTTTAGAGATGCCTCTTTGTGGTAGAGGCATCTACCACAAATGTTTCAAGTACAAGAAGTTCCTGGGCCTCCAGCGAATAAAAAAAGGAGCCTCTGCTTACAGGAAGAGACGTGTATTGTAAACCCTGCGGGTTACATGAGATGAAATCTGACCCATGAAACTATCTTGGATTAAATACCAAGGTGCTTTACCCAAATGGCTATTACAGGCTAGATTGACTGGATGAATAAAAAAAAAAGGGGGGGGGTGTGGAAATGTAACAAAGTAAGACACATTTCCAGCTGACAAGGCAGGAGAGCACCCCTTCACTCTGCACAGGCTGTCTCTGGCTCCTGCTGATGCCAGCAAAGAAATTTGGGGCAGCAGGGCTAGAAAGCAGAGGAATTGAGAAGATACAGAAAACTCAGACCACTTCCGGAAAGGTGGATCACTATGGTTTAATATCCAGGAGCGGATACTATGACGGATTACTATCAGGAGCAGGTGGCTGTGACCTACAGTGAGCATTTAAAGGATCAGCGTATGTAACTACTTTGATAGACAAGCATGTGCCGCTTTACGGTGCTTTCCTCTAAGTGCCTCTGCAGTTATTACTATCACTAAATCATTGCTTTTCCAAAGGCCACCTACTTGCCATTAGCATTGATTCTCAAGAGTGATTTGTGGACAGCTGGGCCTGCTGGATAATCACCAGATGCTGGAGCCTGCAGCCTGCCCAGAGGCAGAGGAGCCCCCCTTCTCTCCCTGGAAGAGTAGAGGAGGAGGCCTGGTGTGCAGGCCTCGCACCAGAGTGGGGATGGCAGCCTGCATTAGAGCTCTAGCAGAAGGAACATTGTCAACACAGCTGTAACATTACAGAAATGTGAGGGAGGGACCTTCTGGGGCACTGAACTGTCCCAGCTGAAGTGCCAGCCTTACCCACAGTCATGCTAGCATGAGCGCCCAGGTCGCTCTGAAGCGAACTCCGATATAACTCCAAGAGGTGCATTCACAGCCTTGACTGATGCGCAGTCCATCAATAGTTCTTGCTGGAAAAAGTTCTCACATCAGGAGTTGTCACGCTCATCCTCTCCTGAGTGAGAAGTTGCCAGATGACAAACATAAAGTAGCATTTGTAACTCTTAAAAGCTTCCCTCGACATCTTTTATGCTGGCTGGTGACTTCTCCTCTTCAACAGGCAAAGCACACTTGAGCTTTTCTCCCTGCTGTTTTCCACAAATATTAGAGCTGGTTTTTTTGTTGTTGTTGTTGTTTGTTTTGTTTGACTTGGAGGATTTTGCAGAATGTGCATCTCAAGAAGCTCTACAACTCTAAAAGGTGCTGCCTATCGTAGTAGAAGATCTTGTGGACTGTGTTTTTTCCCGAATTCACAACATGAAGAATACATATTAAGTGAATTTATTAACCACAGTCACAGAGGTACTTGTGCATGTAACCAGTGGCACATGAACGGCCAAGTTCTTCTGTGGCTCTAGACCTGCCGACATGCCTGTAGCGTTACTTTCTCATGGACCTATTTGGGCTGGAAAGCACTAAAATGAACTTTCTTCAAACGCCAGAGCCTAAATTAAACATTCTCTTCCCACATAATGCAAATGCCCCCAAAGCTTTTTCTTTCACCAGAAGGGCAAGTTCTGAAGCCTACAGCCTTCTCCACAGTTCTCCGATGGCAAGGGCTGGCGTGCCTAGGAGTATGGGAGCGTGCTCTACTATCTGTCCTGATGGCTATCACGCCAGGGGCTTATTGCCTGCCTGTGAGCAGTTTGTCTTTGACACACTTGTCAGAGTTTAACCTGTTGGGTCTCTTCAAAGGATTGGGTTCCCACGTGCTCCTAGGAGTGCACTTCAACTGTGCTCAAATCCAACTCGGAGGCTTGCTCTCTGAACAACCTGCATGTGTGGTTTCTGACAGCGGCTTGTAGCAGGGAGGATAGGCAAAATCTAGACAGACCCCAAGTCTTGTTAAGCACACCCCAGAATGGTTGTGCGTCTCGGAGCCATACACACCTAACGCACCTCCCCAAACCAAAGCTTCAGCCTCTCATTCACTCCCTCTGCCCAGCCTGCATCCTCTACCTCACATAACTGCAGCCACAGAATGTCCTGCAGGCCCCAGGAGTAGTGAATAATGATCAGTCTATAACTATTTACTCCTGTGCAAAGGATGGGTTTGTGGGTACTCAACTTTCCCAAGTTCCACGTGAAAACATGTATTAAATCTGGGCTGTGAGTAGCCGTGTGGCTTCCAGTTTAGCAGTCGGTGCTTATCTGGAGAGCTCCTTCTCACAACACGATTTCCCTGGCTCTGCTTTTCCTCATGCAGTTACTACTGAAGCTGACAGTCACTCAGTGCGATGGAGACACAAAACTTCACACACGTGGGAGCTGGGCCACAGCCCCGTGGCATCTCCCGGTCTCCTGCAGGGCCAGGAGCCACCCGGCCACCTTGCTGGGGGCTGCGGAGCAGCCGTACGTCCCCGGCATGCCTGGCTGCACCCCCTGCAAACCGGGGCCAACCTGGCACGTCCTCGTGGCACTGCATGGAGACCATCAGCCAGAAACGTGGTGGACACCAGGCGCCTTGCTATGGCCTTAAACCCGATGTGAAACCAGCTTATCTCCTACCTAGGCAAGCTCTCCAGCCCTCCATGCCACGGGCCATCCCCAAACCTGCTGCTGTTGCCACCCACCTCCCGCCTCAACGCAGGGCCAGGGACACTGGTGTCCCGCTCGGTGTGAGGCGAGCAAGACCGGGCGGCCGCTGCGGCCCCAGCGGCGCCTTCCCGCTCCCGCCGCTGCTCGGGCCGGGAAGCGGCGGCGGGGCCGCCCCTCGGCGCGCCCTTCCGGCGGCGGGGCCGCCTCCTCCGGCCGGCATGGCGGCGGGCATGGCGGCGCGCGGCGCCTAGGCCCGCACGTGCGGGCGGCGGCGGCGGCGGGAGCGGCCGCCATGCCGGGCAGATCGGCCGCGCACAAGGCGGCGAACACGCACCGGGTGAGCGGCCACGGCGGCACCGGGCGGCCCGGCGGGGCCAGCGCGCGGGATGGCGGGGCGCTCGGGGCTCTCAGCTGCACGGGGCATCGTCAATATTCGCTTCAGGACGCCGGTTTTTAGCGCAGCATTCTTGAGATCTGGCATCACTTCCTCTCTCTCTTTATATTTATTTTTTAATCTCCGTATGAGTTTTCACTTGGTAGTCTGTGGTCGCTTTCTCCCCTCCTGCACTGCAGCCCCTGAAGTCCTCCACGTGTTTAAACCACGTTTCGTCGCTATGCGCCAGGGCTGCGATAGGTCTAATATTGAAAACATTTAGTAAATAAATAAACTAAATCCATTAGGGTTTACATTTATGCTTTCTTAAAAAAAAATACATCTTTTAGAAATCCTGATAGATTTTTCACGTTTCTCTGTGTTTCAGAGACACATGTATTGAGTGGACCCTGGTGGGGAAGGGACAGATGTTTGTTTTCAGGAGGAAAGGAGAGGAGAAAGTTGTTTTTATTCATTTGCAGAATATTGCAGTTCACAGTTGTAGGTGGGGGTTGAACTAGATGATCTCTAGAGGTCCCTTCCAACCCTAAGCATTCTATGATTCTATGATTCTATAATTCAGTTAAAAAGAATCTCCACTTATTAATATTCCTCTTAGAGTTGTTTACAGGTCCTTCTTGTTTGGGTGATACTCTCTGATAGTCCATCCTTTGAAGTAATTTTTTGTTTTGGTTTGTGCTGCATGTGCTCCTGGGAGTAATTTAGAAGGACTGTTTGCAGGAAAGAGCGAAACAAAATGCATGTCTTTATGTTTTACAGTTTCTTACCTTTTCGGAACGTTTAAGCAATGTTAACATCGATATTATTCATCGGATTGACAGAACTGGCAGCTACGCTGAGGTGAGAGCAGCAGCAATGTCTTTTTCTGAAAGAAGACCTCAAATCACAAGCAGATAAGCTTCATGAAAGACTCAAAAAAATATTTTGGGAAGGAATTAGAAAGAAGCGTATGTAAGAGTTGCCTCTCTTGGAGCCTCATGTCCTGTGTTGTTTCCTTTTGCTTGCGGACCTGCTTCACAATTATGTGTTAGAGGATTCTTGAGAGCAGGACCCTGATGGCACCGTGTAGCTGGTCAGCTTGTGGTTACTTCTCCGCAGGGAGGATGCTGCTCCGGCTGTTAGCAGTCCTTGGTGCAGCCCTACAAAGTATATAAATGTGTACAAAGCCTGTGTCTTGAGATATCATAAAAAACATTATCTATTTGTGCCCATTATGTCATTACTGTGATCGTAGTGCGTGATAGGTTAGCTGTCTCCTGATCTGCTGGATAGTTGTGCTGAATTTCCTGCTCAAAGGCTGTGAGGATGCCAAAAGAAATCCCAAAGTATTTGTGCTCGGAGGGCTATGCATATAACTTTGTAAGATTGTCAGGGCTAGTCACAGAGGTGTAAAAAACAAGTACGTAAATTATTCCCGTCACCAGAAAATAGTTTTAAATGTGTCTGCAATAGAAAGATAGATGTCATTTTTCAGCCAGATTCCGTAGCATCTTTTTTTAAAATGAAGTCATCAGAATTCTTAAAATATCCTTAAAGAAAATATTTGAGACATTTGATAGTTTTCTCCATTTGAACCATTCTTTGGGGTTGACAGGCTAATATTTGTTCTTTATTTTGACAGGAGGTTGAAACCTACTTCTTTGAAGCACTACAGAAATGGAGGGAATTGAACCTCACTCAGCATTTTGGTACCTCATTTTTATTTAATAATTTCCTTGCTTGCCTTGAAGTGTTAAGAGAAATTTCCTGTGGAACCAAAGTCTACTGGGAGTCCTTCTGTTTACTGGGTTTTGGACTGGGCTCTAGAGAGCTATTTTTCTTGAGCAGGTTTGCCAGCAACTGGAATCTAATTCTAAGGGTTTCTTTTTTGTGTGTTTTGAACAGTGCAATTCTACAAAGAAGTAGCCAACAAATGCCAGTCCTTCAACCAACTGGTTTATTACCAGAGTGCCATCGTGCAGAGCTTGAAAATACATTTGCAAGTCAAAGGAAGTCTTGCCTACCAACCCCTGCTAGAGTAAGTATATGCTGATAAAATATAGCCAAGGAGCCTTGGCAAAATTATAGGGTAAATGTGATTGCTCTCATGAGTGCCCTTTTTGTTTATCATACATGAGGAAAGAGGTGTAGCTATAACATGCCCACAGTGGTGGTATTTTCTTGATAGAGCATCATGCTTCTAAGTATTTATCTTCAGACAAATAGCTATTACAAGCAAACTAGTATGAGTGCTAGCCAGAGTACTAATGTGCTTTGTTTAATATTTATCATCTGTATCATCTGTGTCTCCCTGTTTATTGTTATCGGTTTGATTCTTTTTTTCCCGTTATAAAATTTGACAGCTGCATAATGAGAGATATTTAATAATAAAATGAGAGAGATATAATAAAAATGGGAAGCAAGCGTGATGCTATATTTCTTTCTAAAGAGCCTGTGTTTTGCTGAACACAGAGCTTGGAGTCTGATTATGCAGTGCTTTATAAAGTTTTTATTAGTTTCTTTTAAAAATGCGCTAATACTGGTGTGTTGTCTGAAACCCAGCCTAGTGGTGCAACTGGCTCGAGATCTCCAGGCTGACTTCTATCCTCACTTTCATGACTTTTTCCTGACCATCACCAACTTACTGGATACACAGGACACGGAACTGCTGGAATGGGCTTTTACTTCCCTTTCCTATCTCTACAAATACTTGTGGAGATTGATGGTGAAGGACATACGTAACATATACAGGTAAGGACCCTGCTTAACGTATGTCTTGATTGGCAGTTATTACATGCTATGGGAGTGTAAGTGGCACTCAATCATATGGCTTAGTGCTTCAGTATAATTGTTGGCATGCTTTCTCTGCTGTCAGAGACAGATTATGACTCCTATTCTCATATTCAACCCTCTTGAGCAAACACTAGGAGGGATGTGAGTTAGCCTGAAAACTTGAGCCTTTGATCACCTTTTCTCCTGGTGTGGTGGATGCAGATGGTGATACAAAAGGAAGCCTCCTCAGCTGGTAAAGCAAAACTCAGAAAGACACTGGGTTGTTGGAGTCATTTTGAAAGCCTATGACAAAGTCTAAATTGAACACAAGTCTCCTGATACCTGTCGAGTAGCTTGGACATAGTTGCATCCTTTCTTTCTTTCCCAGTTGCAGACCCCAAGATTTAAGCTGTGAAATGGATTCTTTTGAGTCTTTTCTCTGATTCTTGTGCCAGGATTTACCTCTTTTATTCTTCCCTTCTTCCTCCTGTCTGTTTAGTGAGAGAGCAAATGAATTCTGCACTATTTTGTGTGATGTAAAACTCCTTGCCACAGGATACTGTGGATTCTGAAGGTTGGCATAAGCTGAAAGGGAAACTGGCCAAGTTTGAAGGAGTTTATCAAGCATAATAGGAACCACTTCTGGCTTGGGAAGCCTGAGCTGCAGATGGTTGGAGGCTGGTTTTATATGTGCTTGCCTTGTTTTTAAACCCCTCCTCAGGCATCTGCTTCTGGCTGCTGTTGACCAGTTACTGGGATGGATGAATCTGTAGTCTGACCCAGTGGGATTGCTTGTTCATTCTTATGCTACTGTGACAGCAGGTCTTGTCTTTCAGTTGGCCTGTGGGTCTGTGTTGCTTGCTACTAATTTCAATAGGGAACAGATGGAGCAAAACATGGGTGTAAGATACTTCCTCCCCGACCCAGCAAAAGCTTTCAAGCATATTGCAGGAACATCTGCCCCACTGTGAATCTGAGGCACGAATCTTTCTGCACATAACATGTGCTGAGCCACCTGCAACTACTACTGATGTTTACTGGAGAATTACAAACATCCATTGCCCTTTTAAATTGTATCTCTGGAAACTTTACATGCACAGGAAGCCCTGTGGCTGAAACACAAGTGGAATGATTCTGATATATCAAATGAAGTTTGGTCTCACCTATTACTGGTGAGTGTTTCTGTTAAAAGTCTTGATGCTGCAAGTGGATCTGTGTGGATCCAGTGATGTTAGAGGTATGTCTGCCTGGGGCCTAAGTCCTCAGACATGAAGTGTAAACATGTTAGCTTCTCATTTGCTCATCATTCCAATACTGTGTCCTTGTTATCGGAAGTATGGGAAGGAATGGCATTGAAGAAGGCCATTTGCCATTTCTAGGAATACAGGTTCTTAGTGTTTGTAGAGGGTGGAAAAGTAAACTGGAAATGTAACTTTTACAACCAATTCCTGCATTGTTTTTAAGCAGTGGATTATTTTGTGTCTTTGTAGTCTGTATAGTACCCTGCTGGCTCACCACAAACTTCATATCAGAAACTTTGCTGCTGAAAGTTTTGTCTTTCTAATGAGAAAGGTAAGCGAAATGTTTGTATTGTGGCTGTCTCCATTTTGTTGTGGCCCATGGCCCTTGCCCCCTGAACTAGCAAGCTGTGTGTCCTGAATTGTCATTTTTCTACAAGTGTTTAGTCTCTGTCACACACTTAATACCAACAGTGGCAAACAGTGCCTTAGAGCTTTCTGTTTCAAGGGAAGTGAAACCAAATGTTCACAGCTGATTTACCTAAAATGTCTAGAAGTCCTCAGGTAATTTTGCAAAAGGGAGACTTCGAACTGTATTGCAGTGCTGTATTGCTCAACAGTTGTACAGAGGCCAGTAGTGCTTTGAGGCCGTTGTATGACAGAATTCTTCTGAAAATGTTTCTGCTCTCTTGAAATTCTGAGTATGTAATATTCCCAAGGAGTTCCATCAAGGAAAGGGAGCGATAGCTGTTGTGTATCATTTAGTTAAAATGTACAAAGTCAAAATTCCTGACACTGATGAGCAAATCTGAGCATCTCTGTCTTTGCTTTGGGTTGAGAGACCTTAATAAAACATACTCGTTCAATTGGTTGTTTTTAGAAATTGCTGAAATTCAAACCAAGTCCTCAGACAAAGAGGGCGTCATAATCTTGGTCCAGAAAACCTTGCAATATTCCCAAGCGTGGTAATAGTTTCGGGTGACTGGATTCTGCATTCAGCCGATACACGTTTCCTCCCAGACTGGTGCAGAGACCTTTGTGTTCCAATTAGGACAAATTTAATGATGCGTTTATGCACATGCTTTCCTCTAAAATCATCAGAATGATCAAAAGCATGTACTACAACTGCAGTGGCCTCAGTGGAACGGTGTGTGTTTGGGGGACCTGCAGTGATTGAATAGCTGAATATTTTCCTGCATTACATTTCTTCAGGTTGTTGCAGAAATAATGAGCTTGGACTGTTGCAGAAAGGCAGGGCTAGGGCGGGAAGGTGGTACTGGCATCTACCTCTTTTAATTTGACAGCTCTAAATGGAATATTATTTTTTTTCTCCTTTGTGTTTTGCAGGTTTCTGATAAAAATGCTCTCTTCAATTTCATGTTCCTCGACTTGGGGGAGCACCCAGAGAAAGTGGAAGGTGTGGGACAGCTCCTTTTCGAGATGTGCAAGGGCGTTCGAAACATGTTCCACTCTTGTGCGGAAATGGTAAAGACAAGAAGAAAGATTTGCTGGTACAAATGTAGCTATAAAGAAGCCATAGGTGGTGCTCAGTGAAGTGTTTGGGTGTCATGTTGTTCACCTCAGTGGGTCCTCGGTGATAAGCATGCTGTTTGTTATTGAACAGGATCTAATACCTTCTTATAAAGCTCTTTTTTGAGATGGGGAGCTGGTTTTCAGTCATTCCTATATTATATTCCTGTCTATTAAAATGCTTCTGCTTGCTGGTACTATGTGCAGTTTGTACTGTCTATATTAATATAAAAACAATTTGGATGTTAACTGTTAGCTTAAAAGTTTTGGGTTTTCTTTTTATTTTATTTTGCACTAATTATTTTACAGAGCTTTCAGATCACTGTGGTATTTTAGCAGTATATTACACTAACTAAATTTAGGGTTGCTAGACTCATTTTCAAAGCATTCACCCGTTTTATGTGATGTACACAATGTACTCTTTTCCTGTTCAGGCTATGAAATTAATTCTGTCAAAGCTGGGCCCTGTTACTGAAGCAGAAATTGAACTACCCTGGGTGGCTGTTGGAGAAGCGTTTGAGCAGATGATCAAATCGGCTGCAGTGCATATCCATAGGGAACATTTTGACATTGCCTTCAAGTGCCTGGAGGTATGCTGCTTTGTTTGCTTGTTTGTTTATTTTCTACCCATGAAAGACAAAAAACTGCCTGTGCTTACTATGAAAGTATTTGTGTGAAAGCAGGATTGTTTTTTCTGTCCTTTGGAAACATAAAATAAGCGTCTCATGTATGGGAGTAAATCCCAGCCTTCTTTTAGTGAGTTCGGAGTGGCCTTGGTGGCTGTGCTGTACTGTTGGGGAAAAGGGACCTGCTGCTTGCACGACTTGGAGCTCAGTCCCAGAGCTGGGCACCAAGGAGTCGCAGGAGCTGTTTTTGCAGCCTGTGGGGTTATTGCAGTTTCTTGTCTTCAGATGAGCTAGGTGCGTTGGGGGTCCTGAAACAATGTGACAGTAAAGAGGAAGCTTTCTGCTCTGGAAGTCGTGGACTGAATCTGGAGAGCTAAATTTCTCTTCAGAACCAAGTCCTGCAAATTGTTTTCAGTTTGGTCGTTCCCACACTGCTGTGTGGGGGTGTCCTCCGAGGGCTGAGAGAGCACAGCTGACTGCCCTGTGCTGTGTTGGGTCAGGGTGATGCAGCATGATGGGCCTTGTAACTGGTTTTTACTTACCTGGTCAACTTTTAAGTGTTTTATTTCTAGGGTTTGAGATTGAAACCTTTTAGAACTGACAGTGTACTCCACATCAGGCTTGCTCTGCAGAAGGGTGAAATGGGAAATTGGAGAAAATGGTAGGGGTGCCCCTGCTAGCATTGGGAAATAGTCCTTTCTGTGTGTTCCTTGAAGCTCCCTGCCTATGGCTATCCAGAGCTCCCTAGAAAACCCCATGGGAATCATGTACTGTTTCAAGGAGGTTTCATTTATTGAACAAGACTGACAGTTTGTTGGGCTGATGAAACATTGATTCTTGAAAATTCCTTTCAGGTAGCAGAACGTGAGACAAGTGATCATTTCTCTGAAAACTTTCATTTTTTATTTAAACAGGAGTCACTCTTAGACTTGCAGGGAAAAATAACTAAGGGTAACTGCCATGTGACTTCAGAGCAGATGGAAAGGATTCTGCAAGCCTATCTGATCCTAGTGGAATATGCAAATGGATCCAAAATCCCACGGCCTGAGGAAGTCTGTCAGGTAGGTCAGACAGTCCCTTTGGCTAGTGTCCCATAGAGGACTCTTGAATCTGGATGAGGAGCTACAGCATTCTTTCACATTCCTGCTATAATCCACTGTTCTAAATTCCAGTGGGTTTAGGATTTGAGTGAAGTTGAACAGAGAGATTTGTTGGGAGTATTGCTGCCTCTCCAAACCCATGAGAATTTTCCTTTGTCATGTAGTGCTGATGTAGTCCTCCTTCAAACGAGCAGCAACGAGAACGGGGCCACTGCTGCTAGAGATCTTGTTGAGCCCAGCTGCCACTGTGGAGGAGAGCTAGGCCCTTGTAACTGCTGGAGAAGTTCCACCAAATTCACCTGCATTTGGCCTCCTAGGCTTTGTGCCTGCAAACCTGTACAGAGCTATTAGGATGTAATTCAGTGGGCTGGAGCTTGGAACACCATGTCCTCTGCCTCCAAAGGCTGTCCAGGTCATTCAAACCAGACAATCGTTGTCTTAATATACAAATATCAGTTCTCTCTCTTTCATTCCACAGATTTTAATAAAATTGATACAAACTCCAGATTTGACGGCATCTTGCTGCAAAACCCTGCTGAACACTATTTCTGCTTTACTGCTCTCTGAGAATGTTTTCTTGCCTGATACCTTGACCAAGGAAACTATTGAGAAGGTAACAAAGACTGCTTCTTGCAGCAGAGATCTCAGAGCCTGGGCTCATTTGATCGAGTTAACTTCAGGACGTTTCCACGTTGGGCTGGGAAACAGACTGTAAAGATTCCCTTTTTGCCCAGACAAAGAAGAAGTTGCCCTATGTCTAAAATAATACCTGATACTACTTACCATGAAGGAGGATTTATATCTTGATTCCTTCAGAAGCACAGAGGCTGGCTCTCCTGAGGTAGTAAACTTTCTGCAACCAATTATGGTAGATTCATACCCTAGGAGCTGCACAGGAAAAGAGCTAGGCAGAAAAGTCATTTGGGCTTAAGGTTTCGCCTAGTGGTTGCTGTGTCCTAGAACATGTAGCTTCCATTTTCCAGATCATGATGAGGATAGCTGGGCTGTCTTTGGACAGATCCAGACAGATTTATTAAAAGGCCCGTTCTCTTTCTGTACTCGAGTTTTCATTCCTGAGTAAAGCTGAGCTAACAAAGCATGCTGGGTACCCAGAACTAAGCTGTGTGTCTCGGTCTCCAAAGCAAGGTTGTTTGGTAAACCAGAAAAAAATGGCAAAACGGCAGAATTGCAAAGTTATCCATGGATGTGGAGGGTTGACTGTTAAATGTCTTTTGTTAATATGATCCTATTAACTCTTCATGTGCACCTTGCAGGTATTTGCAAGTGGGTTTGAATCGCACTTCCTTTTGGACTTCTCTGAGGTGATGTTCTCAATGAAGCAATTTGAGAGGGTAAGTGGATATTTTTGTGTGTTTATTTTAGTTGACAGATAAATAAATCAGGGAGGGGGTATGAGTTGCCATGCACAACTGAACAGCAAAACCTCCTATAACTGGGAGATCCAGAGTATATTTATCTACATTGTATTCCGAATCATTTTTGTGTGATGACTTGACCTTTAATATTTAAAATTGTAGTGTGATCTAATGAGAATTAAAGAAGTTATTTAAGCCACTGTACTAAAAAATAATAGAGAAAAGTGCATTTCTGTGCAGTTCAGATAACCACAACTTCTCCCAGTATCTACTTCGAGTCTCATACCGGCAGTAGAATTTCCCATTTTTGTCTCTTGCTGGAGTCGCAGTGGGATTAAATACTTAGTTCAGGTAGCAGAGGATGACAGATATCTGTGCTCACAAAGAGAAATTTGTCTGTAAAGGTAAAAGCGGTGCATTTTTATGGCTAGGATGAAGTGAAGGAGTTCTTGAGAAAGAAAGTGAAAATGAAGGATGAGGGATGTCTGGGATCAGTGATCTAGGAAGAATTAATAGTTAAGTGAAGCAGGAGGTGAGGGTGAATTTAGGAATCTAGGAGCCTGGATTTTGGGCCAAACAGAGCTTTTGCATCAAACCACTGTCCCTGCCAGGTACTGGTACAGCTTGCAGCACTGATGGAAAGTCTGGTGCTTTGCTCATTGATTTATGAAAGTTTGGCCTTCCCTGTGGCTGGTATCTTGGATTCCTTAGGGCTTTAATCACACTAGGGTTAAAGAGACTTGCTAAACCTTTTTGGTTTTTTTCTTTGTTTTTTTTTCTTCCCTCCTCAGCATTTTCTTCCGTGCTTTCTAGCGTACATTGAGCGCTGCTTCACTGGCACAGATACCCTTGCAAAGGATGAGGCGATAGCAGTTCTGGCTAAACTTATTCTGTCAAAAGCAGAGCCCCCCACCCTTGGCTCCATGGCGTTTGAGAAGTATCCTCTCGTTTTCACTGAACCACTGGCCAGGTGAGACTCGTGATTCCAGCAGGGAGTAGACGTGTCCATGCGGCTCCGTGCCTGGAGGCTGGGGCCGGCAGAGCTGCACAGATGCAGAGCTGTTACTCCGTGCTATTTGCCAGAGTTGCATAAATAAGAATGGTGCTGGTAGATCTTCAAACACAGTGATGCTGCGGGATCGCTTTCTTTTTTTCTTTTTCCTCTCTTTCTTTTTTTTTCCAGCTCTCATTTTCCTCTCCTCTAGAAAGATTAGCACTGGTCAAAGCAGCTAGCAAGCATTGCGGGCGACATGCCACGTGCATTTTCCTCTGCTCAGACCCATGCTGCACCAGAGGGCAGTTAATCTTGGTAGCCAATCAGTTGAATAGTCCTGGTTGTTGTTGGGACTAATCTCCTGCCTTTGCTCTGTCTTCCTTCTGAGCAGGCCTGGGTCTTGCCCAGGAACTTACAGGGGAGCAGTATGGGCTTACACAGAGCACAGCTAGGTATCAAAGGCCATCAAATTAATCTAGATGCAGTACTCTGCTAGCACAGCTCAACTGCTTGTGTTTGCAAAGCCACCTTGGCTGCTGTAAAGTGGCTGCTTTTCCCCTGGAGACTCTGAGGAAAGGTTTGGGGTCACTGTTGTCAAGCACAGATGAACCATTGGTAATCAGTGTTTGTTCTGATCTCTGTAACTCTGGTAATTCTGGTCTTTTATCTGCAGAGAGTGTCAATTTGTTTTGCTTTTTATATAAGGTTGTTGTCTCTCAATGGAGAAATCCGCTCCATGGGTTTCTTTCCAGCTTTATTTAATAGAGTGGAGGCATTAGGTTTGAGGGAATGGAAGAGTGTGAGTCAAGAGGATAGATTTCAATTTCTCTTCTTTATTTTCATGGTGATGTTTTGGATTTTGGTGTTTTCAATTTTCTGTTGATGTTTTGGGATTTTCAGTGAAATGTGGAATACATAGTTGGTAGGATCTTGGCCCTGCTTGGAGCTTCTTTGTGGTGCTCCTGTAATGCCAGTAACAGAAAACAGGGCTGGGGGGAATCTCTAGATGCTCTGTAGCCCATTTCTAATCTAGGGAGGAATTAGCAAGTCCTGAACCAGTCCTCAAAGATGTCTGATCAAACTGTTCTTAAATACATCCTGTCCTGGAGATTCCCCAGCTGCCCTGGCAGTCTGTTCAGTGCTTTGCTGCATTTATGGTTAGAAAGCTTCTTTTCTTCTGCCAGTTTTGAGTTTCTGGACTAATTTATATTTTGCAGCAGATTAAATGTACTGTATTATCTTATCTGCAGGAAATATAAAACTATTTATTTCTTCCTCTTTGCATCCAGCTTTTACAAGTAACAGGCTTTGATCATCAGAAATCTTTTCTGTTGACCAGCAACTGGAGTTTTTTTTCCTTCCAGAGCTGTTTCTTGAATTTGATATAAAGACCTGACATTTCTTCTGGGCCATGTACTGTTCTTCTCAGCTTTCACATGACTGGATAGTCTTTTGTCCTGTGGAGAGAATTAATGGAAAAAACTTCTTGGGATGTCCAAGTCCTTTTTGTTAGCAATAACAAATTTGATTTTTAGTATCATAAGAAGAAAATAAGCCATCTCTGATATGCAACTGTGTGTTACTAAAATGTTTAATTTTATTTTTAGCTCTGATATAAGACAGCAAACAAGCCAAGGAGGAAGGACACAGGTGCCAGTGTTGGAGCATGTACTGTCTTTAATCCAGTTACCAGCAAATGAAGATATTGCTGATCTTTCTCAGCCTTGGGCTGCCTTGGTTGTACTGCCACATATTAGGTAAGGTGTATACCTACTATCTGAGGTACCATTGCTCTGTATTTCAGTAGTATTCACTAGTTCATAGATAACATTATTCACCGTTGGTCACAGACGGTTTTACTAAGAGAAGGACAAGAATGACTACGTGTAGTTTGGGGAAACTGGGGTCAAAAGATGAAAAGATGCTGTGGAAATAGTGCAAGTTAGTGATATAGTTGGGAATAAAATGAGTTTCTTGATTCTAATCCTTAAATTCAGCCTACCTGGCTGGTAAGACTGTTCTTGACAGTTTACAGCTGCTTTCCCCGCTCCTAGGGAAGTGATGTTCTCAGTAAGTGTAATGTGCTTGCATGGAAGGAGTTGGAAACGAGATGCTGCAAGTTAAGTTGTAAATTAGAAATGAACCAATAAAAATAATTTGCTGCTCCTTTAAAACTCAGGATGAGCTATGTATAATATAACATGAGAGAAGGGAGAAGAGGAAATAAACCTTCATATGCCTCTAGGTGTTAGTGTAGCACAGAGATAAAAGTTTCTCATTTATTTTGAACAGACCAACAGACAAAGAAAATATCCTGCTGAGTGTGGCAAGTTTTACGGACTTTCTCTTCACAGCCATTGACAAAGGAAACCTCTGCAAAGGTCAGTTACTGTTAATGTCTGTTCATTTGCTTTTTGTTGGAATGTAAAAAATACAAAGCAGCTTTGTTGAAAACACAAAGCATGAAAATGAATAACACTAGCATGGTATCCAGATTTAAGGATAAGCTCAGAAAAAAAAATACAAGAGCTAGAGAGAAACTCCTTCAAGGGAGCAGCTCTGCAAATGCTGTTGATACTCATAATGAGTTGGCAGATGTTCTGTGGTGTAGAGGACAGAGTGTTAAAATCTAGATTTGAGCAAGATACGAAGGTTGGAGGAAAAAAAAAAGAAGCAGATGAGAGAACAGATGTTGAAAATTGAATACAAACTAGATTCAGGTTGAACCAGTCACGTAAAGGAGAGAATATTGGCTCACAATATCCAGTCACCTTGTTTTGAACCTGTACTGCTACATCTGTGATGTTACCTTCTCTGTTGTGATAGCAACTATTCCACAGTGAGACATTCTTCTTGCAGACATCAGTCACTGTGACCCCACTGGTTGTCATCTTAGGCCAGAAGAAGATTTCCACTTAACTTGCAGTGTGCAGGGGCGTTGTTACTCAGAGGAATTACAAGCATTTGGCCTCATGCCAAAGTTTGTGCGCGTGTTGGAATGCCCTAGGTTCAGTGTTCTTCAGTGTTCTTGCTCTGAAAGGGCTTCCCAAGAGCCTGGCCTTTTCCTTTTGCAAATCATCTGTTAATGTTCCTAAAGGTACCCACCAGTTGGCTCTGTTACTTATCTTTCACATTGCTTTGCTTTTTCTTCTTCATGTCTTTGTCAGGGATGGTCCTTTTTGATTTAGCTCTTTTTTTTTTTTTCCTGCTCAGTATGTAGCCCTGTGTGGCTGTGATTATTTGAGTTGCAAGGTAATTTACAGTGGAAGTACCTGAACTTCCTTTGTTGGCTCTTCTCCATGGTAGCAGCTCTGCACCACATCAGTGTGTATGCAAGAACCATGTTGCTATTTGCTCTTTTGCCCCTAAAAGAAAAGAAATACAACCCAAGTCCCGTGTTCCTACTTCCTGCTGCCCTATCCTACTTGCTGTCTTGTTGCTCTGTTTCTCTCATGCTTTTCCCAAATCCGGCTTCCCGGACAATTTTCTCAACTTCTGGCACTTTCTGGCTCCATGGTCTTTCCAATTCCTTCCCCTTGTACTGAGGCTCCTGTCCCTTCCTATTGCTCCTCCAGGGCACACTCAGCCCACCCAACCCCGTGCTCCCTATTTGGCCTGTCTAGTCTCTTGTTTCCTGAGACAAAAGTCCCAGACCTGGGTGGTTTTCTGCAAACATTGCGGAGTTTAGAGAAGCAGGCTCAGAAGTGGGACAGCACCGTGAGTTACCCGAGGCACCGGTACAGCTGTTCTTTACAGGTGACTGCCTGTGTGGGACTTACCCTATGGATCATATAGATGTGCTCCACACTGAGGTGGGAGCTGCTGCCTTTGTCTGACTAGAGGTACTACTGCAAAATGCCATGTGCATAACAGCTTGAGAACTTCTGCCCTTAAATCATAGGAAGCCTTATCCTGCTTATCATCTCTTTCAGTTTCTCCTCTTTGTCTGGAGCTCCCTAAAGAGGTTAATGGTGAGCAGGAATCTTCAGGTACCCGGGGAAACTAAGCAACTTGGAATGGAGAAAAGTTTTCAGAAAGTTTCGCTTCCCCTTTTTATTTCATGGCAGCTGGGGGCAGGAAAGGAAGTTAGTATCTTTTATAAAGCTTTTCTCAGCCTGTGTGGCTTAGGTGCTAGGGAAGAGAGGAAGGAGAGGGGATTTATTTTTTTGTAAACAAGCCTCTTGCCAAGTTAAAGGTGGCAGGGAAAGGAATCACCCTTCCCCCTTGTTGCCTGGAAGGGCCTTGGCTCTCCTGTGCTGCTGGGGCAAGACTTGTTAGACAGGGAAACCCTCCATCTCTCAAGTAGGCTGAGCGTTTTAGGAAAGAGACTCTATTGCTTAGTTTTGTTTTAGCCAACACAGTCTCCACTCGCTTCTAACAAGAATTCTGCCTTTAGGTACATGGGACAGCTTTGCAGGTCTCATATAAATACATTGCCAAAGTGACAAAGTTCATAGACACTTGTGCAGTGCCGTCAGTATATATATATTTTCTTCTGCTGTGTTTCATGTTTGTTATTTTGGACAGCTTTTCTTCACTTCCTGAGTGCCATTAGTGGCACAGAGCTGTCTGAGACTTCTGCAACAGCGTTTAGCTCCAGGCTGCTCTGGTTGCTTCTCTGCTCCTGGGGTACGTAGGTGTGTTGAGGCAGTCACTAACTGGAAACTGCTCACAGGTTTCATTCGTAGCACGTTGGAATTGGCATTTGTGAAGATGATAATATCCAGAGGAATATTTCTATTATGGGTTATGATAACTGTTAGAAATGCTGATGCCTGTTCTGAGATCCATGTGTTGCTCTGTTTCTGTGACTGCAGCCATCTGAAAATGGCCAAGCACAATGCAACCACAGCTCATTGTGACTTGAGTAAATACACAGGCTGTTCCTATTCCCTTTGATCCAGGAAGCCTCTTCGTGACCTGTCAAGCTGTGAGTACTCTCCTTAGTTTGGCAGAGTCTTCTGAAATACTCCATTTGTTACCTGTGGAGCGTGTCAAGAAGTTGGTGATGTAAGTAAACTCTGCCTCTCCTGTGATCCCCCTCGTGTTCCTTGTCACAGCAACGTGGTCGCTTTTATGGAGGGGGCTTGTTAAGTGCCTTTTTGTGTGGAGCAGTAGCTGCACGTTGCCTCGCTATTGTAATGTGGCAATGTTGTAAGCAACACTTGTACAGAGAAAGGGATAGCTGTAGTACCTGTTCAGTGACACTTTTGCTGCCAGCTGGCCCTGCGTTACACTTTCTCTGCAAACTGGAGCCTTGTAGGCAGCTCCAGGGGAGCATATGAATATGCTGATCCTAGTTTTACTGAAGACGAATGTGCTTAGCTAGCTGTATATTGCATTATAATAATAAAAAGGAAATTCCACTGTATCCTTACGTATCTGTGTATGTAAATGCTCTCTACTTGGTACTTTCCATTATGTGCCTTGTAACTCCCTTCCAATTATCACGTGTAACTGAGTGGGTGGAAGGAACGAGGGAACTGGTTGCTCTCCCTCCAGCAAATCCTGCTTAACTTCCATCATCTGCCAACACTATTGTGCTGGAGCATCTCCCAGTCATCAGGGGCTTGAACTTCAAAACATCCTGTTCTGTCAGGACACCACAGTTGTCCCTGTCTGAGAAATGCTGGAGGTTCAACAGCCAGCCCGGATCAGCCAGAAAATCTTGGCAGGGAGGCGCAACCTGCTGCTTTCTGCCAGCTTTGGGCTGGGGATGCAGAGCCAGGATGGAGTGAGGGATGATTGCTGGCAGAGGGAGGTCTCTCTGATGGCAGTCAGGGGTCCTGCTCATACTACAGCTGCTGTCACACCAGAGCTTGGGTTATTTCTTGTCTCTTGAGGTTGATCTCTGAGCACCGGCACTGCCACCCATGTGTGAGCTGTGCATATCTGTGTTTTCTGTGACTGTGCGTGTATGGGCCCAGCCTGCTGGTCCCTGTCCAAGGAGGAAGGTCACATCTCTTGGGCTGCCATATGTAACTTGGACTTGGAGACTGCAAGTCAGCTTGCTAGTCAAGTCCAACCTCACCAGCCACCTCTCAAGTCCTATGGAGTTTTCCCATGGTGTCATTCTTGCCTTACGTTCAGTATCTTTCTTGTAGCTGTGCTCTCTGCTAATAAACCTCTGTTGTTTTAGCACTTTCCCTTCAGACCCCTCGGCGTTGCTCTTGGCCGATCTCTATTTCACGAGGTTGGCGTTGTGTGGCTGCCGGGAGCCCCTTGCCCAAGGGAACCTGATGGACCTGTTTGACAAATTGCACCCTAATATTTCCACTGGTGTGTCCAAGGTAATCTGCTTTTTTTCTTCTGAGTGCATGCAAGATAATATGCATTTTTAAATTCGCGTTAAGTGAACAGAGTTATATGACAAGGGCCAAAAGCAAACACATAGGATTATGCATAGTAATTACTTTTGTAGCATGCATTTAGGACTGAATACATTTCTAAGAGCTTTACACGAGGTGACAAGAGGATGACTTTTATCCCTGGGGGACTCGTCTCTTCTCTAAAGGTGATTTAGAGGGGGACCCATGTTGTCATTCTGAGTTGCCTGGTAGCCTATAGGAGATGATTTCTCTCTCAGCTACAGGAGGGACCTAGTAAAGGCAGCCCCCAGAGTCAAACATTCACCTCTTTGTAGGTGTGTATGTGGCCTGCGTGCCTCTGTGCACTTCTGACAGATGTTTCCACCTCTGACAGGTCCGACTTTTGACTGTCCGGATTCTAAATCATTTTGAGTCTCCAATTCCTGCACCAGCTGAGGTAGGGCTGCAGCTTGAACTTTTCAAATCTGTTCGTTTTGTCTGTAAACTTTGGCTTTGCTGCTTCCTCATGCCAATCTTATCTCTTTGGATCCCTCCTCCTTTTTATATTCAGATACATGAGTTCCGATCGCCAGGTGGCAGAGATTGAAACAAGTCTCTTGTCTTTATTCTTTGGTTCAAAATGGCTGGAAATCAGTGTGCTTTGATGAAACCACTTCCAGTAGGAAAAGGATGAGCTTAACAAAATACATTTCACTTGTTTGCTCAGGGTGATTGCACAACAGACCTCCAGTCAGTGTTTGCCATATTGCTCCAAGCAGAACTTGTGCCAGCAACAGTGAATGATTACAGAGAGAAACTGCTCCATTTGAGGAAACTAAGGTGTGATATAGTGCGGTCTGCAATACCAAGTGGATCTTTAGAAGAAGTAAGTAGTTTTTGCCAAAAGGCAGTTGTTATGTTCCCTTATTCCAAGAGGATGTTCTTATTCCTTCCCATAGGTTCTATCAGGAGTTCATCAAACTCTAGCTCCCAGGTTCCCAGGTCAGGTGTTAGAAAAGTTTCATATTACATAAGATCACAGCTCCTGTAGTCTTTGGGCCTATTGCATTCTCCTGGGTATTTACAAGAACAACAACACTGATGTGTAGATGAGTTGCCTGCAATCGTTTTTTGGTGTTGTGGAAAGGAAGGTAAATGAGTCCGAGGAGAAGTGTCTCCTGAGCAAATTTAAGGCTGTGATCTTGCCATACCCTCAGCACTGGGGAGTGTTGGTAGGACTCCCATCAGCCATGGGAGCACCTGGCTGCTGAATGTCACTGCAGGATGAAGGTCTGCCTGTGGCTCTTGAATTTCTTTTTCTGCTGAGCTAGAGCCTTTGCCCTCTAGATTTTGGAAGGGTCAATTTTTTACCAGTTAAATGTTCTTAGATTTTGTTGGGGTGCAGAGGAATATTATTTTTACGACTACTCTATCTCTATCACTTTTCCACCTTGACTTGTAAGTTCCTGTTAGCAGGGGTTCAAGATCAGTCCTACAGATCAATAGATGAGCAGGGAGCCAGTCCAGAGGACATACTTCTAAATTCAGGGCAATAAAAGCTGCTCGGGGCAGACATTTCCTTTTTGAGCTCCCTAAAGCTGTTGTGGTGGCCCTCAATTTCAAGAGGGAGGCAGGTAATCTTGATAACCTGTCAGGCCTGGCCTCTTCTTGCACATTAGTGGTACTTAGGTACGGTGACTAGATCTGAACAACGCGTGGAGTAAATGAACTCTACAGGTTCTCTCCATTAAGTCAAGAGATAAATAATGGCGATGTGTGTGGCTTAATTATTGATATTTTTTCTGAGAATTTATTTGATCAAAGTATCTTCTTTCACCAGGAAGAGGTGGTTGATTGTTTTCAACTATGACTTTTAACACCTCAACAAGATTATGTTTTTTTGTCATTCTAGGTGCCTCTTCGGTATTTACTGGGAATGCTTTATATTAACTTCAGTCCTCTCTGGGATCCTATAATTGAACTCATAACGTGAGTATATGCTGTTAGTTAATGCAGCCAGTGGCTGTCTAATCATTCCTTCCTTTGTTCTCTTAACAAACATTGCAGTAAAAAAACTGTTCCATTCACATGAACTGTCCCCTGATGGATTCGGTTTGTCAATAACAATCCATATGGACTCCTACTTTTTAGCTTAATTTCTGTTTTTTTTTTTTTTAATATTTAGGTGAACTGGTGACAAATACAGTTAAATAGCATCAGGTTTTTGGAGGCTTTAATTAGTATTTTAGAGTTGCAAAATGGGCAAGAATTGCCTCTGTGTTACCCTGTCTCTTAATTTTTTATCCTTTCTGGGAAACCTCTGAATCCTACTAAATGCAAGGCAAGACTTGAAGACTTACCATGGGGCCCACTGAGCTGAATGCTGAAGTTGGTGTCTCTGTCGTCAGTATGACTTTATCCCCTTGTTCTTTTTTTCACTTGTATCATTTAAAGACAAGACCTTCCCCATAAAACTTTAATTAACAAAAAGTGTTAAACCAGCTCTTCAAAGGGTATATCCACACTAATTCTTCCTTTGGTTCTATACGATGTTTTTATATAAAAGCCAGTGGAAAGCTTTTTACTCAATTTAAGTTTATTTGAAGTTATTGGTTACAAATGGATTATTTTAATAGCAATTGACATTTGGGATCCATAAATCCCAAGCAAAGAAGTGCTACAGCTGTACCCTGCAGATGTCCTGTCTTCAGACACTCTCATAAAAGCAGTAATCAATGCCTGTGATTGTGTTCTTTACTTGCCTAGTAATGAACTAGATGCATGTCTTTTTTTTTTTTCTTCCTTTTAACTTCTGTGCTGTCTTGTGTTTTGTTAGTTCTCATGCAAATGAAATGGAGAATAAACAGTTCTGGAAGGTCTTCTATGAACATTTGGAGAGGGCTGCTGCCTATGCCGGTAAGCCACAGCTCTAGGTGCTCTTAAGACCCTAATCCAGCTAAATGTAAGTGTTATGGTGTCCCAAATTTACACTTTGTGGCGAAGATTCATAACTAGAGCTCTGAATGCCAACATCATCTTCAGGACAGGAGTGGAGAGGATTGGGAGAGGAGCTTTGTCTCCTTCTTTTCCCTAAGCACCAACAAGTAGATCCAAGTGGCCTCTGCATTGCAGGATGGAGTTGCAGGTTGTGGGAGGCTTTCTCTGCTTAAGGCTGGAGCTGCCCAAGCTGATCAGGTGTAATGAAGACATCTGTGGAGAAGGGGCAGATTGTCTTCCTTCCCCGTGTATCCCATAGATGCTTGTAAACAATGTGCCTTTGACATGCTCCTGAGGTTTACCTATGTATTAATGAAATCTGTGGTTTTACTGTAAAGCCATGAGGACACAGCTATTTATTATTAAGAGCTAAATAAAACTGATTCAGGGCTGTAAAACATCCAAGCGTACTTTCTAAACAATGCAAGTTTTTCACATCAGTGTTGAATACAGTTGTGCAAATGGGTACTTAGTATCAGAAAGTATTGCCTTCATCCTGGGTGGGGGGCTGATCTCTCCTACGGACAATTCTGGAACAACCTTGAGATATTTTCTTCACATCATTTCTTCTACAGAAATGGAGCTGCAAAATGAACTAGATGAGGAGGAAAGAAGCACTACTGAAATGGAAAAGGAGAAGATACCAGAAGGAGAAGTGGGGACTGTGTTCCTGGAGCAGCTGCAGGTTAGGACAGACTGCAGTGAGCGGCTGGACCACACAAATTTCCGGTTTCTACTTTGGAAAGCACTGGCCAAGTTTCCAGACAGGGTGGAACCAAGGTCAAGGGAACTTTCCCCACTACTTTTGAGATTTATTAGGTAAGTGATGTCGTTCAGTTCAGATAACACATTGCTTTCAGTTGATTCTGGTGTTGCTGTTTTGGACCATGGCTAGTTCTTTATAGACTTATTTTCGGACTCCGTTATTGATACGATGTCTATTTCCAACTAAGATAATCTTTCCCTTTTGATTGAAATGTAGATTATGTCACAGAGATGTCAGAGGGAAGTAGGGTGAAAAGAAGCTGATGGTGTCTTTCAGGTGCTCAGTCTCTCCTTTGCTAACCTGCCACTGTCACAGCCTCATTACTGCATTAAGGAATGACTTCAGTGGATATCAAGTGTCTGTTTTCTAAAATGATAACACATTTTAATTTGGAGTCACAAAAGTGAGAAATGGGAGAATACTGTTTTTGTTAAAGACTGATTCACTTCCTCCTGAAATGTAACAAAGGTTTGGGTTATGTCCAAATATATTAACCGTTTTGTTTTTTTTTTTCCATTCTACTTTTTAGATACTAATGATGATTTATGATGATTAATTATGTTTATTTTTTATATAATAATGATGATTCTACTAATGTGACTTTTGCCATACAAGAGATGAAGGCTCTCCAGTTGTGCTCTGGGCTGTTTATAATCTGCCAGTTCAGTTACCTGCTGAATAATTCACTCCAAGCTCTGCATTTCCCTGTCCTCGGCAGGAGATCAGAGAGATGCCTGCATGCCCATATTGGGCATTGCTGTGTATGTGATCTCATGGCAAGAGAGGTTTCTGGTGTGTAGCCCTTTTCTGTGGTTAGAAAACCTAGGTTTTTGCTTGCCTTGCTGGGAAAGTTGCACCAAACTGTTGTAGGTTCTTGTAGGTTCTTCACTTATTGTCACACTGACACACTCAATGTTTGCCTGTTCAGACACAGCCTTCCATGTAGCCTCTTTGCAGACTTGTTGTAACTCAGTGGTCTGCTTCTCCTTCCTCTCTCCACCAGGTACCTCTCAGAGTCTCCTCTAGAGTATTTGGTTGGGACCTTTTATCTTCACAGCTGTCACGGAGAGAAGGACGGGTTAAGATGTTTTCTTTTGGGAATCTTTGGCCATCTAGTGTCTCAAGGCACAATGACATCAGTAACCAGAATGTAGGGTTGTGGAATTTCTGGTTGTTCTCACCCTGAGAAATGCTTCTTAATTCCTTTTTGTTTTGTTTTGTTTTTATGCAGAAATGAGTACTACCCAGCTGATTCATTAGTGGCTCCAACTCAGGATCTCAGAAAGAAAAATAGCAGTGCAGTAGGAGCAAAAGAAATTCCCAGTGAAGAAGTGAATGATGTTATTATGGAGGAGGAAGAAGAAAAGGAAGAAGGGGAACCAATCGCTGTAGGGTTACCAAAAAAGAAAACTAGAAGAGCTGCTGCCAAGTAAGCATTTTAATTTTTCCCTCCTCGGTGTTTTTAGGAATAGGCAGATTCAGTAGCTCGTGTTGAGATAAAAGGCACACTTATGTATATTCCTTTTTCTTCTTATATTCATCAGTGGAATTTTACAGGCACTTTGGAGTCCTGAGCTCTGCCTGTGCAGCACCAGGCATCGAGAGGCCCAGCCTGGATCTTTCAAGCTTTATCTAATTACCTGCTACGTGATAGTCTGCAGTTTGGTGTTACTTTAAGCAAAAATTATGTGGCATTCTGAAGCCCTTTTGAAGTTTCTGAAGGGCACAGGATCGTACCCCCGTTACCCTGACTTCTTTGCATGTGTCTGCTGGTCTCTTAAGTCATAGGTATTTAAGTATGGGGATTCAGTCATTACCTACTACTAAAATCTTGATCCTGATCTTTTTGTTATGTACAAAGATTGTTATGTTTTATGTTGTCAGTGGTGGTGTTCTGCCTGAAGCTATGTGTTTGTGTAATGCTTTTGCTCTGCAGTATTGGATATATGTTGAAAGTTGCTCTTGGTATGAATTCTCTATGACTTGTTAATCAGAGTCTCTTTACCCTGATGGAATAACATAAAACTTCAAAATGTCAGCTTACATGTTGGAACATAACAGATACTTTAGATATCGCCTGTATCGTCATAATCCTGGGCTGTTTTTAGGGGTTTCATTTTGTTCCCAGATTCTGGCTTGTACGTGTAAGTTCGCAATAATTGAAGTATGGTGACAGTGCAAGATTCTTGTTTCTCTGCTGCTCTCTCAAGCTGTCCCCAGTGTTTAAGCCCACCGTTTAGGTGCTGGCAGCTGTGAGGGAGGTGTAAAGGATTTACAGGGGAGGTGTCAGCGAGTCCTGCCCGACCTCCCTTCGCCTCAGGGGGCAGCTCCCGGGGCAGCTCTCAGGAGCCACCCAGGCTCAGCAGGAACCTCTGTGTCCGTCCGCCCCGAGGACGGGGCCCAGCTGGTGCCCTGCAAGAAAGGGCAAGAAAGGGCTTTTTGTGGGTGCTGAAGTGACACCTGCAAAGAGTTGGCTGGGAGCAGGAAAAGGGCACGGTGTTTCTGTGACTCTGTAGTAGAGACCTTGGGATCCTTGTTTCTTATATTAAAGTTTCTTATTTGTAATTATAATTTAGGATTTTTTGATTTATCCATTTAAAGTATTTATTTTTACTTTTTTTTTTTTTTTTTTTTTTACAGGCAGCTAATAGCCCACTTGCAGGTTTTCTCCAAATTTTCAAATCCCCGTGCCTTGTACCTGGAGCAGAAGTTAAATGCATTATACACCCAGGTGATGTTATTTACTAGCTTTGAAAATTAACAATAACAAATTAACCTTTTCTTACCTGAATGCAGCAGCTGAGCCTGCAGAAACCTGTTGTCTCCTGGGCCCAGCCATATTAGCTGGAAAAGGAGCTGTCCTTGGCAGTGCTTCCCTCACCCTTGAGCTGCAATGAGCCCCGTTAGCAAAGGAGCAGCCCTTGTGCATGGATCTGGCGCCTCAGTGGTAGCTGCTTTGGCAGGTGGAGATGTGGAGGGTGGTTGTGGAGGGAGCCTCTTCCCCTTGCAACATGGGATCTGCAGGAGGATTTGTGCCCAAAGTCAGGAGAATTGTGTTTGTCTTAGTGTTGAATCTGCAGAGAGTATGGTCAGTGTGAACAGCTGGTCATTTTGCATCGGATGTTTTTCCAAAAGTTTTCTGCAGCTTTCAGCCTTTCCAGTAGTGGCTTGAGGAAAACCTGGAAAATCTATGGTCTTCGTCCCCTCTAGCACTGATTGCATTGGGGGATGAAAATGCAATCACGGCCATCATTATGAAAACAACATACTTTCTGCTGAAAGAGAGAGGAAACCTATTTCTGGCTTTTTCTTTCTCTGTTTTTGCTTTGTGTGTGTTTGTTCTAGTGGTTAATGAGGCCAGTCCTTTGCCAGGAGGTACATAGGGTTTAAAGCACCAATAGCAACAAAGTGAAAACTGAAAATGAACAGGCATCAAATGAAAAGGCAGAGAACAAGGATCAAAGAGCAGAGCCTAGATAATGCCCCCAAATTTCTTCTAACTTTAAGTAAGGGAGGCAGGAAAACAAATCTAAGGGTGTGAGGAATCACAGTCTGTGTCAAAGTCATAAGAAAATTAGAATTTCTTCTTGAAGAATACTCAGTTCGTTAAGATCCCTTTTCAAGGTATTTCCCTGAAGGAATTGTCAAAAATATGACTGTTTTTAATTTGTTAAGCTAGTCCAAAATGTGCTCAAGTTTGGAGCCTTTGAGTTGTTTGACTGTTTTCTGTAAGCACTTCTGTCTTCACGCTAGGGCCTTATTTTCTTTTTTTCTTGTCATCTCCAGTTACTCTCCCACCAAGATCAGAGCGTGCAAAGAATTGCCCTTGATTGCATTATGACATACAAGCATCCTCATCTACTGCCCTACAGGTAAGACCTTTTGCACTATTTTATTATCAGTGAAGATCTCTCCTACCAAAATCTGAGAGAGCGCCATGCCTGCACTTACTGAACAAGTATGTGTAAGTTTAATTTTATCAGGCTGCAACTTTCCAGTCTAAAACGGGAAATATGCTCTTCAGGTTGACCAGCGTCCCTTCTTTGTTTGCAAGAAAACAGTGGAGCTTTCATTCTATCCCAGAATAGTGTGTGCTTAGTTGTCACATCATTTTCAAACAGGCCATTTTCAAACAGGGCTTTTGTAGGGATGATTCATAACCACTAGTGAAGGTAATGATATAAAATTGTAGCTTGCAGTTGAATAATCATTTCAGAGTGCGTCCAGAAGGTACATGCCTACGTAATTAACTTGAACTTTCTGCTCTTCTGTTTTTTGTTTTTTGTTTTTTTTTTTTTTCTTTTTTTAATAAAAGCACGAGGACATGGTACTTAATAAGTGTATAGTAAGTTTATTGATAGTTAGGTGGGTGGATAGGTAAATAGATCGAACTGTATGTGTGTGAGGATGTTGTTTATTTTCAGAACACCTTCCTCCCAGCCTCCAAATAAAGCCCCTCTACATTTATTACTTTCAGGGAGAACTTGCAAAGGCTACTGGAGGACAAGACTTTTAAAGAAGAAATAGTCCATTTCAGCATTTCCGAGGAGAATGCAGTAGTAAAAATGGAGCATCGACCAGCTCTCATCCCTGTTCTTATGAGGTGTGTCATGAATTTCTGGGTAAACTTCCTATGTAAAACTGTCATGAGCAGCAGTGCTGCTGCTTCCTATTTTAAATAATAAAGATAAACTTACGGTTTGTGATATAGTTTGACCTCTTCGTTTCTGAAGACTTAATTTGTGTGGTTTCAATATTAGCTGTATGTGCTATGCAAATGATATTTTCTTCAAAAACAACTCTTTGGTCAATACTGTTTTTTCTTAAGGTTTGCAGAGAACTGCAGTGTTTCATTCCGTAGGGTACTGTCATTTGTTTCAATTAAGAAACAGTAATGGGAGTTACCAGGCAGATTGCTTCTTCATCAGGAACTGCCCTCAGGGAGCCTGGGGGAGCTCTTAATTTAGTCCTGAAGCCTTCAACAAGGCTTCTGTAGTGGGCCCAGAAGCTGATATTTCGTTGCGATGTTCCTGGGCACTGTTGAGTAATTTAGAGGAGACCATGAAAGGGAGGCTCCCACTCGGGTCATTCCCATTGGGCAGAAGTTATAAACCAGCTGAAAACTAACACTCTTTTTGTTCGTGAAGAATTCTCTATGGCAGGATGAGAAATAAAACAGGAAGCAAAACACAGGGCAAGTCTGCTGCGAGCGTCCGCATGGCCATCGTGCTGCGATTCCTTGCCGGCTCCCAGGCGGAAGAGATCCGGATGTTCCTGGACCTGCTCTTTGAAGCTGTGAAGCAATTCAGTGATGGTGGGTACATGGGGTATGCTGCTTCCTGACCTGTGGCAGCATAAATATACTTAGTGCTGTAATATACTTCAGTTTGACTCTTACCAATACCTTGGAGTGAGAAAAGGTGACAGTAAACTCCTGATAAGGACTGGGATCTTCCCAAGCCTTTCCTTGCTTTACTCTGCTTTGCAGGCTGAGGTTAGCAAGACTGACTGACACGCCACAGCCACGCAAGCAAGAGGGAGCAGGCCAGGGAGTGAGCTCCAGTGGCTGACACTATAGGCTAGGTTGTATCCTGGCCCAGCCACCAAGAGTTTGAGCTGCCCTTGCTGCGTGACATGCTGCTGAGCAGAAAGCTGCCCGTGTGAGAGTAAGCAGAGGCTGCAAAGTGCTCTGATACCACAATAGTGCATGGCCTCCAAGTGTCACAGACAGATGGTGGAGACTTGGAGCTGCCTTTTATTTAACAAGCTGAATGTGAGGAGCTGGTGTTACTGGTTTCAGTGTTCATCACTGAAAATTGCTTTGTGTGCTGACTGTCCTCGTGGCGTTCTCTACATAAATGGCTGTCCCTTTGCCTGTCCACAGGACCTTGCCAGACCGCAGTGCTCCGGAGTATGGCAGAGCTGGACTTAGCTAAAGTGCTGCCACTTGGTCGCCAGCACAGCCTCTTCAATGGCCTCGAAGTTGTACTGAAGAACATGGGACATTTGATTAGTCAGTACCTGCCCGAAATTTTACAGATTCTGCTCTGTATGACAGCTGTGATAGCCTGCATCCTCCAACAGAGAGAGAAGGTACAGTATATGATACATGTATGTCTAGATATGTGCATACAAATATGCAAATTTCCCTCCTGACTTGCATATACATGCACAGAGCAACTTTGATTCAGGTAAAGGTAAGGTTAATGCCAGCAAGGAGTAATGCTCAGCTAAAACAGAGTATTGGTCTGGAAGGGCAGTCAGTGTGTTTAAAAAAAAAAAAAAAAAAAAACTGCTTTGGACAGATTTGCTGTTTGATTTACTGGAGAGCTAGAGGGAGGTGACTTCTAGTATTGCTTCCTGTATCTCTGGAAAAGAGCTTTTATTTTGTGAAGAGCAGTGCTTGTGAAGGAAGGGTAATTGGTCTGCCTTAAGGGTTTAACATGATCTTATGGCTGAAAGTTGAAGATGGCTTTAAAGATGTAATTTCTTTGCTACAAGGATAATAAAACGTTGGAGGGGGAAGGAGAGGATTTTAAGTTCTTCATCTGAAAGCTTCAGAATAGAACTTGTTTTCTGGGTGCTTAACTGTAGTTAGTGCTGGACTCCAGTGTTGTGGATCACACTTGTCCCGACTGTTGTCCTTACCATCTCCTTCTGCCTTAGGACACAGGGAGAACGTGCCTACCAGCCACGCTCCCAGTGCTCCAAGAGCATGTCCAGCTCTGCATCAGGACAGTCCTGCTCAGCCGTTGGCACAATTCAGGGCACTGGGAGTGTTTCTACTCTCCTGTACCGTGGCTGTACGTGCAGACCAGCCAAGAGGGGAGAGTGTTCTGTTAAAGATTGACTATGGCCAGGCAGGGCTGTGTTGGGTTACTGCTGCGTTATGCCCAGGAAGCAGTGCAGGGCCCTGGGCGCATCCCCACGCCAGGACTCCCTTAACCTGGACTGGCAGGATGCAGCTGCAGGGCTGGCTGTCCTGGCTGGGGCCTGTGGCTCTTCATGTAGCAGTTGCCAGCTAGTTCCTTCTTCCATGCAGCCCCTGCACAGTCCTTTATGGAGGCTCAGATAGCTCAGGGGGGCTGTTGCCTACTGCTTGAAACAGTGTCATTGAGCCAGGCCTTTCTGTTTCCTGAAAGTTGTGTTTTTTCCAGGTTACAATTCAAACAGGAACAGGAGAGCTTGATTCAGCTCCTGAACACAGCATGCTCAGGTGTTAGGTGAGAGACAAGCAAACTGCACAGTTATCATCACTGCTGTGTTTAAAGGAAGGATGTGACAATAGGCTGACTTGATAGGCTGGTGTTAGGTAAAGAATGTTTTGTCATCATGTGCGTGGGTTCTTGACAGGACCTGTCTGTTAGCATTTGAAGTTACAGCTTGTCTTTAAAACAATCTGTCAAACAAAGCCAACTCCTTCAGCCAGCCAGCATCCAAGGTTGTGTGGTTGCTTGCAGGCTGCACAAAACCTTGTAACTGTCTTTGTTAGGATGGGAACGGGCAATTTTTAGTACAGTAGTATCCCATGGTCTGGCTTAAATCAACAGATTGCATGTGTCTGCAAGTTTCATACTGGGGAAGAGGGATTTTAAGAGCTACTTCATTCATTGCATGGGACAGTCACTTTTTGCATGGGTTACTGCAATAATCCTGCCATCACTGTGTAACTTGTGAAGTGGCAATCTGTCATTTGTCTGAACTTAATTTAACACTCCATTAGCCCATGAGATGTTAAAAGCTCAAGGAAGAGTGTGAGAAATCTGTTTATGTTGTCTAATTATTACAAGACATTCCTGGGGTTTGAGAGTAATTTATTGCAGCCTAGTACTGCCTGGGGAGTTAAACATCTACTTTAACAGCTCTAAGATAAGTTATTCTTTTTTTGTGTCCTGTTGATCGCATCCAGTATGGAGCATGTCTGTCCTCTCAAAGAATTGATTTCAGAGGACTGCTCTTATGACAGCTGAACTGTGGAAGACCCCAGATTATTTCACCCAGGGGTCACTGTTAACAGCAGCTGCTCAGTCTGTCTCATGCGTGCAGACAGGAGCAGATGCTGGGCCTTTCCAGCAGTTCATTTGCTGCAGTGGAGCTGCTTGCACATCACCAGTGCCCGTGTCACCCAGCTTGGGAGTGCCTAGGAGAGAGCGGATTTGATTCCTTTGCCACCATCTCCTCTCTCTGTGATTTTGGGTGCAGAGGCAGTACAGCAGAATATTGCACGGTCAGGGATGTTGTCTGCAGAAATCCATAAGCACATGGAGTACAACAATCCTGTGCCTTTTAAAGAGGCTTTGAGATCAAAATCATTTTACAAAATAAGAGTTACTACCTGTTTGTTCTGTGTCGTGGATTGTGATGTTTAATAGAAATCTTGGGCAGTGGTCTCTGTTTGCTCTGACATGGCTCTGGTTGCTGAGGCTGGAGCCCTGCCTGTGCTCTGTGGCTGTCCTTGGAGCTGGCTCATGCATTGGTGCTGTGAGCTGCATTGTACAGTGTGGAAATAATTTAGGTTATTCAAGTGATAATAGGCTGTCCTCTGGGAGAATAGTGCAGCAGGGCCATCATTAGCTGTGTGGCTGTTCAGCTCTCACTTAAATGTTGTCCCCAAGGAAGGCTGTGAAACATAATCACTTAATGGATGTGGGTAGAGTCCTCCTTTAACCAAGCGCTAGACCTGTCAGGAAGGTGTCTCACATTCTTGCTTCCTTTCTTCCTTCCCTTTCTCCCCATCTGTTGAATTATTTTCTTCCTAATAGATTTCCACGTGCAAAGCATAACCTCACGAGTTCTGCAAAGCATAACCTCTAGAGTTGGTTGAGATTGTTTCCTGAGTAAGGCAACGTTATCTGAGTGTCAGAGCTGGAAGGGTGACTGTCTTGCAACTTTCTGCACTTCATCCAAAGGACTGGTGCTACTTCAAGCTAGTTGGCATGGACTTTCATGAGTTGAAGGCATCCTGTGTGACCGACTGTGCAGGAGCAGGTCCGCTTAGAAACATTGGGGTCAGCTGTGAGAGATCCAAAGCCCAGTGCTGTGAACAGATTACAGGAGAAAACAGAACAATGCTGTGATATTTTAAGCAGAGATCTGTGGACGGTGAAATACGGTGCATAATTTCAGAGAAAGTAGCTAGTAGTATGATTTTGTAAACATCTTACTGTTTGTTTACAGGTCCAACCCAGGTTGATTAATCCTCTGAAGAATTTGAGACGTCTTGGACTCAAGCTTGTGGTTGACTTTTTTTCTGATCATGAGACCTACAGCTTCAGTGTGGAAGAGATCAATGCAGTTTTCCATGCAGTGGTATGGCCTCAGGTAATGCATTTGTCTTGTTCTGAGACAGCTTGTTTGTAATGTGCACCATAGGGAATCCTCCAGCTCTCACTTGTTTTTGGCTCATGTTTGATTAATCCTGGCATAATAAAGTCACAGGTATCTAAATGGCCAAGAGCCTTGCAGCAGAAGTCGTAAATAATGTCAGAGAGCTCCAGGAATAGCTGCTCTGCTCTGCAGTGTGTGAAGCCCCAGGTCTGCATCTCTAGACATTGTGTTTTTTTATTCCTACCCCGTTTCTCAGCTCTGCCAATAGGAGTATGTGACGTGTAGCTGAAAAGCAGATAAACCAGTTTCAGGCAGTATGTAATGGCTCTATATTTCACTGGGCTGAACCCCAGCGACTTTTATGTTCATGGTTTGGCCTTGAATTCTTTATAGCCTTCCACAGTCCCAGTATTTGGATAGCACAGTGCGACATGCGGGAAGCAGTGCAAATTGCTGCAAAGAAAGCAGTTCAGTGGCTCTGAGTCAGCAGAGCCCTTAATGCAGGTCCCAGTGTGTGTGGAGTCTGGGTTGTCGTGTGATCCAGACGCTCCCTCTAAGGGAATTTCTGCCTCTGGATTCCACAGAGAGTGTTTTTGGTAGAAGGAACATTTCACTTGTGTGTCTATAGTTTGTAGTGGGGTCTTTCTTAGAGCTGATGTTTTTAAGTGGCTTTACCTGCTTGTGCTGCTCTGATGTCTGATTTTTCTTTTTTTTAGGTCTGTAGATTGGCTTCAGAGAGTCAGTATTCTCCTACTTTTCTGCTCAAACTCATTCACACCTGGAGTAAGAATCCCAGGTAAATGTTCTCCTCACAAAAAAAAAAAAGATTGGGTACACAAAATTCAGGGAAAAAAAGGGCTGTACAACGCTAACAAATTATGGGTGATCGTGTCAAAACCCATCTTTCTCTCTCTCTTTTTTTTTTTTTAAACTATGCTCTTAGTCTTCTAATAGCAGTCCAGATTCAGTTGTGAAGCTTTCTGGTTTATGCCAGTTATTCTCTTCTTAGTAATTGTTTTTCCTGGGTGTGAACAACAAAACAGATACATAGTCCATACCTAGCTCAGGAGTGAGAGGAAGAACTGACATTTTATGTTTGTTTGTGTCTTGGTCAGTGGCTTTTAAATAAAATCTTGGGGTGTTCAGAATTCATGTTCTTTTTTTATTCCTATTCCTTCATTTTTATGAAAGAATGTGGGCAAGTGCAGCTCAGATTTGTGACAGATTCGGATTGAAATTCATAGAAAGCTATTTTGATACAGGCACTGGGAGTTGTTCTGCCTCACTGTCTTGAGAGGTTATCATCTCTTCCACCAACCCATTGCTCCTCATTGCCAGAGTACCAAGTATCTGTTTTATGACATGTCGCTGGTAGGGATAAAGAACTCATCACAAACTTAGGTACAAAATGGTATTGGATCATAACAGGAGACTTGGACAAGCAAGGTCAAAGGGTTTGGGTCCAGATGATGCTATTTTGTAGCACAAGCAGGGGCTAGATGACTTTTCAACCTTCCTTCAGCCTATTTCTCATGACACTGTGGTTCTGAGGTTTGCATTTTTGTGTTCTTCTTCCTGAAGTAGAAGACGATCATTGTGATTTTATGTGATTAAAAAAAAAAGTAACCAAAATCCACATTTTCAGCCCACTTTTTTATAATCCGTCTCTCAGATACTTTCCCCTGCTGGGCAAGCAGAAGCCGGATCAGCCGGAGTGCGATGTGCTGTCGAACGTGTTTGCTGTGCTCTCCGCCAAGAACCTGTCCGAGGCGACAGCCAACCTCGTGATGGACATAGCTGATCACCTGCTCAACAGCCCAGATTTTGAACCCACGGAGCAGGTCTCCAGTGTGACTGTGACTGACTGTGTTGCTGTGGACACTGGTGACATGGCAGAAGGTACGTTTGAGTAAGAGTCATGAAGAGTCCGTTGGGTGCTTTGAATGGAGGGGTCTTTGCTTTTGGTGAGTCTGCTGGGGAAGGAGACATGGAAGAAATCACAGTACAAATTTGTCTTAGCTTGCTCCTGAACTGCAAAGTCATGCTTCTTTCATGACATGTTTGATGCACATTTGAGTCTCAGAATCTTCAGCATGGAGTAATTCCTTGTGAAGGGGGAAATGTTTGTAGTGTTGGCCTGTTACAGCATTGTTAAACTTGACCGAGCCTAACATCAAGTTTTATTAAGACCCAATTTCTTTTTTTTTTTTTTTCTTTTTTATCAACACCTAATGCACGTGGTCATGTATCAGAGAATCATTATCGTTGAAAAAGACCACTTTGGCTTTGCTCTGTGCTCACAGAGGGTTCATGTCCTGCAACTGTGTAGTGTGCTGTGCTAAGCCATCTTTCACCTGTAACACTCAAAGGCAATGGAAAGGGCAACACTTATCCCTGTGCCCTTGTCCTGGCAGTTTGGATTTGCACAGGAGATCAGTGGTAGCATAAAGAAAACTGCATCTATAAGTGCTCAGACCTTTTTAGGTCACAGTTACTACCTTAGAGGAACCTGCTTGGTATCTTTTGATAATCTTCCACTTACTGGGGCTGTAACTAAAATGTGTGAGAAGAGATTTTATTCTGTACATGTGCTTTTTCTTTACCTCAGACAGACACATAAACATGCGCTCAGCCTCTGTGGTGCCTGTCCCCAACAGACCTGCACATTCATAGCTACCACAGTTTTCTTTTTGTTTTTCTTCCACTGAGGAAATCTCATTTGCAGGAATTTTTCCCCTCTGTGTGGAGCTGGATGTCCCTTCCGTTGCTGGGAGCTCACCTTGCTGCTTGTCTTATCCCTTTACAGAGAGCCTCAGCCTGGGTTCCCGCTTGGTTCTGCCTCATGTTCCTGCCATACTGCAGTACTTCAGCAAGACAATGTTAAACATGGAGAAGGTGAAAAAGAAGAAGTTCAGAGCCCAAGTCAGTAAAGAGCTGAGTATACTTTCCAAGTAAGTGATTCTTTAAAGCTCAAAACAGTTAAAAATTGTTGTTATATTTAAATCCAGACCAGTTTAGAATACATGGATCTGTTATTCGCCTGGCAAGTTGCTGTTGTCTGAAGGGAAAAGTTTCCAGAAATTAACCCTAACTATTTAAGCACTATTGCTCGTGCTTAAAGCCATTACTTCTTGGGGCAGGAAAGGGAGCAGAAGTGACTGCAGCCCTGTGCAATTGAATAGTCAGGCTGTAGTCTTGTTCAAGGGAGGACCTGGACTTGAACTTCAAAGCAGCTGTTTGATCAGGCTGTGCTCAGGACATGGATTAACTTGTTTCCAAGTATCCTATTAAAATCTTTTACAGGAACTAGCTCAAGTAGCTGCAAATGCTTTCCCTTCCTTTTTTAATTAGAAAATATTAAGGATGTGGTTCTTCAACACACATGTTATGTTTTCATTTATTTGGATGAGGTACCTCTTGGTATCACTTATGTGGCTGAAGGCAGAACTCAGCCCCAGTGAGTTGACTGGATGTTTCAAACTAGACTCACATTTGAGAAGTAACAATTCTGTAGGTGTAAAGCTGATGTTTGTCCATTTCCCTCCTTGCTGCCCCCATGGAGATCTCTCCTTTCCCTTGGTTTTGAGGAGCTTGGGTTTTTTTTTTTTTTTTTTTTTTTTTTTGAGCTTGTAGATGGCTGTGGCAAAGATGCGGTGGTTTTCTATGACTTCAAGTGTTCTCTCAAAGTGTTCAGTCTCATGGCTTCAGTGGGAGGCTGTCTTAGCCTGGATACAGATGGATGTGCTCTGCCACAACCTTACAGCAGTAGCACTGACTGATTTCTTTGCATTATGCTGGTGATTGGATTGATATAAAAACAGGTAAACTACTCCGTCTCATCACATAGGATCAGCAAGTTTATACAAGAAAAGAGTCAGAATTCAGTACTTGTGAGCCTCCTCCTCCCTTTCCTTCATCAGAGTAACCTTGACCAGGTAGGCTGAAATTACATTTTTTTCCTCTTACTAAACATATATTTTACTTTTTATTTATAGCATAGATTTTTTTATAGAATGAAGTTAATGATTGAAATAAATTTCTCTCCTGTAATACAGACTTAATGCACATCAAATACTAGACCACAGTGCCTAGACTGTGATATGAAGATCTGTGATTGAATATGCAGCACAGGCTGTGTAATGGCAGTGCTGCTTTGGCATGTTGCAAGATGAAAAGCGAACACTGTACTGTGCTATTAACCTGGCCTTATATACTTTGATTCCCTTAATCTGCCAAAGTTAAGGAATCCATCTGTTAATACAGAAGTGTATCTCAGAGTTGAAATTCTCCTTTAAAATCACAGATTGCTCAGGCATGCCCAGCTCGTGAGCTGCAGCTGAAAGAAGCAGAGCTCTTCATGCCTTAGACAGTGCACAAGCACTGAGGATATTGGTGACTCTCTTGTCTGGAATTCCTCCAAAATTCTCCAAAATACAGACCTGTCTCTGATAAGTGAATCTGTTGTTTACTCTCCTTGATTGGCTGAGTCTTTTGAACAATATTTGGATCTTGTTTTTCCTTAAACATGCAGTTGCTCTGTGAGAGGTTTTATGCTTGAAGAAAGATCTGCTAGGCAACATCGTGTAACTTCTGCTTTGCAGATGGTCATTTAATTGTTCACAGAGGATTGCCACCTTTTTAAAAGTGTGAATCATTAGGGACCCCATCTGATTTCAGCCTTGGGAGATTGTAAAAACATGCTGCTGTTGCTGGTTGCTTTGCAGATGGAAGAAAGACCTCTTTTTTAGCTAACTAGTTTTCCTGACTTTGGATTCATTATACAGACGAAATCTTTGCTGATGGCACTTCCCTGACGCTGTGCCGATGTGAATGAAATACAGCAATAAATGTCTCTTGAAATATTTCAAAAGGAAATTAAACAATCTGGCGAGGTGTCAGTGAATATCTGTGTGTCTCTTTCAGGATACGGAGATTGACATTCTGGAGACGGTGCAGAACTTGTTGAGGCATTGCTCAAACCCTACAAGCTTTCTCAAACCTCTGGCAAAGCTTTTTTCTGTCATCCAGAACAAACTGTCTCGACAAAAGTTGTGCTTGGTGTTCCAGGTATTGCCTTTCTAAAATGTCCTTCTATACTTTTTATTTTTTTTAAGCTTCTAACAAACCAAGAACAAAATGTATTTATTTATTGCTGATGTACGTGAATTTTAAAAAAAGCTTTTAGTCTACATCATCTGTTAAGTGTAAGTAACAGAACTGCATGTGATAGACATTAATGAACAGGGAAAAGAGCTGTGAAAGTTTGGCTTACAGCCTGATGGATGTGAGCATCTCCAGGATTCTGTTGTACGAGAGAAGCCAAACAAAGCACATTTCATCAGTAACAAATCCTATGTCCATATGAAGGAGAAAGTAGCTTTCAACAACCTGAAGCTGATTTTTTTTACACACATTTATAACAGTCAAGCTGTTTTGTGTTATTCTGAAATAACTAACATAATGTTTTATTCTCAGGAGAAAACTCCAGGAAACACTTGATGTAGATGTTTAGAAATTTAGGAATGTAAAACACATCTTCCAGCTTGTGGAAGAAAAACACTGATGACAAAATGACTCTTATTAAGCTATATGAGAAGAAAGACTGATGCTGTTTTTTTCTTTATTCTTGATCTCAAGTGTTTAGAATTAAAGCCTTGAGTGCCCCAACTTGTTAACACCTATATGAATTAAAATGCTTTCTTTTGTTTTTAGACTCTATCTGATTTGGACAGCGAATTGAAATACATTACTGATGTTGTTAAGGTATGCACAGTTTCTTTGGTAGTTCCCTTTTTCTCCCGTGATGTGGTGTTGCCAAGTTTCTAGCCTTCTCCATGAATGACTTTTTACTCTCTCTCAGCTGAATGCGTTTGATCAACGGCATCTCGATGATATCGACTTTGATGTACGTTTGTCAGCATTCCAGTCAATCACAGCCCGTATCAAAGAAATGCAATCAGTGGATATCAACTTCCTCATCACTGTCATGCACAACTGCTTTTATACCATCCAGGTTTGTTGAATGTTCCTTCTCTTGCCTTACACACCATGCTTTCATTTTGAGTCTAATGCAGATGGTCTTTCCATTGGCTGTTTTTTATTGTTCGTTTGTTTGTTTTTTGACACTGGGGAACATTCAGGGAATGTATCTGGGTCTTTTCATGAACTCTTGTTACAACGTTTCATCCATTTGCCTTTTTCCCTGTGGGTCTGGAAGGGCAAACACAATGCAGCAAGAAAATCAGCATACGTGGGATATGCCTTTCTACCAGCAAGTCCCTTGAACCATTAGGTCAGTTTTGTGCAGTAGAAAAGGCACGTTGCAATCTTGAAGGACAAGTTTTCTTTGCATTGCAGCATGTTCTTGTGGTGTGGGCCTGCTGCTGAGTCTGATTTTTCCCATTTGAAGTTTGGGCATTGGTTCAGCTCTAGACCTTCCACAGGAAGGGTCCCACTAGCTGGTGGAATTGTTGTGTCTCTGCAAGCCTCGTGATTCTGGGGAGGAAGGTGTCATAACCCAACTCATGTGATTCTGTCTCTTCATCCTCTCAGCTGGGGGATATGGCTCTCAGTGACAACGCAGGCCTGTGCTTGACCACCATCATCCACCGCCTGGCCCAAGTTGGCCCTGCAGAAGATGCCTACAGGGAGTTAATCCAGCACACACTCCTGGAGTCCCTGCGAAGGGGGCTGAAGAGCAAGACTGAGGTAAGGCACCAGCATCCCCTCACGTAGCTCCTGCTCTCATTAGGACACTGGGCATGAGATTCTTTCTTTAGATTTTTTTTTTTTTTTTGGGGGGGCGGGCAGGGGGAGCAAGTCTGTTGCTGGGATAAAATATATGGGTACCCACTTTAATCAGACTTACCCTTCATTTCAAAGGCTATAAAAATCTAGTAAGTCCACATTCTGCTCTGGTGTATTTCTCTGCCATTGCTTAGTTTTTCTCAGCAGTAGCTCATTCTTTGGAGAAGAGACATTTCTTTAATCAGTCCCAATGCAGTCCAAAATATATATGTATTTGCAGTTACCAAAGAATACCAAAGGACTCCCTGGCCTAAAGCGCTTTGTAAATGGCAGCATGGATGCACTGAGGAGTGTTTAGGGCTTTTCTAAGGGTTACTTTATCTTCACTGTTTGCTGTTTGCAGAGTGTCCAGCAGGACTACACATCATTGCTTGCCTGCCTCATTCAGACATTCCCAGCAAATCCTGAATTCCGCGATATGGTCCAGTTGACCAACCTCCATGATCCTGATATGGATTTCTTTGAGAACATGAAACACATCCAGGTAAAAGGCCCCACGTGTCCTGCTCGTGTGTCTCCCCGCTGCCAAAGCAAGAGTTTTTTTACTGTTGGATATTCGCCAAAGCATCTGTGCGTTGACATTAGAGGGAAGTTGAATCTGAATCATTAGGTGTCGTTAAAAATGGTTTGTGAGCATTAAAGTTACATGGGTGACTGTGAATCAAAATCGCAACTTATTAGTATTTCTACCTATAAATATTTTGTTTTCATAACTTAGCAACACTGTTTGTACCTTCTCCTAATTTGGCTAGCATCTCCATCCCCTAGTCAGCAAGGTCCTTGAAGGTCCCTGTGACATAGGCAAGGAACAGATCTGTTTGACCAGCCTGTTCCACACTGCCCAATGTGCAGAGGTTGTGCAGCCTCCTTTCCTTTTACAGGCCTTTTTGGTTTGTTTAAATGCTGCAGGAAACTTAGCCTCCTTGATTTTCTTGATACAACATTCCTCATGCTTTCAGAGATGCAACCAGAGAAAGCCTTCATTGCATCTGTAGTTACATTTCACTTGCATCTGTAGTTACATTTCACATCAAATTTTCTTCCTTGTAATTTATCAGGCCTTATCATTTGACATCATTTACCTCTTTTGGCTGACACTGGAAGATGGCACATTCTTTTGAATGTGAATTCACAGTGAAAAGTCCCACTGAGTTGGAATATTTGTTAATGCCAAAGACTAGTGAAAGCCCGGAGACTGAATAGAAAGGGTGTGACATTACTGGGGAAAAAACCCTTGTTCTATGTTTATGTCTTTACTTAAAACTGAGCTGTTTTCAAGACTTTGGGATGCACGTGCTCTCTGCTGCTGTCTGTGTCTCAAGACCCACCTCATTCACTCTCACATTTGGCTCAGATCCACAGGAGGGCACGAGCCTTGAGGAGACTGGCTAAGCAGCTCACTGAAAAAAAGACTGTGCTGTCCTCCAAATCCCTGCAGAACTACATCATGCCTTATGCTACTACTGCCATTTTTAATGAAAAGATGCTTAAGGTAGGTTTTTCAATTGGAAACCTCCATTCTGAATATTTTTACTCTTCTCCTATCGTTCTCGTTCCAAGAGCCACCACTGCGGAAGGCTGATACAGGAGTGAGTGTTCCCCTTACTGAAGAGAATGCTGGGCTCTCTTACCAGTGCTGGAAGGAGGATCCAGAATGTGCAGATTCAGTCTGGGCCAAATCCTGTATCCGCTAAACCTGCCCAGCATCCCTGAGACAGATTTCTTGACTGGGTTTTTGTTTTAGGATTACTTTTGTCTGTATTTTTTTTTGCTTGTTTGCTTGTTTTTGTAATCAGATGGTGATATTTTTACCCCTATTGCTCCAACCCACTCATGTTATATTCTGTCGTGGTAAAGGCTCTTTGGAGCGGAGCTTAGTTGTTGTTTGGCAGCAGAAAGGATATGGTGGGGAGCACAGGATGCACCTAGTAATTGAGGTGGGAATAAACACTGCTTTCATGGGGGATAAGGGTGAGCTGCAGGAACTAGCCAAGAATCTCTGAAATCAGTAGCAGCAAACAGCAGCAGTAGCAGCAGATCAAAGGGAGACATTTTGCTGATCATTTTTCATACGTTTTATTTAAAGCACGTGAGGTGAAATTACCTGTAGTGCCGGTACAGAAAGACTTTTTGTTTGAGAGTTGGAAGGCTGGTGTTGCACAAGTCTGTGCAGTTCCCTGCATGCCATCAGTAAGACAGCAGAGCTGCTCATATCAGACCAGCAGATGTGTCTTGTCTAATTCCCTTACTGTCAGAAATCCTGTTTTGAGGCAGCAGCAATTAGAACTTAGGCACGTGGCTTGGCTTCCATGGCCATACAGGCTGCCCCATGTGTGGGGCAAATTCCCAGAGGGGAAGTGACTCCCATTAGACTGATGGGAAATAAAAATGCATTGACTGAAGTCTTGATGAAAAGCAGAACTTTTTTTTTTTTTTCCCCCAATGGAAATGGGTGAACAGTGTGAGTTTCTAGTTGGAGGGCATGGCCCAGCCTAGTGTCTATCAATGGCTAGGTGTCTTAGCTGCTTCCTGCCTGGTTTTAGCCCTTCACACAGGTGGGCCCACAGAATTGGTTATGTGAGGAAAAAAGTAAATATGTGCAGAAATATTTAGCAGAAGTAGTATGTGCAGAAATATTTAGAGGAAGTTCCAGTAGAGGAACTGGAAATCAGTTTGGTGAACTGTGATCTTTGTCCAGCAACCAGAGGAGATTTGAAAGAGCCAAGAGCCCGGTGCCCTCACTAAGCAGGAGTTACTTTCTCTGCGTTTTGTTGCTTTGAGTAAAGGATGCTTTAGACATTTGCTCAGCATGAATGTTAACAGCAATTGAATTTCTGTCTTTTGGACAGCACGAAAATATGGTAACAGCCTCGGTGGAAGTTGTTGGAGCTGTCTGCCGCCACCTCTCCTGGTCAGCCTACTTGTACCACTTAAAGCATTTCATCCATGTCTTGCAAACGGGGCAGATCAATCAAAAGTTGGGAGTCAGGTAGGTGCTCTGAGTGATGCTGCTCTCCAAAGGTTCCTCCAATGACTGCTAAGACAAAATCAGTGTCTCAAGAAGCATCACGTGGGTTTTTGCCTCTTTCACTGGGGTGAGAGGCTGCCCGCTCTGATGGGGGCTCGTGTGAGGGAAAGTCTGGGTGACTCTGCAGGTAGCTGTGACTCAGCTAGGAAGGGCTGCAGCCGTTTGCTCCCTCACGCTGCCTCACTGCCTGCCTGCCAGCGTTAGCAGCTCCTGCCCCTGCCTGGCTGTTCCTGTTGATGGGCCACTTGCTTTGCTGTCAGTGGGCTTCGCAGGGAGTGAGGCCATTGAATTTGTCTAGCTGAAAAGTAACCCTTTTTTGAATATACTTTTCTTGTGTTGTTACTTCAGCATAAAGCGCCTCAAGCCATGCTTTCACTTAGCCTGAAATTCTTCTAGAAGTGCCTTCTGGCTTTTTCTTTATGTTGGTCAATGCCACTTTCTGTGTGTAGAGCTGATCTATGTCTGTTTCTTCCACAGTTTGTTAGAGACGGTGCTGGAAGCCTTTCACTTTGACCATGAAACACTTGAAGAGCAGCTTCTGACCGTTGAGCACCAAGGTGAGGTTTTTGCTCTTGAGTATAGATGCACTCTGATTTATTTGAGGGAAATGGTAACTCTGGTTTGTTCGCCATTTTGGTGACCTAAGCCTGGGTCTTTGAGATGTTCTGAAGGAGGTGGATATCTCACAGCTGTGCTTCCCAGTACCTCTTGCCTTGTGAAATTATCAATATGAGTGAATGCGCTTCTCTGATATTCCAGGGCACTGAGCTTTGTCAAGCTGGAGCTCACCAGAAAAAGAAAAGGAAAAAAAAAAAAAACTATTTTTTTTCCTAAAGCCGAGCTCCGATGGGTGGTTTTCAGGAACCAGCATGCCAGGACTTCTCTTCCTGATAAAACAACTCTGTTGCTCAGTGATCATCTGCTGTTGCTGGTGGTGGGAAGGAGCCCTGTGCACACTAGAACCATTACACGGGTCTCTTCTAAAGGACTCCGGTTTTGTACTTTTCCACATTTACCCATGTTTTTTACAATTACCTCACAGGAGCTGCTCCCATGGATCTTGAGCCGGTGGCGGAGGGTGAAGAAGCCATGGAGCTGGAGCAGAGTGACGGGGAAGAGGAGATGGTTGAGGAAAACAAAGAGGAAAATCCCCCTGAGGAGCCGGCAGAGCCTGCACCGGTCCTGCCTGAGCAGAGCACTGAGACATGTGAGGGTGTGAAGCAAGTGACCAAAACGGTTTCATTCTTACCTCGAAACAAAGAAGAACTGGAGTGTCTGATCAAACACATCCAAGAGACAGTTACATCCAACATCTTGCCCAAGCTGCACAGGTGTATTGTTGCAAAGGTGAGGAGCTGGCTTTGGAAAGGCAATTCACAGATCTGTGCTGCTGCAAAGATGCCTCTTGAAAGATGCCCCGAGCACAGCTGGAGAGGGAGCCCCTGAGAGCACTAAGGAGGCTTCGCTCCGCTTGGTGTTTCCCTGGGATTGCTGAGAGTCTCTGCTCAGTGTGGCTGTGGTGTCTCCACTTCCCTGCTCTGAACTGACCTGAGCCACACTAGGGAAACAAGTCACGTTGTGTAGCCTCCTGAAAAGCTCTCAGTCACCTGCTAGCACCCAGTTTAGCTTCTGTTTTAGAAATGCAGGGAATCTTCATCCTTAGCTGCCTTTATTTCCTGTAATCACTAGAGACGCGCAGCATCTTCAGGGGTTGTCTGTTCCCTTAAGAAAGGAGTTAAAGATGAGTGAGACCAAATGCTTTTGGGAAATGCTTCTTTCTCCCTCATCATTCATCCCCACTACCCTAGACTAGATGTGGGTTTGATGAATCCTTCCCTTAATTTCATCCAGGCACAATCCTTCACCTGTAAAGCAGGAATGGCACAAGTTGTGAGGCAGATGAGGGGCAGTACTTTAAGACTGCCTGACCTTCATGAAACAAGCTGTATGGCTGTTTAAATATGAGATGTAGCCAAACATTTTAAGGGTTACAGAAGTCATCATTGTAATGTTTAATATTAAAATATCCTTTTGGAAGGCCTCTAACTTTTCCATGGCACTCCCAATCTATCTTCTCCTTTCTTTGTTACCCCCCACCCCCCACCTTGTTCTCTGCCTGGGAGTGCACAGAGGGAGCTCACAGGCTGCAGTTAATTTGCCTTTTAATTTGCCAGTCAAGTCTACCCACTGCAGTTAAGTCACATTTTGAGAAGATCTCTGGTTAATTATAAACAATGTTCATAAATTTTAGCTGAATGCTGCCATGAACCACTTCTGAGAGCACAGTGTGAACGTCCCTCTGTGAAATGTAGCACGTTAGACAAATACACAGTGGTACTTGGTAAAAAGCAGTCGTGCTCTGTCCTCATCCTCAAGTCTTCAAAAGCAGAGATGACTTGCCAAGCCAGCCTCTTCTTGGGGTTTGTTGAGGAAACACAGGGTTTGCTTAAACTGTGTTCATTCTACTTTCATATGTGAAATGTGCATTGTGTCTTGCTGTGTTTTGTAAAGGTTAAAAGAGACGAGGAACACAAGCTTGTGAAATCCAACGTTGTGAACGACGATGAGGTGGTTCGTGTGCCTTTAGCATTTGCCATGGTCAGGGTGATGCAGTGCCTTCCCCAAGAAGTGATGGAAGCCAACCTGCCAAGGTGAAGTTCAGAAGAGCAGCCCGAGAGCCCTTCACTGTGCTGGGCATCCATGCAGGCTTCTTTCTCGAGCTGTTCTAGCATTCTAACTGACCTTAAACACGTGTTTTTTGGAACTGATTTTCCCTAGTGAAATATCCCACTGTCTGCAATTAACTTTTATAAAGCTGAATTTGAAAGGAATTTGGCCAATCCTTAAATAAGAGCAGAGTGGTAAAGTAGGGTGCAGGTGTAGAGGTGGCTGGATGAAAAGACCACAGTTCAAAAAGAGAGTCTGTACAATGTTTTGGAGGAGGGTGGGTCTGTGTATGACAGTAAAGCCTATCTGCAGGCTGGCCTGGAACATAGTTTTGCTTGCAAAATAGCCCTGCAATGCAGCCTTTCTAGCTAACAGTGTAATTAATTCTCCTGTTTGGGGGTGAATTAAGCTGTCCGTCTCTGCTTCCAGTATCCTGCTGAAGGTCTGCTCGTTCCTGAGGAACAGAGCCCAGGAGATCCGGGACGTCGCTCGCAACACGCTCACTAAAATCATGGAAGTCCTGGGAGCTCAGTACCTGCTGTACGTTTTGAAAGAGATGCAGTCCACTCTCATCCACGGGTACCAGGTGATGCTGGTTTTCTTTCTCTTCTGTCATGTTTAGACCTTTGTAAGTGTTAAAAGGAGAATCCAAAAGGAGATTTATTACCAACATTATTTTGTACTGCAGTGCGTGGTATAATGCAACAACTGCATCTTGTTGTATTATTATATGTTGGAGCCTGTATCGTTCTTTGATAGGCTAAATAATAAATAAACTTATGTTAACTGAGGAATCATCCATAAAGAACTTTTAGTCTAAGCAGGAAAGAAGAAGAAAGGATCTCAATGTCCCAGTGAAGAGCCGAAGTCCAGGGGTGCATGATGAATTCCTGGTGTCATTAAAATTGGTGGGAATCTTTCCAGGAACTTTGGCAGGTTCAAACATCTTCAGAGATGACTTGCCAGAGACTGCACAAAGAGCATGTGGTGAGGATGCTAATGGCAGCCTTGCTTCCTGAATGCAGAGCCAAGGCCCTGAGTATTAATTTATCTTCCCCCTTTCCACAGTGGCTGTGATAAGAATATCTTCCTATGTGTATTATGTTGGGGAGAGCATGAGTTTCTAGTTACTGGAACAGTGAGAACTCTGGTTAGCACAGCCTGAAAATAGCAGTAAGAGTAATGGGAAAAGAGGGATTTTTAGCCCTTCTGCTAGGAGGGACAGGGCTCCTCTTCCTGCTACCCACCCTTGGATTCCCATTCTCCCAGTAGTTTTTTTTTTTCTACAGCAAAAGTTCAAGCGCAGTATATGAGCTGTGATGCCTCTTCTGTCAGTCCCCTCTCCGTCCAGGTACAGCAGCAGTCATGGTGGGAGGCTGAAAACATTCCTTTTCTCCTTTTTTCTAGCTCCATGTGCTGACTTTCACTGTGAACCTGTTGCTGAAGGGTCTTACAAGCAAGCTCAGTGCTGGTGATTTGGATCCCTGCTTAGATATCCTGGTTGAGGTAACAACTATTCCAGAATGAAGGAAAGAGCATCATGAAGTGCTTGGGGAACAGTGGGATGAGCAAAGGGCTGTCTGTAGATTGCCTCATACTCAGTGGCAAACAGGGCTGATTGTGCATTTCCTGCAGAGGAGAGAGGCTGTTTTTAATGTGGCATTAGCCTTCCCCTTGTAGAGGAGCAGGGACTGTGCCCTGCTTTGTGCCCTGAGACGTGCACCCCTTTTGCCCCTTGCTCTGAGTGGCTGAGCAGTAGCCAGCAGAGATGTAGTCAGGGCAGAGCACAGGACCCAGGAGCTCAGCAGTCCAGAAAGGGGCTATGTCCATATACCTTGGTCTGACTCTTACTGTTTGTCACAACACCACAGAGGAGTGTGAGAAGAGCTTCTCCCACTAGCTTGCTGAGATGAGGGTGCTTTGTATTGACAGAGGAAAGGTACTTGGGGTTTGTGGGGACCCAGGGAATTAAGGGGTTTTCTTGTTTTTTGTTTTTGTTTCTGTTTTGTTTTTCCTTTTGGTAGAGAAAAATAGCCTGGTTCTGCTGTTACTGCTTGAATCTGATTCTACTTTTTTTTTTTTTTCCCCTCATTCACTTCTGTTGGCTGCTTTGCAAAGATTTTCAACCAGGAGCTGTTTGGGGACGTAGCTGAAGAGAAGGAAGTGAAGGGAATCGTCTCCAAGGTCATGGAAGCACGGAAGAGCAAGAGCTACGAATCCTATGAAATTCTCGGCAAGTACATAGGGAAAGGCCAGGTGACGAAACTTATCCTGCCACTGAAAGAGGTAAGAAAAGGGAAAGGGCAGCCACAGCCTTTCCTAAGCCCCAAGCACTCCCAGCTGTGTGTAGTTTAGGAGAAACTCTAGACCCGCTGGTGGCATTACTTGCGCTAGCTCTGGCTACTCACTTGCCTTGTGGAAGCCGCTATGCGACAGTTTATAAAATGAGATCCTGCTATAGACATCCAGGAGAAGGAGTGCACTTTTGGGAAGCTTTCTGGCAAGCTAGAAAGGAAATATCTCACTATATTTGTTCAGTTCATTCTCCTTCTTCAGCAGTGACTCTTATTAATGCTGTTTATTCTGGCAGTGTAAGTTCTGCTGGCTGTTTTGTGACTTGATCCCTTGCACATGAAAGAAGTGTTGCCAAAATGCACTGAGGCTGTGCCCTTGTGCAGAGATGCGGTTGTTTCAGAGGGAAATGTGCTCGTGGAGAAGTGGAGCACTGTTTGCCCACGAGCCCTGGAACATCCTGGTTGCACAAGGAGAATGGACAGGAGCCTGGGAACAGCCTGGAGGGAAAAGGGAGGGATGTTGGGGTAGAGCTGAGGCTGTGGGATGCTCTTTGTGTAGAGAGCTTGGCGGTGAAGGCAGCAAGTGAAGACAGAGGAATTGGTTTGGCTTTTCCTGTGCCTTCTCAGTGCGGAGGACAGGTGGTTTCCCTCCTGCCTCGTTGTGACCAGGGCTCGTGGCGCTTCCTTTGCAGCTCCTGGAGGGCACCGCCAGCCTGAAGAAGGTGCGCAAGGTGCACGAGGCCCTGCGCCACGTCATGGCGGGGCTCATCCTCAACACAGACATGAGCCCAGAGTCTCTCCTCCTCCTCAGCCACGGTCTCATCAGCGAAAACTTGCCCCTGCTCACCGAGAAGGCCAGGTGAGCGCCAGGCTCCAGCGGGGCAGCTCTTGTCACCTGGGGGCTCGCCTGCAAAAATGGCAGCTCTCAAATCCAGCCGATAAATCTGTAAGGGCTTCCTTGCTTTTATTTGCCCTGTGTTTTTGATGTGAGCAAATTATATGGAGAGCTATAGAGCAAGGAGAAAGCTTGGAAATGGAAGTGATCATTTTCAGAACCCATGGCAGTCTGTCCTGGTAGTGCTTGAGGCCTTCAGTAAGGCCTTCCCACCATCCGCTGAGCTGCTCTGTGGGTTTGGGTGAAAGGAGCGTGAGCATCTGGGTACGCTGGAGGGAACTACAAACGAGCACGTAAGAAGCCTTTACGGTCCTGCATTTTTATGGGGTCAAGAACTGGGAATGTGCGGCCTCCCCCTAAACGCTTCCGAGCTGGCACGGACGTGCGGGGGAATCGCGGTCAGGTTTGCTCTGTGTTTGGTGGTGTCACTGCTCACAAGTGACAAGTTCAGGGGTCTCCTGTGCCCTTTCACATTGGCAGGATTGCATTGTAATCTGACAGCTGTTTGCAGGTGTCTCGGAGCAGTTTTAAAAAGTAATTATTGCTGCCCTAAGTGACAAACGTTTAGCAGAGATTTCTACGCGGCTCTTCTACCTTGAGTTGCAAAGGGTAACAAGGAATGTTGAGCTCCGTGGGCCACCAGCCCTCTCCTGAGTGAGGTCTGCTTTCTAACTGCCTTGGCTATACCAGAAACACTTGCCAAACATGGCTTAGGAACAGCCAGGGTTCCGGGGCAGGGAAAATGTATGGCTGGTGTGGAGCAATCTGTACGTGAAGTGTCTGTAAGTGCAGACAGATGTGGAAGGGTGGTGCATCCTCTTGGAGGAACTGCCAAGGTTCTGCCAGTTCATGGAGGAGAAAACAATGGCCATGTGCTGTGTATTTGTTGGACTGCACCATAGTGACATTGGTGCCAAGCCCCAGAGCCTCCCGTCTGTCATGTTGCTCTCCAGTTTGTTTCCCTGCACCCTGTATGTGACCTGGCTTTGCTTGCTGTGCGGCAGCCGCCGAACACAATCCAGCTCTCCGCAGTCCCAGTGGCAAGCTTGTCCTGGAGAGGGCTGAAACCTCGTTTTTGCTCTGTTTTTCAGAAGCAAAGCTGTGCCTCCTCCCAACCCTCGGCTGCAGCCAGCCAGCTGCCTGCTGCTCCAGCCCGCGCCCGTCCGCGGAGGGCCCAGGGCGCCCGTCAGCAGCAGGACGAACACGTCTGTCTTGGTGGAGTCGGGACTTCGGGTAAGGATCTCCTCACACACAAGGGGATTCCTTGAAATAAAACAAAATTTAAAAAGTCCAAAGGAAGACATATTGCATTGGTCGTATATTGTATTAAACGCAGCCACTTTGACCTAGCTTTATTTTGTATGTGGTAACTGCAGTGATGCCTCTCACAGAGCTGTAAAAGGTGCTTACTGTGTTACAGGTTATTTTAATGGAATACAGCATAAATTCTACTACAACCTGAATAAATGTTTGACTTTACTTGACTCTTTTGAGTCACAGCCTGACTTTGAGGTGACTGTCCTATATGTGTCCTTTTATTACTTTTTTTCTTTTTTATGCCAGTTGCTACACATGAGCCTGAAGAGATCCAAAATAAATTCCTCCGATGAGCATGTTTTGGAAATGTTAGATCCTTTTGTTCAGCTGCTTATGGACTGCTTGAAGTCCATGGATGTCAAGGTACAGTTTGGAGCTGCGGCCTGTCCCTTCTGCTAAGAATAGTCCCATCCACAAATGTCATTTCACATTTTTTCAGTTTTCAAAGCTGATTTCCTAGGCATGCAAATAAGCAAGTTGTTTGAAGACTCGATATCCTAAGGGGGAGGAGTGGTTGGTGCAGATGGAGGACTCTCTGCCCCTAGTGCTGCAGGTTCAGATCTGGCCTGGATGGTCTCCTGGGCTGTGTTCCTGCACTTCATCATGAACAGACCTCACAGACCATCCGGCTGTGAGGGACCGTGCCTGCTTGGAGCAGTTTTGTCACAGACATTGGATCTTTCATCCATTTGTACTGTCTTTATCTCCAGCAGTCGAGTCAGCTTCTTTCCTGGGCAGCAGTTCGAGTGAATCTAGGAGGGAATATGTTGACCATGGAGTTTCCCAGGAATGGAAGGCAGACCTTGTACCAGGAGATACCTGGAGCAAAGCTTGCAGGTGACCCGGGTTTCTGGCAGAACAACTTGGAGGTCATCTCTGCTTCCAAAGAGTTCCCACCAGCTGCTGAAAAAGCCCTAGGAAAGTCAAAGGCTTAAATCTCCACTTAGGGATTGAGGCTGCAAGCTTGGTATTGCTTGTGAATGGTTTTCAAGAGCTGATTTTTGTTGCCTAATTCCCTTTTATCACAGTTGCAGATAGCCTGGCCCTGTCTGTAGCAGCTGGAGTGAGAAAGGTGATCTTTCAGTGTCATTCCACCCACATGCTGTTGGTTTGCTCTTTTTTCACAGGTGATAACTGGTGCTCTGCAGTCCTTAGTGTGGGTTTTAAAGTTCCCTTTGCCTTCCATCAATACAAATCTTGAGCCACTGATCAAGCAGCTCTTCCTCCTGCTGAAAGAATTTGCCAAGACAGGAATAGCCAAAGGCCAGAATTTCCACCTCGTTGTGAACTGTTTCAAAGTAAGTCAGACCTGACTCTGCTCAGCTCTATTTTTTGTTTAACTCTGTGGAATGAGACTTGTGCAACTACACATCTCTCATGCAGATGGCTCTGGAAAGGCAGTAGGGAGGAAGGGTCCCCAAGGTAGGGAGCTAAAAAAGGTCTTGCTGATGCTCTCCCAGGTGTAAATTTGAAGAAAGATACCCCAACAGATGCAGAGTTTGGAGCTGAGGGAGTGTTTTGCAGGAACCTTTTTTGTTTCTTCTATCATAGTATCTTGTTGCTATCCTTTCTTTTGGGAGGTACTCTAGTATTATACTAGAGTAGCTTGCTCTTATCATAATTCATTGAAATAAACCCTTGCAAGCTGAAGGGAGGAGGACAGTTAATAGCAGTGATAATTTTTACTCTTTGAAGTGTCTCTCTGTAGATGTCTTCTAAGCTCTCTGTTGAATTAATTACAACTTCATGATTATAAGGGAAGGGTAGAGTAAATAATGCTGAATTCCAGTGCAAGAAGAATTTTCCTCTTGGTCTGGCTGCATTCCTGCTTATGAACATCCCCACTCATTTCAGTGACCTATTCTGAATTCATAAGATTTTGCTTGTGTTCAGTTTTTGTCTTAAAATTGTCAGCTGAAAGAAAAATGGGGAAAATAATGTTGGGTGCATGTTTCAGAGCAGTAATCTGTTCTTTCAAATCAAAGTGCTAGAAACAAAGTTGGGCTTTGTGTGGGCTTGCATTTTATGGCACCACCTGTGCGTTGACCATGTGCAATTTGATTTTTGCAGTCGGTAACAATACTTGTGAAAAATGCCAAGAGCCACATAACAGACAAGCAGCTCCAAGTGCTGCTTGGCTTTGCTGAAGAAGACATTTATGATTCATCACGCCAAGCTACTGCCTTTGGCCTTCTCAAGGTATTTCTGTGCAGCACTGTAGCGGGTTTGTGAACCATGGAAATGAGAGCAATGCTGCCTCTTCATAGCAGCCTGCAAGATCTTGTGTGAGAGACAGGTCACACAATGTTCTTAAAGACTCTCTATTACAGGAGAAAAAAAAAAGACAAATTTTTACTGTTTAGCTGATTTATATTGTTTGAGTGGTGATTTTGTACATATCTAGTGCCTTTGAGGATGCATTTGGATCTGAGGATATTTTTGCTAAAGAATCCACATCCCTTACTTTTGGCTCTGTATGTTCCAAAGAAATGGATCACCTTCTAAAGCCATTTTTTAAGTCTTTCTGACTGTGTTTGAAGATGTGGGAAAAAAAAATAATATACTACCTGGGAAAAGTGTAGTTGTGGGTTATAATATTGCACCTTGTACTGTACAGCCAAAGTGGAGTGACCCCAGCTGTGCTTTCCTGTTTTTTAGGCTATTCTGTCCAGGAAGCTGATTGTTCCTGAGATGGATGACGTGCTGCACAAGGTTGCCCAGCTGGCCATCACGGGCCAGAGCGAGCCCGTGCGGGTCCAGTGCAGGCAGGTTGGTGGCATAAGTGTCTCGTCTTGCTTTATTTACAGCAGTCTAAGAGGACAGAGAGCTCAAAGTGGCTGTTCCAGCTCGCTGGGAGCTGTCTTAGTGCTGCGGGGTCTGCACCCCGTCTCCCCTGTTAGCTAATCCGTGTTAGCTGCCCGGCTCGTTCCTGTGGCAGAGCGGAGCAAGCGCGGGCTGCTTGCCCGGCCTCAGAGAGCTCCTGGGCAGCACTGATGCTCTCCCGGCCTTGGAAGCCTTTGGCCAGTGCAGCCAAGGTCTTGCCCTTATTTATGTGCAGGCAGAAGAGAATTTTCCATGATCCATGCTTGCTGCCCATTACTTCTTTCCCCCTTCTAAGCTAAAAATACCCAAAAGAGAACATTGGTTGCCTCATTTCAGACACAGAAATATGGGTGCAGCAGGGGCTGTGCTTAACTAAGTGCTGCGTTTCCATAATTGGAGATTGATTTTGAAGGATGCTGATGAATCTCTGTTAACAGAAGCCTGGTCAAGTCATGGTAACTCTGGAGACTGATCTGGCAGATGTCAGGTGCCTGCAGGTCGTGCTCCAGGCATTGAGATCAGTTGGCTCCTTCTGCAATAGGAATTTGCACATATAGGAAGAAGGAGCTTCTCTCCTAAACTTGCTGCTCCATCACCATATTTTCCTCATATCTTTTGTGTAAGCTTTTTTGATAGTGTCTCTGGTAACTCCTCTCTATGTTTTTTTCCAGATTTACTTAAAATATATTCTTGATTATCCCCTTGGTGACAAGCTGAAGCCTAATTTGGAGTTCATGCTCGCACAACTGGAGTGAGTTTTTATTCCCCCCATTTCTGTCAGAACGGAGCTTTATTGCTTAAATGTGACTTCAGTGGCCTCTTGGTGCAGCAAAGGGCTGTTCCTGTGGCGGAAGTCTTGATTTTCCTGGCTCTAAAAGCAAACTGCTTTTCTTTCAGAGGCTTAGTAAATACAGCAATCTTCTAATCCCCCGTGTCACAGCTGATTTTGTTGCTTTTTAAAACCCATTTGCAAACAACAGTTCTGTTGTTTCCGCGCTGCTCGCGAGCCAGGTGAGCAGGGGTGGATCCAGGAGGAGCGAGGGGCAGCGCGCGGGCCTGGCTGCGCCGTGTGGTGGAGGCCGAGCGGCAGCGCCAGGCCCCGGTTCGGCAGCGTGCCCAGGGCCACCTCCCGCGTGTCCCTGCTCCAGGGCACTGGCTGACACTGTCCCCTGCTCGGGGGCACTCGTTGACACGTGTCCTGACGCATTGGGCTGCTGGGCAGGCTCAGGTTGGAGCTGAGAAGTTGGATGGCTGGTGGGCCCGTCGCTTCCCTTCTCCCGAGTGCCAGAGCAGGTGCCTGGTGGCTGCTGGGGAAGGGTGCCTGGAGGTGTCTGTTACTGGCACTGGTAAATCACAACTTTCATGGAATTAACCCAGGTGCAATGTTAATTATTTCTTCTCAGGTATGAGTATGAAACCGGAAGGGAGTCGGCGCTGGAGATGATCACCTACCTCTTTGACACGTTCCCACAGGTAATGAGCACCCCACGGAGCAGTCAGTTCTTTACTGGGGGTTGCAGTAACAACCGTTTCAGAGCAGGTTTTATTGGGAGCACTTGGTAGCTCATATCACAGAATTGTTGAGGTTGGAGGGCAATATTCTCATGAGAGATAGGAGATAATATGAACGATCACTTATCTCGGAGAACTTGGCTGAGCTCCAAAACATTAATGCGAGACTGGAGAGTCTGCAGTACTTCATTACCTAACGTGCTCGGTCTGCAAGTAAAACAGAGCTCTGTCAGCAGGTATTTGGATAAACTTTATGGTGATTTATGCTGGGAAGAAACACAACCGCTTATGGAAGTTGGATGTGAAAAGAGAGGGAAATTGAGAGTTTTTTCCATTGTGAACTTAACATCCGAAAGGGGTTTTGCTGACTGAGCTGGTATGTGATGTACCAAATCTGTTTTGTTGGCCTGTCTGGAAAGCAGGGACTTTTCAGTGGAATGGAAGAAAATTAGAGCTAAAAAATCGACTGTGCATCTGTGTAGGCTAACACAAAATGCTGTGCTGACTCTGAGCTCTGCACCTGGAGCTTGACTGAGTGCACAGGGGACTGAGAGAAGAGCAATCAAGGAAGAATTTGGGAGGGGGGGAGAAACACTGGGCCCAGGCAGCGGGACGTCCCCTCGCACCCATTAGCTTAAGGGTCTCCACTTGGTTCCCAGCCACTGTGAAGGAGGAAAGTGCTGCTGTTCTTGCCTTACAGAAGGGCCTTTGAGCCCCACTGCCACCGTGCTTAGGAACCTCTGCCTGGTTCAGCCAGAGCTGAGCCCTTTAAGGTTTGAGACTAGTTGTTGTTCCAGAGCCATTTTAGCAAATCTGAGTCAGAACAGGGATGGCGCTGCCCTGTCCTCCCCGCGTGCTCCAACAACGGGATCATCTCCTCTCTGCTCAGCTGCCTTGGTGTGCTCTGCCCCTGGGGCTGGCACCATTCTTGTAGCTGTGCAGGGAATACCCTGCTCTTCGGAGGTGTGCAGCTGACTGACAGCCTGGCTAATGCTTGTTTCCTTCTAGGAGCTCCTCCACAAATACTGCGGGCTGTTTTTCCTCTCTCTTTGTATGATGATGGTGAATGATGACTCTGCCAAGTGCAAAAAGATGGCAGCTTTGGCATGTAAATCCCTGCTCAGTAAGATAAGCATCGAGAAGCAAGATCTGATGTTTTCACTGGTCACACAGTGGTTTCACAGCAAGAAGGTAAATTTGTTGTTTTCTCATTGACTGGCTGTAGACTCTACTGGAAGATTGAGTAAGATTGCGGGCTGGCGGATCAATGGGTGCAGTTATGCCTGATGTATTAGTGTTAGGAAAGGAGTGAAGACAAAAGTCAGCCCAGAATAGGCTCATTAGAGCCGTGTTCACCACCACAGTATCACAGGTACCATGGCAAGGGCACCTGCTGCTGCTGGCAAGAAGAGGAGGGAGCTACATACAGCTACACAGATGTAGGGAACCATTGCTGCAGCCTTCAGACTTTCCAGCTGCATTACAGGGCTTTGTTGCAGTTTCCTTTTTGGGCCAGGCATTTCACAAGGTTAGTCTTTGTCCAGGTGAAATATTTGAGCAAACTCCTTCAAGTGTGTCTGATTTCAGTAACTGGCAGCCTGTGCTGCTTTTACCTCGGCCTTGCTTCATTCTGTTGCCAGAAAGCAGCAAAGCTGAAGCCTGACAGGTTCCAGTTGTGATCCGGGTGCCTGGATGTGTGGTTATTTTCACCTAGGCCTCAGGATCCCTTCCTCTGCAGCAGTGGAGGAGGCAGTTTCCAACACCTGATCCTTTTCATCTCTCACATGTCACGGCCTGGCTCACAGCTGCCCATGGGCTGCCCGCCGCGTTGCGGAGCACTGAGCAGCGCAGAGCAGAGCAGCCCAGCAGGACCTGCAGCTGGGAGACCCAGCCAGGAAGGGCCTTTCAGCAGTCAGGTCAGGGTGTTTCCAGGAATGCCCTGTCCTGCCAGGGGTTGTGTCCCTCGCTGACCACATCTCCTTTACAACCTGCCCCGAAAACCAGCCCCTTGTAGGATGCTGTTGCTGCAGACAAGGTCAGGGCTCCTGCACGTGTGAGCTGCAAGACTTGGCTGTCAGGAGGAGGTAACGAGGGCTTCGTTCTCTCACGGCAGAGCTCCCACCGACGGCTGGCCGCCCAGGCCTGCGGCCTCTTCGTGGAAGTGGAGGGGGTGATGTTTGAGAGGCGGCTCCAGGCTGTGCTCGCCCTGGTTGAAAAAGAGATCGACCCTGTTAAATTCGAAAACGTAAGTTGTATAGCGGTGAGTGAGACTCAGGGAAAGAAAAATAAGAAATTGGAAGAATAAGCATAGGAGGGATTAAACTGTTGGGGCTAAGGGAAGACACAAAGCACTTGCATTTATCCTGAAGGGATGTTGGTGCTTTCTGCCGCAGGCCCCAGCACCCCCACTGAGCACCCGCGGGCGGAAGGCGCTTGGGAGACACCCTCAAATCTGTGGGTTTGGGTATTTTTCCTGTGTGACTTAGTGGGTTGGCAGGTTGTAGCAATATGTGTGTCTGGGTAGCGTCTTCTGGTTATGTGGTCTTTCCCGCTGCAGTAGCAGAGAAGCAACTTTTGCTTTTTATTTAAATAAAAGCGGAGTGAAGCAAAACCACCATAATAGAGCGGCAGGACGCGTGTGCAGCCCTGGGCTGCGTTCTGGTCTGTTTAGCTGGAAAGCAGCCCGACCCGTGCACTGGCAGCGCGCAGAGCGGGCTGAGCCGGGAGGGCAGGAGCGCGGCCCCTGGGCCTGCCTTCCCCAGTGAGACCTGCAGCCTTCGCCTTCAGAGAGGGGCCCTCCCTGACCTCCCAGTAGCACCTCGGCTGCCTCGGGTTCTGCTCGGCCTGGGATAGTCCCCGAGGGGCCCCTCGCTGCACCGGGCTGGCCGCTGCTGTGCGGGGCAGGCGCTGAGCGGGGCAGCGCGCGCAGCCAGCGCGGGTCCCTGCTCCCTCCCAGCACCTGAAGGCAGCTGAGTGAAACCCAGCGAGGCGCAGGCACCTCTGGGAGCGACACACGTGTGCGCCAGTACGTGTGCACGCGTGAACTTAATAACCGTTCAGTTCCTCATAAGCCTCTCTCTCAACGTGCTGGTTTTCTCAGATAACTGAAGAGGAGGAGGAGAAGGCTGCGGACAAGCTGCTGTTCAGCTTTCTCGTGCTGCTAACAAAGCTGATCACAGAGTGCGGCTTGATTCAGTTAACCAAGAACAGAGATGTTGTGAACAGCATCTGGGGTAAGGATGCAGAGTCACTATGGCTGTGTTAGAGGGAGGATTCTCAACGTGCTGTGTGGTTGTTTGCACCCCAATCCAAACTCCTCAATGTGGTCATACAAGGTTGGCGTGCTGTATAAGCACTCATACACAGCAGTTACTGGGCAGCAAAAAGAGCAGATATTAATGGAGAAGGTTACAGAGTTGATGAAAACAATATGTCCTCTATCCCAGTTGCTGGGAAGCATTTTCCATAATCCCAAGAGCAAACTCTTTTGTTTGACCATAATTACATCATCTTAGATTAAAGCTTTCAGCTGTTCTAGGATGATGATGTTTTCCTGATGAGATTAGACAGGCCAGCCAGCAAGCTGTGGCCCGGGGTAGTCGTGCTGGGAATGCCCTGGGGGAGCTGGGGCCATTTGATTCCAGCCGTGTCCCTGTGGGTGAAGTGCCGCAGTGCCCGTCTGGATCATTGGCATTCACTTGTAATGTTTTAAATTTGCCTCATTTTCAGTATGCTCCTGCACAGAGCACGGTTGTCTCGCTCACAGCAACCTTTTCCTTTCCAGTATGGCCCTGGCCTGGGATATCTGGAAGTGCTGTAGTAGCATTCCAGGGTGTCTGATCATGGTGGGGACATTAGGTTGCAACAGATGCTCTGGTGACTCTTGGAGGGACCCAGCTCTTTATTTTATTTTTTTTTTTTATTATTTTTCCCTCTTGCTGGGCTGGCTCCATTGCTGAAACAGGCTTTCTTTGTGCAGGTCATGTTCAGTCTCACCTGCGGTATCCTCACAGCTGGGTCTGGCTGACAGCCACTCAGATTTTTGGTTTGTTGTTTGCATCTCACAAGCCAGAAGATCTTGTCAGCAAGTGGAGAGAAGGAAAGGCAGGGAAGAGGAAAAAAGCGTTGGCAGAGCTGCCTATATCCACGTTCTTCTTGACAGCTGAGCTGGACAGTAAGGTAGTGGTGACTTTTACTCCTTTCCACCTGCCTATTAGCTGTTCAAGGGCTTGGGCGTGAGAACACTTGAGTAGCTTGGCATGCTCATTTCTTTCTTAGCTGGTTCTATTTGCTGCCTAATTCTGATCATTTAAAGCATTTGAGAGGATGTCCCTGTTGCTGGGAGGGGATTTCTCTGCAGTCTTAGTAGTAGAAAGACTTTTTGTGGGGCTGTGAGATGCAGGCAGAAGCTGTGCTGAGCCTGAACCCTGGGATCACTTCAGTCACTTTGGTTTTGCAAACCCCCCATTAGGATTTCTCCTCCTTGCTCCCTCTCATATAAAAATTCCCTCTGCCCTTTTGTCTCCCCAGATGAAGGAGCTCGTGTTTGCCTTCTGCCATCAGCTGCAGTCCAAGTTCCTGGACCAGTCTCTGGGCGAGCAGGTGAGAGCAGGAGTGGGTCTGGGGCTCTGTGGGGGTGTAGGGCAGGCCATGAAGGGCGGTCACGTTGGCGTCTGGCCAGCTGTGTCCCTGTCTGGGGACAGGTCAGAGCTGGGTACAGTGCAGGGCCGGCCGCTCTGTGCTGAGGGGTCTGAGCAGTGCAGGGCCAGCAAAGCCCCCTCACAGTGTGAGTGTGTGAGAGGAGCTGAGTGGGGGCAAGGGCAGGAAGGGGCAGCATCGTGCAGGGCTGGGGTCCTTTTGTCTGGCCCTCCGTGAGGGAGAGTCTGTCGCCGCGCAGCCCCAGCTGGAGCAGGAAGGGAAGCAGATCCCGGGTGTCTCCCCGCATCCACTCCGGGGTTGTGGCTGTTCTGGGAGCCGGGGCTGGCAGCGCCAGCCTGGCCGGAGATTCCCACCATGGAGAGACAGGGCATGGCCGAACACGTTACACCGTCCTGGGCTGGCCAGTGCCTCTTTCGGATCCAGCCTGGGCTCTTCCGTGCCCTGCTGGGCCCTGGGAAACAGTGACTGACTGCTCTGCTCTTGCACTTTAGGTTATAAAGAACTTGATTTTTGTGGCCAAAGTTATCTACTTGCTAGCCCCTGCCTCAGAAGAGGGTGAAGAGGCTGAAGGGGAGCTCAACTGTGACGTGGAAGAGCAGGAGGCCTCTGAAGATGAGGGTGAGGGAGACCCTTCTGCTCAAGAGGAGGGAGGAGGAGAGGACACAGAAGAGAGAGGCCGGCCAGCCACATTGCTGTGGGTCATGAAGAAACTCTCCATCATGGCCAAGCGGGAGGCAGCGTATTCCCCTAAGGTGCCCTTAAAGGTAAGAGCAGGGTTAGGCCGGAGGAATATGATGGTGGAGGCGCTTGTGCAGGAGAGGGTTGCTCTGACTCTGCTCTCAGGGGAGCTGCAGAGGGTGTTGGGGGCTGGTGCTGGAGCTGGGTCTAGCAAGTGCTAAGAAACAGCTCCTTGTGCTGCTGCTAGAGGCCGAGCTCCAGCGTCCTCCGCTGCCTCTGCAGAGGAAAGAACAAGTCTGTTCCTCGAGGTGTTAACAGCTGCCATCACCCTGGTGAAGCCCCAGCGCCGACGCTGGCAGATCCCGTGGGGTTGTGTCTCGCAGCAGGCCGTGCCTGGCAGCAGGAAGACCTTGTGAACGCGGCGGGTTCCTGACCAGTGCGTGTGAAACAACTCCCTGCGCGTTCGCACAGTGCCGCGTAGCGCTCCGCTAGCCACCAGCTCCGCGTCTTCCCTGCCTCCTTCCCTCATTGTCCCGTGTGCTCCTTTTCAGAGAAGTTGCGTCTTTAAGTTCTTGGGAGCAATCTCGGTGGATCTTGGGAAGGACAGAATCAAGCCCTTCCTTCCAACAATCCTCACCCCTCTGTACAGGGAGCTGAACAGCACCTATGCAGAGCAAGGTACGTGGTGTCCTGCGCAAGGACTAGCAAAGGGGAAGCTCCCACTTCACTTGTGTAAAACTGGACAAAAAGGTAGAGCTGGCAAGGTGCTTTCCACTGGGATCGTTTCTGTTTCCAACAAAACTTACTGTGTGACGTGCTGTATGGCAAGCCACCTGTAAAAATATGCTCTGCAATGCCATTATCTTTCAAAGAAAAAAGCTTTAACTTCTCAGAAATACTACTTGTGGTTTGCATGTGTGAAGCAGCCTGTGTGGTCCTCTGGGAAAGCTGGGGAAGAGCGTTTTTGGTCTTGTCAAGGGCTACTGGGCAAAATGAACCGGTACAGAATTGTTTTGTAAAGGACTAGTAATCTTTACAGGGTTCTGGGTTTTCATCCCATAGTCTGAAAAAATCAAGTAAGTTGCGTTTGTTTTACTAGATCCAACATTGAAGAACCTTTCCCAAGAAATTATAGAGCTGCTCAAGAAACTGGTTGGACTGGAAGCCTTTTCCGTTGCCTTTTCTTCTGTGCAGAAACAGGCCAATCAGAAAAGAGCTGTCAGGAAAAAGCAAAGGGCTTTGCAGGTAAATATATATGTGTTTACTGAAATGTTTCACAGATCACCAGGAAGGGGAGTTTGAGGAACATCTTCCTCCTGAATTGGGTTAGTTTCAGTTCAGAAACCCAACAAGAGCCGTGGTTAAAGCTGGGCTCCCAAACCTGGGGCGAGAGCTCAAGAAAATGAACGCTTTTTCTATCAGAAGGTCATTGATTTCTAAAGACATGTTTGGTGTTGATGGGGACAGTTGTACATTCTAACTAAACCTACAACTATGTTGTTTCTCATTAGGCTGTAGCAAATCCTGACATTGCTGCAAGAAGGAAGCTGAAGAGACATAAGAATAAAGCAGAAACCAAGAAGAGAAAAATTGAATTCCTGCGCCCTAGCTACAAGGCTAAGAAAGCTAGAAGTCATGGACTGAAAGATTTAGCAATGGTGGAATAAAAAGGCTTTCACCTTCTCAAGAATGATTTTATGAAAAGGAACTTCCAGCTTGAGAACTAATGATTGTTGAAAAGAAATTATTTACATATTTTAATGTATTTATTTTTTCATGTCCTTTTTTTCCAGCTGAGATCTTAAATAAAAGCTTGTCAGGTTTTCTTTTCTAAGCCTTGCATGTTTACTGTGTATACACACAGCTGCGTGGACGACCACCACAGTTTTTTAAAAGATTAGGCATTTGTTTTTGAAAGTGGGGATGATGAGATGCCTGCCTGCTTATGAACATCCTCACTCCTGGAAAGAAGAGCCTGCCTCCCTCCCTGGAGCTGGTGGGAGTAAATTACCTGTCACTTCTGGAAAAGCTTTTAGTAGAGAAGTAACAGCCGTGGAAGCAGAGCCTGAGTTTGCAGATTAGGAGTAGGACTCCAGCCGCTTTCTATAAGCAGCCTCTACCACGTATCGCACCTGAGAGTAACTTCACTGTGAACCGCAGAAATAGGGCTGGGCAGGTGACAGTTCCGAATTTTATTAGTGTTTTAATTACATGAACAAGTAGCTACACAAACCCACCAAAGGAGGGAGGGGGAAAAAAAAAAAAACCCTTTCCCACCCCATAGGACTTTAATACAAATTAACGCAAGAACATACTTAAAAACACAAAGAAAGAAATGGAGTATCTTAATGTACACAGACATTCACTTGGTTCCATTTTACAACTGAAGACAGACATATGCTTCACAGGAGTCATTTTCAATCTGTTCTATTTACAAGTATTTCTGGCCTGAAAATACTTGACTGCAGAATGAAGGGTGCTGGGTATAGTCAAAGCTCCTCTGCCCTCATCACCGTTGTGTTACTGCCTGCTCTTCAGGGTTTCCACCAACCTAGGAGAAAGACAATTTACTTGAAAAAGCACTTCAAATATGCTCAGACTTCTTCAGTGCATTTTATCTGCGGCAAAATAGTCTCTCTCTGATTCTGCTTTAGTCTGTTAGGGTTACTACCCAGAGCATCATGGACCAAGACAGGTGCAGTGGGCATGAACCTGGCCTACCTCAGCCTCGCTGGAGCTTCCGCTCCTGCTCGGCCTTTTGTCCTCCCTCGGTGCCCACGGAGCTGGGGCCCTTCCTTACCACTCCATGGCCTCGTCGAGGCCGGTGCCTTTCGTCGCCGAGGTTTTGAATATCTGCCACTTGCGGTCCTTCAGCGCCGGCAAGCCCAGCGCGTTGGCCATTTCCGTGGGAGTCATGGCCTGCTCCATGTCCTGCTTGTTAGCAAACACCACCAGAATGGCTTTCTTCAGCTCTTCTTCCTACGGGGGAAATCATACAAGTTGTTGGGGAGGTTTTCACAGAATTTACTTATGCAGAGAAAAATCCCATACAAGGAGAACTCATCTAAATTCAGTCTGCTGATTTCTTTCCTTTTTTTTTCCCCTTAGAAAAAAAGATTCTTCAGAGAAAGAGTGACAGATTCTCAATTCTATCTGTATCTTGTATCACACAGAAACAATTTCAAAACAAAGCTGGTTTACTGAGTATTGTTATAGAATTAAGCTGATAATCTAACAAGGCATATCAAAAAGTTTGCAAGAAGTTGGGGATAAACATTTCACTTCTTTAACTTTTGCCTTCTCCCTCTTACTCATGTTACTTTTCTGCATATGTTCTTTAGGTTTTAATATATAGTAGCAGGACACCTCTCCCTGAAGTAGTAAGTGGTTGTAGCAAACAAACAGGGAAATTTTCATGTGACCAGGAGGCTGAATATAACTAACAGACCAGATAATAGATAAAACTTTAAAAATCTGCAATGTATTTGGTGCTTCTCAGTCAGACGGGTTGCATATGCTGGGAACTGAAAAAAATCCAAGTTTCATACACTAGCTCCAGAAAAGGTTTGTAATTTTTCAATTTCTATTTCACAGTTACAGACATCATCTTGTTTTCTTACCTCCAACATTGCAACAAGTTCTGATTTGGAAATGCCAATTCTGTCTCGATCACAGCTGTCTACCACATAGATCACTGCATCTGTATTTGAATAGTAACACCGCCAATAGGGCCTGCAGGAGAAAAATAATAATTTAGCTCAAATAAAAAAAAAATAAATAAAAAGCTGTTCAAGCTGTGGTTAAGACAGATAATGAGAAACAAATTACTCGGAGAATGCAGAAACTGACTACGGGGTGAAAGGTCCAAGGGAGAAACCAGAGGTATACAGAAGGTGACAAAAGGAACAGACAGTATGAATACAGCGTCACAAAAGCAGAAAAAGATCAGCCTTGAGAACAGGAAATGGGCAGAGCTGCTGGGGACAGATTTATTTGAGGAATTGTTTGCAGGGTATCAGCTCAAGACCTCTGCAGGAGAGGGCAGCAAAGCAAGTTCATAAACACAAGCTTTTTGCAAAGAGTTATATTAGCTTTGATAAAACAAACAAGTGTATTAAAATTATCATTTGCCAGAGTTATCATTATGGCAATTAGGGCATTCACTAGGCAGGCTAAAAAAGAAATCTTTTATATGACTGATTTGTACAAGTAGGTCAACAAAGATCGTAACAAACCATCTCTTTCTCAGAGTTACTTTACTGAGGCTAAAAAGGGAGGGAAAGTGGCACTGTCCTTAACCAACTAGTGATCAAAAAGGAATCTTGAGAAGACCATAAAAGGGTCCAAAAGAGAACATGAAAATTATTCAAGTAATCACTCACTACAAAAGCTGTACAGTTCACTACTCAAGAATTGTTATCTATACCTTTTATATTTTATCATAGCATTCCTTAAAACGTCAATATTTAAAGTTTGGGGGGGAGGGGAGGTTATATCACTGACTTACTGACTTCTCAGGATGCTGCCCAATTACAAACTACCCAACCTGATGTTTTTAAAACAAAATTGTTCACCAGTGAAAAAGTTCACTTGGTCTTTTTGGTTTTTCCCCCCCCACCCCAACCACATAGTCCAAAACAGAGGCTGCATTAACTGAGTTCTGACATATTAAAATTTAGAGAACCAATTTGCAGAAGGGCCAGATATTAAGAATTTCAAGACCTCAGGGTTTTTTAGAGAAATATAATTACAAGTTTTCATTTTAAGCAATCATTATTACCTTATACTTGTCTGTCCTCCCAAGTCCCAAACTTGAAATTTCAGATTCTTGTATGTCACTGTCTCAACATTGAAGCCAATTGCTGAAAAAGTGAAGCAAGTTACCTCAACAAGCTTTGAATAACACATTGCCATGTGCACAATAAAAGCATTTTTAAAAACATACCATAGAGATCTGCAACAAATACAAAGGTGGTTACAAAAGAAGTACGACCAGATAGGTGTGTGAAAGCACCAAAAGAAACAGAAATACAGGTAAAAGAAATGCCCATTTTAACAAGCAAGTACGTAGGGGACAGGAGTAAGTCCTTGGGGACATTTCTTCACGTTGAGAGCAGAAAAACTGCCCTCTCCTAAGGCTGCAGCAGACACCTCGGCAGTGAGCACATGGAAGGTGGCAGCAGAATATGGAACATCTCACATTCCTGTCAACTCGCAGCGGCACAAAATGAAGCAGCAAATACTGGAGGGAACCTCAAAGACATGACAAGGGCTTGACAGCCACAATTCCCCATCCTGTGGGTTGCACCAGGTGATTCTAGCAAGATCCCTCTGGTACATGCACTTTGTAATACACTGATGTATAGTGTGTGACCTGTTTAGCCTGATATAAAAAGTGTCTACATACCAAGCTTAAGACACGCAGAATCACTATTTCCTTGCCAAAAACAAGAACTTAAGGAGATGTGAAATGGGGTTCGATAAGGACCTCCCAAATTCACATCAGAGCTACGTTTGCAGACAAAGACGACGTCAGTAGTTACCATTTATTGAATATTCACCTCTCAACAGAAACCTAGCAAATTGTGGGAGCAAACTTAAGGTCAAATACTCGGTGTTCAACAGGGCAGCATAAAATACTGCTTCCTGCACTGCTGCTGTAGCACTGTTATGCAAGGAAGCGACAGTCACAGCAGTGACAGGACAAGGGGTAATGGAATACAAATAGAAACACAAGATGTTCCATCTCCATGTGAGGAAGAACTTCTTTACTTGAGGGTGACAGAGCCCTGGAACAGGCTGCCCAGAGAGGTTGTGGAGGCTCCTCTGGAGATCTTCAACCCCCGCCTGGATGCCACCCTGTGCCACGTGCTCTGGGTGTCCCTGCTAGAGCAGGGGGGGTTGGACTAGATGATCTCCAGAGGTCCTTTCCAACCTCAACCATTCTGTGATTCTGTGAAGTCCTTAAAGACAAGAGCAAAGGGTGCCAGAAACACAGGGCCCTTTGCTCTGTGAAACCACCACACAGTGAGTTCTACTGAGAACCTGCGGATCAGAACCACAGTCAAATCAGCTGCTTTTAATAACCGACTGATCGCTTACTCGGAATGGTAGTGACAACTTCCCCAACTTGCAGCCTGTACAGAATGGTTGTTTTTCCTGCTCCATCCAGCCCCAGGATGAGAATCCTCATCTCTCGAGTTCCAAACAGACTGGAAAAGATGGTGGAAAAAAAGCCCCCTGCAAAAGAGAAAGAAAGGTGATTGTCTAGAAGTGTGTGCTGAGCCACACGATACTTTCCTTTCTATACCATTATTTTATGCTAGATTTACCCAGAAAAATCAAGCAGCAGTGAGCTTCCTCTTTGTGGTTAGGATTTTTTCCTTTCCTTCATTTGTCAAAATCTGTGTCAAGTTCTTTTTTGTTTTCATTGGCCTCTATCTTTTCAGTGCAAGAGACTATACGAGGGCACTCTTAGGCCTGAAATAATTCTCCCTGAATTTTATGGTCGCCCTCAGCACCATCCACTTACTTACATTTTCTTAAAATGAAGCACAAACCAGTATGTACATGTTGCAGACAATTAAAACCCACAGTTGCACTAAATCACTAAGCAACTGAATGCTGTGGAGACGCCTGGGCGCTGACTTTGGTTGCCTTTTTGTTCAAAATTGTTTTCCCTCATCATCTTGTCTACATAACAGCACCCTTGGCCGGGCGCCAGTCTGATCTCTGTCTATTAAAGGTTCAAGAAGAGAACCTCGGCTAACACGAAACTTTTTCCCCAATATTTTTGCAAGATATGTATCTAAAGCGAAATAATAATTTTGTACGTGCACCTGAACTCTTAAGGTAATGAAATACCAAATAAGCTAGGTCCAGGCTTTGATAAATATATCAAAGATGCGACAAATCTGCAACCCAAACAGCATTCAAATCGCTTCCTGATAACAGATACCCGCTGTGTTTGCCTTCCTACGTAACCATGAAGCCCTTCTGGGTGGGGAGGAGGGAAGGACAGCCCGTGCACCTGCACAAGAAGGTCTCTGTACACACTGGTATCGGGTTGCTGCCTTTCTTCCAAGCCCGTCCCACCACAGAAACCACCGCAGCACTGACCAAGGCACCCAGGACCGCCCGCTGCAGGTCTGCACTGCGCTGGCCGGGGCACTCGTCTTTGGTGTCACTGGGTACGACACCAAACGCCTCAGCGGGGCCCCGGGAGCAGCAGCACAGTGCAGAGGTGAAGCTGCAAATGGTGTTTGAAACGCAGACACTTCACATGAGAAGCAAACATGCAAGCCGCCAAAGCCATGGGGAAGATGGCTCCTTCCTCTCAAGCAGCCGGCAATTTTAGTTCATGACAGACTTCCTTCCTTTCCCTGTTTTTATACTGATGCGCTCCCCTCACATTGAAATCCTTTCCAATTATGATCAGGACGGATTTACGGTAATCATTTAACTGCTCCATTTAAGCGCTATTATCACTTAGGTGCTAATTACTCAGACAACCGTAAGACCAGCAGACAGACAGAGTCCCCCGTCCCTCCCGCGGGCGCCCGGCCCCTCCGCCCCCACGGGCCGTTGGGGTGCGGGGGAGGCGCCAACGGCCGCCGCTCCAACGGCCGCCGCGGCGCGCTCGCCCCGGCCGCTCCTTACCCATGTCGAGCCGCCTCCCCGCGTCCCGTCCCGTCCCGTCCCGTCCTGTCTCGTCCCGTCCTGTCCCGTCCCGCCGGCCCTGGCGCCGCTGCCGCCGCCCGCAGCCTCCACGTCGAGCGCCGCGGCGAGTAAACGAGGCGCCTCCTCCTCCCCCGCCCGCCGCGCGCCGTTTCGACACAGAGCCGGGACGTGGCCCGCTTTCCTTCGGCCGGGAGGGGGCTGCGAGGGGCACCCCTCCGCCCTTCTCCCCGTTAATCCGAAGCCAGGAGGGAAGGAAAAAAAGGGATATAGATATTAATAGTAATGATAAAAAGAAGTAAGCTGGACTGAAGCGCGACGAATGTGCGGCGCGGAAAGGGGAGTGCTGCGGTGGGGGCGGGCGCGGGGAGGCCGCTCCGAGCGGAGGCGGCGGCGCCGGCGCCGGGGCCGGGGCCTGTCCCGAGCAGCTCCGGGCGGCGGCTGCTGCAGCGCCCACCTACCCCAAAGAGGGGCTGCTGCTTCCCGGCCCGCCCCGCGAGCTTAGAAAGCCCCAAATAACAAGAGAAGCGAAACCCCGGCTCCGTATAAAAATACATTATTTTTTCCTTTATATATATATATATAAATAAATATAAACGGTCCGTGCCCAGCGCCTCGACCTTATGGGAGCTGCAGGGCACGCATACGCGGCAGGCGCTGCAGCGGGGCCGCGGGCAGGCCTCGCTCGCACACAGCGCCATGAGGCCCGACTCCAGCTGCAGGGCCCTCGAGCCGGGCTCCTTTTCGCGCAGAAATCTCACGTCAAATCTCACGTCCAAGGTCACTTCACTGCGCAGGAGGTCGCCCGGGCAGGGTGCAGCACAGGGGAAGCGGCGGGGCCCTGGTGAAGGCAGGGGCTGGGGGCACTGCGTGCCATTAACCGATGGAGCCCATCGCTGGGTACAGCCACAGTGAAGACGTTACCAAACAGGAGTTACACCAGGAGTGCAAGGGAGCCGGTCCCATCGCGGCACCTCTGCTCTCGGCTGTGCGGCAGGGCAGTGTCACCTCCAGCGTATTTCGGAGTTCGCAGCAACTGGGAATGGTTTCCAAAAGGTAAAAGAGCGGTGTGTGGCTACGAGGAAAAACTACCGTATCGAAACTCTCCCCAAATGTAGTAAAGTGCTCTGAGCCAGCAGAATTCCAAAATTACATTCTTCTTTTTAATAACTCTGTACATCGTTTCCTGATTTTCACTGAGAGGTTGGAGAAATTAGCAAACTCTTCAGAATTAACAGACACAGTCTGACCCCGTAAACTATTAATACCTAGATATTCTGACAGAATATCTAACAAATGATCATCTGATAGCAGGGCTATAAACAGCCCAGCAAAGAAGGTATTTGTAATTCAAATGCACAAATTAATTACATGAATAAATATAAAATTATTTAAAATAGAAAATAGTCATGAAAATTCAGGAGAGAGAGAATTTACAAGGCACACATGGAGTGAAGCTTTAAGAACAGTATAATAAGAGCGAAATCCAGCAAATTGCACGATACGGAGGCAGTGGTTACATCAGTCTCTTTATGTAAGAGCAAATGAGGTATCAAGGTCTCTTATGAGAATAACGTGTAACTCCAGAACCAACGCACCCCTCAGGCACTCTGACTCTCTCCTCGTGCATTTTGTTCCATCTTCATACTCCTCTTCTGGCATCTTACCCCGCCATGCTAGAAGAATCAACCCAGGATAGTCCCAAATCTTCCCCCGCTAAAGGCAGCCACCTTCCAGGCCACCTTCTTCCCCCTCCACAACACTGTTTTTTTTTTTTCCCATACCTAAAATTATACAAAGGGAGGAAGCTTGTACTCAGGAAAAAAAAAAAAAAAAAGGTGGAGGGAGAGAAGGGGAAGCAGAAACAAGTAGCTTCACAAGGCAAAATGTGCTTTCCTATAGAATTCAAACTGTAGCAAGCAAGCACACCCTGTCTACAAGTGCCGAGACCTGAAACACGTTTTCATCCCATCTGTTTGTGAAGCATGAAGAGCATGAGCAGACCCAGACCTTCTGAGCTTTCTTTGAAAACATCCATAGATGTGATGCTATCACAGTTGCAAAGCTTCTTTCCTTTGCCTCCTTTAAGTCCTCTGTGAAAATTCTTTCTTGCATGAAATTTTACATTAATCATAACACATTTTAAAGCAATTCTTTATTTTTTACTGTCAATTTGGGAGCAGTAGTAAAGAATACACAAAACTGATTCATTGGAAGTAAGAAAAAAAAAGTAACAAAATATTTTTGCACATTATTTAGAAAAATGTATGTTCTAGAAAATCCAATGATCTGGAAAGCCTGCCCTTGTGCACTGCTTCAAGGAGCAAGCAATATGTGTAAGAGTCATTTAGGTCCTTGATATCCTTAGGAGACCACGGATACGTCTAACAAGAGCTTGAATAAAGGTGTAGCGTGACCGAACCTTGGAATACAACCCTTCTATGTCCAGGAGCTTCTTCTGCAGAGATTCACCAAAACTGTTGGTGGCTTCAAGCTGAAGCTGAAAAGAGAGATTTGAGAGGTTTGCTGCAGTAAAAATACAAAGTCTTCAATTTCTAAAATGTCCTCTTATACATCCCCAGCTACCTGGGGCATTATTCTTCTTTCAGCGGCTTTCAAAAGTATATGCTTTTTCTGTTTCCCCTAGTAAATACTGTTTGCATTCTTCTCCTATGTTTCTTTCTTAAGTCACATAATGAAGGGCATTTCTATGGATGTTCTGAGGTATTTGGGGCTTAACTGCATATTACAACTTCACAATCTCTGCAAGTATTTGAGGAATTAAACCGTCTATGTAATTTGACCTTTTCATCTATAGCCATTCCAGTCGAAGTTTTTGTAGTCTTTTAAGGACTCCATGTTCATATGTCAACATTTTTTCATTAATACATATGTGTATACTGAAGAAAATCAATCATATTCTAAGTATTTTAGCAAGATGTTACTAGGCATTTTACTTTAAAACAAATGAACTGAAGACAGAAGCTACATTATAAAATTTACCATTTAGGATGATTAATAATGGTATTTGAGAATAAGCAGGTTTTTGAGCACATTTTTTCATGCAAAAATAGCAGTAGAAATGTTAGTTCTGCCAAAAATGATGTTTATTAGTACAAATGATTTTTTTTTCTGCTGACTGTAAGTCCAATTAACATGAACTATGCAATTGCCGGGCAAGTAGAAATCACTTATCTCTGGCATTCATGATTTATAGTCTCCTCAGTCTCTGTTACACTTCTCAATCTCAGCTCTGTACAGCCTATCTGAATCTGACTAAAACATCTACAAATTCAGAAAAAAATTTGGAATCCTACTCTCATCTTGTAAGTCTTTCCAGGATAGCTTATGACTTCAGAAAGCTATTACCAAAAATAAGCGTATTTGATTAGTTTAAAAATAAGAATAATTAATAGTATTTGTTATACTCTGGCTTATTTTCATTTTATAGTTAATGAAATAATAAATATTTTCTTTGTTTATATTAAGACTTGAAAATATGTGTGTAGTAGTGCAGCTACTACCTGTGCCGTAAGTCCTTCAAAAATGCTGCAACACTTCGCTAGTCCTACAATAAATTCTACAAAAAACTGGGATTACCGTGGACTGGTTAGAGATGGGAAAGTTACAGTTGGACTGCTCTCAACAGAGAGCCCACTGTAAACTTCCAGTGAGCAACACTCACCTGATCTATGTCATGCTGGCTCACTCGATTCAGGCCACCACTGAAATCCAAGTTAGGCTCTGACCCAAAAGAATCTAATGATAAAAATGAGAAATGAGACATTATATTGGCTATTCAACACCACGATCTCCACAACAAATTATGAAATGAGTTTAAAACACATTATTTTGCATTATCAGAAATGGAAACAGTTTCTTTTTCCTCAATTTAGCATATTCTCTCTAATCATCAGACTAAAAGGCATAAATGAAAAGCTCATCCTCAGACTATCTTTTAAGTTTACTTCCATTCCTGTTTTTTTTTTTACCAAAATTCAACAGTATTAAAATCTTTCAGTGAATCACAGTGCCTGCAATTCTAGAAAGTCTTTCAAAGAACACCAGTCTTCATTTTAGTTCTTAATTTCATCTTAGATAATTCTATTAAAAATATTTTCATATGCCTTCTTTTTCATCAGTGATGTAGTTTTATTACTTAACTTCACTTGTTGGGAAAAAGAGAAATAAAAAACAGTTTGTTACGCTTTTCTTTGGAGATTATGCATAATAAATAAAACCCCCGAAGTCTGTCCATCAACAATGCTTGGAGGATTGCCAGAACTCCGTAGGAAAAATTGATGGCACATCCAAAAGTAACAAAATCTTTTTCTTAAATATGAATCACCAAATATTAATAGCAGCAAGCCAGTTTTCATTTAGCTGTGAGAAGCTGTTCAAAGGCACCCTGGTATTGGAGAAGGGTTACCTTGCAGCCTGCCTCTCTTAAATGACGTCCTGGAGGACAGCAGCGAGTCCTGGGAGTCGGTGGGCGTGCAGTGCAGGAGATAGTGCTCCAGGTGACGCCAGAGAATGAAGAGACACGTTTCTATGATATCTGTAGACAGGCATCTCAAGTGAAGGAGTCTAAGCATACTGCCATTACACTCTACTCTTTCTAAATGCACATATTTACACAACCACGCTAGAGATGTCACCCCTCCTAGCAGCTTTCAACCCCTGCTGCTAAGGCATGGGTGGCAGAGGGTAACCTGCATTGTGCAACGCTGGCTACACGACTGCTGCTCACCCTGAGGACAAGCACCATGCATGAGAGCAAGAGTACAAGTGCTCAGCTGATTTGTAAGAGTTAACCAAGGCTGAGAATTAAAGGGGTGATAAAGCTGAGGACGGCAGTAATATCTTAAGCCACAACAGATACATCTGCAAGAGCACATCTTTCCTGAAGTTCCTAAAACTTTCATTTTCAAAGGAAAATCTACAGACAGTCATTTTGTGTGTGACTAGTTGTCTCCATAAAACTCGTGTTTGCAGCAAATATGCAGCTGGCTACAAGTCTGATCTGCAGTTGCTCTACAGGCACCCCACAGTTCTTGCACCACCCTCGCAGACATGTGCGAATGGGTAGCAGCCCTGGGTATTACACTGCCTAGCTGGGCTGTGATACTTCCCCCAGCATAATGCTGTTAAATGTCCTGGCAGGGTCAGTAAGATGGAAGTGACCACTCTTCTTCCAATCATCGTAGTAACTTGAAAATATTTACAACAGCAGAATAATCCTCTGTCACTAACTTAACTGTCAATATTGCAAAGTCCCCTCTACAAAAAGTATGGTTTCAAGGTAATGAGAAACCTAACTGTAAGTAAAAAGCACTTGATCCCATTCCTCTGCTTTCCTAGAGCACTGTCTTGAGGGTTATTTCACTTGTAGAAGGATACAGGAACAGAGAGAAAGCAGCTTGGCTCGGTTGTTTATCAGCTTCACCAGGCGCCGTCTCGCCAAAACGTATTTCTGGGCAGTGGAAATTTTGTCCACCCCAGCTGGCATAACTGATTGACACAGCTGTGATAAGAAAGAGAAACAGGAAGATTTTAGCAAACCTGAACATGGTGTTAAAACAAATAAACGAATAAAATTACTCACCAGTAACCCTGTCAGCTACTACTTCCCCCAAATGGTGCACTGTATTTTTAACTCATACAATCTTACTGATTTAAAAAAATAAAAAATTAAAAGAAATTAAAGAAGAAATTAAATGTAACCCCAAGCAGATTTTCTAGCAAGAAAAATGTTCATTTGGGATCTCAGTCAGTTTATTAGTTTATTCTGATAGCACCAGCCATTATTCTTCCATATAAAGTATCCATTCCCTCTGTAACCCCATCATCTTGGCAAAAAGTGACAGAAAATTCACAGCCACTGAGGCTGTACATGGTACATATATTTATTCAAGAAAGATAAATGATGAGCAGTCCCAAAGTGTTAGCAGCAATTTTCCTGTATAATTTTATAACAGCTGTGATTCAATTAAGACTAATATTTCTCCCAGATTTTGGATCACTCTTTACTTGGATCTTTTCATCAACAGAGAGCACGAGAGCTGTGACCATTTACTTTCCTAAGATGCTCTGGGGTCTCCATTAAAGCTTTGCCTCCATCTATGCAGATAATCCGTTAGATACAGTTAACTCTTCAGGATAAAACCTACTGAGTCAGCAGAGCTGTTACCTCTTTTATTTCATCTGGTGGGAGCTGCTCCACGTTTTGCAGCTTGTTGACGCTCTGGCGATGGCTGTCGTAGTAGCTGAAGAAGTCGTTAGTGCTCTGCTTCAGGAGGTAGACAATAATGCCCAGACCTGGCAAGCGCCAGTACGGGACCACCGGGGCTTGTGTGTCTAGAAAGGATCAACAAATTACAATAAATCACTATTTAATTCAAAATAAACAAACAAATCAGCAAGGTATCCTCTCTATCACTGATTAGTGAAAGATAGGGATGCATTGACAAATATATTCTGTATTTCTGAGCAGAAGTAATACCAATGAAAGTCTGCAAGAAAAGTTCTGGGGCTGTAGCAGGAGAAGGCAGTCAGTGTAGTGCAGTACAGCGAGCAGGACATGAAGCCTCAGCAGATCACAAGGCAAAACTGATGTACTAGTTAAATGCTTCAGCCACTCAGCTGCATCACAGCACACTATAAACTTCCAGTAAGCAATAAAACGCATCTTGCGTGTCGAAAATGCAGTCCTAGTTTCACATTCTTCAGTCTAGCATAGCTACTGAAAATTAAAAAAAAAATCATCTTCCCTTTACTCCAATTTATGCTACTTACTTACATCCACTTTCTTGTACTGATACATGTGTTTCTGAGGCTGTAAGGAGTAGCCTGCCTTTGGCCACATTTGTTTTAACTTGCATTAGTTCCCTGATTTGATTTACTGCAAGTCTGAACGAGCATTTATTGCAGCCTAAGGTGATGGGTAGTCATGAGACTGCTACAGTGTCTGTGAAACTACAGTCTCTGATACATTACCTTTTACTAGCCCAAATTTCGCTATTTAGTGTCATAAAACAGTGAGCCAAAAAACCTCACCTTGACGAGACCCATCTCTGTTGGTTGACTCTGACAGGCTGGGTGTAAACAGACAAACAGTGTGCTGAAAAGTGGGGGCACTCTGCAACATAAGTGACTCACAGTATTCCATCACATTGGCACAGATCTAATAAATAAATAAACAAATAAAATAAATTCTGTGCAGCATTCAATTTAAAAGGGATATATGTCCATAAACAATAAATTTTGCTCTGTCTCTTCTCCCTAGAATGTGATAATTCAGTTCTAGGCTGCTTTTCCAAATCTGCTAGCTATAATTTCCAGTCAATTTCAACTCCCCTTTGCCTCTAACTTCCTGATGTCTCTTGCTCTCTGTAGCTTGATTTTATTTACTGCTAAAATTCCTCAAGAGTTTCAAACTGCAAAGTTGACAGACTTTAGAAATAAATTGAAATGGTTGCTAATGCAAATATAATTAACCAAACTTTCAAAGTTTATTTTAAATAGACCTAAAATGGGGATTCCTACCAAACACAGACGAAGACGACCGAAAGCACACCAGCTAAAATCTCACAGTTTTGAGACTGAAGGTGTTAGCAGCTTGTTTCCTCACCTGTTGCATGGCCAACTCAATCTCATCCCTCTTGTTCATTCTGTCTCCTTCCGCATTATCCTCTTGCAATTTAAATTGACGCAGTTTATCTGAACCACCAAAACGACTCAGAAGTCCTAAACACTGGCGCTGTTATAAGAAGCCAACATTTGAATCAGAATCTCAGCAAAGGAAGTGTATGTTCCTTTCCATTTTTAAAAGAAGTGATACATATTTATTAATAGAAATCCCAAAGACAGTCAAACCTCTAAACATATAATATCAATTATCAATCATAATATCAATTAATTATCAATTAAATCAAATATCTATTAAATAGTATCAATTTCACAACTGCTACTATTCAGAGTATAAAACCAGGATGAAACTCTCATCTATATAAATAATTCCAAAAGAACAAGTGTTAAATATACAACTTTATTACCTGAAACCGGCCTATATGTCCTTGTAGCTCCATCTGTGTCCCTTCATTAACATCAATGTCCAGCTCACCTAGCACTCCTAATAAAATACACTAGCATTAAGTTAACTGTTTTTCAAAAGAATAAAGATTTATATTATTTATACGCAGTTAAGTACAAGAACTGGTGAGAAAATTTCCAGCAATATATACAAGTTCTATTACATTCTATTGTGGCACATCTGTTTCGAAAGATGTGTCCAGATATAAATGCAGTTACTAAGAGATGCAGGTGAGCATGTAGCTCCTGCTCTGCTGAGAAGAGGGAGCAGACATAGAGGGGGCAGTTGTGCAAAGCACTTTACACTGTAAGCAAAGGAACTTTGGCCGTGACCTATAGCTCTGTACTCCTCTGTTGTAGTCAGACATTCCTCCTGAACGAGGAAAGCTACATGGTCACAACAGAGAAGTGATTTTAATATGGTAAGCAAGACTGCCAGCATCCAGAAGAAATCACTAGATCCATCACAGTAACAATTAATCCTTTATATAAAGATAAGTCACTCAAGAGAAATGTCACTGTGCTAATCTACAGTGTGCTTCTCTCTGGATTATTTTTTTTTTAATAAACTGAAATGTGGAAAACATTAATAGTGACAAAGATAATAGGTATACAAACAATTTTCTGTCTTCATTTCCTCAATTTAAGAATACAGTGAATGAAAAATCTCTTTGAAGATATCACGTGCATTTTCAACACTACTATTTGTAAGTCACCTCAAAGATGAAAAGTATTTATTTCTGATAGGATAATGGAAAGAAAATATAAGCACTACAGCCTCTGCAAACCCACTCTACTTGCTTCAAGAACACTTATTTAACATTGATTTTCGCAGAGCTGAACATCTCAAGAAAATTCTATATGTAATAGATATTCCAATATACATCCCACTGTTCAGTTAGAGAAATGAAACTCAGATTCATTCAAATGGATAGAGATTTTAGAATTGTAATTCCTACCAGGCAAAGCAGCCTTGCTGATTATTCCTGTTAGGGAGGCCAGTTCCTGGAGAGACCCAACACTAACATCTTGACACCTCAGGATTGCCTGGATAGTATCTGAATGGGAAATTAGAAACTGCAGCACCTGTATCACAGGACGAAAAAGGCAAGTGAATGGCTGAAAATATAGCAGGGTGTAAAACAGAAGCAACAATTTACTTTTGAGAGAACATTAAAGTAATTTCTCATACCAGTGAGAATGTTATTAAAGAAAGATCTTACTGACAGAGCAAGATGACATACAGTTTGGTTGAACAAGCAGTAACTTCTGTGTTTTCTGTTGTGTTTAGTGTTTTGTTTTAGTGTTTTAGCAGTACTTCAGTGTTTTCTGGAACTCACCTGTCCTGCTGCTTGCAGGTGTTGTGCCATGCTGGATGTGAGGATCACCTGGCATAGCTGAAGAGCTGGAAGCAGAATCTGGCGATAACGTTCCACCGGAGCAGGAATAAAGAGTGGAGGTTCCCTCATACCAAACATCCTTACAAGGTTACAGAGAGAGAAAGCTTAATGGTGCAAGAAACCTAAAGCCCAGCAGCAAAGCTGACCCTCAGCTTACAGCCACACTCTGGCATCTGAATACTTTCATATTTCAGTAACAGGTCTGTAGTTAAATTGTGTTTACAATGAAAAAAAGCCCAACACATTTAGGATACAATTGCTTCTGCAATCTACCTAAAAGGTTGCTGTCAGACATTTTTCTCTACAAAGAGAAAACTGCTGCTTCATACTACACTACATTAAATTCGATCACTTTGAGGCAGAGATATCACATCTCTTTTCTTTGCTAATCCTAATGTAAAAATAAATCTTCCTAAATATTTTAGGAAGTAGTACAATTAATTCTAAAGGCACTGATAAGTACAGTCCTCTACAATCTCCTTGTAAGAAAGACAAGCCAATGCCTTATTTGTGCCAGTTGGCTCTTTTAAAAGAAGTACTTGTCTAAGTCTCATTTTTTTACATGTCTCAACCCCCACTGTGGCATAAAGAACTGTATATTTAAGCTGGGGATTGAAGTGTGAAAATAACTATTAACAACAGTGATTTCCCCCTAATAATGCAATTTCTGTGTGATCTTCTCTCAGTCATCCCATCAACTAAGAATACTGCAAAACCTCATGAAACGTGTCGAGCAGTATATGACTGTGAAACTGTTCCACAGATTATGAAATAATTTGAATCTATATTTACTTCATTGCTATGTTCTTAGTGCATTATGAGGGAAGATGAACTCTGCACTTACTCTTCTACAATTGCAAAGCCTGCAAGAGAAATTTACAGCATGGACTGTTTTTCAGACATTACCTTTAGCTACTGAAGATGATTTCAGCAATTAATAATTGAATTGAAAAAGAAAGATAGAAAGAAAAATACAAGAGCTACATTTAAAGGAATCAGACAAAAAGAAAGATTTTACATTCTCTAGTTAACTAGACGTAAAAGTACAATTTCACACTCAGTGATCCAGAAATTTTAAGTCAATAAAAGGCAATTTTAAACAACAGTACCGAGAGGTTAAACAAACAAAAGAAAAGAATATATAGGCAAACATTTACACCAAAGCCTTGAGGCTACAGCGATACTACCGACACTACATTATAATTTCAAAATCAGCTGGGGAACCTCCACTTACCCTTGAGGGTCTGTTTCTGGTCGCATGTCATAGACTTGACACTGGGCCAGCCTCACAATCACCCCGGAGCGCAGGAGCTCCAAGGCCCCTTGCTGGCTCTTGGCCACTCTGGTGAGGAAAGCCTAGAGCACCGTGCAGAAGGGAAAGCAGCAGAGAGGAACAGTCAGACTTCCCTGATTGTTTCATCTCTTGGTTTTCACGGCATTTTAGATAGTACTATTTAACAAAACACCTTCGAGTGCAATCAATGCTGAAGTCCTGACGAGCAACTTTGATGGAAAGACAACACAGCCTTGTCCCTGAAGCGCTCTTACCATTTTGGACTCGTAGGTATAGAGAGCTTTAAGCAGAGGGGGCTGGGGTGAAAGCAAGCTCTGGAGAGTCGCGTCCTCGTCCGCGAGGCTGTCCACAAGCACCTTCAGGTAGCCACTGTTGGAGAGGTACAACAGCCACTGCTGCTGCTTGTCCACCGACACAATGCGGTCAAGTAAAGCCAGTGCCAGCATCTGGGATGGGGTGGAGAAAAAAAGGAAAAGTCAAAATAAAACCCCAAGCAGAATAAATTACATCAATCGGTGAGATTGATGAGTTTCTTATAAATGCCTAATGCAAAAGATGAAAAAGTTGCTTCTAACAGCTTCTTAAAAGTACAATATTTTATGCTAAAAGCACAATATTTTATTTTGCAAATATTTTAAGCTTTTCTGACCTTCTAAAATTTTCCTATTTTTAATCAAATGGCTATTTAGCTTTTTCTTGAAAAACAGTGAATATATTGTTACAAATGTCTCTGTTGTTCACCACTTTGAATGAAATGTAGAAGGACAGGAGAAAGTTCAGGTGAAAAGCCATATATCAAAAGTTCCTATTTTATAACATGAAGATTCACTCTCTGTATAGTTGCAAAAAGCTTTATGAATCAAGCAAAACAGTGACTGCAGAGGAACAGATATCTTACCCGGCCTATCTCATGCCCATCACAGGCATCCCGACAGACCACCTCCATGAGGGCTGCCCCATAGCTCTCAATAATTGCCATGTTTTCACGCTGCAATTTACTGAATGCATCTTCAGGAGCTGTCAGACGTTCCCACATTGTTTTTTTAGCTGTAAAAGGCAAGTAAAACAAAAATAAGGGAAAAGTACAAAGATTGACTGTTCACCATTCACTTAGTTATAGTAAAGCTGAGAAAAAGAGACATCACAAGCAAAATGGAAGGGGATTTTTAGCTGAAGTGCAAATGTTTTCCTGCAAAACCATTCCTTCCTAACCATGACTCACAAGCCAGGAGGTAAAAAGGCGTGCACCTGAATATTTACACCACCCACATAAATCGTCTGTTCAGAATTCATTCTAAGATACAATACATGCACTTTAGAAAATCTGTTCAGCTGAAGAACTTTCACTGAGACCAAAACACTCAGCCTGAAAGGAAGTAGACGCGATGATTTCAGTGGGAAACTGCCAAATCCAAAGAAAGCAATAAAGGCATCATAACAACTTCACCAGCATTTTCTCTACTGTAGTCCCGAACATCAATTAAATCACAGCAGTGATTTGCACGCACGGGTACTCGACCCAAAGTTGTTTCCTCCACCTTCATGCCAGCTGTGAGATGAGGTAATGACTGGAAATGCTGATGAGGCCAGCATTGAAGCTCTTAATAAAGAGAGACTCTGATATTCACCATAAGCCCTCCTGGCAGCTTAAGCAGCAGATCTGACTGGCTTGGCAAACAAATTTAGGTTTTTTGTTTCTTTTTCCTACAGGTCTTCAGCTGAATAAACAGAAAGAATGAAAGACTCTTTGAAGTTTTTCTAACAACAACACTGTGCCATGGTGGGGAGAGGCACTATATTTCTACAGCTTAACTGTTGTGAAGCAGGTCTGTGTAGCGCCCAGTCCCTTGGCAATTTTGTCATTCTATGTATAACTTCCTAAATGGACTCAAATTACCTATATTCTTCAGTGCTGTAGGTCAGAACTTCATATTCTGACCTAGAACACATCTATTATACACACGTATTACAGACATGTAACTAGACAGTTCAGAAGAGGGGAATATTTGCATCGTTTAGAAGAAGAGACTAATATCAGGTACTCCTGGAAGAAGATGGATTCTAGCGACATAATCTCCCTACTTCCAAGAGATAATTCAGCATGCCTGATCTGTACCTGTAATTCTGGGTTTAACAACTTTTTTTTGTTGTTCTTTTCCCTCAGAAAAGTTGTATCATACCTGCTTCTAAAGTGTCTGGTTCATCTGGTCTCTGGGCAATCTGTAGATAGTAAAGCAGTGATCCATAAAGGTGCGTCCTCACTCTCTGGAAGCCACCACCTGCTCATAAAAATATTCATGATCAAAAACAAGCAGATTTCAATTCCATAACACTGTCTTCCACTGACTATTAATTTAGCTCTCTTATGCCAAAGTATGCTCTCCTATGCCAAAAATAACCAAAATAGTTTCATTAAAGCAGAGCTGTATTGTTTGCATAAAAATGTAGTTGTGACAGTAAAGATAGAAAGCTTACACTCTATTAACAGGGCAATAATGGCAAACTGAAATTCATTTTATGGCCATTTACACCATACCATGTAGTTTAGATGAAAAAAAAAACAGAAAAGGAAAGAATATGGCCTTGTTACATTCGTTTTGGTTAGTAACATAACCTATATAGGTATTTATGGCAGAAGATGCACAGAATTGCCTAGAGCAAAAAAAAAAAAAAAATAACTCATTTCAGTAATGGGAAGCAATTCAGTGCATCTTTCCACCTCCTGGTTGTTAGAATTCACTCACATACAGACACAAACACAGAGCAAAAAGTTTCACACACCTGTTTTCAAAATGAAATCCAGCAGCTTTTTTAAGATGATGTGGAGGGAGGAGTCCCCGATGGAAGCAAAGCCCATAGAAATGCCCTCAGGGCCAGGGGAGGAGGTGAAAGAACCATCCAGCATCAGGACATACTGGGACTGTCCGGACATGGGGACTGCAAGTGGCTGTTTCTGCTCCGTTCTCACAGACTGGCTCAGGTGGGCGGTCAGGGTGAACACAGCCCCCGCCACCACTGGCATCAGCTCCTGAGCTGCATCATCATCTAAGATCTTAATGCAGAAGAATTAAAAAAAAACAGTGTCATTACATAACCTCCCTCAGCTATCTCATTCATATATGCAGAACAATTAATTAACAAGGCCTTATTTTAAAGGGATCAAAATCAATAGTGCCATGAAACACATGCAGAAAGAGGAGTGGAACACATTTTAATTGAGAAGACCATTAGCCCTCTGGTCATTATTTTCAAGCCATGGCCATGATTTCAGTGTGAGCAAGGGAATGAAATGTTAGCGCTTATGGATTTTATTTGCTTTACTTGTAAAATATCTAAACATGAACTAGAGAAAGAACAACCAACACACACTTAGCTTTATGGATATTTCAAAATAAAGACTTGCATTGCAAAGGCAAAGATCAGCATCAAAGAAGCATTAAGGAGATGTGGAGAAACACTAGAAGAAAGTTAGCACACCCTATTTTAGTTCACATCATCATTTAAAAGGTAAACCTGGTATCAGGTTTCAAAAGCACTAATGATGAAAGAACTTTTAAGCATATACAATAGATCAAGGTAGTAGAATAATTTTCTGCATTTGTTTTAGTGAACTTTTTAATAATTTGAGAAAACAATCACTTTCAGTTTCCCTTTAAAATACTTAGAGCCTGAAATCTCTGCTGAGAAATCAAACAAATTTTAGGTTCTCAAATTCTAACTTTGTTCACATAAAGCCCAAACATTCAACTAAGAACTATCTTTAGAGTATTTTTGGAGGAAAAAAATAATGAAAACTACAACAAAAAGCCCCCAAAGTTACCTCTTTTTTGAAATACATAAATATATATTTCTCAACACACAGCTTAAGCAGAAGGACTACATACAAAATACCTCCTACAGTAAAGCGATATATATATACACACACCATATGTGTATACCTTATATATATACAGTGTATATAAATATATATGTATAAAATTAAGCAGCCTAACCAATACAAGGATTCTTTATTACATTTTATTCTTTAAGAATGACTGAGTCACTAGTAATTGTCTAGTTTGTCTTAAGAATTATGGCTGTAACTCATACAGTGGTAGGGGTCTGAAGTGAAACACTTAAGACTTGCGATATTTTAAGACAAAGCAGACTCTAACATTTCCAAAAGCCTTTCCAATTGTAAACATTTTTGCTTTTTCTACTATAATGCTTCATTTAGCCTTTTAATTTTTCCTACGAAGCAGTGGTAGGATTTGCAGTGAATCATCTAAATGCACTACACTAACAAATGCAGTGCTCTTTGCTGCCTTCTCCTCAGTGATTTGTTCCATGTTTCTCCTCAACATTATCGCATCCTTTTCACAGAACCTTTCCAGACTATCACCATACTGGATTATACTGAAATATTTTTGAAAACTGACAATATATGATTTTTAGTTTGACAACGGATATGCCAAAAATACAGAATACTCCTTCTGTCCCAAACACGTTCAAGTTTTGGCAAATTAGCAATCAGAAAACTGCAAATTAAAAACGAAATGGAAACAGATACTTCTGGATTTCAATCAAGAATGTTACTTGACAATTAATTTCCCTTTGACATAAAAACACGGAGCACTAAAGTTCACGGATAGGACTGGTTTCCAGCAGAGCATTACCTTGTCGTGTACGTCTTGCAACAGATCCCGAATAATCAGCTGCCTGTCCTCAGCTTGTATAAGATCTTGGGGGCAGGCGGTGAGTATGATTTCCACGAGCTGCCTCCACGACTCCAAAGCGTGCCTCTTGGCATGGAGGCACTGCAGCAGCTTGTTCCGCTGCAGCACGTACTGCAGGATCGTGTTGATCTCCTACCCGCCCGCGGCAGAGCAAGGGAGTTACGGTACGGCAAAAGAAGTTCATAGCAAAGGCATATCAACATGACAAATCTTATCTGCTAGCAATAGTCTCTGGAAAATAAGCAGCATGTCCTCGGTGTATCAGAAACAGGCTGCTCATAATCATTCTAACAGGACTGGCAAATCCATTTCTGAGCTGCTTTTTGCATGGCCTTTTCACTACGAATGTCTCAAGCTCATAGCAGAACAGTTTTAATGAGGGAAACTCTTTTTTAATGTATGCTTTAAATTCAGAATTTTAAAAGCAACTGAGAAAAAGCTATTTATACATTTTCTTGACATTTTAGTCCGAGTCACTTCTCCATCAAGAAATTTACAAGTCCATTTAGCCAAATAGAATAAAATTTAAAAGACAGTAAGAATCTCAGAAAAAAAAAGGTCCTTCAGATGCACAGAAACTAGAGCTAAGGTAGAGAAAAAGAGGCATAAATTAACATCCTTTCTGAGAAAAACAGCATGAGCAGTTTTTACAGTGTTATACACTGGCTTGTCAATACCCAGCCTTGAAAACTGCACGTCCTACCTCTTTGTCCAGCAGGGTGGAAGCCGCAATTGTTGTGGGAGGGAGGGAGGAAAAAGATTCAAGAAAAAAGAAAACACTCTCCAGTTCTGCTGTTTTGAGAGCAGGATGCTAACAAGCAGTTTCTCTTACCAAATAATTTAATGCTTTAATTTCTTAAGAAATGACTAATTCAAACTTGAGGACCCAAATCCACAACCTTTCATTGTAAAGCATATTGCTTGTATATGAAAACCTGATCAAGCACAATGACAGTAAATTATTTTTGCATACTCACCTCCATAAGTAAGGGTCTCTGGCCTATTGCTGCCATTCCTTGAAGGGCATTAACTTCTGCAACCAAAACTCTGTGAAGATGCTGGAATTGAAAAGGAAAAAGCAAGCCGTTAATCACAAGAAAAGTGTTATTTGTCCCTCCTTGATGTGTTTAGGAGATCACATATAATAACAGAGGCAACTGAGATTACATGTAAATTTTGTTCATTTTTAAAGGTTCTCCCATGCTTTGTTTTCTAATTGCAGTACTTTAATTGCCTAGTCTCTCTCATTGCACTTCCCTTTTTGCATGCTTTCTCTTCCTCCTCTCCTTTCACTATTAAGATCATTTTGCTTCTACATGATAATCCACTTCTAATCTTTCAGATCCCTTATTTTTCAGATCAAAATTTTCAGGAAGATTTGTTATGCGTTTGCCACATACATTATACTTACTCATCATAATGTGCCACTATCTTAACTGCAATTTTAAAGAACTACTACAGTGCACACAGTGCAGTACTGCAGATGCATGAAGTATATGAAGTAGAAGACATTTTGGAATATTACTTAGGATTTTTGAAAAGGGAAAAACAGTTAGGATAGAAAGTACTTCCTGAAAATCCTTACACTGATGATCAGTCTGGAACAAATGAGAAATCAGTGTGTAAAAGACAGAGGAAAAGCTAAGCTAACCAAATAGTTTGTAGGGAGAAAGAAAAATTATAAACATATCTGAAACAGTAACATTCTTTAGGTGAAGAAAAGTTTCAAAGTTTTATTTGAAGTCTTCACACTATTCATGATCACTAGAAAAGAATCTTTATTATCAAGTCAAGATATGAATGGCAATATGTAACACAGACCACGGCGCACCTTAGTATTGCAGATCACCTGCCCACGTGCATTCTTGTGCTCACAGTTAGCAATGACTTGTTCAATCTGAACTCTGTCAAAAAAATCCAGCTGCAGAGGCTCTGGTATGTCCTGACTGAAGTCAATTGAATCCAGGATACTTAAGATCTTCCTGCGTACTGGAAATGCAAATCAATTCAGATTATATTCACAAACCTCAAGAGAAGACTCAGCTGACAATAGGAGCCTAACCTTTGTAAATCCAAATCTCAATGGAAAAGGTTCCAAAGAAAACATCAACTCTTCAGAGAGGGCTATCAATCTATACAAACAGCTGAAGAAATGTCATAGAGTCCTAATAAATCCTTAATAGATTCTATTATAAACCATTATTCTCCTATTAACCCAACATTTACAAATGCAAGATTCTAAATTTTGGATCCTAAGTAAAAGCAGGCTGGTTTTCAAAGAAAACCATGCAGGTGTTTTTTCAGACCTAAAAAGCTCAGTAAGGAATCTAAATGTATCTCTTGGGTTTCTTTGCCATGAAATACAAATAAATTCAGTCTTAGCAACAGTGTCACTGTGGTTACTGTTACCAGTAAATCTATAGACTGTCATCTCCCATTTTGCCCTTCTACAGATGTTTAAACACACTCTCCTATCTTCCTTTCCAGTCCACTACAGTCTACTCACTGTATCCACCTTTATCTCATTTTTTTTTCATACTAAGTAAGTGTCCCATGCACTGTTAATGTTTTGAAAGTCTCATTTTTTTTTTCCCAAGTGTCCCTTCCGCAGACAAGCCTAAATGGCAGGTACCAGAAACCTAGCCTGCAGGCTTACCTTTGCAGGCCGTGTCAAAGTGGAGAAACCCGCTGACTGATCGACTTTCATCTTCCATCCCTCCTTCACCGTCAGCTGAAGGCAAGGAAACATAATTAATCACAAAATGTAAGACAAAAAAAATCCCAACTACTTCATCAATACTGAAAGAGAAGATTGAGAGAGCACACACTGACAATCCTCCCATGTGTAAGTCATTAATGCAAATACATGCCTGACTGATGGCACAATGAAAGCAACACTTATCATTAGTAGAGGTTAGCCAATTATCAAATACAGATTAGACAGGACTGTAAATGCCCAAATGCCCCCACAAAAGCTTGGTTATGAGCAATTGCAGTTGCATGAACACTCTGAGATCATCAGGGAGTCTGGACCAAGTTTCTGGTAGTCAAATCTCCACAAGGACCAGGACAGCATTCACTTCTATAAAAATGAGGGAAAATTCCATGCTGCCACAGTCCATTACAGTATCTTCCAAATCTTCCATTTATTTTCTTAATGTAAAGCTTTTTATTGCCATCATCTTATATTTCTTTTACCTCACTTCTACTCTGTCCTGAAATACGGGAATTCTGTTCTTTTTTTTTTTTTATCTTTCATCACAAGCCACATTGTGATGAAAGACCATTTTTGTAGTAATACAGTGTCAATACCCAAATTAACCAAAATAATACAAAATAAAATAAAATATAAAATAAAATAATAATTTACGTAGTATCCAAATTAATTATCTAATGCTTGAAAATATGAAAGAGTCTGAAGCTAAGACTGAAAGAAAATTTTGTCTAAAACTGTCCAACAGTGAAGACCCTTCACCTGCTGGAAACATAAAAACTCAGGATAGCATCCCAAAATAAAATCTTTCATAACTTTGTCATTAAAAAAAAAGTTCTTCTACTTGCTGAACAATGTTTATTTCTGTATCATTGTCTACACATTGAGTTGGTTCAAAGATAAAGTGGTGATGAGCGAAATGACACATTTTCACTTCCACTTTGCAGTCTATAACAATCATCTTTCTTCCCACCTCTCCAGTGGCAATTCCAGACTGCGTAACGCAAATGTTCTCAAAAAACAAAGAACCGTCACGAGAGAAAAGGCTTCGAACTGGAGAAGTTTCCCTTCCTTGCACGCAGGCCTGCTCACCCGCCCCACAAACGCTACCTACCCAGGTAGGGTTTGACGGGCAGGTCGTCGAGGAGCAGGTGCAGCAGCCGCTGCGTGTGGGAGCGCTGGCGGTTCAGCGAGGTCACCCGCATCTCTATGGCTGCCGTCTTCATCAGCCACGACATCTGGTTCAGCGTCGAAATCTCATGTTCTGGGTGGATATAGGGCAACAATTATAATTTGAGCACAAGTAATATTGCTTTCTTCGACAAAAAAAAAATCTCTTGCTTGAAAAGGCTTTTTGGAGAAGGTCACTACATGCTCAACTGCAATCTCAGTAAAAAGCATCAAACATCTACCCAACATAAACTCCAACTTTGACTGAGGTTGACAAGGCTTGAACTGGGGCCTTCAGGGGTCTTCATGTTCTATTTTCATCTAATCTAGATTCTTAATATATGTAACAAATCATCTAAAATCAAATCTAAAATTAAAAATCAATGCATTACCAAGTAATATTTCAAATTATTTTCAAAAAAGTGAGGGGGGGAAGGTGAGTATATAAGTGCTTCCAATCATCAGCTTTCTATTTCTTCAGCTCTTATTAACATTGGCATTATTAGCTTTCAAAAACACACATTTTTTCCTGTACCATAATCTAACAAAACCACACTGAAAATTTAAATATAAATTAGGATTTGCTCCTAGAGACTTGGGGCCCAAAACTAGCACACATTTTTTAAAAAGTTCAGCATTAACTCTATGAACTTTCTAAACAGGCAGAGTTGAAGCTCGCAAAATTAGATGATCAACAAAGCAGCAGCAAGTAATTTCACTTCATAAATGCTGCATATGTTTTCTATATGATTCTTAGGGATTCAAAGGATGTATTCAATTTTAAGCGAATATTATCTTAGTACAAAATTACCTTTGATGGAAAATGGCAAGTACTGCAACTGAGTGAATAAGAAATCCTGACTTGTCCTCAGATACCTCATAGTTGGGCCGGACGTGTCAGCGCATGCACACAACTGATAAATCACCTGACAATCAAAAACAGTAGATACCTATTTCTGAAAACTTATTTAGAAACAAAAAAGCAAATCATCAAATTACATGAAGCATAACACTGTTTCACGGCTGAAATAATATTGCCTATACTTACAGTAGGTTTCCCACTAGCCTACTCCATGGCTGAATAAATCACATACAAAAGATCCTGAATTATAACACTAAACTTCTGTCAGCACATGGCTGTTCACCCACATGACACCAGAGCACTCATGGCTTTCTGCTTGTCCAGCTCACTTAAAGTCTTTTTCAACCTTCAGGTTGACTAAGATTTCCATTTTAAATTATGTTCATGCTCTTTTTTAGATTCCACACATTTTTATTATTTTTTCATTGCATACCTTTATTATTACATGATTGAAAGTCAGTAAGACCTGAATACCTGATAACATAGTTCTGCAAGGTGAGGAGATTCCCGAACTGCTGTGGGACCATTCCTTGTTTCAGTACCCTTCTCCAGTATGTTCAAAATAGCATGAAGACACGTCCGTGGACAACCCAGGACACCTTAAAATACAAAAATAATACCCACAAATATGGCTTATGCATACAGGATTACAGATGCTAAACTCTTGTGTTGTACTATGCAGTTCCACGAAGCAGCAAGAAAAAGATCTGTGAAATATGCTTCTGAATCAATTAAAAGGGGGAAGTGTATTCCAGCAAAAAAAGAAAAAATATATTTAAAAAAACCCTTAACTTCTATAGCTAGTCTGTGGGCTTTTGAGCCACTGGTAAAACAAGGACAAATTATGGAACTAAAACTTTTATGAGTTTTCTCTCATAAAAAGCTCTATAAAAAGATTCAATTACTTTTTTTTTTTTTTCCTTTTTTCTTTTTTTCTTTTCTAAATATACAGGATGAATCACAGAACAGCTGAGGTTGGAAGGGAGCTCTGGAGATCATCTAGCCCAACCCCCCTGCTCCAGCAGGGACACCCAGAGCACGTGGCACAGAGTGGCAATGCTCTTAACAAACTTTCATTGCAAATTTATTTCACAGTTTCGAAGGAGAGTTTTTAATTTGTCTTTAGATGGCTAATTGTTAAATACTGCTCATACTGCCCACTACAACCAAGGGAAGAAGGTAAGAGATTTTAATACTAAAATCAAAATTCTGTCCGTTTGCATTCCTCCTTTCTTCTCAGCGCTCGTACCAGGACTAAATAAATGCTTTATCAATTTTTCATCTTCATACCTGGGTCTTGCAGATTTGTGGTGCTGACAGGTTTCTTTAGTTCATATCCTAGGAGATACAGAGCAAGGCTGGGAGGACTACACTCGAGAGAGGTGATCAGAAGATTCAGAATATTGATCCTTGTTTCGTGATGGATTCGTGCCCGCTTCTTCTCAGGCTCCAGCTCTTGAATAACAGAACAAAGACGACAGATGAACAATGAAATGACACGACTGCTTTGGAAGAATCCTCAAAGTTTTGAGGGCAAATGCAAGAAAGCTAAGGCTATGACTTATATGAGTATATAAGAATCAATATTTCAAAAACAACAAAAAAAATCAAACTATTAGCAACACTGCTCTAAATAATACATAAGCACAATGCTAATATTTTTCTTGGGAAACAGATTCAGTTTTTGGCTAGTTGATCATATCCTGAGCATATCTTAGATTAACAAGACCTTAGTGTTCTTTCTGTTATGGGACCATGACAAAGAAAATGACACACACAAAAAAACTTTACTGGTTTAAAAGCGGTATATGCCCTTTATGTTACTTTCAGTGACTTCAATCTATGCAAAAGATAAAAGGCTTTAAAAATTCTTTACATGTTATTTACCCTCATCTGGATTAATTAATTCTTCTGCATCTTCATTGTCCAAACATTCCACAAATCCAGCCATCAGCTTCTGACTTATACTCTGTATTCAGCAGTGGAAGGATGGAAAAGATTTTTAAGTGAGACTGTAGAAGAGTATAAAACAACAATTCTTTTTACACCTCCCCCACATCGGTAGAAAAAAAAATCCAGACAAAAGTTAATCTAGTTGTTGGAGTCTTGGCTGTTTTAAGCATAGGCCAGCTATTAAGCCACTAAACAGAAAAAAAAATATCAAAGTCTACTCTTGGTAAATATGCTAAATTATCCTTACAGATATTGTCAAGAAAAAAATCTCAATATATAAGAAAATATAACACATAGAGATAAAACACAATATAATTTTAATACATTTCATCTAAAAAAACTATCTTTTAAAACAACATTATGAAACACTAGAATTTCTCCACCATTTGTCTCTTTCCAAATCTCATCAAAATGGCACTTACCTCATCATGTGTGAAATCACCAACTAGCTTTATCTGGATGTTGGAATTATCAGAAATAAAGCATAATATCTTGGAACTTTCAAAAGCCAGTTCAGGATTGCTGTTTCCATGATAAAGGTACCTTCAAAAATAATAAAAAATACATTTTAAATTAAATTGTTGGGCATTTTTATTTTCCAAGATGGTAATACAATGAGAAATATCATGTTTAGAGTTAAAACATTTACAAATCCACTTACATATTAATTTTTTAAAGCTGAAAAAAGAATTCAGTGCCACATGAGGCACCTAACACTTCTCTGTCATTAGTGACAGGTAGGGATGATAACCACTCCTAGATTTTGTTATCATTTCTTTTATCCAACATCTATTTCAAATGCTGCAGTAAGTTAAATTGGTCAAATATTCCCAAAAGAAACATCTAGAAACTTAATATCTTCAGATGCTGCAGAAATGAGTTAGCATCACTGAAGAGCAAAAGTAAAAGCAACCACTGCACATACCTAACACTTGCAAGAAACAAAATTAAGAACCTCTTAATGAAGGTTAAGAACCTCTTATTTTGTTTGAAAACTATTTGCCAACAGTTGTTACATGACAAACTTAATACAGTTAAAAAAAAAATCAATAAGAGACAAGTTGATTTTACTGTACTGCATGCCAGAATTTCATGGCTTATGCGGCCAATTCTACTATTCATCAATACTGGCTTGTCTGTAAGTAAAATTATTATGAAACCGAGCAACAGCAGAGGTTGCCAGTGGCAAGTGGAAATTAAAGTTTCACAGTTCTTCATTTGAAACTGAGTTTCAGATTGCTTGCTTGATTTTTGCTTAATATAGCAACTAATGAGCAATACTTTAGAATATTAAACTGGCCAATAGCACCAAACAAAAGTTTACTCTCCCACTCTACAACAAAGCCTGGGGCAAAGTGCAAATTGTGAGGAAATCATTGCACATAGAGCAGCTTAGAAAAAATAGTGAGAAAACTAATTTCAAAATGTAAAAAAATATATAGAATTTCAGATCCCAATCTTGTACCAGTGTACATATGACTGTACCATCTATGGAAACGTCCTCTCCCCCAGGTGCATGCTCTGTACAGACCAAAGCATTAGCTGGGAAAATCTAATTAAAGGACCAGGATCCAATCACTCCCATGCTCCCACGACTGAGTGCTTTGTGCATACCTGGCAATATTCACCACATGATCTGCCTTTTTAGTGCGAGGATTGATTCCTTGGAGCAGCTGCTCTAGTGGGGTGACAATAAGGGAAAGGTGGCTCTCCCTCAAGAGATCCATGAAAAGACTCTCCTGCTGTAAAGCGAAGTTGAGAAGTCCAAGGCAATACTCCACAGCTTTCTCCAGATGCTTCTTCCCTGCAGTGCACAAAGAACCATACAAAAAGCATAAGAGCAGTTTAAGTAACAAATGGGCTATATTCATAAACCTCATTCACCGAGTCTTGCAGCAAGACAGAAATTGTCAGTTGTTTACTTCAAGGAATTTCCCCAAAAACCTCGTTTTTATATGCAAGACAAACAAGAACTAGCTGAACACCTGTAATATCAACTAGAATTCCTAACTACGATGCACTTAAACTTAACATGAAAAATAAACTCAGGGCACATACCAGGAAATGGAGCGTAAGTATCAAGCTGCTTCACCCCCTCTTCTAGCAAACTGAGGGACAGCTCCAGCATCGGTGATTCGTTCAGCAGATGATACATCAAGTTGAACCCAGGTGGCTTATATGCTACTACTTCTTCTCCTAAACAGAGAACAAAAAACTACTAGCTAATAGAAGACTTCCATTACTTAAGCCAGTAACACTCTCTTGTTGCTGCATGCAACATCTCAACTGATGAAACTGCATACAAGATCTTCAGAATTTTTCCTTAGCTATAAGACATTTGGGCATCTAATAAGAATTTGGGAAGAACGGTAGTGTCAATTATCATTCCTCTCAAAAATTTAATAGCGGGATTTCAATTTTAACCAGTTAGAGTCTCCCTAAGATATGATTATGAATTCAAATCAATGATGGGCTTTAGATGAGGGCGAGAATTAGCAGCTACCAGACATTGCCCAAGTTAGTTTAAGTGCCAATTTTTTTGTTGAAGTAACAGCAGAGAGAACCTTACAAGACTGGGCCAAGGTCACTGGGAAGTTACGTTTTCAAGTGGCTGTTCACTTGAGAAGTGCCTATAGTGGCTGTCATGCTATGGCACAAGCATCAGACTGGCTTTCACTGCTAAGAAGAAACTTCACACTACAGAAAAAAAAATGCAGCACAAGTGGAGTTTATATGAGCCTTAACCTCCCTACAGTGAGCCGAGTGCCATCTACTTTGGCCTTTTAAAGACCAGTTGTCTAGAACTGAATGATTTCAGAATCATAATCCCACTGCCACTATCTGCTCTAATTAAGGTCTGAATATTGTTAATACCAGAGGATATATCAAATACACTAACACCTGTAAGTTAACACTATGAGTATAGTGGAGATTTAGATACAGACCAAAGAAAGAAACTCAGAGGAATAAGCTGAAGAACAAGATTTTTTAAGTGTCAAATTACAGTTTTTAAGCAAACCTGCAATATAAGAGGGGAGAGGAAAAGAAGGACATCCACATAAGCAGAGCTGTAAAAGCAGGAAGGATTTTACATGAAGCACTAGTCACTCAGCAGCATGACTGCCTATTGTATATGGTCATTTTTTGAGTATCTTTCTATCTAAGATTCTTGGTCCAGCTTTTCATCAGCTTACGTACAATATTTACAAGCTCACAAGAGAGAGGTAAGAGAGCAGAGCAAGTCACAATTCTGTTTTCAGTAAATGAATGAACAAGTTAACCTTGTAACTCCACATATTGGTCCACAAAGTCTTCAAGCTGAGGTACGTAATCTCGCAGCAATTTGTAAAATACTTCCAGAACTGCCTCAGCTACTTCCCACTGAAGATAATCAAAAAACAAACAAAAAAAAAGAAAATCAGATGCAGAATGATGGATATATATGATGGATACTTCAATAAAACACCAGGATGATAAAGCACACAATGATCAGTGTAGTAATATACTAGATAAGAAGTATGGAATGACTGCCTAATTTTAAATACTATCCCACAACATTGGCAATTCAACATGTCAAATAATTTGAACTATCAAGCTTCCTTTCTGAAGTAAAATGGAATCCTAAATGCTCTTTTTTACAATATACATATTAATATGCTAAAGACCACATGCAATAAACAGTCTTTATTAGGTATAAAATAAATAGCTTGCAGGATCAGTTTAGCAAGCACTTTTATCCAAAACCACCATAAAACAAACTCAAATTCCTTGGCTAAGCAAGTCAGAAATATTCTGTACGGTAAAGATATCGAAAGGACAAATCTGACTTGGAGATTCAGGTATGAGAGAGAGGTTCAGAAGTCATTAGCCAACTGGTTCTAATAATTCTTACCAGAGAATGAATAATTTAAGGAGTCTTTTGCAGACTCCTTTGAAGTAGTTGGATCCTGATGACCCCTTAGTTGAAAAAAGGCACCAGCTTAAAGAATCAAATCACCTTGAGCTGCTCAAGGTTACCTCTGCTGCATGAAAATTAAGCAGCTGCACAAGTTCTCAAACGGCAGATCTAAGCCACATCAGCAGTGCCAAACCGTTTTAACTTAGATACATCGATACATCCTAAAGAAACGATTTTCAAACAAGAGTTACTTTTTCAGCAGCTCTCCGGTAGGCTCTGGTGCGGAATCGAAGAAACACGGAGTCCCTGAGGAACTGGAGATACGGATCAAAGCCCGGCGGGCGGAGACCTGCTCCCAAGTTCGAGGGGAAGGAGCTCTCCACCAGCGTGCTGATGAGTCGACAGAAGGCACGGGTTAAAGGATATTCCTCACATCGAGACTCAATCTCATTCAATTCAACCTGCCCGAGGGGGCAGAGAAAACAGAGAGAGAGAGAGAGAGAAAAAAAAAATCAAAAATCTTGTGGGAGGAAGAAATTCAAGAACAAATAAAATAAGGGTATCCTTTCTGAATTACTTCACAGTGAAATGGCTTTGCTGCATTTTTGGCACTGTGTGCCACAAGCAAAACAAAAGCAGTGAAGCAACAGCACTGTCATTTCAGTCCAACAGAGCACTATTCATTCGGCTCTGAGTTCCTAAAAGGTTTGCTCCAATGCTTAACTGAACTCTCCTTTTATCTACCACTTTAATTAGGAAGGCAGCGAGCTGTACCAAGTTGTAACAAATACAACACAAATACAAAAGTGCTGCTGCTGTGGTCTAAAACAGCAATGATTAGAAACTGAGACAAAATGGAAAACCTCAATAAAAAGTGCTCTTAAAGAACCTGAAGGTTTAAACGCTGCCCTGTTACTTGAAATAGATTCAAAAATGGATGAGATTTACAGAACTTATAAGCAGACTTGAGAATAAATTGAGAAGCAGAGAAAATATAGCTCCTATTTCAAGGACATGTCTCCTGTGGACATAATAGCAAACTCTGGACAGCTGTAGCCATGCAGAAGCTGCACTCATATGTACCCAAGCAGAGAGGGCACCCAGGGTAAGAGAACCCCTCACCTCAACACCGATTGCTTGTCTCTGGCCTGGAGTTCTCACCGTCTGCAATAGCTTCAAAACAGAAAAAAAGAAAACACATAAACAACACATTTCACAAAATCAATGTGCACCTCCATCATTTCTATCAGGATTAAAAGACAAACATTTTTAGCTGTAAGAAGAGGTTTCCTAAATCCTCTTCAAAGCTCAAAAGACGGATTGTAATGTGCACACTTCGAGTTTATATCCTCAAATATCTGCATCATGTTTCTTGTTAAAATGAATAAAGATCAGAAATCTTTTCAGATCAATGATTCTTTATTCTTTTCTCTTACATTGATTGGGGGCAGACCTTTATCTTGTTTTCTCTTACAACAGCATATTTTAAAGAACATCACAAACAAGAAAGCAAAGTTAGAGAGTGTTTAAAACACTACTATTTATAAATTGCCATTATTACCAGGGTCTTTTTATTAATAACTAACAGCAAGCCAGCAGTTGTAGTTCGTGTGGCTGATATTTCCAAAGAGAACAAAAAATAGTCTGAACCATAACATATACTAGGAAAGAATTCCAACCCCTTATGATTTCTGAATTAACAATACTGAGGGCATTTTCATTTGATATCCATCTTCTTCAAGTTTCATATTTAAAATTCTTATCAAGACTAAGAAAAAATGTCCTATTTTTAAAAGCAGGGGCTTTCAACACATACATGGTGCTTGCCATCTTAATTGCAAAATCTGGCAACTGTATATTTGAGCTTATAGTGAACTTTTTCCTCTCAAAAACAGATGCCTGGAGCTTTTTAGAGAGAGTTCCTTCCTTCCATTAGCATCACTCATATTCAGAGAATATGACTACATTAAACAATAAAATGATTTAATGAATGAAACATTTGTTATAGAAGATAAATTTGTTTTTAGAAGTGCTTAACACAGAGAACTGTCACGTAGAAAATCTGTATTTATGTAAACTAATCATGGCTGTTGAGATTTTTGAGACACAAAAACATACAGCCATTTTAAAAATTGTTTTGAAATAAACACTGCATTAATCAAACAACATACACAGTAATATTTCATCTCTGAAAAAAAATGAAAGAAAAAAGTCTATATTCAACAATGGAAACAAGAATATTTTGGAGAAAAGACAGTATTATCGAAAAAGACACAGATTTCAAATAAACTAACAATTTCATCAGACTGGGATGCTATAAAGGGATAAAATCCCCAAATACCTGTGTGTATTCCAAGGATTGCCAGAGTGAAGAAGCTATCTCATGAGATTTCCCAAAAGCAGTAAGAGTTTCTAACAATTCTGCTTTCAAAACAGGATGAATTGTACACTGCAGAAGTCCCAGAATTACCACCACAGGGGTCCACTGAGGGTGTTCACAGAGCGCCAAGCGAGCGTTCTCACTCTGCAGCGTTCAACATCAAACAAAATTGCACATCATGAGTTTGAAAATTATTCATGTTTTACAACCTCTAATTCACAATTCAGCATCATCAACAAACAGCTAAAATTATACTAACATTGTTCCTATCAGTAAAGAAAACTTGCGTGTGATAAATTTCTTGTAACAGTTGTTTTAGGAGACACATATTCATAGCCGTATATTCCTAGACAAGATCAAGTGCTTATAATCTAGACAGCCTCTTCAAACTCTGATGGGGAGATGGAGTGTCACTTGATACTCCCAGATGAACCACTGGATAAGAATAAGTCTCCAGATTATTTATCGATTGATAATTCCATGCATTCCCAGCAAATTTCAAGGTTTTTGTTTGATAATGCCAAGTAATATAAGTTTTAATGCTGACATAACCGCTTACGTATTTACACTACAAACTAATCTGGCTTTAAGGGAAAGAAAAAAAAACAATTTTGATAATTGATAGGATTGGCAGAATTATTAATAGAATTAATAATTTCTAAAAAGCTTCATCGCTTTCACTGATTTGTTCTGTATTTGCATCAGCAAAGTCAAGGGGCATCTCACTATATCACAGAACTTTTATGCTGATATTTTTCAAACTGTTATAAACTGCTGGCTTTGGAGAGCAAACTGAAGAGCACACTATCCAGAATTAGCAGAGAATTAGTCTGTATTGCAGCTTTATTCTCTTTGAATTTCTCTTCCAGAAAAATTCTGGTATATTTTACTTTTTGGTAAGGGGACATTTCGAATCTAACTTCAGAGGCAAGTTTGACAGTCGGTCAGTTCCCTTGCTATTTTTTTTACCACTTTCTTTAAACTCGGTTGCCTTTCCTAACTTTCCTAATTTTCATAATTAAATGCAAATGGCTTGAGCTCTCCTACTCTATTGTAATTTCTTCTGAAAGACATTGCCCAAACAGGCAAAGAAGCAGCAGAAAGCAGGAAAATCAGCAACACTGGAAGTGCAAGAAAAGGTTTCACTTCCTCCTGATTCATGCTGTGACTTCATTCTGGGCATGACTGTTATTCCTCATGCTGTCTATGCTTCCAAACCTCCCAAATCAAATAAAGTAACTGTTGATACATCTGCACTGCAGGCCTTTCTTGATCACATTTACTTCAAGGCTGACTGACAAATAAAACCGTATCAAAAGAGCTAGTTCAAATGACATTTTGCAAAAAAAAAATGTATTAACACAGCAAAACAAATAAAAGGTTACCTACCCAATTAATTATAACAGTGGTGAGCTGTAAAAAGGCAATTAATCCATCCTGTTCTTTCTGTGTGATTCCTCGGAGAGGCAGATGACGATACTGGACACTGTCTGCGCTTGGCAAGTCCTTCCTTAAGTGCTCATGATAGAGCATCAAAGAGTGAAAGAAATGCTCCCAGGAGACTGGGCTGCCACCTGCTCCTTGGATATTTTCCGCTAGAAAAACAACAAACAGATAACAATGATTTTTTTTTCTTAATTCTTTCACAGGTTGATAAGGAGGCTAGCGCAATTTAAAAAAAAGGAAACTTTGCTATCCGGAGGAGAAAACAGTTTGAAGCTAAGCCACTGTTTCTGGATTCAGTGGTTCTTATATTTTTTTGTAGAGATATGAAGATGTTAATATAAAAAGCCAGTACTAATAAGTTTGTTGTTTTATGAATCAGAACGTTTGTAGCACTATTTGCAATCTTCAAAGTGCTTGTTTCTGATACTGATCAACGCAAAATTAACAGGAGACCCAGGACAGACCAGCATCTCTTTCTTTGTTCTGTTAGCACTTTTAATGTGTAACATATGCTTCTGAAAAAAAAAAAACAGGTTCAGGAAATACAACTTTACTTACAATACACAGAACTTAATTTGGAGCTGTGATTCATTTTTATACTTTACATTGAGCAAAAACAACATTCTGTACTTTATATTTCTTAAGAAACAGGTGGTTTTCTTAAAAAAAAAAAAAGGAAAAAGAAAACCTATTTGATTATGCAAGTTCCTTTCGTTTCCAGGACATGCAGACATTTAATTACATCATCAGTCTCTTTATCCAGGTTACATTTCCAAATGAAACCTTCCAATTTCATCTTCATATTAATGATGAAATGTTAAAAGTAAAAAGCCGAAATCTACCTCATTCGAATCTTTATAATTTTCTACTTCATAAAGAAAGTTGAGGAAGAGCTCCCCATGACTTTCCTTACCATGACTACTGCCATTGACTTTCAGCAAGCTGAAGCAGTAGTGAGCACACTGGGGCCCACTAGCCAGTCCCCGCAGCATTTTCAAGTATGGGATGTAAATCGTGGAGGGAAGCAGATCACCCATTTGCCTAACAAACTTTGACAAGACAACCTAGAACGAATAAAAAATAAAAGCTTTTTTAAAACAGAAATCTCATCAATTTTAGGAAAATAACAGGCAGCCAAAGAAATGCAGATTTTAATCAAATACGAAGAAAAAAATTACAACTCAAAACTTTTTAATTGGCATTTTACATTTCCCTGAACATGAAACCGTTTCAAGAGGAAATAAATGGGATGAAAATCTGACAGCACAAGTTAAAATTTGTGGGGACTGAGAGGAATCTGCACGTCACCCCCCTGCACGGTAATTCACAAACACAGCGGCTCCTCCCAGGGTCCAACCCAGGACTCCACAGGTTGCACCAGGTCCTAACTCACTTGCTCCTATTCTAGGAGCGTCTCAAGCTGTGTCCAGTTTACCCTGTGCTAGATTTTGCCTAACTTTGCACACTGCTTCAGGAAGCACTGAGGGTTGATTGCATCACGCTTCTAGAGCTTTGGAACAGTATTATTTGTTTCAACTTCTTTTCCTTTCTATTTTTGAGTTGGAATTCTCATGGCTTATCACCTTGGGCTTTAAATTATGAAAATTTCTTGTGGATTTTTACCCATAAAAAATACTATGACTCTCTTAAATATGATGTAAAAAGTTTTCTGCATTTAAAAAAGTTTCCTTCTCAGTTACATCAAAGAAGAAAGCAGTAGTTATCAGCTAGAAAATACAGAATACGCTTAAGGCAAAAATGGCTGAGCAGCTGTAGCCATGTGGCTAAACAAGAGGTTAGACTCTCTGTCAGCAAGTTATTAACGACCGTGAATGACAGGCAGTAGCTCATTTAGAGCAAGCAGCAACGACCACATTAGGCAGGGCAGGACACAGTCAGCAATAATGTCTTGTTAAAGGGTAGCTCTAGCAATGATAGCAAAATCATACCAATCTTTCTACTCAAAAAACAAAATAAACATAAAAATCACAGCCAAACTTGCCATCACGGGACCTGTTATTGATTCAGCCTGCAACTTTTATAATTTTAATTTCAAATTAACAGTAATTACTCAAGAAAACTGTATCTTTTATTTACAAATGGAAAATTGGTAAGTCTAAATAACCTGGCGCTGAGGAGGTCGCTGATGAGCCACTCCAAGGTAGGATCCCATGATGGTAGATGTCTGCAAAGGCTCTGATGGACACCAGTATTCAAGAGCAAGTTCCAGATTAAAGGGGTCTTTCTTATACAATTCAGCAATCTATCAGAGAATGGAAGATGACAGAAAAATATCAACTACATAAAGAAGAAAACTGATATTCTTTTAACATCAGAAGTCAAACTAGTAAATTCATTCCTCTATAAGAAAAGTCATAGAAAAGCCTACATATTTAAGAAAAAGATGCATTTAACTAAAAAGGGCAAGAGACAGGACTGTACATTATTATTCAGATATGGATTATTTGATAAAGCAGGAAAGTCACCATCATTTTTTGCTGATGTAATTTTAAAAATAGAGCTTACTAAAAGCATTAAATGCTCCAGATCTCTCCGAAGGGAAAGTGGTGGCTCATTACCCATCTGAATACTCATGTGGATCATGCGAGCATCTTCATCAGCACGATTTCTCAGCTGTTTCACCTACACAATTTATGAAGCAGAGAAACACATTGGTTATATTTAGCTAACAATGAAAGAAAAACAATTGAAATGACCAAGCTGCCTAATAGTCTATTAAGAAATAAAAACGGAACTGAACTTCCATGCACATCACAATAGTATTTTTACAGAGCCCACATTCAAAGACATATCCAATCACTTCCGTATTTATCAGTTCACAGCCCTCAGTTCACAGCAAGAGCCTTGAACAGATAACACAGGAGCTTTTCCCCACTGACTTCATCATTTCACAGAATCACACAGAATCACAGAATGGTTGAGGTTGGAAGGGACCTCTAGAGATCATCTAGTCCTACCCTCCTGCTCCAGCAGGGACACCTAGAGCAGACAGAACCCTCTAGATTAGCCCCAAAAGCTTCACTCCTTTCCCTCTTTTTACTTAGAAAGCTAGCAAAGTTAGACTCCACACAAATAATTTAGACCAGTATCCACAAAGAGTAAAAAGAAACTCTTTTTAAAAGAAAAAAGAAAAATAAAGATAACTGTGGAATAATGTTTTCTGTATTTAGGCCTGTGGGCTGCATCTTTTAAAATAGAGTTATTAAAACTACTTCTGCTTATAGAGACTTTTAAAAAAGTTTTGACTGATGTGATTACTTTGGTCTTGAGAAAGTGGTCAGTGGCAACTAAAATTATTAGAACATGTCCGTAAATACAATAACTAAAATGAGAAGGGAGGGGAAGCACAACTGCAACAATGAAAAAAAAAAATGTCCCTTAACCGGTACCCTAGAATACTTTGTTAAAAATGGAAGAAAAAAAAAAGGCTAAACAAAAACAGCTGATGTTTATTTTAAAATCTCAAAAATCTTTGAGAAAACTATTTCTTTTCTTCTAGCCTACTGTAGGGTGCTAAGGGATGAAAAGCCATTTTTTTAACATATTAAACAGACTAAAAAAACAAAAGGCTGTCTACAACATGTTCAGATATATTCTCAGAAAGATTCTTAAGGCTCAAATGTTTTTCCTGCCAACATTGTTTTCCTTCTGCCAGTTTGCACTGAACAAAAATTCTTCCTTTTGCACATTGAAAAAAGTACTTACTTAACAGCTCAGACAGCAAATCAAAACACTGAAGTTAACAAAACACTATCTCTATCAATTAACCAAAAGCATTTTCATAGAACTATAATGCCTGGATACAAGCTTTGCACAAACATAACTTCTGTAATTGCTTCAAACATTTTTTTCCTCTCTTCTGAGGTGTTTTTGCTGTTCCAGTGAAAATCACAGCTTGTTTTACTAGCACCTTATGCCCCTGAAGAAAAAGGAAAATTCTTCTCTTTAAACATGAAAAAGATTAGTTTAAAAAAAAGACAGAGTCAGTGAATTTAGATTATACTAGTCTGTATCAAAGAAAAAGGACAAAAGAAACATATATTACATTACTGTCAACAACAAAACTCACGTAAATTTTAAGCATTTAAAACAAAACAAAACCAATATCACTACAAAGACTTGCTTTGCAAATCTCACTACACTTAGTGGTAAAGTAAAAATTGCTTTTAAAAACACTTTTATCTGGGAAAATATATCTCCAAACTGCACCCGTTCCATAAAGTGAACAGGCTTTCTGAACTGCAGCATCTCAAGTGTTGGGTGATACCTCAACACACGTATTGCCTGTCCTAATTTTACAAATCTGGAGGAGATATCCAAATTCCTCAAGCAGTGCTGCTGACATAATCAACTTACTTTCATTGGCATAAGCGCAAGGAAGTCTGTGACAAGGTTATGAATTTTGCGAATGTAAAATTCCTCCTGGTAGAAATTTTCTGACCCCACCACAGATTCAGTCAGGAACAGAAAGACATTATCAGCAATCGCTAGCTCTGCCATCGCCTCGTCTGCCTCAGTGAATTCTGCTAGAACTAAGCAACAAAAGAAGAGGTTAAGACAAAAAAACCCAAAAAAACAGAATTCTCAATGCGTTTCAAAATACCTGGTTAACTTGCAAACTGACAAGCTTCCATCAACCTTGTTTTTTTCCAGTATACAGAAAAAAACACCCTACTGGAAAAGACACGTTGACACAGAATGTTCTGCTTTTAGTCCAACTTAAAGTGCATAATCCATTTACCAGATCAAATCTAAGGCTGTTATGAATCACGAACTAAGCTTTATTAGAAAAGTTATGAAATATGTGTTTTCTCTTAAAAGGTATTTTGGAGTAATCTCAATTCTGACCCGAAAAGTTTGAAAAGTACAAGGGAAAAATGCAAACAGATACGTCCTCTCAACAAGCATGCTGGAAATCAACTTCTGCAGAGGCAAAAAGTCATAAACAAAAAACTATTCTTGATTTAAGCCTTAAAAGGATATTAAAACTGCTAAAATCCCACTTTCATATTCTCTTTCACTTCAAGAGAACGCTGTGCAGTATTAATGTCTATAAGCAGCAAATATTTCTAAATATGTTTACATTTCATGGCAATTAATTTTTAACAACCAAATTGAAATATACTGAGCATATACTGCAAAATTTTTAAAGAGCTTGTCAGCAGCATTTTTATTATAAAGGTATTCACTAATGGTTCAGAAAGGCACAGGGTATTTTCACTTTCAGCACTTGCAAGCTCTACATAGCTCTATACTGAACTGTAGCAACTAGTGAACTTTAGAGTACTTTACCCGTCACGTCAGATAACTGGGATATTCCACGTAATGCCAGTGCCCAGGCTAATCTCACAGTCGCCTGCAGCCCTGGTAGCTTCCATGCTTGAGATTCCTGAAGGCGAGTGTGTATTGTTGCTATATACTGTCTGTCTGCTAGTAGAGGGAGTCGGAGGATCAGATCTTTAAAAAAGAAAAAAGAATATACTGAATACTGTAAAATTTGCTTTCAAATCTGATTATTCACTTTGCCATGCAGAGCCTTACCTTCCCTTGTCAAGTAAGGAAAGTAAGCATAAAACGCAGAATCAATACTCAACAGTTCCTCAAAAACATTTATGTATTTGGGCATTCTCTCTCCCAGTAAATTTATCTGAGACCACACACTGTATTTTGCATTATAGTCATAGTATTCATGTGTAAACTTTATCCAGATTGATACTGAAACAATTCTATTCCCCTGCATAAAATAACTGTTCCTTAGCATGCATATTCCAGGAAGATGTTATGCTTTATTATAATAAACTTCAATAGATTTTGTAGTAGTAGTAACAAAATTGATTCAGTAACAGTTTATCTATTTGCATGATTTATCCTCTCTGGGATACTTGCGAGCATTACCTTCACGATCCTCTGTGCCTTGTTCTAGAAAGCTGACATCAAAGCAGTAAAGGAGAGCCATGAGAAGAGACAAGTTCACTCCATCCAGCGAGCCATCAGCTTCCACCGTTACCTTCTCCAGGTAACTTATGAGGATTAGAGTGTCATCCTTACTCAGCGGGGACTGGCAGGTCCAGACAAAGAGACTTTCAGCCAAAGACTGTCGGCACTCTTTGATGAGGTCAGAAACCTTTAAAAACAAAACAAAACCAAAAAAGTGAACAAAGCAAACTGGCAAGACAGTTTGTTTTCCTCAGGCAATTAGTATGGCTAGTGAAAAGTTAAAAATGACTTTAAAAACAACAACTAGTGAAAAATCTTGCTTTTTGGTTGTTTGTCTAATTGCTAACCAATGAAAAGCATTTTTCTGCTAGTTAAATACATCTGCATTCCTAGCCATTTCACATGAAGTACAAGCAGGTATTTTCAAATCTGATTACATGCAAACAAGAATCTCTGTCAAAGTCAGAAGGCATAAACCTGTGCAGAATTTTCATAGCTGTAAACATATTACATACACAGAGGTCACACCTCCTGTCTGTATCATACACACACTATACACTGATGTGGGTGTGTCGAAGAAGGTCGGAGCTGGAAGATTTACTCTCCCAGTCCCCAAAAGAGATGTCCTTACTATATAAACTTACTATATAAACACAGAATTTTTAAGACACTGAACAATATTAAAGGGATTTAAAATTTTAAATCAATACTTTTTGCTGAGCCAGGCAAAATATTTATATGAACTTGAAGATATAAACATAAGTGAATTCTAACATTCCTATACTAAGCCTTATGTGAAAGCTGCCTACCATTTTCATACTAAAAATATGATTTTCATTTTATTATTTGCTAAAATACCGCATACTGTGGTAAAACTAAGTACACTCAAAATAATGTTTGTGTTTTTCTAACAGTTCTACTAAAATCACCTGTTTTGAAGAAAAGAAAAACATTCATTTCATTTGCTAACTCTGTTCCTCCTCCCACACTGGGTTTTCAGAAGACTTGAAAAACAGTTAAAATGACTGAAGCTCAATTAAGAATCTCTTTAAAAAGACACTAAAATGACCTTTCATAGCCATCCCTAGAGATACCATTGAATTTAGCTAAATAATCAGTTTCTAATAAAGTTCTTCACCTATACCCATTGTGACTGGCTAAATAAAATGCATTTTAAATGAATTAATAAAGTATATTCTTTGCATAGTTGCTATAGTAATAGTAAATAAAAAATACTTCCCTTATCTAGGGGAAAACAAACTGGCCTATTCTATCCCATAATGTTTTTTAGAATGATCACACATGAGAAAGAAGCTCAGAAATAAAAACAATAATGTAGAAAATCTTCCTACTACCGATAACTCTGCAGTTAGCCACAGTCCCAATCAGCTGCAAGGAGTACAAAAATGAAAACTCATTTTCAAGCAATGCTCACTGCTCACTTTAATTTGCTTTCTTCCTGTCCTTTATTATACTTCCCTGCTAAAGACAGGGTATGCCCTGGTATCACGGAACAGCAGGGAAATAGAAAAAGTGCAGAGTAATCTGGATCCCGCATTGCTATAGAACAAGCTGCAGAGTAGTTACCATTGCACCTCAGACATTAACACAGTTTGCAAAGATAAAGAATAGAAACTGGAATGTAAAAAAGGCTAAGTTACACCATATCTCTTAGTACATTTCAATCTTTGCAATGACAGGAATATCCATTTCCTCCTTTACCTCTTTGCGATGTTTCTCACTGCCCAGCCCTCGCTCTCTCTGGAGTTTTTCAAATTCATTGTTCAAATCAATATGAGACACAAGAGTGAGGATCTTCTGAGTCAAACCCTGCTCCATTAGGTCATCCGTAAAGCGTGTTGTCATGGTCATCAACTCTTGACTATAATGGAGGAAAAATGAACACAACACTTAATCAAACTATTCCCAAGCACAGAGGAAGGAGTCTAAAATAATGAATCCCATGAAATTTATTTGATAATTGTCAGAAAATGAATAATTACATTATGTACAGAAAGCAACTAAATGTGCATCATAAATCAGTAAACAGCGCTCTCTCAAAACATGCTGAATGGATACAAAGCTCTTTGTGAAACAGTAGTTTCAAGAACTTGGAAAGTGAGGACAGGCCAACATATTTAAAATTTCTGTACAGAGACAAAAGTCTTATGCATCAGATGCATGGAACTCACAAGCTCACAGCCTAGAGATGCCTCTTTCTCACTAATAGGAGTATTTGCAGTATTACACATATCCATAGGAGTGGTGGAAATAGCTCTCAAGTGATCATTTTTGTTACGCTACAACATTTGCATTTATATTGTAACACTCACTGTAATATCTTCCTCTAGTCAAGCAGTCATATTAGAAGTAAGCAGTGGGGTACTTCTTTTCTTTTTACAATCAAAACAAGGTCACATATGGATATTATGTTCTCCAGTAAATAGTGCGTCCATTTTAAGACAAGGCAGGCAAACAATTCTCTGCTTTGCTATGCTGGCCACATAGCACAGGTAGAAACTCAGTCTCTGAAATACTAAGTAAGCAGCACTATTTAGAGCTACATTGTCTGGAAGGATGTCTGAAGCAAAACATAGCTAAAAAGTGAAGACGTATAAATGAATTGAAAATAAAACTGATGCCCCTATAAAACATTAAAAATACAGGTAAGATAAAGAAGAATGTTATGCTAAAAAAAAACCACACACACAGAAAACAAAAAAGGCAGCTAGCAGCAGGTTATGAGGAACAAGGAAATTTCAGAGTATTTGTACTCCCTGAATTCTAATCAGTCCTAAAAGCCATCAAAACAGACAGCTCTTTAGTGCATTAGCTCACTCCAATACAGACCTGAGTTCCAACGTCCATGTCTTGCCTTGGCGTGACTGGATTAGGGTTCGTAAGGAATTGGCTATACACCTTTTTCCATCCCAGTACAAGAGAACAGCCACTAGACCTCTTGTAAGGCCAGGAAAATGAGGTTGCTGGTGCTCTCCTATTGAATGGAAAGACACAGAATGGTCACAGAAATTTGAAGGCATATGGTGATGTAGCCTTATATTTCTAATAAAAATATAAAAATTGCACTCAGATCAGCTGTGATTATTTGCATATGATAATCATCACTTTGATTTGGTTTGGATGCTTCAAAAAATTATAGATATTTTGGGTGCTATTATCATTACGATTTGTATTCGGCTGCTAGAAATATCCACAAATTTAAAAAAAATAGAAGCGCAAGCCCATAAATATCCTACTCCAGCTGGCATCTGCACACTGATATTTGCTCACCTTAATAATCAATTCGAGCATGTGTCACTTTCCGTAATTCTATGAATCAGTTTTTGATATCAATCAGTCATATATCACTATATAAATAATATGCAACTTGCAAAAACAACCTCTATTACTTTGCTTTATGAAGAAACTCAGTCAATTATTTTTAAATTATTCTTTAATTGAATGATATTTAGAGAAGGTAATTCTTAAGAAAAAAAATGACCCTCAAATTATTCTCCCTTTTGCAATAGCCGAATAAAATATGAACATATATTCTCCGAACAGTGTTTTTATATTAAATCATTGTATTAACAAATTTCTTTTCAAGAACCTTCTACACAATAGAAAAGAAGGCCCTATATAAGCTGCATTTCTCCATCCCCGATTTTCCCTCCTCACCAGCTAGAAGGAGCTCAACAGCTGCCAGTTCTCCAATATCAAAGAGGTCACTGAGGATAAAGGCTTCTCTGATGAGTTGCTCTGGCAAAAGCCTGGTTCCCTGCTGACCTTGGATAGCAACCCCTTCTGTACTTGCTTTTTGAATTTTCTCATGCTGCTGAACATTCTTTGGCTGCGAGAGAATCAAGCACCACAAGTTATTCAGAATGGCATGATCAAATACCGACTAAAGCTTTAGGCATTAATCCTTCCTCACAAATGCAATTCTCACAGGTTAAGTTGTCATCATAAAAACAAAGCCAGTGTTTTTAAACTCAGAGATAGTAAAGGCATGCTAAAAATGCTTTACACTTGCGTGGCAATGGTCTTGTTGTGAGAATGTCCCAAAAATCATCTTATGCAATCAGTGCTGACATTTAATTTACTCAGTACACCAATGACAGAAAGCAAATTTTGATAGAAAATAAATGTTGATACACTTAACAGCAATTGATATCATCCCAGTGAAAGACACCCCAAATGTTGATGACACTATTGCATTATTCCATTCCAAAGCACTATTTTCTGCATCATTCTTTCTTCCATGCAACTCAAATGCTAAAACACACAGACAAAATAATATACTTGACTGTTAAATCTCCTGACTTAGTCTTAAAAATAATACGTTATCGCAAAAGTAATTTCACAAAAAGCATACAGTATACTTCTGATGGTTACTCTGTGATCCACCAGTTAAGAAACAATGAATTTTTCCAAATCCTCTCACATTCCTAAAAGGATATCTTGCATGTTTTGTACATTCATGTGTTCATCTACCCAGTGTGTTGAATAAACCAACTGAACCATGTGCACGTGCATGGACCACACCAGCAGAAAGAGTTCTGCCCTTCTTTTCTGATGCACAAAAGTAGCAGTAAAAAAAAAAAAAGCTAGTACTTTCTATTCCTTTAAATAATAAGAAAAAAGTTACACTTTTAAAAAACATATGTATGATGCACAAGACAAAATATTAAGTATTTTTCAAACTATTTTTATTCCTCTCGCAGGACAAGACTGCAACCAGTTGCGTCACCTACTGTAAAAACGTAGAATGAAAAGAACTGTCAGCGCCTAAAGACAAGACAGAGCAAATTGTCAACTCAGCAATTCTTTCCACAAGAGAGCATGAGGCCAGTACCGGATTTCTGAAGAGGGAAATGAAGTCGGATTTGTGCTTCTTTAAAACCTGATCAAGGCGATGAATGGCTTCGGGTTGCCTCTTCCAAATGGCATTCATCACCGTCTGCCATATGTCTTTATATGGGCCCCACAAACTAGCAGCTAAAAGAAGACATACGATTAAAACACATATTAAAATGGGAAAAATGGAGCAATTCTTTACACAAGATTTTCAATAAGTAGAGTTTGGGTTTTTTTTAATTGACTGTATAGTCTCAGCTTGACAGTATAAACAAGAAGGTACATCAAGCCTTTGTTCCCTTTCAAAGCATAAAAAATAGAACGATTGATTATTTTATCTAATGGTAAAACATTTGGAGCATTAGAGAAGCAAAAAGGAAGATGCACGCAGGTAGGTTTGGGGGCTCTGTGGCAGCTTATGAAAATATATAATCTCTGCGTGTTATCCTGTATTCTTTTTTACATATACGCATACACAGATATGTATATAAATATATATAAATACATGTGTGTGTTATATATATATATAAAATTCCATCCACTTTGATTAAAAGAATAACTAAGAACTGTACAGCAGACATTGAACCTGAATGAAATGAAGCCAAGTTTTCCTGCTTTCCATTTTTGACCAAAAGACCAAAACAAATAAATATGTAATACATGAGGAACTAAAATGAACAATGCTCCTAGAATTTACTACATCATTGCATAAAGTAATGCAGAATAAAATGTACTAGAAATTAACATTGTAAGCTTAAAGGCATCGTTATATCAGGAAACAAATTAACAACCCTAGATATTTCTTTCACATTTACTCATTTTTCTTATTCTAGTGGAGAAGCTTCTTTAAGAGGTGACACCCTCCTTCAGTCAGAGCCCCTCATTCCTACTCATATACATGCCTGATTCCCTAGATATAACCATGCAAGTCTCTGTTGGACAGCGCTGTAAGTCAGGCTAGTCAAATGATCCTGGTTAAAAAAAAAGATCCAGGAGAGAAAAAAAAAAACATTTTTAAAAGTCCTTCCCCATCTTGTTTTTAAAATCAAATCATTCCATTAATAGAGTTTACAAAGTGACCTGGAAACTAAGGCATGAACACAATGGGAAGAACCACACACTCAAGCACAGAGGGAGCGAGCAAGAGTGCAAGGAAGGGCAGAAACTCCGAAACCACTTTGCTGCTGGAGCTGCTTTGCTTTACTAACCATGCTGACTTTTGTCTCTTGCAGTATTCGAATGATTACAATTTCAAAAGGACTGACCACCCCATCAGTGAACAGCAAAGACAGGCTGGGTTGCATCTTTTGGCAGCACTGCCAGTTCATGTCCATGCTTGAAGTTTTTGCCAAACTGTAGACTTTACTCTTTATTTGGTGCAGAGTTGAGCTTCTAAAACTTGAGGACTTAATTAGCTCTTTGTGGCATGCGGCACCTCAGTCACAGACCTTTTGGCCATGCACCTATTCCAGTGCTGACTGCTTTTTCACTACATACCCATTACCCCTATATTAATCTAACGAAGTCCCGCAAAAGGAAATGCAAAATCCTGCATCTGAGAGAGAATAACTGAGTGCAACAATGTAGGATGGGGGCCAATGGGCTAGCAAGCAGGTTTGCAAAAAAGCATCTGAGCATCCTAGAAGATGGGAAGCTGAACAGTAGCCAGCAGCTCATCCTTGCGGCCAAGCCGGCACAGGAAGGGAAATGCTAGTTTGCCAACCTAGGTCAAAAAAAAGATACTGAAATAGAGGACTGGAGGATATTATGTACAAGCAGAGACTGAAAGGACTGCTCTTGTTCAGTCTTAAGAAGAAAAGGCTAATAGGGATAGGAAGGGGAGCTTTTGAGCTAATTAATGAGCAAGTAAGGAAAACGGGCACTGAGCTACCTCAGGAGATGAGCAGCAACAGCCATAAGCTGCAATATGAGAAACTTCAAGCAGCCATTAGGAGAAAAAAAAAAAAAAAAAGGCATCACCAAGAAAGCGATCAAATACTGGAACTGAAGCCCAGAGAGGCTGGCAGATCTCCAGCCTTTCAAATATTCCAAACTATCCTGGACAAGGCCATGAACAACTTTACTGAACGGGGCCTGTTTGAACAGTTATGGACTCTTTATTCCTACTGTAACCAAATTCTCCCCCACACACATGGCAGTTTATGCCACTAAGTGCTGCCTCAACCAGCAGCTCCTGAAGGAGCGGCCACAGGTGACCAGATCACCCTGCACAAAAGGAACTAGCACAACATTTCTAGACCTTCCATGTAATGCTAAAACTCAACAGGCATTTCTTCTTTTCTTTTTCTTTTTTTTTCATATTTTACTGCACATCGGGAGAATCTTCACTTAGTTTCAAAGATAAAAAGCAATGCAAAACGGCTGCAATAAACACGCACCAAGTTATGCCAGGCCACGTCAAGGGAAGCTTGTTGCTGATACCCATGTTACCTGTTTATATTTTTTTATTTATGTTAAATACATATATATATGGATCCGCAGCAGAAGCGAGGGGCTGCGCGGGGCCTCTCCTCGACCGCTGCCCACGGGTGCCCCGAGCCGCCGGGGCCGCCGGGGCCGCCCCCGCCGCGGCTGCGCGGGGAGACGCGGAGCCCCCGCGCGGCGGGAAGGGCCGCGAGGAGCCGCCGCCGCCGTCCCGCGCGCCGCCTCTTACCCGAATTTACCGCCAACGGCGCCGCCATCTTGGAGAGCAGCGAGGCCTGCGCAAGGGCCCCGGCTGCCCCCGCGCTGCCTCCCCGGCCCCGGTCCCGGCCCTCCCCGCGCGGGATGCGGCGGCTCCCGCGGCGGCTCCATCCGCCCCGCGCCTGGGAGCGCCCTAGGGAGCCAGAGCCCCCTACCCTGCCCGGCCCGGCCCGGCCCGGCGCGGCCGCGGGTCCTGCGCCCGCCGCGGCGCCGCCTGGGAGTTGTAGTCGTCCTGAGGTAACGAGGGCGGCAGCGGCCTCGATGGAGACCTCCAAAACGAAAAGCGAAGTTAATCATTTGTAGATGTTTCAGCGACTCCGACAGCGTTATTCATTAATAAAAGCAGTAAAAAGCATATTTTTTGGTCAACTCCGTAACTCCTGCACCTGCTTCCTCAGTCCCTCTTCCTTGGGGAGAGCGCACTCCTGGGCAGGTGTGTGGTGTTCAGGAAAGTCCTGCAGTTCTGGGTCTTTGATGGTCACCTAGGGTTGAGTCTGAAGGCCAATTTACAGTCATCTACAGGAAAAGAGGGATATACTGTGGAGAAGGCTGTATTTAAACTCAAGGTATGCACAGGAAAAAAATACGCGGAATGAAGAAAAGAAAGCTAAAAGGACATTTGTACAAGTGTTTGGTGCTGCAGATTGAATATTAGCATCTAAGAAGTCTTCTCTATGTGAGGCCACTTTACACCCCCTACGCCAGTAGTAATTTCATGTCTCCTCCAGAAATTCTCTCCTGTGTTAAGATAAAAGATTTCACCAAAAGCACATATGCCTTTAAGTGCCAATAGTTTTCCTCCTTGAACTGTATTAAAACTGTATTTTAGCAGAGCAACCAAAGAACTACACCTATGGGAAATTGGCAAAATAAATATCTTTGCCTTGCTAGCTCCTTACTCTAATGAAATGGCAGAAGGGGCAAGAGAGAGCAGAGGCCGTGGAGTGCGAGTGAATTCGCAAGACGGTTATAAGAGACCAAAACCAATCTGTTTGTAAGAGATCATGACCAGTTGCAGGAGAAACAGCTTCACATAGATTAGTCAGAAAAGAAAGAGGAGAAAGAATAAAGAAGAAAAATAAAGTAGAGGAAAAGGAAAAGTGTGCCATGTCAAGAACATGTTCTTGAGTTCTTGAATTCAAAGAATGGATGAATTCTCAGCAGTTTGTCCTAACTTGTTTGCTTAGTCAAAGTTTGTATTTTCTAGAAAATTCCCATTTCCTGGTTTCAGCCATTAGCCAGTACGGGTGTAAAACAGTGAGAAGTTACAAGATGATATTGCCTGATTTTAGGAAAGAAATGGTGCAAGGCATGAGGTGAAATTAGAAAACAAACAGTAGAGGTGAAAGCAGAAAACTAGCAGGTTATTCCACAAGCTGCTGTATTTACACACCCTGGGTTCCTGTAGGCCTGTATACAGCATCTCTGTATCTTCTTCTGTACTCAACATCCCTGCACGCCCCAACTCTCAAATCATGCTGCATTGGACTATGAGAGAAAGAATAAGCATGTTCTGCAGTAAATTCAGACATATGTGCTTATGGATGGACTCAGACTACCTTACAGATAGCTTCAAGTTCTGCTTCAGCCATTATACATTTCCTGATTTTCATGAAATTAAATTAGTGAGTACATACATTTTTGAAGCCCTTTAGCCTTTAATCAGGTTAGGTTGGCATTGAGCAACAGATACTTCAGAGCAACAGAAGTTACTGAAGGCAAAAAAAAAAAAGTGTGTAATATCGTAAACTTGATTTCCTTAAGAACCAAGACTGGAAAAAGAGAAATAAATAAGTGAATCAATAAAAAGCAAGCAAACAGAAAAGTCACACACACACATATACAAAAAAAATCATTAAGACTTGTCGTATTTCTTTTGGCATTCAAATGCATCCAGATTGCACACACGTTTTTTTTTAAAAAAAAATCTGTTGGAGGAAAAAATACTGTCTAACCACTGCAGATCTGTTATTTCAAAGTTCTAGTTAATTCTTATTTATCCTTGCCAATTGGCCATCAGTTACATAGCAGCATCAAAAAAAAAAATCCAGTGGAAGAAGTGGATAGTATGGGATAGATCATTGGGAAGCTGGACTTCAGAAGAAGAAATACCGCATTTAGCTCCGTCTATGTAACATCTTTATACCCTGTCTCTGTGTTTGCAATGTGATCCAAAAAAAAAAAAGAAAAAAAAAGAAAAAAAAAAAAACAGTCTGCCGCAAAACAATTGTGGCAGTAGGACTCCTAGTATGGATGAAATGAGGGGTATCTAGATATACCATACCATACTTTCTAAGCATGTTTTTATTGATATAACTGCATTCACTCATGCATTGCTGAGTGGTCAAGTTCATGGATCCTGTTTTATTCTTGCTTTATTTGCTGACCTTTAATTTGGGATTTTATTGTTTACCCAGGATAAGTGACTGCTTTGGTAGACTATTTTTGCTGAGACACTGCAAGGAAAGAATACTGCATTCTACTGCCTAACAGCAATTCTCAGCAAGTCCTCCAATATCGCTGGGTTCTGTAAGGGATGTCTGTCTCTTTCGTCCTTAATTAGAAAATTGAAATCTGTTAAGTATCAAAGGTAGACTGACACTAAAAAGCTGAGATGGGTATTAATTCCTCTGAATACTAGAGACAGGAGACTAGTCTGCCTGTAGGGTAGTGATTTCTGCTTGCACTGCCTGAGATTTTCATATAAGAGATGTTATTTTCTATAGATGGAAATAATTGCTGATATTAATTAAAATGAGCTGCACAATGAATACCTGGTCTTTGATTTGGAATTCTAGGTGCTTTGTGATGCAATACAAATGTAGCATTATTATTTTTAATAACAGTAGATTTAGTCACTGTGGTTCATAGCCAAATCACACTTGAAGATACAGAGATAACAATGAACAATGTAATTTCTTTTTTATATGTTCTATTATGATTAGAATAAACAATTATTAGTAATAAAAAAGTGTATTACTGTAATGCCCAGGAGGCCATCCTTAATTTCCTATCTTTAATCTTGAGTGTCACTGTGATCATAGCCTGCCTGGTGGAGTAGAATGAAAATTAAAAGGCTCTCTTGCCTTGTAGCTGAAAAAGGTGCCTTGTAGGAGGGCTTCTACATAAATACAGACCAGTCTTTATGTCGTGAAATATGCATCTTTACTCAGAAAATGGAAAGCATTTCTGGCTACCAATTAAAAAAATAAAACTTCCTTGAGCTCTAATTATGACTGACACTGACCCTGTATCTCAGCTTACTGGTCTGTAAAAGTGGGTATACCATTTCACAGTAGGCTTGCAATGCTGATCAACTGGATCTTTAACCCGCAACCCTATCTGAACAGGGGGAAAATGAATGTAATTTTTAATTACACTAACTTGGCAGAGTAAAAACGCTGAATTCAGTCACTATGCAAGCTGTTTTCCCCCAAAACTATTTAGTTGGCTATAATCCTGTCTTTATTGAAAAAAAAAAAAAAAAGTATCTTATGCATCAGGATAGTTAGCTTGATGTCAAATCTTAGAACAATCAAAGTATAAGACCCTTCCCTGCAGTGATTCTCAAAAAATAAAAATAAAGTAAAATAAAGTAAAATAAAGTAAAATAAAATAAAATAAAATAAAATAAAATAAAATAAAATAAAATAAAATAAAATTGTAATTTCTCTGCCTTCCATCCTAGATATTTCTGCTGTCACCATGGTATCAAAGCTCATCAGAGAAACCCTGTGAGGTTGTTGCTAGCTTGGATAAGTGTGTTTTTTTTCTAGTCCAAGACATTGAGCTAAATGTTTTCCAGGTTACATGAATACCTTCCTCGGGATCTGGTAACAGGTAGAGAGGAGGTGAACAACAGCAAGTGCTGTTCTTTTTCTCTTGGTTGGGACAATTTCTGGTTATAGGTATTTGTTCATAAAAGGATGTCTTGATAAACAATATCAGTAATTTATTGTATTATATAGTATATTATTTGGTATGCTATATACTATTGTTGGCTGCATTATGTATTGCAAACTATGTGGGTTTTATTATTTAATATTTAACTTTTCCATCATTCTTACTTTGGTGTTCTTAGACCTGCCTTTTTTTTTTCCTCTTGTTCTCTGTCAGACAGTTAAGAACAGATTTCACATCTTCTTTTGTAATAACTTCTTCGTTCAGCTTCCGAGGGGAATGGGGCAACTACTATCCTGAGAGAGAATCTGATTATTGTAATAATGTAACTCCCAATAATTGACAAGAGGTGGAAAAAAGTGCAAAGGGGAAACAATGGAAAGACAATGTACAACCAAAGTGGAGATATTTGATATAGTAGGTAGCAGTGTTGGCACATCAACTGCCTTATTAATATTCATTCTGTTCAGTGATTTCCGTATCAAGTTTACAGATGGATGATGCTTTTGCTAAATGCCAGTCCCACAAATTCAGGCTGTGTTCTGGGAGTCACACGGAGCTCTTTCCAAAGCACTTTATGCCAGTTGTATAGGCTGCAGTTTGTATTATACACTTACCTTATCTTTTTGGATTCTCATCAGAGAATGATTGTGCTGGAATAGATGTAAAGCCACAGAAGTTTAATGGAGTCACTTGGGCAATGCTGAAGCAAGTGCACAAGATTGCACAGGAATGCTTCCACTAATAATGTCAAGCAGAGGAATTCTGTTTGCAGTTATGATTCAGGAAATGGGAGGGAAAATGTCTTGACTGGAACTAAATTTGAAAAAAAGAAGTTATGACTTTATATTAAAATTGAATGAACTTGATCTAGGAACTAGTGGGATTCAGGAAAAATGGCATCTCCAAATGCCATGTCTACCACAATTTAAAATTACTTTACAAATTATGCTACCATTCCATTAGGTATTTCCCCAGTCTTGTCACTTCTTTAGTTCTTCAGATACAAGATGATGAGCTCCTGCACACCCAAAATGTTTGAAGAATGTAGCTTGGACACTCTGACATAATTTACTAAAATGCCTGATGCTTTGAGAAGCATATTTAAAGAAGAACCTGTATAGGTGGCATAAAGAAGAGATTACTTTCAGTTCAAATCCATTTTTGTTGTTTTTAAGTTACCTATGGACCAGAAAGAATTATCCTCCGCAGCAAGAACCTGGAGGACACAAACTCAACACGTCTACTTCCTAGAATAGGCTGCTCTATTAATTAGCTTGGGAGTCAAAATATTTCACTAAAAATCTGATGTCTGTTAAAGTCTCTCCTGCCTCATTTAGTTATTGCTGTGGCAAGATGAGAAGTAATATTAACTATTCACATGGAGCAATTTAATGGAGCCATTGTTGTGACTACATGTTCGATAACTCCTAGCAAGGTGACATTTTAGACATTGAAGCACTAAACTATATTTTGTGCTTGAGTGACCAAGTTTGGAGTTTATGGCTTACATTCATTCTGTCGCTTGAATGTCTGATGGTGGAATAGTGGGAAAGCTTTATCTTGTGTGCAGGTTTCGGAATCACTTGGCACATATAACTGGCACTTTTCTTCTAGATGATGTCGGATGGTCAAAATGAATTTCCTATATCACTGAAGAACATTTCTGTTCTAAATCATACAAAGTTAAATCTCTGTCTTTGAAATATAGTGTTGGAAAACACCTTGTCAGCTAATCTGAACTCTCAAATCAAATGACACCTAACCAATGGAGAAGACAAAAGCCTCCAAGTTAATTGTGTGTATCTATAGGTGTCTATAGACAATCCTTACTATTTGTCAATCCTTACTACTACTGTAAATTAATTCTAATGGAATTATAGTGGATAATTATGCACACTTAGGAGCATAGTTCACTCCAAAGATAATAACTTGTGCAAGACATGCATACAAAAATACTGATTTGAAAAAACATACATTCAAAGGTCAGGAACATGCAGAAAAAAAGCGACCAGATTAATTGCTATGGCTGATATCTTGTCATGCCAGTCCTCTTCCAGTAGACAGCACTAAATAGTGCTTATGATCTCAGAATAGCAGTATGTTTTGTGTTATCTATCGTTGATTCCTATTACCAGTATATATTTTTTTCTTATGCATCACTCTCAGTCTTATTTAATGTACAGTCTGCCTACAAAGACTAGAGGTTTCAGTGGAGTCCAGCCCAAGAGAAACTTGAGGTACTGACTCATTCTAAGACATGGTGTGAAAATGGGGTAGGTTGTTTTTAATCAAAGTCTGATAGTGCTTTTTTTGTTAGCTTACTTTGACAATGTTTTGTACTGACAAATGATAAATCTGCTTCAAAATGCAATTTCCTGGAATTGGTCAGAAATTCAGCCCAAGAGCATCAGTTCTGAAGTGAGATCCACACAGCATTACAGGAAGGGTTAATGCCTACCTCTCATCAAGGGGTTTCTGAGTCCTTGCTTGGCTTTTAGGAGACCTGCTATATCCCCCTCTTTCCCCCCAAGTTTAACATGTATTCTCTACACTCATAAAGGTTAGCGGTGACATTGGCGTGTTTACTTTCAATCTCTTGTTAGTGCCACTTCATTTTGCAAAAATAATTAAACTTTCTTTGGACTTGAAACTAGGACCTGCTGAGGGGTTTGGAGGTAGTCCCACCATTCAGATAAATAATCTGACCATCAGATAAATAATCTTTGGACGAAAGCATCTACTTAACAGAAAGAATTGAAGAAAGCACAGTCCAAGGTCTGTGGACTAGAGTCTAGAGCTCTACTCAAGAAATACTACTTAATATTTGCTCAAGAAATATTACTCAAATACTAACTCTTTTTCTGCCTAAATCATGACAAACTATAACCTAAGTTTCTACTGCTTTGGTGCATTCTCGAAAGCCTAAGTTGTACGTGAGAGGGGGCACCATTTTGGAGAGCTCTGTGAACCTGAGTGGCTGTAATTTTTTCCTTGTAAGTATCCCAGATTGAACTAATCTATACTCCAAGGCTTATTCCTTTTTTTTTTTTTTCCATCTCAGCAAGAACAAAAATAAAACAAAATTATTTGGATTGAGAAAAGCCGGTCTTTTAATGCTTTCTGTTTTGTTTGCCTACTCCAATAAATCAGTGAGTCATATAGCCCCATAGTGCTGTTAATGAACTGATTTCTTTTCTGGAGTTCTCTGTCTTTTCTCTCCAGTCATGGCACTATAAAATAAGGATGAGGAGTGCAAAGTCTTGCACCTAGGGAGGCATAACCTCGTGCATCAGTACACGCCAGGGGCTGAAGTGTTGGAAAGCAGCTCTGTGGAGAAGGGGAATTCCACTAGGCCTGGAGAGCCCTCCTAGTGGACTAGAAACTGAGCATGAGCCACCAGTGTGCCCCTTGTGTCCCACAAGGCCAATGGTATCCATCCCTTCATCCAGGTCATTGATGAATAAATTGAACAGGGCTAATCGAAGATTGACTCCTGGGGGACACCACTAACCAGAGGCCTCCAGCTAGACTGCGCCACTGATCACCACCCTCTGGGCTCTGCTATCCAGCCAGTTCTCATGCACTGCACCGTCCATTCATCTAACCCACATTTCCTGAGCTTGCCCAAGAGGATGCTGTGAGGGACGGTGTCAAAAGCCTTGCTGAAGTCCAGATAGATGACATCCACCGCTCTCCCCTCATCTACCCAGCCGGTCATTCCATAATAGAAGGCTGTCAGGTTAGTCAAGCATGATTTCCCCTTGATGAATCCATGCTGACTACTCCTGAGCACCTTCTTGTCTTCCACATGCTTAAAGATAACAGCCAGGATGAGCTGCTCCATGACTTTTCTAGGGATGGAGGTGAGGCTGACTGGCCTGTAGTTGCCTGGATCCTCCTTCTTGTCATTTTGGAAGACTGGCATGACATTGGCTTTCTTCCAGTCCTCTGGCACCTCCACCATTCTCCAGGACCTTTCCAAGATGGTGGAGAGCGGCTCAGCAATAACATCCACCAGCTCCTGCAGCACTCTCGGGTACACCCCACCAGGGCCCATCGATTTGTGGGAATCAAGTTTACCTAAGTGTTCTCTAACCCCATCTTCCTCTACCCAGGGCAAGTCTTTCTTTCTCCAGACTTCTTCTCTTGTCTCTAGGGTCTGGGATTCCAGAGGGCTGCCCTTGGTAAACACTGAAGCAAAGAAGGTATTTAGTAACTCTTCTTTTTCTGTGTCTTTCATAACCAGGGCACCCACTCCGTTCAACAGTGGACCCACGTTTTCCCTCGTCTTCCTTTTGCCACGGATGTGTTATTTTTCCTTTAGCAGTTTTATTTCTTATTTCGCAAGTAGCATTCTTCTGCTTTGGCTTTTCATGAAAACAGTTGTACCTTGCTAAATATATACCTACCTATTTAACTATTTTCTTTACTCATCTGAGACTGCTTACTGTTTGACTATCATAAAGTGAGAACATGTGACCTAAGTCTACTGAGGACAAGGTTAAAGAGTTCTCCCTCTGACTTCTCTGACTTTGAAGTAGGCCTATAATGAGTCAAGGTACATACTACTCAGAAGAATGAGGAAAGGTCTACTTATGTATTCCCCAGGAGAAGGAAGAAAGGCCACTGTCCAGATTCCAGTCTGCAAAGAGGAGGCATGAAGAATAAAGCAGGCACTAGCTGACTTCCCTCATGTCCCTAATTTTGACTAAGTCCCTTACCAAAGCGAGAAGCAACTGGTTTCCCACCTCACGTGGGAAAGAGTATTTTCCATACTTTCTTCTCTCAGCAGATTCTTAATTATCTACTATTCTGCTTAGTCATAGCTTTACCTTAAAGTCTTTTTAAAATTGATTCCAACATAATGTGCTCACAAGATTACACCTGGAAAATTCTGAGTATATATTTGTAGATCTCACCTTCTTTTGTATCATAATACTGCGCTCAATGTTTCCCAAAGTGTAAGTCTGTTACTTGTCATGGAAATCCCGTGTGGGAAACTTGCAGAATGGATTTATCTTCTAGAGAAGCTGAATTTTCATTGATCTCAGAAGTTGCAAACACTGAACTGTTTAGGAAATCAAGTTTCTTTCATGGGACCTTCTGCAAACATAAACATCTAAAAGTGTTGAAAGTTGCGGCTTGTAGATCTTACAGTATTTTATTTGCTAGTTTGGAGAAATAGTACTAGGGAGGTAATAAAACAAAAAGCTCAGCAAATCCCTGCCTTTTCCCATGCCAACCCAACAACTGTGCAGCACATTTTGATGCCCAGCAAAAAGTGAGTTCACTTAAAACAAACGATAAGCGAGAGTGGCACAATGCATTGTTAGTAGAAGTGCTGATGGGACATCTATGCGGAAGTTTTCTATGGAAGATTTCATTCTGATTTTCAAGTTATGATACCAATACAAGAGGAGTAAGAAGAAAATAAAACTGAAGAAAATAAAATTAAAGTGAAAAAACAGCACTTGATTTACATGATTTAACAAAATATATCTTCCTGTCATAGGCTGGTTATGGTTTAAAATAACCTGTTTAAGAATCAGAGGAATTTTGTCATTCCTTAAAAAAAAAAAAGTTACACAATCAATGAGGAGTAAAAGGAAATAGATCCACCCAGGGCTTTAATTCTACATCTGACTTGGTAGTAAGACCTAGGTAGTAGGACCTAGTAGCAATGTAACAATTATTTTTAAAGGTTGTAGAGGGAAATATAGTAAAATATTCCACTTCCATAGGAGGAAGAACTTCTTTCCTGTGAGGGTGACAGAGCCCTGGAACAGGCTGCCCAGAGAGGTTGTGGAGTCTCCTTCTCTGGAGATCTTCCAAATCCACCTGGATGCCACCCTGTACCACATGCTCTGGGTGTCCCTGCTGGAGCAGGGGGTTGGACTAGATGATCTCTAGAGGTCCCTTCCAACCTTAAGGATTCTGTGATTCCTTTCTGTGATTAAGATGCTTGGGAAGGATTCAAATATAGGCATCAAAAATGTAACAATGTCCGCCATCCTTTAGGTGTCTCAGTTAACATGTGCAACATGGTCAGCAGACGAAGCTGGTCCCTGCCCTGATGGCCCTGAAGGTGACATGGAGCAGAGCAGTGCAAGGCACATGACAGTCTTAGCTCTGTCAGCGCGTCAGACACAGGCTGTTCAGGAGAACAAATGTTCTCCATCATAGTATAAGGCCCCAGTTCCTCTGTGCAACAGAACATGTAAGTCCCGGAGAGTTTCAGGGAAGGTTTTGCCTACATGCACGACTGACCTGATTATTCTAGGCTCTCCCATTTGTCATCATTACAATCAGGTGCCTCCAGCTCCTTAAGGAACGTACTCATATTTCTGATTAACAACTGCTTCAACTTTCCTATTATTTTGGCTATGCAACCTATCTCATCTCAGGCTGTCTTGCTATCAACATTATTTATATGGCATAAAATTAGCTGTGGTAGCTCACAGTCCTTTGGCAAAGGGAAGTCGATCTGCCTGGAAAAGCGCAGCAGGAGCTTGGCTAGTGCACAGTGTTTACTGGCATCAGAGCTCACCTCTGCCCTTTCATGCAGCGTCCCACTTCCTCAGCAGGTGAGCTGCTGTCACACCTGACCTGTGCGGAGGCTGACTTCTAACTTTGGAGCTGCGGATTAATAAATGTGGATTAAAGAAAGTGGAAATTCTCTTTTAAGTAACACTTGCTGTTTATTCGGTGGCCATGGAATCGATACACAGGATAAAGTATTACATTTTCCTAAGTCATGCACTTTTTATTTAGTCTCAGCAAATCCCATATGGCTGAGGCATTTTTATCAGAATGCCAGCAATTCTGAGCTCTGTAGAAAATGCTGAATGCTGCTGAATACAAGCAGAAAAGGGCAGAAGAGGAAAACTTCCTCTAAATTCCTTTGAGCACACTAATACAGAAGGCAATTAGAGAATGTAGCAATAATGAGCAATAATTTGCACTCGTAATATGTGTTGTACTTTAAAGAACTGGTGAGAACTCACTGAAAACAATAACAAGTAACGTAATGAAGTCCTGTCTACCCAGGGGTGTTACTTTAAATACTTTAGATGACTTGTCTGGAGTGCATTCATAAAGATTGTTTAAAACTGACTGGGCTCTCTTTTTTTGCGTGAATGAAAGCCAGGCTCACCAGCTCACAGCCTTTAGCTACAAACTGCAGCAGACTCATGAGAGGCTTCTGTCCATTTGCTGAATGATTTCCCTCATTGCTTAACGTGATGCAGTTTATTTGCTGTCTGGCCCCTGAGTGCCCTCTTCTGTTATGGGATCATTTGGATTGGGTATATTGTCACTCCAGCTGAATGCTGATGACTTCCTTTGCAATTTGAGCTCCCCTTCATTCCCTTAAATTTACACTGTGTCCAGAACTGTACCTCTCCCCTAATACTGTTCATGGTTGTGTGCAGCAGGTCCAGTCCCAGCTCAATGGAAGTGCCTTGGATTTGCAAGTGTTTTCCAAACTGAATGCAAGAAAGAGACATTTCTGGGAAATGACTTGTGCCACTATAAAGCGAAATAACACTGGCTGGTCTACAAGAACGAGGGATGTGAACAGGTCTTCCGATATTGTCCCTTCTGACTGCCCAGAATAGGATGAGTTATGAAAGATTTATACATGAGAAGCCACCATTGAAATCCAGCATGGAAAAGAGTATTGTAATGTATCCATGTGACTTACAACAGCTGCCAAGGAACACCACCTCAGATAGCCCTACAAGTGAGACTGCCTAATAATTTCCCAGCTACTATATTGAAATCCAAAGACTGAGGTTGCAGAAATGCCTTTTGAAATCCAGGTGGAAGGTCAGCATGAAGTCGCTGCAGAGGCAAGAACTCCTGTTATGTCCTGTATTATATGATAGCTCTGCCTCTCTAAGCCAGGCGGTATGTGGATGCCATCCCTGGAGGTGGAAGTGAGCTACAGGGATCACGAGCATCCTTCCCCCTTCCCACACCTCCCTCCGCAGCCGCTCCACAAACACGAACCTGAGGATACGTCCCCTCCTTGCACGGTGTGGTCGTGCACCTGGGTTCACTGCCGCTCTTCTTGTCGCTCAGCCAATGTGGCAGCCCCACGTGAGTTGAACAGCAAACAGACTGCAGGGCAGGCGTATTTACTGCGATAGCGGATGCAGAGAGAGAAAAAGAAATAGCAGGTTTACTCTGGCTCATAGTTTGTTCAGCACTCAAAGCTTTTAGCTCCTTTCACATTTTATGAGATGAATTACCAAAATGAAACATTTCAAACTGCTGGGATTATAAGACATTTATAATCAAATTTTCAGCAACATAAAATTCTTGGATCCAGGCCAATTGCTTTTAAATCTGTTCCTTTTTGATCCTCATGATGGTATAACTTCTATGTGCTTTAAAAGACCTTACACCAGAGACTGTGTTCCAATTTACTCAGCACAGAGCAAGGCCATGTAACCTTCCTGGTGATGCTCATATATATGGTGTTTTACTTATGTAACTAAACATGTTTCAGTACCCTTCTGTGAAATGCATGGGTTCCTAATTTGTCCACTGCCTTTTTCAGTGAGCCACCTTCTTCATCCTTTGGCAGCACCTTCAAGACAACCTCTCTACAGAGGTGCTCTTAGAACTGCAAGCTTGAATCCTGTTATTATCCACCTCTCACTGATCATCCTCTTCCTCTTCCAGCACCTGCACAGGGTTTCTGTAGAAAGGAGGTATAAATTGGGAGGCATCTTATTTTGTTACACACCATTACTTCCCTGGGAACATCCATTTCTCAAGGAAGCCTGGACTGGAAAAGCAGATGGAAATGGCATTCCAATTTGAGAAAAAATTAAACCTATTTTCACTAGCACTGAGATCAAAGGAGGAATGACAAACATTTGCAATTTGTCTCTGGCAACCCAGGCACCCTAACAATGAGGAACATGAGCTTTGCAAGCTGCTGGCTGCCTGAAAAAAAAATCTGGAAAAAGAATGAGAGGATAAGGAAAGGGAATCTGTGAATCTGTTTCAGCAGGAGGATCAGAAGGCAAAAAAGAAAAAAAAAGAGCTGGAAGAATACGTGTGATAATTTGTGTAGCCTTTGTGCAAATGTCTAGACTCTGAGGAGGAGTTTGGAATAACAAAAACAACATATAGGAAAAAATGCTGGAAATTGTGCAGAAGGAAACAGACCTCTGAAGAATATTAGGATGCTAAATTCATACCAATACTTCAAGAGCACCGCAGGGTTAACAAGAGCAGTGACAGCTTCCTCTAAGTTCCCACAGGTTATTGCACCCAGAAAGCAGTAGAGATTTCTGTTTCCACTTGCAAAGGCAGATGCACTTAGCACATAAAGTATCTTGTGCCAAAATCAGTAAAGATTATCCTGAAAAAAATTGACTGAGGCATTCCGCTGCAGGGCTCGTTTTCCCCTAATAACATCATTTCTTAACAACAACAAAAAAATGGCAAAGACTCCCTCATAGCCTCTCTCATAGGCTTGACTAAAAAAACATTCATTTTTCAGCACTATATTCTCACCATTAAGACAGAGCAGGGCAAATCCCTGATCCTGTTTCCCGGAGCAATTTGGATACCTCCTCCTCCTCTCATTGATTTTGAACCAGACATGGTCAACACCTGTCACTTGTAGCAAATATTGATCAGCCTGTTTGTAAGGCTCCTCTAGCTGCCCTTCAGTTTTGCAACAAAACTCTTCATTATTATTCTGCAGGTACTCAGAACAGTCGAGCCGTTCCTTCTCCAGCACGTTGGCCCAGTAAAAGGCTTCATTAGCCTAAGCAGCAGAAAGATGTCTGGCTCTCCCAGAGTGACAAAAGGAAGGACATCATCATTAACTTTCATAGCAGTCCAGGGGGCAATTGATATTTTGTTGCAGTAAGTAAGGCTGCATTTCTAAAAATCCTTTCATCAACCGTTCTGCAACTTTCTGTATTAATATTGATGAACTTTGCATAATAGGTGGTGAGGTTTTCCCGAGTATCCTTTCTCTGTTTATGAAAACCGTCTTTTGGTATGAAATACAGGTACCCAAGTCCTACTAGCACCAGAGTAACTCGAGAGCATGAACTCTTCAAATCTTGAAGTATTTTCTCAGCACGAGCACACAGAAATGCACACCCGTGGTTTATTCCAGCACATGCTGACATGCCAGCACCAACCCAGCGAGCCGCCGAGCAGCTGGAGCGCTGGCAAGCACCAGGGCACCAATGGTCACCCCAGCACAGACATGTGCTGCTGTAGCAATTTTTTTTGCTGACCCTCTAGCCTGAGACAGACCTTTTGCAGTCATTCCCATCCTGAAATCCTAGCAGAATTACTCCTCTTCTCAAGCATGGGAAAGAATACTTATCTTCCTCCTTTTCTACCATGTGCCACCACATCCCTCTGCAGTCCCCTCCCAAGATGTTCCACTGCATTAGCAACCTGTTAGTGTTAGGAGTGGCTGGGACTGTGGAGATCTGCCAGATTCCTTCCATATGGCTTGACAGGCATTTCAATTGGTGCTGACTAGCGAGAGGAATCATGCAAACTGCTTGGTTTCACCCCAAATTGCAGAGGCCTGGTAAGTTCCTATATTTTTTTCTATAAGACACCAAGTGTAGGACATGTCACCAGATAACACCTTCCCAGCACATGGTGAAAGTGAATACATGACAGTGTGTGTACTTAACAAATTGCAGGGAAAGTGGAGCTGACCTAAAATAAATAAATCATACAGGTAGACATTTTTGTTCAAACTAGTATGCTTTGGTTATTTGCAAGAAAATGTGCTCTGAAACTTTTATTTGTAGATATGGGATTTTTTGGGGAAGAATCCTGCTCAGTTATCAAACCTTTTCAAAATAAAAGAGAAACAAACATGACAAAAATAAGATAAAATGTGGCTATGTAATAAAAATCTACCAAAGCAGTTACAATTACTTCAAAGCAAGAAGATGGGTAATTTAAGGGCATCTTGAAGCCAACAATGGCTACATGATGGACTAATGATGCATTCTCACCAAATAAAAGCAAAAGTGGAAACATTATGTTATGTGCAACTTTCAGTAATTTAATGCAATATAACCTCCAGCCATGTGATTTTTTTCACATTATTATTGGATAGTGCTGAAATTTTTGTTCATGTGGGACTCAGCAAAAGAATATAAACAGACCTTTTGTAAGGGATTCTCAGCCCTAAATTAAAACAAAGCAAAAACAAAACACACACACAGAATAATAATCATGTCACTTAATAAACAGTCTTAACCTTAACTCTGACTCATGAATTTCAGCTTTTAAAATGTACTAATATCATCTTTCTTTCAGAAAGGACTTTCTTTTATTCAACAAGAAACACTGCCAGATATTAGATGTGTCAACAAATGCATTACTCATATAAGCTACTTATGTAATGGGTACTTCTGGAGCATAATCCTTTATAGGTAGTTTGATATGAATATGTACAAAACAAAGTTTTTGAGAAAAATATGCATTTCATATATATTTGCACTTGAATCTTATGTGTTATATATGAGATATACAGTCATATATTACACATGTGTGAAAGTATCATTATATGTCTCATTTTCAGAAGAGTACTGCATTTGTGTTCATATGTTGAGACTACTAATGAAAATAATATTATATTTCTTTTTATTGAGACCTAGGTCTTGCCCACACCTGGTTGTGATATAGTTAATTAATAAAGTTTTCCTCTTGTGGAAATACTCACATCAACATAAAATTGTTTATATGCACAAGTAATGTAACTTGTGGGGAAAGAGAATGAACTCCATCAGCAAAAGAGACTTCACTATTAGTGGAGTATGTGTGTGGTGTGCAGCTGTGCCAGCACAACACTTCAGTGGAGGACAGAAAAACAAAGAAGAAAAACATCATGCCGCTAAACAAAATAGTCAAACCTGTGCATTCTGTGATGAACACTTGTCTTACCCAGCAGTTACTGAAATAAGCAAAACATCAGGTGTACCCTGTCATGGTGAAAGCACTAATAACCTGTGCCTTGGAGATAACTGATGAGTGAGTACCCAGGATGAAACTGCTTATTATAAGAGCTAAGGATGCTGTGGAGGAACTGTAGAGTCATAAAGACTGGGAGTAAAAACACTCTTTTTGCCTGGTAGCTGAGCTTTTGAGGTCCCTCTGTGTGATACTGGGATTACAAGGGGAAAAAAAAAAAAAAAAAAAAAAAAAAAAGTAGATTTACAGGTTCAGCCTTGACAGGTCTGTGGCACTTGGTTTTTCAGTGTCTATGGCAGAGAGAAGAGACCCAAGCAATAGGGTTTGTATGAGTTCTGAAGGCACGAGAAACAAAAAAAGGAGGCAAGACAAGTGTTTTGGCAGCAGAGAGGCTCTCTCCTTGGGAGTTCTGAGGGAGAAAACTGCTCCTGCAAAATTAATTACAACTCCTGAAAGCAGAATTTGCATGGGTTTTCCAACTGAAGAGAGAACACCAAGAAAACCTCCATTGCTATATGCCTTTGGACTTTTGAACAGAAAGCTGTTCCGTACGGGAAATGGACTCGCAAAGCTCTTAAAAATATATATAAATAAATAAAACAAAAATATCCGTTCAGGTACTGCCATGTGAGTGCCGGGTGCCGTCAAATGAGGGCCCCCCGGCTTTCCTGCTGCGGGCGGGTGTGCGGGAAGTGGCCATGGCCACGTTTCGCCACTGGCTGCGGAAAGCGATGCCCTCAAGAGCCACACAAGCTCCCTGGCACGCCGGGGCAGAACCTGCAAGGATGCAGGAGAAGGAAAAAAAAAAGTGGGAAAAAATTGAGCCAAAAAAAGAGAAAGAAAATTGGAAAAAAAAAAAGAAAAAAGAAAAATTAGGGAAAAAAAACAGAGAGGAAAAAGGGAGAAAGAAAGAAGAAGAAAAGAAAAGATGAAAAAGAATTAAAAAAGACGGAAAACACAAAAACGGAAAAGAAGAGAGGTTGCTGGACACCCCGTGCCGTGGGTTGTGTCGCGGCGGCGGCGGGAGGAGCCCGGCGGGACCCCGCGGGCCCCGCGCCCGCTGCCCGCCCGGGGCCGTTGCGGACGTCCCCGTTGGCCGCGGGGAGTCGCGAGCTCAGCGGCGAGCAACGGCCGAGCGCGCGCGGCGCCCGGGGCTCCCCCGCGTGCGGCGGGCGGCGCGCGGAGCCTCCGGCGGCGGTAAAATACAACGGGCTTCACCGGGGCGGGGGGTGACAGGGGCGATAAAATAAAATAAAATAAAATAAAATAAAATAAAATAAAATAAAATAAAATAAAATAAAATAAAATAAAATAAAATAAAATAAAATATAAAGACGGTGTTTTGAATCTGCACACGTTTAACGGCCGCAACAGGTGGCTGAGGCGGCCGGTGGGTTTACGGGGAGGGGGGGTCTGCCCAGTGAGCGGGGCTGGAGGAGGTCCCGGCGTCACGCCGGGGCGGAGGGAGCGGCCCGACCGTGCAGGTCCGACCCCTCTCATCCGTCTCCTTCCTCTCTTCTTCCTCCTCCTCCTCCTCGTCCCCCTCCTCCCGGCCGGCGCAGCCAGGGCGGCCGCGCGCGCCTACAAGTCCCGTCATGCCCCGCGCCGTCGCGGCTGTTGGCGTCGCGGCCGCTCGCGCCCCCCCCCCCCCCGCTCCTCCGCCCACTGCCGGCGGCGCAGGCGCAGCGGAGGCGGCGTCCGGGGCAAGTCTCCCTAATGTAAGATGGTGGCCGGGCTGGCAGCGGAGCGCCCCGAGCTCGGAGATCGCCCGGCCCTCGCCTAAAGGTCGCCGCAGGAGCCGCCGCACGTCCCGCCCGCCCGGCCGCTGCCGCACGCCCCGCCTGAGGAGCGCCCGCTGCGATTCCGCCTCCTTCCCCCCCAGCCCCCGCTTCTCCTCGCCCCGTCTCGCTGCTCTCCCCTCCCCACCCTTCTCCCCGCTGCTCCTTCCCCGCACACGCTCGCCAGGCCCGGCCGCCGCTCCGCTCCGCGCCGGGCAACGCAGCGAGGCAGAGCGGCGCCCAGCGCGCGCCGCGCGGGGACGAGGAAGGCGGGTGAGTGCGAGCCGCAGGCCGGGCCGGGCAGGGAGCGGGCAGGGGCCGGGGGCAGCCGGGCCGCTCCGCGCCGCTCGCAGAGCGCCGAGCCTGGGCCGGGACGGCGCAGGCCTCAGCCCGCCCGCCGCGCGCCGGCCCCGGCGGGCGGGCAGCGGCCGCGCCGAGCGCGGAGGCCGCGGCGGAGGCGGCCGCTCCGGGCCGGGCTGCCTCGCGGCGGCGGGGGCGGCGGGGCAGGGAGCTCCCCCGGTCCCCGCCGTGTTTGCGGGCCCGTTTGTGGCCCGGTTCGGGCGGCGGGGGCCGCTGGCCCGCGCTGGGGGCGGGTGCTGGGGAGGGGACGGTGCCCGCCGGGGCCGCCGGCTGTGCCGGCCCGCCGGGCATCGCGGCGTGATTCACTGAGGATTCGCGTGGAAATTTCCTCTCTCTCCCCTTCTTCCTCCTCCCCAAAGCCGGACTCCATTTGTTCTTGTGATTTGCACTTTTTTTTTTCCTGTTCCCTGAGAGAGAGCGTGTGACAAACAGATGGTAAATGGCAGCTTCTTGTTTTCCCTGTTATTTTGGACAGTCCGAGTAACCTCCTGAGACTTGTCTGTCTGTGCAATAATCAATATGTAACTTTCTATCTCCTACTCATAAAATACTCGCAGCTCGTTCCATTTTGTTCCTTAGCAGAGGCAGGTGACACGGCCAGGCAGGGGCTCACATCCTGCCTGCGATGCCTGTGCTAGGGCTCCGAGACCTGCCAGCCTCAAAGTGAGCGGCCCTACAGCGAAAGGGGAGGGAAAATACCCTAGATAATTATCCTAGAATGCTTCGTTATTGTACCTGAAAGGGTTTAATTGTCCATGGCTTGTATATTTGTGTCAGTATGGTAATATCGAATAAGTAGTTCATGGGAGAAGTAATTCTCTTTAGAGCATATGTAAATGTAAGCAGAAACCATTAGCTGGTTAAAGCTGTGGAAACTCTAGGCCTACAGATGTTAGCTTACTCTTACCCAGAAGTTTTAGAAGTTAATGTTGACAAATCACATATTGACTGAGCCTGTGAAGACTTCTAACTTGCTATGCTTTAACTGTCTGTATTTTATTTTAGTTTTAAAGTATCTGGACTCGAGCATCTGTGTATTCTGACTTTGTAGTCGCTTAAGCATGATGACTGGCATTAACTAGAAGACAAACTAGTGCTAAAAGATGAATATGTGGAAGAATGAAATTCCTTCTACTCTCTGTCCCCAGTCTGGAAAAAAAAGTACAGATCCATGAAAAGCAGGGAATAAACTAGCTGCAAGGCTTGAGAGAATCAGTTGTTTCAGGTGGCTTACAAGTACTCAAATATACTTCTAGTTTCTTAAAATCTTTCTAATAATACACTAAGCTTGTGCATAATCTAGGATTCAGATGTGTAGTACCTTAAAATTTTGGGGATCCTGTGTTAGAGTTTCTGTTTTATAAACAAGGTGAATGCATTCAAGTGTTTAGAAATGCTTAGAAATTGAAGTTGGTTGATTTGTAAGCAAAGTTCATCCTAGGGGAAAGCATTATTTTGTAAAGGAGAATATAGTAATAAAGCTCATCTCTGCTTTTAGTTGCATGCTTCTTCAGGTGCCTGTTTATTAGCATTTTAAATGATGACATTTGAAAGGTTCTAACAGTTTTTCTGTCTAGAAAGAAAAGATAGTGAGTGCCTTCCAAAGATAGTGCTCTGTTAAATAATATTCGAATACTTTCTTTTCCCAAAAAGTTTAAGGTCTTCTGTACAACGCCCACAAAATGAAAAGCTTGAGTTAAAGAAGTTGGGGAGATAACACGCATGTGGCTCTTTTATTAAAAATATTCATTAAACAGGTGGTTGTTGTCCTTTGTTGCAGTTGTTCAGGAAAGTTGGAGTATTCTTTGCATGTTAAATGTTTTGAAATTACTCTTGCCAAGATTTTAAGTGTGGGCCCTGAAGGCTTATCTTTGGCACTGCTTTTCAAAATTTTGCCTCTCTTGAAATAATTTCATTTATACCAATAGAATATGTTTTATAATAATGAGTGACTACTAAATGTCTTGTTGTGAAATACTTTTTAGGTCTTGGGCAGCTAAGTTCATCATTCGGGTTCCATGAAGCCTAACAGGCTTACAAGTATTGTGCAAGGAACCTAATCCTACTAGGCCTAGTGAGACCACCAGATGAAGGGTTGTTCAACTCTCATGTGGTGAGTGTGTCCTAGGTCGCGAAAATCACTTGCATAATGTTGCTGGGCTAACTTGAGTAAACGCGTGTTTGAAAGACTACTTAATTTGCCTTGCATTAATGTCCTGAATGTTTTAACTCTTTAAAGATAATGGTGCTTTCTTGCTTTTCACTTGGTACGTCATATCTTTCTACCCGCATTGTCTCATTTTATCAGATGGTAACAGTGTGAAGAGTCAGGGCCCTATGAATATATGTCTGTATGAGACTCTTCTAGTTCCTGGACCATAGTCTGGGAATTTCTTTTCGGAGATTAGTTAACATTTTAATAATTGTAAGCATCTGATAGGTAAAAAGTGAAAGATCTGAGCTTCATCTCAAGTCATGCTAAACCACTTCAGTTTCCAAGCCTAAGCAAGTTATGAAGGCAATGTAAGGATCTAGTAGGGAATTTGACTATAACCTGCTCTGTAAGTGTAAGTATGTAAATACTTTTCCGTTAACTGTTTGGATCAGTTAGATGAGCGTTTTCAGTGAACTTGATTTTGTTCATACCAGAAACTTTGGTCATATCTTTGATTTTGTCACATAGCATTTTTCTTATGCAAGCTCGAACTGACTGAAAAGTCAATCTTTGTGAAGTGTTTTCTTACTTCAGAATCGTATCAGTTTCTACTAACTTAGTGAACATTCAGAACTCATGTCCTTGACTTCTGCCTTTGGCTAGCTTTGTATCTACTAGCAGACTGGCCTCTCCAGCTTACAGAAGTAAACTGCATTTTTTTTTTTTTTTTTTTTAAAAACTAGTGATTTCCACATGGCAGTAAGATCAGGTAATTCTTTATTTTTTTTTCCTACTCTATTCTAGGAATGTGGCACCTATAAGTTATTTCTTTCACTTAGAAAGCACTTCTAAGATACAAACTATTTGGTAAATGTGCATTTAAATGTATTCTTTTATGCACCTGCTTTAAAAACTTGAGGAAGCTTGTATCCAAATTTGGCTGGAGACCACAGGTGAAGAAAATTACATTGCTTTTCATTGCTTCTCTGTATTCTTTAAAAGCTGTATGCTGCATTTTTATTGTCAGGAGAATATTTTTGGATTAATTTCATAATGATTACGCAGTCATTTATGTCTTCTTACTAGGTTGTTCATCTCTTGCTGTTTTTCAACCTGGGGAAGAAGTGGGTTGGGTTCAAGTGTAAAAGGGATTTTGTGCCTTTTAATCACCAATTTAAAATAAAGATGGATGTAGAGAACAAGCCACTGTGCCACTGAACTTGGTGGAAATTGAGCTTAGCTCCTGGCTGAGGCTTGTTCCCACAGTGGTGCTTTTGATTAGTACCTGTTTGCTTGTGAAGCAAGCAGGCAGTATTTGGGCTGACTGAGAGACTTTCCTGCATGCTGTAATCCCAGTGTCGCTTTCTTGTACCTTGATACTATTTTGGGAATACTAGATACCTAAAATGAAGTGGTTTTGCATTGATTGCAATATTACTTTGTTTTTCAGATTGAGGGCCCTGTTGTAGCACAGGTCCTTGAACAGAGTGTCCATCTGGGCTATAAGTTTTTTTTTTATACTCATCTTGGTATAACAGTCTGTGATTCCTGAGAGAAGTTTAATACTTGCAATTGAATGCAAGATTTTGCAATTCTTATTGGCACTAGGAATTTACTTTCTTTAAAAAGACAAAGTATACATGGAAAGCATTTCCCTTTTTTGACTTTAAACTTAAACTAATGAATTCTTCAGAACTTGAACTGAGTCACAGGAACTTTGCAGGAAGACCCCCAAAGTATGGCAGGAGCAATCGAGAATTTACTTCAATTCTTAAGTAGTGCTTTGTCCTTGGAGTTACTTCTCCATGTCTTTGGGCCTTCTCCACAGTGGACTGCATCTCAACTATCTTTTGGACTACTGAGCTCTAATTTCCCTCTTGCTCCCTCAGGAGCAGGGCTGAACAGAAGGCGCATTTACTTTTCCCGGGATGGATGTTGAATGGTTTCTAGATTGCAAGGTTTAATACAGAAACTTGGTAACTAAAAGGTCAGCAACCTTGCTGCGCAAAAAAAAATATGATGCATGGCGTTTTCTATCCTCATGCATGTGAAAGAGTGAGAAGATGGACAGTTTGCCTCAGTGAGCTAATTAGATTCTTTTTATTTGAAAGCAGATTACATGTTGTGTCACGATTTAAGACTTCTATGGATTTCTGTGTAGATTTGATGTGAATCCAACCTGGTTGGTGTATATTAAATTGAAATTACATGACTGGTGGACTTCATGCTTCCTAAAAGCATGAAGTACTCTAGTCGCTGTTGGAATGGTTTTATTGTCTTTATTTCCATTTCTTATTATTTCTTACATTAGCTTAGATTTTTTTAAAAATATGTTTAACTGAATTTGAGCGCAGGAATGAAAGAATTTTATGATACAAATATATGATTAGGAACTTCCTACCTGAGGGAGCTAATGCTGAAAAATTTGATGAAGGTGATGTTCCAGATAGATGAGTAGGTAGTGGTTATTGCTCACAGTTTCTGGTTCGTGATACAGCCAAGAAATCTAAAAAAAAAATGGGATTGGGAAAAACTGCACAGTAACGATCACTGGCTGTGTGGAAGAAGTGCTCAGCTGTCTGTCTTCTCCTGTACCTTCTGCCCGAGCATAATGAATGAAGATAGTCATATGTAGCTGTACCTGTCAGCTCAGGACCTGAAGGTTCACTGTGATCTGCAGAAGTTAGCTTTATCTGTTGAATCATTCCAAAATGGAAACTAAACTTCTCTTTGAAGAGTCACTGCTTATGACTTTTCTCCCTTTTTAATGAGCAAAATCTAGAATCATGCTTCAGCATCTCCTTCATATAAGGTATCCTCCGAGAGTTCCTAAGCTAGCATAAAATTAAAGCCCAAAGTTTCTTATGTCAAATATAGTCATATGGTCAGCTAGCCATATAGTTAATTTAAGTACATTTTCTCCCTCAGTGTAAGTAGTAGGGGGCCTCTAAACTGCTGGAAATGCGTTAAAAACATTAGTGCAAATGAGAGAGAGATCCTGTAAAATTAATGCACTTTGTCCAGTGACTCGGTTTTGCTGCAGTTTACCAGAAAGCTCCCTCATCTGAAGTAGCTCCCTTGTATGTGTTTCTGTTTTTTTTTGTTGTCGTTTTTTTGTTTGTTTGTTTGCATGTTGAATCCTCTTTACTAACCAGCAAAGTTTTGCTTTTATAAAACCTCTTCCTACATTAAGGGTCAAGGAATTTATAACTGAAGAACAGTGTCTGAGAAATTATAGCTGCTTCTTGTCCTCAAAAGCTGCTTTGCTAATACTTCAATTTAGGATAGCATATGTTTAACATATTAATGTTGCGGCTTCAGAGTTAGTGGTGAACTGGTTCTAGAACATCAGCTTGCAAATTTGAACCTGGAGAATGATCACTTGTTTTCTTGTATACAACATCTAGTGCAATTTGAAAATATGGAGGAATAAGTGGGGAATTTAAGGAAATACTGTCTCTTACAGTAATCATCAAGCTGTCTTCTGCTCACCTCAGGAATTGAGCCCCTGGGGATGGGCAGCCTTATGCTTTGTGTGAGAACTACTGTTCTGGTTATGACTTTAGGAATGCTTACAACACAGTGGAGCTTGGTAAGAACTGGCCAGGATGACTGTTTACCTCTTCAGCAGTTAGGCACCTAACTTCAGCCAGAAACTGCTCAGAACTGATTCTCTAGGCTGTAGTGTTTTCCTCTGGCTAGTTATAGTACTGTAGTCAGCTGTCCTTAAGAAATGAGCTGCTTTTTGGTTGAGAGAAACAACCAGCTGCCATTTCCACTGTATTCAGAACATACCAACTCAAAGAATGGCAAAGGCAATCTCAGGAGAGGCTCAGTGCAGCATTATTTGATAGTGCTAGTGTGGTTTGTTTGTGTGTTCTCCCTGAGACTTATATTGGCTGCAGGAGAGACTCTAAAATATAGCACAAAAAATAAGAGGGATTCTGTCACTACCATTTTGGTTTTGCTAAATACGAAGTCATGTATCAAAGAGCATCTTCTCAATCTGAGCAGTTATCAACACAAATGCTTGTGAGGCTTCCTTAATGTTGCATGGTTTTTAAAACAAAAGAAGATCTTAGATCTGATAGCCAGGGCTCCATTCTTTCAAGCCAGTCACTTGAATCTCATATGGCTTCTGGTTAGTCTGAAGAAACTACGCGTGGCTCCTGCTGATCAGTAAGAAACTTAGTGCTATCCACTATTAGCATAAGTGTTGTAGCTTTACTCAGTGTTTTCCTGTTTTGTTGTTTTATTGTGTTGTTTTAGGATATGGTGGGGAAATGAATTTGCAGTGAACTTTTTTTAATAGTGTGCATCTATCATAGTCTAGCAGATTCTGTGTCTTTGATTTAATTTAACACTGTGCATCTTTTTAGTGACTCCATAAAATTACCTACTTGGTTTCCACATACTTAAGGTAGTAGTGGAAGGAATTTATTTAAATTCATTATACACCCTATTTTAGTTTGTGGAAACATATATTCTGATGCATGCTCTAGTTTTGGATAACTTACTGGATTGTTCCTTACTAGAATATTAGATTATTTTTCCCTTTCCGTGCAGCCTTTTTTGAAAGATGACCCAGAAAACTATTTCCGCAGGATATTTTGTAATGCTCTTTCTCTTTAAGGTAATTGTTTTGTATATGACTGTCTCCAAAATTTGTGCATTGTACAATATCTTGGATATTGTTAAGCAGTTGCATGTTCTCCTCCTGAAGGAGATAAAGGTGCTTCCCTGAATGCAGTCCTGGCCTTCCTTGACCTTGTTGTGTAGTAACAAACATGCATTTTTCTGATCAGCCTTGTAGCTTGTGTGCAAGGTGTGGGAGGTGGGATTTGTGATCTGAGTAAACGCACAAAACGGCTACCTGCTGAATTTCTCATAGTCACATAGAGTAAGCAATATAAAGATTCTTCCATCTTCTGAAGTTTTCCTGTGCTTCAAGTTAAACATGCAGATGGCTAAATGAGTCCTTTACTCAGCAGGAATAAATGTGAAAGAGGTCATGGAACAGTAGTGATGGCCTTTTATGAGTTTACTGTTTTGTGTGTGTGTGTTTTTTTTTTTTTTTTTTTTTTTTTCCCCTCAGGTACAGAACATGTCTGTGATTCACAGCAGAGGTTGCAGCATAATTTTAATCAGTTTTGAGACTTGAGGACGTGCAAGTAGCCTTGTTATTGCTAACCTGTGAATTCTCACAGCTTTGTCCTATCAGCAATGCAACCTTCATTTGAAGGCAGTGATACAAGATCCTTATCTGGAGTCTGTGAACTCTCCTGTTTAGTCATAATAAATACCAGCTTTTGAATAATTTAAGGTCATCCCTAATTTCTGTCCCATAGAACTTAGCTCACTGTGATGTGACTCGTACCCTTGGGACAGCTTCTGATTTTAATTTCAACCTTTTGCCTCATTTGTGTAGATTTTGGAATTTTTTCATCCTTATTTCTCTTTTATCAAAGCTTACTGTATGTCAGCTATAGCTGATAATTTCTGAGAGTTGTTGCCTGAGATGCTTAGGCATCTGAGTTTTGTTTCATACTGTTTTTTTTTAATGGTGACAATCTTGTAGGCTTAAACTCACTAAGTTAAGTGTAATCTACCACTTTCTGAAAAGTACATTCTATGGAGAACTGTGGTATGTGTTGAAGTTGAAGGCTAGGAGTAGGATGACTACTTATGAAATAATTTTTTCTGAAATTCCACATTTTTCTCCTCCTTTCCCTAGCAATGTTTGCACAGTGCAAAATTCTGAAATATAAGCCAGGGAAAAGTGAGCACAGGGAATAGGTTTTTCATTATTGCTGTTCTGTGTAAGTCTTTGAGAGGCTTTTAGTTCTACATTTTGGGGCTTTTTTTCCCTCACAAAATAAAACTCTAGGATTTTTTTTGGCTTCTTAAGAAAAAACAAAAACAGAAAAAAAAACTGTGACTGCAACTGCAATGAGGTGGACATTTGTACTCATTACTATTGACTAAAACTCATTGGTGACTCTTTTCAAAGATGCATCCTACTTTTGTCCATTCCTTGATCAGATATAAGCACAATACTCTTAAATTTTCCATACTAAAATCCAACTTTGAGCCAGTGATGTTTTTTCTCAACCAATACCTGATAATTGATTTTTGTTTCGATGTTACATTTTGATTGAACATGCTTGTATTTTATCCAACTCACTTCTCTACATTGCTAGAAATATTTATTTCATTGTCTTGAATTAATTTGTTAGTAGAATTTTTAGATTTTTAGAAAAGCTTTGTCGTTGACAGTTTCAGCCTAAAATGAGCTGAGTCAAAGGCTTAATTTCCAAATGCTTCTGGAAAGAGCCATCGGGCTTTGCAGTCAATAGCTGCAGGGGCTAATACTTGAAAGTTGCATGTGCACCCTTAAATATCAAGTATAGGCACCTAAGTATAAGTTTATAAATCTAAGAAAAAAATAGGCCTTTATATGTTCTACTGTTACTTTTTAGACGCTTAAATATAAGCACTGAGGCCATTATATTCAAATGAGAGGTTTTTAGGTTTCGGAATTGTTTAGCCATAATTATGTTTTGGTACCAAATACTCTAAATTCAGGCTGTGGTCTGTGGTTCAAACACATTGTAACTCCTATATTCAATAGATCTATTCCATTGGGTAAAGTTAGGTACTATTTAAATGCTCATAGGATTGAGGCCTTAACTTTTAGTATTTTGTTTTCTGCCTTGAGCGCTGTATAAATTCAAATCAGTTCTAATACATTACTGTGTTGCCTTAGGTTTAAAGAGAAAATACGAGCAAGTTAGTTATTCATCTAATATTATTGTATCTCAAATTGGAAAGTGTTCTTTGCCTGTGGCTTAAAAACCAACTTGGCTACTCTTCTGTGGTGAGAGGGAATTATTCTCATTTTTTGCAAAAGTCAAGTTTTTCTTGCGTTCTCATACGGCTGTAGAGACGTTGTGTGTGTGTGAATGGCTGAGACTGAATCTGCGAACAATTGTGATGCTGTTTCTTGGGTTTTTAGAACAAGGTTGAAGATGCTGGCCAGTTCTTCTCCTACTCTGCAATCCTTGTCAACTCCTCAAGAATTGGAGACTAAGTTTTTAAGCAGATGCAGGGACTTTTTTTTGTAGGAACTAAAAATAGAGGCTGAATGAGGAATACAAACATTTCTCTGATTTATTTGCTCCCTGTCAGCTAGGGATGACAGTGAGGAGGTGAGTTTTCCAGGTGAGTTATCATTCTTTCATGATAACGTAGCATCACTGCTAGCTTTGGCATCTGCAGCCCTCCTCATTCCTCTGAGAAAGGAGGTGGTGAGGATGGAGTCTAAGCTATTACTTACATATTTGAAGTAAGTTTTAGGGTGCTAGCTAGTTGTTATGAACTACCCTGTGTTTAACAATTTCTTATTCTACTTGCTTTACTTAAAAGTGAATGTCCAGATGGAGTAGAGGAGGCCCCTGGCAGGAGGAGGAAGTGATAGGAACTTTGTGGTACCTATGAGAGGGTTTTATTGCCAAGACTTCTATAACTGTGCCACATAGGAGGAGAAGACACAATAGACATAAATTAAAATGATTCGATGCAAGAAGGACCTTCTTCACCTTAGAGATAGTCACTGTGACAGGTTACTAGAAGAAGTTCTTTGGCTCCTTGGAGGTTTTGATCCTCCACCTGGATAAAACCCTAAGGAACTGGATCAAAGATGACTCTGGAGTAGGAGGTTGACTAAACTCTTGAGATCCTTATTAGCTTGAATTGTTCTGTAATTCTGTAGCACAAACTTAACTTCATATTCACAGTGTTGAAGATGAAATTTATCCTTGTCAAAGGTTGGTTCTGGGCCTGTATATAGAAATACTTTCTGCCTTAATGCAGAAAGTTCAGTGGAGGAAAAATAACACAACTCCTTGAAGTTAAACACTCAGGCTCCTGGGCGTCATACAGAGTGTTGCTCTATGGATTTTTTTTTCTTTAAATTTGGACCGACTGCTTTTTATATTAAAATAAAAAATAATCAGTGGAATTCTCGGAAGCAAGTTAACTTTTTTGTACACTGTCCATGGTACTGCAGGTAAATTTTCTGCCTTTCAATAACTATAGCAAATCTGAGAATGTGTTAGGATAAAAATTTTAGTATTGGAATTGGCCTAGTAGTTTGTTTTTGTTTTTAAGAATTTTTCATATGTACTTTGGGCAAGATACTCATGTTCAAAGCCTCAGGAACAACAGCAGAGCTGTATCTGGTTCGATACTAGTTATTGTAACTGTGTCTCAACATAAAGCCTGAGAAACTGAGCAGGCTTGATGTCTGTTGCCTAAAAGTACATTTTTATAGGAGGTAATCCAGAGCAACTTTTGCAGCTTGCTAGTACAGGGACGTGATTTGACTTGTGGCAAAATTTAAAGTCTCAATTTTCTCTTAAAGTAAAATGCTTGGGTAGCTTGCTGTTGATCAGCAGGGTTATGTATAACCTGAATAATAATAATAATAATAATAATAATAATAAAAAGCTGCTGTTGAATATTATTGTGGTAGTGCGAGTTTCTCAGTGTCCCCTGTGAGACTGCAGAGGATGAAAGAAATCTGATTCTAACACCTGAAAGTCATTTTCTTTTGGTTTGTGCTGTGCCTGATGTTGTTATTCATCCTATTTTTCCCTAGATTTTACAGTTATTCTTTCTCAAAACGGGTAATTTGGGGTGATTTAAGAAAGTGTTTTTAAACAAATCCTTTGTTATGTTAGAATAGCTGTTAGATGAGCCTCAAGGATACAATTTTTTTTAGAGTCTTGTTTACTTCTATTTGTGTTAAGAACAAAGCACAGGACAGTAGCTGCTCTTCACTCTTTTGGCTCAGTCTTGTGATAGCATAGTGGACCTTGTGGCTAGAATGAGTTATGTACTAATGAACTAAAGGGGATAATTGTAAAACATCCCCTATCCTTATAAGATGCCATAAAGTGTGTTAGAGGAATTTCAGTACACAGCAGTATCATTTGAAAGTGCTTCATCAGACACCTACAGCACAGTTAATATAACCATGCAAGTGTGCCTGAATTCTGGCATGTAGGAATGAGAAGACAGTTCATTCTTAAGGCTGACCTTGGTTTGGCTTCTCTGCACAACTGGTAATTTAGTGTGGTGTGGGGAAATAGGGCTAGTGTGGATACTGGACTCTGGCTGACAGATGTAATAAGTGCTTTACATATCTTGGTCACCACTAACCCTGATCTGAGTACAAGCTAAAAGGTCAAAGTTCTTAAATATTCAGTGACTACTGGAAGTAAGTTCTGCAAGCAACATAATTTTGGCTTTCTGCTCTAAACAAAGCTTGGAAGACTAGATTTTGAGCTAAGGATGTTCAATATTGCCAATAAGCATTCACTTTTTTTTTTATTATTATTTGAATTTCTCTCCTATATAACCTGACAGTGAACAATATTGGCCCTTTGACTCTTACTGGATATATTAAAATAAATTTGAAATAATGTTGTAATAACATTGTCATTCTGTGTCTAAGGTTGCAAGTATGTTTAGTCAGAGTAAATTTTCTTTGAAGAATAGAAGTGGGGAAGCTGCTTATGCCATTTAAGCATTTCTAAATCATAATAATTGGGAGATATTTTTCAGAACAATTCTTACAGTATATAAAATTCCTTTTTAAGACTAGGAGGGAGTGGTTTAAGATTTTAATGTATTTCATGGACAGAAGTAAACTTCTAAGCATTTTAAACTTAAGTTTGTGTTATTTGATATATTTCTTGGTGAAGCACATATAGCAACAAATTGTAATAATCCAAGCTTGCAGTTTAGCATAAAACATTTGAACATTATTTACATATCCATACATAATGGATTTTGCCACTTATACCCCATATTTTTTAGATGTCTGAGCAAAGACAAAATGTCAAACTTGGAAACATTTTTAAGCAGGAACCAATATAGCAGAGAAGTTCCCCAACTGTGGGACTGCTTGTTATGGCCACCATGGGATGATATGATATTCAGATGGTATCTGAAACTTCAAGGATTTTTGTTTCCCTTCAGTCTCATGCAAGATATTTGTTCAGATATAGTATGCTGAAGGGTGTGTTTTTCTCATACCCTGTCTGAAAATATTTGAGTGTCTAGTGTATTTTGCAGTAGTATCATGAAAGACAGACCCCACTCCATCAAACTAGCTGTTAACTTTCCTCGGTTAGGCCATAGCAAACCTCAATCAACTTGCTTTCTGAATGGCTGTGCTTCTCTTCTCTTTCTCGGAGGGCAAAGGAGTTTAAACTGTAATTCTTACATTTTTTGAGAGAGGTTTTAAAGTGAGCTTCTATTCTGTTTTGGTAATTTAAAAACTGACATTGGAGACTGCTACCAGTGAGGCTTGATAGAGAGGCAGTGTTTTGCTGTTAGACAAGTGTACTAATTTCTTGTACGTTTTGGCCTAATAAAAGGTCGTTTTGGCCTACAAACCTTATTTATGCCTTTTAAACTGTTGTGGCTGCTTTGGAGTAGAGTCCAGGAGCATGTGTGAACTATGAGAACTTGGCTTCTGTGCCTTTGCTGGCAGCCTCAGGACTCCTCAGAGGAATACAGCACTATAAGGAAGGTGCACGTCATCTTTCCCTGCTTCTTATCTTGTGGCCATCGTACATCCTGAGCTTTCCGAAAAGCTGCTATATGTTTGTGCCTGTAGTGTCTTTACATTATGTTCAGGCGTAACCAAGTGGCTTGTGGTTTCAAGTGGAAAACCTTAATTCTGGCAAGTGCTTCCATAAGGTGACCTTTCAAGTGAAATCCATGATCTTAATCCGGAGAAAGTATTCTGTGTGCTCTAGCATTTTTAGTCTTATTTATAGCCATGTGTCTCGGGGAAGGAAAAACTGGGGTGGTAAATGCCCTTTAATAGTGCTTGGAACATTTCTCGGGCTTTCGGTACTTTCATGTAAAAGTCAAGATACTAAATTGCAGTTTTTACTGAAATACCACTTTTGGAAGTAGCACTTTACCTTGGGACGTTTGGAAGGGAGGAGTGAAAGTGTGAATTCTGTGTGTAGCCACCTTGAAGCTCTTTTGTGGAAAAGCCAGATAGATTGGCAGCTGCTGTAATCCTGAGGAAAGAGCAGCAGGAAGAATGACTCTGCTGATGACATCTTAGACTTTCTTTCTCCCGGGAGAGATTCTTTTTTCTGCTGCTTTATTTCTTGGGGTTTCTTCTCCCGCCCCTCTTCCCCCAGTGAGCTTTTTCCTTTCTCAGTGTCTGAGAATTGAGATGGGAAGTTACGACGGCCACAGGAGTGTTTCCTGCCTTCGGCAGGTGTGCCCTTTGTATAAGGGCTGGCAGTCCGAGGGGTTCTAGCCTCTGTGGGGAATGTCGGTGTAGCTGAGACATGCATATGTAATAAAGTTTCCCTAACCAGAATGGAATGGGGGGAAGCAAGCCACCAAAAAACCCAGTAAAACAAAGCTGCTCTGTATTCAGCCTTTTTGTCAGCCTCTAGCTCATTATTGCTGTGTTAATTCAGGCTGGGCTACATTTTTTTTTGTCTCTGCATTTTGTCAGTCAAAACTCATGATAACCTCCAATGTACTTGTCCGTGTGTACAGTAATAATCACAAGTCTCTCCTACTGTAGTGCCATGGTGGAAAAAAACTTAATCTGCTTCTCATAGTTCAATTCTTCTGTAGCGATGTATTAGAAGTTTTGTGTTGCCTTGAGTCCGGAGAGCAAATATACTTGGTTGTATTCATTGCTGTGGTCTGTCCGCACATTTCTTGTCCTTTGCTGTATAGATCTGGCCCTTATGTCTTGGTTATTAAAAGAATGTGGGATATGTAGGTAGCCTATTGCTAGTAAGGTGCCTGCGGTACTTGCTGGGAAGTGGGTAACCTGGGATTCATGTCCCTGAATAACTTGAAGCCCACCAGGAAAGATACACTATGGGACTCAAAAATTGTAGAGAAAAACCTTTTTAAAACCCAGAGATTAAACCTTTGGCATGGGACTTAGCGTCATCTTGAAAGTGGATGTTCCCAACAGAGAGCAAAACCACTCAACTTCTCACACTGTGATGTTGGAATGCTAATGAGGGTTTTCTGGTTGCTCTTTAAAACACTTAATTACTATTCAGCACCTTGCAGATGAGGTCTAAACCACATTGTAAAGTTGTTGTTATGGGTTTGTAATCACACACTATCCCACACAAAAGTGGCATGGTGTGATGACCCATAGCTTTATTCTTATTTCTGCAAACAAATTCCAAGTGCAACTTCTGAGGTTTTGAAACTAATTCCAGAAGACTTTTTTTTTTTTTTTCCTCTCTTCTTCATCAAGTGGAACTACATGCTCTGAGGAAGCAAATGCATCATGTCAGAGACCAGATAATGCTGTCTGCCTGGTAGTTATAATACACCCAGTAAACACAAATGTATGAAGCACGTATCAGTAATTCGTTCCAATTTCATTATTACTATGCTTCTAGATACCGTGAGCATAGAAATTATGAATATTAAAATAATAGACTGAGTAGATTACTGTTCTTTTTGAATGCAGCTGCTGAGTTGATTTGAGTTTATTTGCATTTTAATATTTCAAATACCTTGAACAGCAGGGGTATGTGGCTGTTTATAATCACCAGGTACGTAGGCCATTTTCTGTTTTCAAAATCGGTTTTACAAATTACTTTCTTGTAAGCTAGCATGACTTGTTCTTATGAGAATTGGTTTTAGGGTGTATGCACTTGACGCTGTAATTATGTCAAAAATTCAAAGATTGGAAGACTTTGTGTGGAACTTCTTACTGAAACAAAAAGGGTGTAGTATGGTTGCAAATGGTTGAGCTCTGAGACCAGAGGAAAAGATCTGACAACAGCAAATCCAAATATGGTATCACGGCAAATGAAAATCCAGCAATTCTGTATCATCCTTGTCATCTTGGTCGCCTTATATATGTATTCGGACTTATAGCAAATAGCTCTGTCCAAAGTAGCGCCTGTACTTAGCCAGTATAACTAAAGGCATAAGGAAAAGCAGAACTGTAACCACTTCTTAGTTCCACATGTCTTGAACTCGGTACTCTTCATCAGATGTGTCTGTTAAGTGTCTACTTTCAGAGCAGTTTCAGCTATTTCTTTAGAATATATTGCTCATTTGGAGTGAAGCACCCAAAACTTGCTGTTTTTTATTTTTAAATCCTCAAGACCTTTACTTTTATTTCTTGAGACTCATTTAAGACCTGCTTAGAAACATTTTGTTAGAACTTCTTTAGAAGTATTATGAGAGCCTCTCTTGGCTTCTTCCAAGGCCAGTGCCTTTAAAGAAAAAGAGACATTTTACTTAAATTTGGTTTGGTTTGACATTCTGGTAAGTGAGATGTTCTTCCTGCATTTGATTTTCTAGAACCTGTTACTTCGAAACTTCTTCTAAATCTCTGGTCTTGACCTTATCTAGAAGGGACCGTGGTGTTTTTGGCAGTATTTTGCAGTGAGTCTTTTGATCATCTCTGTACTTGCCATGCAGAGTCTGGCACTGAAAGTTACTAGGGGGGCGATGGGGAGGCTTGGAGCCAATATGAGGATAAAGTATGAGAAAATTCTTTCTTGATTGGAGTGGAGATGACATGAACATATCTAGTGTTGTAACAAACATCTGTTACCAGTGGAAGGCAGCAGTGTGTCATCTTGTGCTTCTTCCCATGGGATAGTTTTCAGGAGGAGCTATAACTTTTCAAAGAAGTCGTCATGATGGTGCCTAGTCCTCTTGCTCTAGATATAACAATCATGGCACTTGCCACTTCTGAGAATTCTTCTTCTAGGTTCAAGTGCCAGTTGCTTCAGTAATAGTGGGTGTATTGAATGACCACTGAGACTTTTCTTTATAAGGAAGTCTTTTCCTCCTTTGCTCTTGAAGACCTGTACATCATTCCTTCAGGGAAAACCCAGATTTTCTTTCATTGTGAGGTGCAGTACGTTAGCAGAGTGCTAGATGTCAGCTTTGTTATTAGCAGCAACCCTCTAAGCTCCCCTGTTCATGGGGAGACCAGACCCTCTGTAAGAGAGAGACCAAAGACAAGATATTCTGTCTCCTTTAAAGCAGTGGTTGAGCATTTTATAAATGACTTCTGTAAAACCAGCTGGAAGCAGCATAGTATGCAGGGTAATACACCTGACTTACAAGGTCTGGCGTCGGTTTCACAGGGAGGCACTGCATCCATGGGGGGGGCAAGGAAATGGCTTGCAATAGACCTGAGCTTGACTTAAGGTGGTGTTTCGATGTTGGTGCTAATGGGCAGCCTCTTGCATGTAAACTTCCTTTAACTTCCTTTCTGAGCCCTAAACTATTACTAGAGATGGTTTTGAAATGTAAGTAATTAGTTTTCTTCCCAGAAGCCTTGGCCAAGGTAAAAATACCTGGATTGGAGTTCTTGATTATTTTGTCCAGCTGAGAGGATGTCATCTCTGGCTCTGAGGATGCTTCAGCCCTCTGTCTAGTGGGAGTCTTGGTGTGTTAAGATTTGCTACCATGTGGCAAACAGGGATCCTTCTGGAGCCTCTTCACTTTGGCTTTGTGTGGCCTTCCTGCTCTATAGGACGTGTGCAAGAGAAAGCCATACCCGTAGGTCTCAGCTGCGAAACAGAGATCTCTAGGCTGCAATCTCTTGGTTTCACGGCTGATCTTTAGTCGCCATTCAGATAACTGTCCTATGTCTCCTTTGGAGAGATCTGTTTGCTAATGAGAAGGGACAACACCTCTGTGCACGAAGTCAAAAGACAGTTCTTCGAACAAAGGCAATATGAGGTCATGAAATAAGGATTTTTTTTTTCTTCCTCCTGGTGGCTTGGGTATCAGTTGTGTCTTGCACCTAGGAGTTGTGCCTTGAGCTATAGGAGATTCGGAGGTCTGAAGTACTTGGGTGAGACGGTTAGGGACATTGCTGCATCAAGAAGCAAAGTCTTGTCTATGGCAATGAATGTACAAAACAGAAATGGTATGGTGGCCAACAGCCACTTTCAAAGGGATAGTACAGCAGGAAAGTCGGGCTCTTCCATGAATACTGAAGGCTTGGAGCTGTGTTACAACATTTAATGGAGTGCTCTTCAGGGAGTACCATACACAGCTCTCCATTCCTCCTTTAAGAGTGGATGAAGTCGACTCCTAAACTAATCTTTTTATCAAATACTGGGAGTCCAGAAAAGCCCACTAAGGGACAGTGTGTGAGTGCTATAGCTAAGAGTTTTTTCGCTCTAAGACCAACTTTTTTCGCTGTAAGACCAAGTCAGAAACTCTTTTCCCCAGACTTGTTTGCGCTGAATCTTAAAGGCTTGTGACTGAAAGCAGCAATAGACAGTTGTGAATTTGAGGAATTCAGGTGGTACCGGTAGTGTGAAAGCAGAAGCAGTTGTGTGATTACTTGAAAGATGCGGAGTTCTGTAACACTAAATTCTTACTGTCTTCTCATAGACACTCCTTCCTGATCAGAATCAGGTAATACTTTCTGAGCAGTTCAACATGATTTCCTGATGCACTTTTGTAAAGAGATACACAATTTTGGTGTATGCATCTATTGCTTGGCTAACTGCTTGCTTCAGGAGAGCTTACAAAATTATGGAGGGGATTGCGCTGATAGCTTTTCCTGTCTTAAGTCAAACTTTGAAGTCTTTATACTGTGCTGCTTATAGAATGCATTTCTTGTGCTTGACAGGTAGTATATAAGTAACTGCATAGACTTCTGATTGTTGAATTTGTCAAGTCATAGTCATTGTAAAATGATTTTGTAAAAATGAAAGTTGGCTCTAGAGACAGGTAATAAAGATGATACTATTAGGCTTTCTGGTAATACTCTCTATGCCCACGTACTTCCCCAGCACGGAAAGATTTTAGACTGGCAACTTCTTTGATGATTTTTTTTTGTGCCTTGCAACATTTGATATGCTCATGTCACACTGCTGCTTCCGCCCCAGTTGTTTTGTCTAATGACTTTCTTCAACTCTCCTTAAAATTTGTCATGTGCTACCTCTGACAGCAAGAAGTTCCGCAGTTTAAGTGGGCGTTATGGGATATAAGTGTTCTGATGTCTATTTAAAATTTCTGTTTGTTTATTTTTCTTAATGTATGTTCTCAATTTTGCTTTTCCATTTCACCAGCAGTGGGAAGGACTTGTCCTATAGGTACTCTGTCTGCTTTTTCCAGTGAGCCAGTGTCTTGTTTCTCCCGATACTTTGGTATTTCTTTTTATCCTTCTAGTCCTTTTTGTGTGTGGTGAGAGCAAGAGGGGAATTGCAGAGGTGTGTTCCCTATAGGAAGTAGGTGAACTTGAACAGTGGCTGCTGCTGCTGCTTTCCTAACAATTCCTTGTGTTTTGTTTGGCCTCTGAATGCTACTGATTCCTGAGCTGACATGGCAGTGCATAGTTGTTGACGGCTTAGGAGACCTTGTTCCTCAATGTTAATTCCTAGTTTGCCACATCAGTGTGTATGCTGATTTTGATCAGCTGCCTCTTGGTTTCGTCACCTTGCATTTAGCAATGTTGTATTTCATGCTGTTTTATCATTGTATTATCAGTATTGCGTGAGATTGTTCACCTTTCTGTGCCTGTCTTTTGTCTTCAGAGACACTGAGTTCTGTGGTGTGCTCATCTTTAGCTACTTCCTCTTAATTTTCTTTCTCGATTGCAAACAAGTGTAGTGACCTTCTCTGATACGAGGGAGTCATATGGAAATCCCACAAATGCTTTCTCTGCTTGATCTCCAGCCCTTCACAATCAGCTCTTAATCTGAGAGAGGAAACTGCTTTAGGGACAGCTCGATTTCTTCAGAGCTTCATTGAACCCTATTGAAAGCCTATGGGAATAATTTTGTTTCCTTCTTAAATTTCCAGTCCACATGCTCTGATCCTCTCCAGAAATTACTCATGGGGAATGACTTGTCTTTCCAGAAGCAGGGGAGGACTTTTCTCCTGTTTTATTCTGTCCTCCTGCTGACTCTCTACTTTTAACTAGTGTGACCATAGGACTTGATCACAGACTAAACCTTGGAAAGCTGCAGGCTGTGCATCACTTATTCACACCTGGAGAAAATAAAGCATTTCTGTTTAGGATGCTTAATATCTGGCTGAAAGCTGAATCATTTACAATACTGCAGGTACATCTATACTGCTGATTCTGTAAACCCAGTAGGAGACGACGCAGAGAAATTGAGATAGTTTTCCTCTGAAATATTTTGAATGCTCTTCTAGCTGATACTTTTCATCTCTCATAATGAAAAAAAAAAAAAAAGAGTATGCAAAGTTCCTTTCTAAAGTTTCTTTTTTACCTATCAACTTCTGTTCTTAAATTTTTGTTCCTGCGGAGCATTAAAGAGCATCTGTGCAAACTCTTTTGCAAAGAAGCCTGAGGTTTTAGCTCATGGGGTAGTGGCTGTGCACCTCTTATGGCCCCAACATGTTTTTGCCCTATCCTAGTGATCATAAACTTCGTGAAAGTAAACTTGCAAATAAGTTTATTTTTAAACCTGTAGGGGAAAGACCTAGTCAAATGCTTAAGCTACATGGGATTTAAAATAATTTGAAATTAGTTTTTCTGCTCGGAGTTAAGAAAGGGATTTATCTTTCCTTTTTTCTTCCATTCCACCAAGTAAAGCTAGTATTAAAGAGCATAGGTTATCAGAAAAAGATATCTTTTGAAGTCTGTAGAAACTTTAAGGTCCTGCAGATATTTTATCTGTATCATTTAGACTATTCTGGCTCTCACTGCTCTTGGAGTTGTGTGGAGACTTCAGTGCCTCATGGCATCCAGTAGGACACTGAATTGTCAAGAATAAAAGTTGCAGCCTGGAGAATCAGAAGATGATTGAGGTCTTTCAGTGTCCATATAATTTCATGGCAAAATGAAGATCAAGAATTATTCCCTTTTATTTTTTTCTAAAATTAGGGTTTTAAAGTACTGGACTTAGGTAATACCAATACTTGGGTAATTAATACCAGGACAGAAGGTAAGCATTCACATGTATGCTTCACAGGTTCTGGCCAGAGAAATACGAAGAAGCAGAGGTTTATTTCATTCATATATAAAGACATGTGTATGTATTATATACGCATTTTTATATACAGGCATAGAATATGTGTATATACATATTTATGTGTATATATGGCTCGAAGTCAGTTTAACACACATTGCAAGGTAAGATCGATGATTCTGACAAATCTACTTATGTGGTAGCAAGCAGTAATCCCGTGAAGTGTGCAGACATCCAAGCTGCTGTTACTGCTCCTTGACTGCTTGATTTCAGATTTCAGACTGCTTCTGATTTTGAGGCACTGTCTTTAAGGAATTTGAAAGAAAGAGAGATACAATTATTGTAATACACTAAGGGAAAATACCAGCTGAGAGCGTAAGACTGCTCCCTGTAGTGCCATATGTGGCTGTCGATTTATTAATCGATATGTCATACAGAATCCTTCATGCCAGTTCCCTGTTCTCTGGTATCAGCTGCCAGTGAGTTTCAAGATGGAGCAGTGGGCACAGAGCAGTGCCTGAGCCTCAGCAATGGGGTTTTGTTCTTCTGAACTCAGTGCTTTGCATTTATTACTGGAGATGAACAGACGCACTCAAGCTGGAATCACTGCTCATCCTATAGAGGAGCTGCATAAGGCTTTTTCTGTGCGGATTTCTCCATTCTGGACTACTTCTGGTGCTTTCACCCTAGTCCAACCAAACTAAGTCCATATATGTGTTCTTGTGCAGAGTATGGAAAAATATGAGAAGCCTAATATTGTTAAGAAAACAATAATTAGTATGAGGTTCATATCAGTTGTTTAAAATTGGGTGCTTGAAAACCATATAATAGATCTGTCAGTATATGGTACTTAAAGGTCAAGTTTTTGTCTTCTCTTGACAGTGTTGAACAACTACCAGAACTGCAAAGATGGGCAGAAAGCAAACCAATATTATGTAGTCTATAACCATATTCATGGAGGTCACTTCTAACAAGTTTTACATGCAAGCATAAGGAGCTTTGATCAGAGTTATTTAAAGGTGTTGTCTCTTCAGATTCACTCGAGTATTGCTGGGTGTCTGCACATAAGCTTTTCTGATTTCAAGGATGCTACAGAATAGAGTGGTAAGATTGTCACTGATGTTGGCTGGATCATCCATACCTTATTTCTGAAGTTATAAGTTGTGTTGTTAAGCTTCAGAGTGACTAATTCGGTCTTATTTGTGTCTTGCTAATATTGAAGAAGGATGACCTAGTACTCTGATTTACATTTCACTTCCTTTCCAGCACTTCACTTTCTGTGTCAAACGCCTGAAGCAGATTGTGGAATTAAGAGTTATGTTCAAGGGACTTTTCAGCTGGAGACAAGGGGTGGAAAACCCAGCATTTCTGCCAAATTTTGCATAAGCAGAAAACTTCCTGTCTTCAGTCTTAAGGTGTTGATATGACTGGCCTGCTTTTTTATTTTGCTATCAGTTAGTATTGCTGTGACAACTGATTGATGTGAAAGAATTGAGGAATTTAGATGGCTTCTCTGAGGTATTTAGAAAGTAGAGACAAACTATGGTCTATGATCATCCAGTTTTCAATCTTAAACCTACCTTCTGCAAGTCATTTTGGCAGTTCTTATCTACTAACTGAATATGTGTGTATCTTTATATATGTGTGTGTGTATATATATATATATGTACAGTGCTGCTAATAGGTGCATGCAGCTCTGATGTGATCAGTTTTATCCCCTTCTTCCCCTTCTTCTCCCCAGCTTCAATTTTTAATGTTGGATATCATCTTCAAGATTCCTTCTGAAGCACATGTGTTTAAATGCTGGCTTCTCTTGGCTTAAGAACAAAACATACCACTGAACTTGAGATTTTGGGGTATCTGAGTTTCATGGAAACTCAAAGAGGGAAAATGTGTGCTGTAGTTAAGGTTGCATTTCACTTAGCTATGCTTTCAGTAGAAGGCCTAGTCTCCAAGCTGCTGCTTCAGAGGCAAATAACAGATAATAGGTATGCTAATAAATATTTATCTACTAAGTACTCAAAATCTCTGGGCATCTGTTTGCAGGGGGGTCTAGCTAAAAATTCTTTTTCCACTGAATATGAGAACTGATGAACAGAATGCAGGTTTTGATACTGCATAGTGCAACTATATTAGTTTTTGAATGCAGCTGGACATGCAAAGTAGGGTTTCTAAAGCGGTCTTGTTGTTGCTGCACCTTGAAAATGCAAAGAGTGAGTCAAAGCTGAGCTGCCCTTCACTGAAGGCTTTGTTAAAATCCCACGTGTTTCCTCTAAGCATTCTGTGTTGGTGTTCCGTGCCTGAGTGAGCTGCAAGAGTAACATCGCTGAAGTATGGGCATCCTTTCACGTTAATACCAGCTGTGATATAAAGCTTATGTGAACTAGTGCAGCTGGAGTTCATGTTAAAAAAAAAAAAACAAAACAAACAAAAAACTTCTGTAAATCATCCAGAAGATAATGGCTGCAGGCAGAGTATTGCAAAATGTGGATTACATTCAAATACAGTCTTGCCTCCATAGGTGGGGTGATTTCTATGCGCATATGTGAATTTCTGGGCAGTCTTTCTTTAAACACTTTTGAAGTCCATCAGAACTAAGCTTTCTTTATAATTGAATCTGGGAATACTGACTTTTATTATTAAGCATGCCGTCTACTACAAGCTAGCACAAGATGTTTTCATTACAAAATGACATGTTCTTACCTCTCCCCCTCTAAAGAGAAAGAAACAGACTGTTAAAAAACTATAGCTAGAGCCTGGAGCAAATTCTGGCCTTCTTGCCTTTTGGATGAAGGCATCTTAGGAAAATGTGAATAAGCTGAAGGGCATCAGAGAGCAGTGGAAAGTGAGAGATGGTGAGAGGGCAGCCTAGGAGATGAGCAAGAAGAATTGAGCTGCTTCTGGGGCAAGAGGGAGGAGCGGGCTGAAGGGCTGGACAAAGAGTGGGGGTAAGAACTAACGTGGCACATTGAGCCTAACTTAGGAAAGCAAAACTTAAAGCAGTAACTTCTTTTAAAAGAAGGTCTTTATTTCAGGTCGTGTCTCTTAAAATGAGTTTATTAAAAACTCCTATCAAAATCAGCTTGCAAAGTGGCATACATTTATATCTCAACCATGATCTTAGTCGCTTGAATCAATCCTTCCTCTGGTAGGCAGAATATTCAACATAGTGTTTTGTGTGTTGATTCTTTTACTAGTCGAGTTCAGTAGCCAACTGACTGAAATCTAACTGCTGTAGCAACTCTTCTCACAGGCACAGTGGAGCTATGTCAGTTTACTGGTTCAGTAGCTTGCCCACTTTGACTAGAAGTACCCTTTCTTTCCATCTTCTAGATGGACAAGCTTGGGGGTTAACTCAGAAGATGAAAACAAGTATCCGCTATGCTAGTTCTGAAATCCTGAAGGATTTGGTGATATAACCTACTGCTGAGTGCTATGTTTGGGTAACTTAAGTTTTGCAGATGTATTGTCTTCTGTTACAAGCAAGTCTAAGTGTTTAATACTTTTTCATACTCCGCTGGTTTAAAAACAAAATTTGTGTGTAATTTCTAAAGTGTTGTGACATGCATCAGTGACTCGTTTGGTCACTTTTCAATCTTAAACCTACCTTCTGCAAGTCATTTTGGCAGTTCTTATCTACTAACTGAATATGTGTGTATCTTTATCAAAGCATCAAAGAAATGCTACCTCCTGGAAGAGCATCACCTTAAGGAGGTCCTTACATTGAGTTGGTTTAAAACAAATACAAACAGGAAAAACAGCAACAAGAAAAAAAAAAAAAAAAAAAAAAAAGCCATCCCCCTCTCCAACCTGTCTTTAGAAAGAGAGCTGTTGAACATGAACATGTTCCAGTAGGTAGCAGTAGAAAAATCTGCCTTTCAGATAGAAAGTTAAAATCAATTTAAGTTGAGGGGAGGCTTAACTTGCACTTTGTCTTAACCTTGGTGACTGTATGTCAGTGCATGCTGCAGAAAAGGTAGTGGAAGGATGAGAAATTCATAGATAACTAAGCTGCTTCGGTTCCACATTCCTGGTTCTGCAGGTCACCACGCCAGTGAAGCTGAAGCAAATGCGTGTCCTCAAAATTGCTCATGATGGCACCAGAGTTGAGGGGTTTTAATCTTCGTAGATAAAAATATAGGGAAAACTCCTTAAAATTGGTTGAACACTTGGAAACTAAATTCAGTGAAGTCGCTTTGCTGCTGCTGCAACTTCTGTGCTTTGCTGCTAGGAGCGTGTGTGGCTCAACAGTATTAGCCGTAAACCCCCCGCCTGTTGGGGTCCTCTAGGCAGATGCCGAGTGCCCTCTATTGCATTAGTGACTGCCTCTGCAATTAAATACTATCGTATCGCAAACAAATGGGTGCATGTACATGCCTTAATGAAGCTGTTAATCTCCAAGCCATCTGTCTTTCGCAACACATTGCTTTTTGCAGCGGGGCTCTTCTGATTTATCTTCAGTGCTAGAATGTGATCCTTTTGTGATGAAATCAATATGCCCAGACCTCATACATGGAGGAAATCAGTATGTTAGGGCTTGCCTATTTGTTTCTATCCCTGGAAAGTACAGTTTTCCATTCCTGTTGATGCCTTACTGGCTTAAAAAGAGGATAAAACCTATATATATGTGTGTGTATATATTTATATATATATGTAGTTTTGGTAAGCACTCAGTAGCAATTCGCGTTAGGGGGAAAATGGAATTTGCAGAATAAGGCTGCTGCACGAGCAGAATAAAGACTATCCATTCCCTATCCAGCCTGTTTTATGACTAGCTGTGGTTGCTATAGGATCAGTAAGCCTATTGATTTAGGTCCTCTGTGATACCTACTAGTAGTAGGTGCTTAGGAGAAGTTCAAGAAACTGAATGGTACCCTTGTTGTCCAGGGGGTTTTAACTTGTTGCTTGAGCAGCTCCTGCTCTTCACGGGAACTTGGAAGTGCATGTTGTCAAATATTCATTCCAAAATCAGATACTATTGTGACACAGGCTTTTAAAATACTTGAATTTATAATTGTGCAGTTCACCTCTGCTTTACTACCTAAATGCTTTTGACTTGTCATGTTAAAATATAGTAGAGCAATAGACATAAAAAGAAATCAGATGAGGACATAAAAGGAAGCCACATTAGCTTCCAGTCCTGATAAGAATGTGGGAAATGCATTTAGGCAATTTTAGAGCAATATTTTGCTTCTGTTGAATGAATCAAGTTAGGTTTTGGGATGGTGCTTTCTTGTGGAATGATTGTGTCCAGAGTTTTGTTTGCTTGTGGATAAACTTGCAAGAATCTTACTTGAGCAGTTTTCCCTTCTCTCTAGATAAAATTTGACATCTTGATACTGGTCGTAATTGAAGCATTCTCTTGATTGGTGCTCAAGCCTTATTGGTAGTCTGTAGCCTTTTGTGCATGAAGGCTTTCAGACTCTGATTAAAAATAAGCCTAATGCGATCAATTCTTGGTTATGCACTTATTCATAGAAAAGCACTTATTCATAGAACATAACTTTTTTGCCATGTAGCTGTCTTAAAATAGTTTGTTCACAGCGGGCTTGTGAAGAATGATGAGCTTGCCTTTCATTTAGCAGGTGGCACCTGACTCTTGTGTCTTGGTTATCAGGGCGCACTGAGGCGGCGGCGTTGGGAGCTGCCGGTGGTGCCTTTGGCCGAGTTCTGCAGCGCTGCTCAACGCGCTGCCGGAGACGCTGCTTCCCCGGCCTCTTGTTCTTCCTGTGCCCTGGGCTTCTGTGCGGCCATGGGGTGAACAACGTGGCCAGGGAGGGAACTGATTTACGTGAATCAAGTTAGGGGGTGTTGGTGGCTTTTATTTGTATTTTTAGAGGGGGAGGTATTGGTTGAAGCAGCAGTACAAATGCTTACCCTGGCAGTATTCAGAGTGATGGTTTGAGGATGGGAAGGAATGGCTACAGTCTGAAGTTGCGCACAACAGGGAACCATTTAAGACCTTCTAGGGAGGCTTAAAGTGGAGGAATCTCTAAAGACTTAATTTTGACTTCCTTCAGGTAAATTGGGCCCGATGCTAGTCAGTATAACATTGAGTTTAGAAATAGTTAACTGGCTCCCTGATTCCTGCTAATACTTTCTAGACATACGGACTCAGTTCACTTCTTTCTTTTCTTATGTGCTGATTGTATTGTGATCAAAGTGTTGCTGCAGACCACAGAATGAATGAACAAACCTTATTAATCCAGAGAGGAGACATGACACCAAGCAGCATGTGCTATTACTGAGCAAGATTTCACAGTTCCTAGTGCAGCCTGCTTTAGATATTCAGCGTTGTCAGAAAAAAAAAAGTAGGAAATGAGCCTTCCCTCTGTCTCAGATGAAAATTAACTTGAGGGCATTGGGGAGCTTGCTGCCTTGCCACGAAAGTGTCCTTATTCTGTGTCAGCAGCAGTGCCATAAAGCTTTAAGTACAGCCTGTCTTCAGTGCCTCTGCTCGTAGTCTCCTGATTAAGTGGTGCTAACCAGGTGCCTAAAATATTGCTGTAGACTGGGCAGAAGGAAGAGGTGGTGGGAGAAAGGAATGGTCCTCCTTTCCTACCATTTCAAAAAGCTACGGACAAGATGTGTAGCATGCATGCTAGGAGGTATGAGTTTCCTGTTTTTTTTTCTGTATTATATGGATGACCTAATTAAGACTAGATATGTTAATAACTAGGGGACTTGTCTGTGATGTGGAACATACATATTTGATATTTTTCTGAAACAGACTTTCTGTGAGACCCTGAAAAACTTGTTGAATCTTCGTCAGTTCTTGATTGTGTTTGTTTGTGTGGGCTTTTTTTTCCCCAAAATAGACTTTTTCGTGCAACCATCTGTGGAGGAGGTTTGCATGCAAACTTTGAGTTGGTTACTGTAATATGAAGTGGCAGCTTTTGCTTTCAGAGTCAAAAAGATATAGGCAGCTTTCCTATCGGTGGAGTTACCGGGGAGGGATATAATCCAAAGGCATCGAGAGAAAGGCTGGTGTTCCCTTGCCCTGCATGGAGGGGGGTGCTGTGCTGAGAAAACTGCTGTTGCTCTGCTTAATCGAGCCACAGGATATTCCATTATAGCATTGTCTTACGTTCTACCTGTCTTTCTACCCCTGGATTTTGAGTGGCAGAGAGACTTTGGAAAGGGGGTTGATACTTCAGAACAACGAGAAGGGGAATTTCTAGGGGATTTGCTCTTTTGTGATGTTACACAGGCAGGATCCACAGTTCAGTTTTGAGACTTTTCAGGTGCTAATGACTTTCAAAAGATACAAGGCTATGGAAACAAATGTATGAGTTTCTGTTTGCATAAGTTTGACAAACCATTGCTAAAGGTTTAGTGGATAGACTCCGACCTGTTTCACTTCAAGTGTCAGGTATGTTTGAACTTTAAGTGAAACATTAGCTAACACATACCTTTTTTTTTTTTTTTTTTTTTTTTTTCCTCTCCTTCAAGAAGGCCTGAGCCTCTAAATATTTTGGGGAGTGCAAGTCTTTCTTTCAGTTTTTCTTGACTTCATTTTTGACTTCAGTGCTTTGACTGCACTGAAAGGCAGAATCCGTTTTCTTGTGCAGCTAAGAAGAATGTGCCTATGTCCTGTGGGGCCTCTTGACAGAGAACTTAAAATTTGAGGTACTTTTTTTTTTTCTCTCTTGCTTCTTTTAAATGGAATGAACTGTCAGCAAGCAGAGATGTTTGATGTGATTAGGAAGCTAGCTGTTTTTCACCTGCCCTTTTTTTAAGACCTCTTTTAGACTTACTTGCGGAACATAAACTACTGTAAGCTAGGCTTGGTCACGTCAAGTAAATAGGAGGGAAAAAAATTGGTGTGTGTATTCTAAATAAACTAAAATTAGTACCCTATATTATAAGGGAAATTATTCAGATCAGTACTCTCAAATAATAGGATATGTGTTTTCAACTTCAAAATCCTGAGGATTTCATTGAACGAAACGGTTCTATGGTGAAGCTGACTAGACACAGCTGTCAAATCCCCCAAGTAAACACTTCTAGAAGTTAGAGAAAAAATATCATTTTCAATTTGAGTACTTTGGAGAAAGAGAACTATGTATAATCACGTGTCTCTTCACTTCTTCCAGGCCAACTAATTAGGTTTCTATTCAGCTTGTGTTACCTATTGCAAATTGGCTACATGTAAGACACTGCTGGACACTGTCCACCTCTGGTTGTATATGTAAAATTTTGGCCCAGTCTTGTGTAAACAGGATGGGGAACTGCTGGAGCCCTGTTTCCTTGCAGTTGTCAATGTTGTGGAAACTGCATGGCCAGCTCCTTGCTGGCTGTGTTTTGTGAGTGCACAACCTTCCTGCTCTGCTCCCAAGATGCAGTTAATTCAGTCTCTTTGAAGGTGACTCTAAAGACAGAATACTCGGGATTGATTGATTGGGTTTTAGCTTTGACTTTTTACTCTCACTGCCTTAGTTCTCCTGTGATGACAATTTTAAGTGATGTTTTTGTGAGAACAGTTTGAAATAACCTTAGAGCTGACTAGTTATGTTGCATTTCTTGGTAGTGCTACATGAACAGTGCTTAGTGTTGCCTGCCATTTATTTTTTCATTTTGGAGAAACAAGCACTGCTTTTGGTGCGAATGTGGCGCCCAGTCCCCGGGATATAAGCTCCGCTGAAATGGAGATGCACTTCAGTGGAGAATCCCTGAATGGGATGCTTGAACGGTCTTTACCCACATAAATAAATATTTCTTTTTATTTAGTTTCGAAAAACATGGCGCACAGCTGCTCTTTACTCCTTGTTGTAAAATAACAGGCCATTTGCTGACTGAGGCAAGCTATTGGCATTATTGCTAGCAGCTGCTGAACTCTTAAGTGTTAACTTAAACAGCTCATAAATGTTAATCATGTTGCAGTTTTGTTAGAGAGCTTGTCTGCGTATCCCAGAGGCACTCGCTAATATGTCACTTTTTTCTCCCTTGTGAGCAGATGACATTTAGCGGCAGAGATTCCAAATCGTAACTTCATAATTCTGTAGCTTTGCTGTGATGACTGAAGGGTGTGTGTTTTTTTTTTTTTTTTTTTTTTTTTTCCTAGCTCCGGTTTCACTAGTGCTGGTACTGCAGCTTTATTCCAACATTTTGGTAGGCATAGAGGTGCTGAATGAGCCAAGGAAGGAGCACACGGTTGAGCACAACTTGCTCTTTGCCTGCTGCCCTAGTGTGTGGTGAAGTGAAATCTGAACCGAGGAAAATCTCAGCAGTTCACAGCATGCTTCCGTTTAAAGCCATTTTCATATGGGAATGGTTTGGCTGTTACACAAATGTGTGAAGTCCATGTTTTGCGTTTTCTACATGCAAATTAAGTTTATTAAAATAACAATTGCTGTAGAGGTGTGTACAATCTGCATAAAAAGCAATGAAATAGTGTACTCTGGCCCTTTCCTAATCTCCCTCACCCCTCTGCCAGTGGTAACGTGTCCTTAAATACAAGACAGAGCTGCTGAGCAAACTAATCCTCTTTTCCTTCTTTCACCTCCGATTCTGCTGGTGTTCTTTCGGTAAAGCACTGATAACCCCTCGTAACCTGATTTGGAGGCCTGTTTTAAGTAACTGTGGTACACCAGAAAAAAAGTAATGACTTTGGTAACTTTTTGATATGGATCATTGCAAAGGTCAGGAAGCAGGCAGTGTTGTTACTGCTGCATAGGGACGGAGTGATTACTGCATCTAGAACCCTTTCCTTCACCTTTACTTTCAAGTCAGCATGTAACGGAACTGGGAAATGTTCCTCCTCGCGGTGCTGTATGTTTGCCAGGGTTGCACTTCATACCTATGGGCTCTCCTCCCTACCAGGCGAAGGTAGGAAGTCCTAGTCGAGACTGCAGTTGGACTGTGCTGCTGGTATCTGCTTGTGAGCGATGGTTAACGTGGCCAGGCTGTGACTTGTCCCATACAAAGCTACATCCTAGTTCCCACTTTGTCCCCACTGCTATGTGTGTCATATTGGGGTTCATGGGAATGGATGTGCCCCTTCTCCTTGGGAGACTCCTCTGGCTAGTTGCAGAATTTCTGTCCCCAGAGGAAGGTGTGGGACAGGGACAGCCACTGCAGACTGAGGCTGAATTGATCCTTTCTGTAGAGTGCCAGGTCCTGATTTCATCTGGAACTGTGTGGGCTTTAGCAGATAGACAAGCAAGCATCATTAGAATGTGCATGGCCATGAATGTGACGCATTTCGGTGGTGGGGCTAGTGTTCGACAGATGATAGGGAAGACCACAGAGTTGGACTGTGGTACACACTGATCTGAGTAATGGTTTGGTCTCAAAACACTCAACCCTCTTGCTTCCAACAGCAGGAGTAAATACCAAACAGTTGGATGTGAAGGTTTATCTGTAGAGTTGCTCCTAAAGGGCTGGGAAGGGATTGGAGAGTACCCTTTCCAGCAGCTTTCAGGTAGAAGTGAAACAAAACTCCCTGGGAAAGTAGAGGAGATTCCAGATTGTGTGTGGTTAAATTGTAGTTTTATCTGCATAACATTTTTTTTTTGGGGAACTGGAGATTAGTCTGTGATTTTAAGAAACTTTCTACTCTTTCTGCTTAATGTGAAATTTCATGCTATATTTGTAGCTTTCTGACCAAGGCTACTTCTGAAATGCAAAGCTATAAAAAGTTTGGATCTTTTTCGATGTTTGGGGCAGGTGTAGCAGACACACCACTTAGTCATTTCATTTCAGTTGGTGTCTAGTGGTGTTTTTTTTTTTTTTTTTTTTTTTCCCCCGGCTCTAAAAGAGCCATGCAAATCCAACTGTTTTTCTTTTATTCTTTCCCTGAGACCTGCGTGCAGCAGACCTGTCTCCTGCAGCAGGTCAGGACAGCTTCTTGGTGAGATAAAAAAGTGTTCATGCTCAAAACAAAATGCATACAGACCCAAGATACTCATAGCTTTTCCTCCCTGTAAATTACAGTTCTGGATATTTGAATTTTTAACTGACAAAATGGGAGTATGCTAGAAGGATTGTATTTAAGAAAATGGTTACCTGAACTTTTTTTCCTTTCAAAATGATGATTGAGAATTTGCTTGTTGTGTCTGCATTCTAAGTTGAAGTTTTGATAGGTTGTTTCAGGCACACACATATATTGGCCTTGTAGATTTGATGGTGATGAAAAGCCTAAATGAGTCAACGAAAGTTGTCTGATATGTGTAGAAAATTGTGCGTCTGTGCCAAGACAAATCTTGGCAAACACTGTTTAAAACGTAGTCTTATGACTAGTCTCAGAGATCAGTCTCTGGACCTGAAAAACAGGAGGAACAAAGAAATGAATTCTTCTATGTAAGAAGCTTTCATTGTTCTTCTGTTTTTGATAATGCTGTACCCCTACTGAAATGTCCCAGTGGATGACCTAAAAATTGTTCCAAACATTTGAGCTAAGGAATTAATCGCTCCCAAGCGTGAAGTTCTGGGTTCAAGGATTCAATTTTGAATTAGTAGAAGACTGAAAGGACTCCCTAAGTGGAGCTGACAAGACAGAACCAGTGTATGATGCTCGCAGTTAAACATTTGTATGCAACTGTACATCTTGAAGCATAAAGAGGCTAGTAAACTATCAAAGAAGTACTTGCCCAGTTGTCTCAGGAGGAAGGTACATTATGAATAATCTACCTGTGGGACTTGTAAGAGTGAGACACTAAGGCTTGTTAAGTAACTTGCAAGTTAGTAGATAATTTGTGTGGAGAGAAAGAAACCAGCAGGGGATCGAAAACTGTTAAAAGATGCAAAGCTATATGATATGGACAAAGCAGTGAAAGTTTTCTTTTTTCTTTTTTTTAAATTTTCTTACAGACCTTCAAGTGCTGACCTTTGTGCTCCATTAAGTTATTATAAACTTTTGCTGCTCTGCGAACATATAAAGATGTCTCGCAGCCCTGATGCTAAGGAAGACCCTGTGGAATGCCCCCTTTGCATGGAGCCTCTGGAGATTGATGACATCAACTTCTTCCCTTGCACCTGTGGCTACCAAATATGTCGTTTCTGTTGGCATCGTATCCGCACTGATGAGAATGGACTTTGTCCTGCTTGCAGAAAGGTAAATATCCTGGATCAGCAGCTTGTCTTGCATGTATCACAAGGCTCTTGCATTGTGTTGGTACAAGAGACACCCTTTTCCTTTGGGATACGTTCTTCTAATACTGGCCTAGATCGAGGGTGAGGTGTTGGACCTTGCAGATTCTGTCTGCACATGTGTTGAAGCTGTTGTGCAACTCCTAGTCTTGTTTTGTTAATTCAGAACTGGATTAATAGAGGAAGCTGTGGATCAGAACCAAGGCTTGCTGATGTTGGGAGAACTGTCACTAAATGCTGGGAGTTGGGGTGTTGATGCATTGCCAGAGCCTTTTCAGGAAAGACCGTGACAATTCCAGCATCAGGGCTTTGCTGAAGCCTGAGGTTCAGCTAAATTAGAAGAGCTGCCAGAGGCCAGCTCAGAAAGCACCTGCTTGTTCTGTTTATGGCACCAGAGCTTTATCGATAATTTCTGGACTCTAAACATGTAAATCCTTTGGAAAAATATATCCAATGATGTTTAACTTAAACTTTTCAAATCTAGGCTAAGTCTACTCATCTAGTGTGCTTTCCTTGTTGCCCGATGCTTAAAGGTAGTACTTTGAGGGTCACACTTCTCCCTATCTGTTAATTGATGTCCAGACGATACTCTTTTTTTTGGCCACAGTCATAAACTTCAGCTTCCCTAAGTTGCCTGCTTTTTCCTTTGAATCTTTTTCCCCTCCATTTAGTGTTTTGCTTAACCCTATTACTTTTCTTCAGTGTTTGATAAACTTTTCTCAGTATCTCCTTTCCTTTGACTCTGATATATCTTTCTCTCCCAATATGATTGGTCCTTGCCATTCTCTTTTTGTAATCCTAGCTACCTTTGTCCCCTCTTTGTCCTGCTGTTCAACTGTGATCCTCTCAATCTATGCCTTTGGCTCCCTATCTCATATTACATTGATTCTAGCTCTTTTTTGAGGCCCTGAGTAGTCCTATTTGATCTGACTATTAGCATTCACTGCCCCAGCTTTCTAGAAGCACTTCCAGTCTTATTTCTTCCTGTTCTCTTGGGCTTTGGCTACACTAGAGCTATCACGGCTAACCTGTGTTTGGATGACTTTGCAAGCTTGAAGACTGTTCCACAGCAACATACACTTTGTTAACAAACTGCACAGATTTGCTCCAGTATTTGAGCTTTATGTTCTACAAAGAAGATCCATCTGTCATCAACCAGTTGAGTTGCCACATGCGATATCTGCTGTAGAGGGCAAATGTTGTGTAATAATGTTCATAGTACAAGCACGCTTCCATCCTGCTGGTACAAATACAAGATTTGTGGAGTTTCCTAGTCTAAGTTGCTTCACATACCTGGATCTACTGTACTACTTTTTGCCACCAATTACATGGTTCTTCTATGCCTGTTCATATTTGGAAGTTATTGGAATATATCTGCAAAATCACAGAAGCAGTATGCTGTTCACTGTCTCTGGGCATCTGTGGATTCTTTGAAATATGGACGCTGCTACCGCTGGGCCCTGTAATGTGGAATAATCTCGTGTACACCTTCGTGTGCAAGTCTTTTGCTACCCTGGATACAGTTTGCTCAGGCAAAGCAGTTCTGGGAGAAAAGGCAGAATGAGTGAAGGTGCACTGTAACGAGAATGAAGTGCCAACCATGCCGGGAGACCTTTTCCACCATGGATCAGGATCATGCCTTTGATACTTTCTTCATCCACGGACTACAAGATGGTCTTAAGCAGAGCTGCAGCTGTATCGCTGGATTGTAGAAGGTCTGTGGAGAGTGAGGACACTATTACTTCTGTGGTACAGAGATGGATGTTGTAGACTGAAAATCCTGTTGAGATCCTGGCAATAAATCATTTCTTCACTGCTGCCATGAACTGTGCAATCTGGAGTCTGTGATGATGCCACCCTTTGAAGTGTGCTGGACCCTCTGGACCTCTAAACAAGGTATGTGTCTTTGTGGAGTGTGTCTCTCTCTATCTGTGTGTCTAAGTGATTTCTCTAATTCATACAACAATTGTTTCTTGGTGTTGATCACTTAAAATACTGAAATGCAGAAAATGTCCAAACAGTAAAATTTTTGCAGCCGACTTCATAATGGTTACTGTGTCCTCAACATATATATCATGTTTTTAACATGTATGCCAATGCAAGGTGCTCTAGTTAACTCCACTGCAATATATGTATAGGAACAGTTCATTTTGCTTCTGCATATTTTGCACAACTGATAGCCCAGTCAGCAGTTTTCTAAGGACACAGTGTAATGCAGGTTCTCTAATGTTTTCACCACTAGTCTGTGGAGAGGTACAATCAAGAGCTTTTGTATCCAGGGTTCTGTGCTGAAAGGGTTAGAGGGGAGAGCTCAGAAAAGTACATGCTAAAACAGATTGACTGGGAATTCTTAAGGATGGATTTTTGCCATAGGTTGGATAGGTCTTACTATGTGAGAGGAAATAAATATATATGTATATATTTTAGTAGCCAAAGGCGGCTTTACTATCGGTAGACTCACTGATTTCCAGTTGTAAAGCTATATAAATGCAATGACGTTTTTGCCTCTTTAAAATCCAGCTGCCAAGGTAGTGTATGTTATAATGGTGTGTGTCACCTAGGTTGCTTTGATATAGCATGGATACCAGATCTTAATGCCAGTTGCTGCCACTTCTAACTATTCCAAATGGAATAGTTCCAATAGTAAGGGGATGGTGGAAAGAGAAGATTAGTCCGACTCCTTCCCATTTCTTTATTGCTTTGTCCTTCCACCAAAATATATAATTTGATTCACTGTTTGCTATGCTGTTCTTGGGGTATGGCTTTTGTCATATTTTCCAATTCCTTGATGTAAGGATGCAACCTTCTGTTGGAGGTGGCTAAAAATAGTAAATCTATTAGTTTCTTGGTCATAAATCTGTATTCCCCTCTTGGGCACACTCCTCCTGTCTCCATGTGAAGGTAATACCTGTTTTAAGTGTACAATCCTCAAATGTCAGCAGTAGGATTAAAAGCACTGGAGGAAACTGGTCTGCTTGGTAAAACAATTGATATTCAGAAATATATAGGATATCACTACTTTTGATTCTTGATATAACAAGTGTGGTGCACACTATACATAAACCTTTAACTTTTTGTGTTTTTTTTTCATTTCAGAACGTATTTGGTAGCAAGGAAACAACTGGAAAATGTTGGTACATCCATTATGTGGAAGGAATGTGACCCCATCCAGATAAAACCCAGCTCTACTTTCAACAATTGGGAAAATGTGGGAGGGAAAGTCTGGAGAGGAGAAGAAGAACAGAGAAACTTTATATGATACAAAAAAAACTTAGTCAGGAAGACTAAGAAATCACCAAGGGCCACCTCTGATTAAAGAAACAAGACTGCGGAAGAGATATTCTTTTTTTTTTTCTTTTTTTTTTTTTGATGAAGTACTTAGGAGACTACCAGCAACTTGCAGTTAGTGTGAACTTAAGTCTGGTCATTTTTGCATGTTGACACTTCTTGTTCAGGTGCTTTTCATGGTTTTTGCTGAAGAGGATTTATAACTCAGGAGGAATGTCTGCTGAATTTAGTCAGTGAATCAGAGGTGTTGGCATCTCTACCTTCTACACCTGAAAATATCTAAGTCAACATTTAACCTGGCTACTCTTCCTGCATTTCAAATTCTCTACTAGCTAAGGCATCTGTGATAGTAACTGTAATTGCTTTTTGTTTTGCCTGTTAGCCGTCAGGAACATCTAGTCCCTTGTTTTACCCCATACAAAATAGAATTCGTGCTTGTCTTAGGTGTGCCTAGGGTTGTCATCTCTAATGGTACGTCCTTGAAGTCTGGCCGCTTTTGCTGTTCAAGACTTGTGAGTTTGATAGCTGCCTTCTCACTTTTTCATAGTGTTGTTGGACAGAGCCGAGAGGATGGTGTGATACTGAGAGACACCAACAAGTCACTGGCTGTGCCTGGGCGCCTGGCTTCCCGCGCCCCATTCCCCCTGCTTTTGGCGAGTGCTCTGCCTGTAGCCGAGCCATCCTCTGAGCTGTGGAGCTTCATCGCTGGGAAGCAGTCACTCTGTATATCTGTAGAATGCCTTTAGATCTGCATTCAAAAGGAACAGGTTCTGGTGCTCTGCTTTTACCAGCCTTTCTCCCCTTTTAAACACACAAGCTGTCTTGTTACCTCATACTATCAAATGGGAGAATTGTCTAAGAATTGATGTTCTGATTTATGCCTGAGAGTGAGAAAACATGCGTAGGTTCTTCTGTAGCTCTTGCATGTCAAGATACCCAACTGTCCATATTCCTTAGAAGCACTGGTCATAAGTAAAATATGTGCATGAAACATTTCATACATAATATACCTCTGCAGTATCCACTGAAAACTTATGATCGTCATGCTGCCCAAATACATACTGTTATTTAGGGTGGCAAATCAGTTGCTGGTGCTGCTTAGTTATTGAAATCTTTATTCAGATGGTCTCATATAAGCTCTTTTTCTTCCCCTAATTCTGAAGTTACTGTTGCTGTTAGTCCTGTTCCTCCGAGCAGCCTCCATACTCTGCTGTACAAACTACTAGTTCTATTGTGGAGAGCAAAATGGTTTGCTTGACCTTTTACCTCAGTTAACTATGAATGCTTCCCAACCAATATTCAGGACATCCAGCAGCAAATTGCTGTGCAGAGGAGGAACATGCTCTTTAACCTGCTTCTCACTCAAGAATATGCTCCAAATGTGGTTATATCTGGCAAGAAAGAAGCAGGTGAACTTTGAGACTCTGTTGGATCTCCAGAGGCCTTACCAAGCCACCAATTTATTCATTTCTTGTGCAGTAGCAGTGAACAGGATGCTTGAGGGCTTTGACTTCTATAGTATGCGGTTTGGAGGAGGTACTGTGTTTGTAAAAAGATGGCTTGTGGGGAAGATACTGCCACACTTTGTGTAGAGCAAACCATTTTATTTTTGGAACTGCATCTACCTTGTGCAGGTGCCCTTCTTTTCCCATTCCTAGCTGAACTGTGGTTGACCGTGATCACAGAACAAATTTTCTCTTTGCTGGTGCAGTCTCTCTCCCTTAGAACAAAACAGCATCCTGTATGCTATGTGTTTGACTTGCACAGACTTTGATAAGGTCTTTACGTAAATGAAATGCCTTCTAGAATTATTTTGCTGCTTTTCTCTAAAGTCCTCTTGAGGTGCATTTGTTGCAACAAAACTCAAAATAATGGATGTCTCTAATTTAAAATGACCTTACTAATGCGGAGTGTTGCTGTTCTTCCAATACATCAAGTGAAATCTGCTCAGTAACGTAACTTTTTGATAAACGTTTGGTTTTTAAGGGTAACTTGAATCCATGTTGTATTTTCATGGGAGAGGTTTATGTGTGCCTTTGGCTAATGCCTAGATATCTTAGGAGCTTACACTCCTAAGTGCTAATAAAAACGTTTCATGTGTTTCGTAGAACTCTGTGTTGAAACATTAGACACCATCTACTGGAGTCAAGTGCAGCATATTTCCAGAAGGTGTCTCAAGTGCAGCATCAAGATGCTGGACTATAAACTCTTCTGTCTTCTAATGCTAAAATTTATCTTTGGGGATGTTCTCAGAACGTTATCAGGGTGAAGTGCTTGATGGCCCTTCCAATTGCACCATGCAGTTGAGAAATCGATGCTTTTAACCTAGCCTTCCCTTAATCTGCTCCTGTAGATTTCCCCAGGTCAAGCCATGTAGTATGATTAATTTTGTGTGTTACTATTAACAGTGGGCAGTAGGGGGGGAAATTAAATTTATTTCTGGATCTATACCGTAAGCTCTTTGATTATGGTAGTTCAGGGGAAGAACTTACCTAAATTCCTTGCATTAATGCCCATCTCTTACACTCCTCTAACTTGGAACTAAATATTACACTCAGAACTCAACTTGGTTTAGAAATAATTATTTTTATATATCTTTATATATCTTCTTCTGTGCTTAGTATTGCTTTATTTAGAAGCATGAAACCTAACTTTTCAATATGGAAAAAGTGGGAAAGGTAAGGAATATAGGACTGCTTTGAGGAGTAATATGTGCTACAGTTTACAAGACTGAAACTGCCTTTTACTCAATGGATGCATCTTCCAGATGACTAGAACAGTCTTGATAGGTAACTCCGAGGATGTTGTTTTGTTTTTGCTACTTCCTCTTGAGATTAAAAAGCATAAGTGTTGTGTCTGTTTTGGAGGAGCTATCTGTAGATGATGATCTTGAGGTTGAAAATATAACTTTGTTCCAGAAAGCTACAAGCTACAAACCAATACACAAACATGGCGAGAATATAGATATAATGCAATGAAATAGCTGGATTGGAACCTCTCTCTTCACTGGGAGAAGTTAATGATGTGAAGACCGAGCCATATAATGGTGATGTCTTGACTTTAGGTCCCTGATTGCAGTTGTATTTTGATATATATATATTTTTCCACTACTACCCTTATTCCATGTTTTCTTTTGTGTATTTTTGTTCTTTTTTTTACTACACTTAAATTATTTACATCTGTATTGGACAACGTGAGTATTCAGGGCCTTGCCTTTTACCTTGCTTACTCTGCTTTGTTAATAAAATCTCAATAGGTTTTATTGACTCTCAAGTTGTCTTTGTTCTTAGCGTTAACAGACTAGGCAGCAGAATGCAGATCTTGGTAGCTTCAGTATTAAATTGGCAAGTAAGAGAATTCTATGAAAATTACACAAGATGCCTCCTCCTTCCCACCCTCAAGACCGAGTATATTACTTTTATAAATGTGGCTAACCATAACAATTATAAGAGGATAACATAGCATGGAAGCTTGTGTTAGAACAGCAGGATTCATGTTTTTTAGGCATATTGTTTCTTAATTGGGTTGTTTTTAATGATGTTTATTGTATTTAGCCATACCCAGAAGATCCAGCAGTGTACAAACCACTCTCCCAGGAGGAGCTGCAAAGGATAAAAAATGAAAAGAAACAGAAACAAAACGAGAGGAAACAGAAGATATCAGAGAACCGCAAACATTTGGCCAGTGTACGGGTTGTACAGAAGAACCTTGTCTTTGTGGTAGGGCTATCTCAGCGCCTAGCAGATCCAGAGGTGAGCACTTCATACTTGCACATCTTGCTCTTGACTTTGACAGGCAACCATGGGAACATCCTTGTTCCCCTAGTTGCATCTATTGAATGGGAGCCTTCTAAAACCTTCCTGATGCTGGGGTCTGCTTCCTCTTCCTCCTCAAAAATAGGCTTGGCAGATGGTGTTTTGTTTTTGAGAGCACAACTGCTCTGTCTTTAAAGAAATTGTTCTTAGTGTTAGTTAAAGATGGCTTCTTTTTGACCTAAAATGAGTTAAGGATTTTAGGCATTTGCCTGTGCTGACTCTACACAGCTGTATCACAGCTGTTCTAAAATGAGAGCTAGGTCAGATTATAGAGAACAAATATGAAAGTGTAGTACAAACCTGTAAAGACAAAAGGAAAAAGCCAAGACAGAAAATGAAGTGTAACTAGGAATGAGCATAACAGTAATGTAACTTGACAGAGAAAAAAAAAAATCAGGGGACACCTGAGAGGATTGGCTCGATGACCTGCCTCATCAAAAAAGTTTTTATTTTGATAAAATTGCTTAAGATGTTCTCTCTACTTCCATCATCAAAAAGTCAACTGCAGATAGCTAATGGATTTAATGCTAGTAAGAGTACCTTCAGCAAGAACATGGAAGGAGTGATCAACTGGGCAAGTCAGGTTAAGTTCATCATGTTAGTCTAAAATTGTCTGGAAGCATCTCAAAAGTGGCTATTTCCCTAAGCTGAGTATGGGTGGCATTTTGGTAGATGGGAAAAGAGCAAATGTAAAAGCTGCTTTTGTGTAGGGGAAGGAAAAAGAAAGAGTATGTAGAGGGAATAGAAAAATCAACCTTAAACTGATAACACTTCAATCATAACACTTCAATTTCTGTAAGAATTTAGCAACAAATTCATCAGCTCTGTGTTTGTGAGCAGCTGTCAGCCCTGGCTTGGTGCTAGTTATTACTGAGTATTGTCAGTCATCTTTGAGTAGGTGCCTGAAGATGGGCACTCTGCCTTTCAGAAAGGCAGAGATCGATAGAAGGGTGCTCAGAAGGCTCTACAGAAACTGAAAACATGCCCTGTAGTCTTACAAAACTTTCCAAATATGATTAGTGTTGTTAGATTGTGCAGATAGGGCTGCTTCCTTGAGGAGGGAGAAAAGCTGATTAGATGAGATTCAACTGTGTTATCCAGTTGTGATGTGAAGTCGAGGCTGGGGAAGCAAGCTGGAGGCTTCTTTTTTTTCCTCTCTGGTTATTGCTCAGGACTAGAAATACCCTTTGCTTATCTACCTTCAGTCTTAATAGCTGGTACTTCTGCACAACCTTTCAGCAAGGAATAGAGAAATACCAGCTTTTAGTACTATGTATAAGGCACGTGCTCAAGTTTGCTGTCCTACATGTAGGCATTGTTCAACAAAGGTGCTTAATGTGCTGCAGATGTTTCTGCTTTTCATGGGATCGCTAAGTGGTGTTACCACTAACTGATGCAATGACATGTGTGTTTTGTTTTGTTTTTTCCCTTGGGGGATTTGATATCCATTCATTCATTGCAGTGCAGTGCTGATTCTAAAGTCTCTTTTCTTGACCCTTGGAAGTCTTGTGCTTTGTCTTCCTGTACTTAAGAAACTTAAATTCAACATATACTGTGGAATATGCCTCATTCTGGTTCTTTATTGCAGTTGGAACATAAATTCATGTTTTAAATGACAATCTCTTTCATTGGGGAACAAGTGTACATGCTTTCCTTATTTGAAAAGACCTGTTTTTATTGGAGATCCTGGTGGCATAGTTACCTAGAACAATGACAAATCTATTAAAGTTAATCTTCTGATAAACTGCTTCACTTCTCTTTTCTTATAGGTTTTGAAACGACCGGAATATTTTGGGAAGTTTGGCAAAATACACAAAGTTGTCATTAATAACAGCACATCATATGCAGGGTCACAGGTAAGTCTGTAAAAGCTCTTGTGATTTTATCCTTTTTAAGAAAAAGATGGTTTGGAGTGTATATGGGCTCCCTATTTCTGAGTAAGCAGTAGGTTAAAGGAGTAAAAAGAGAACGTACAATATTGTAGAACTCGGATTTCAGTCAGTAACGGGGCCATTGCCTATCAGACTCTCAAAGTTTGGCTGCAAGATACAGAGAGCAAATAGAAAAGTTTAAAAAGCAGGCGACAGGTAAGACCTTCAAACAAGCAGCAGTATGCCATTTATTTGCTGTTTCCCATTTTAAGGTACAACTACACACCTAAATTTAAGTTTAATGTTTTTGTCACTTTCCTTTTAATAATGTCTGAATATAGCAGTTTAGAAAACAAGTTGCCATACAAATATTTCGTCTTTCCAGAGGGAAAAAAAAATAAAGGTATGTTTTCTTTCTAGGGTCCAAGTGCCAGTGCATATGTAACCTACATTCGGTCAGAAGATGCTCTCAGAGCCATACAGTGTGTCAATAACGTGGTGGTAGACGGCAGAACACTTAAGGTGATAATATTTTTACATTCTCATCCATATGTTTTAGCACACTAATATCAATGTGTATTTTAAGATTTTATTTCTGTAGATAGGTTTGTGCTTGTGAACAAAAATGTCCAGTTAAGTGAGTTACTGATTTTTGACCTATTTTCCAAGTATTAATCATGCTGTTGAAATTTAGTGAGCTCTCAGCTGATAGGGGTTTGGCTAATAACATCTTAAAAGCAGTAGCTGAGCAGAAGAAATGCCTCCCTTCACTTTGCCACATGAATCTTTTGCTGTGTAGCTTAGAACCATGGTGTGAAAACCTGATACTTGCTTTTGCAGAACACTTCTACAATCCAAAGACATGGAGTGTTATTAAGGAGGAATATACTTCTGCAGTAATCTTGGTGGCATTACATGAGCCTTAGGTTTCTCCTCATTCAAACTTTCTAGTATGTTAATGCCCTGTGAACTGTGCTCCCAAACAATTCCTGTGGTGGTAAATCTGTCACTGTCATAGGCATCCCGTCTTCATTCATATTAATAGAAATAGGCAGTTCCAGAAATAAAGCCCAGGTTTATTATGGAGAGGTTTAAAGTTAACTATGGTAACAAATCTGTTTTGCTGTTGGATGTTGGTGCTTTTTTTTTTTTTTTTTTTTTTTTTTTTCCTCCTTCCCTCATAAATGTGCTTCACTTCCTTGTTATTGGACTGACTTCCCTCTCTCCTACCCCCTGCACTAAGCTTTCACTTGTTTTGCACTCTAATACTAATATCTCTGTAAAACCAATGAGACCTGTTTTGTACTTGACCATTTTAAAATCCATGCTGGGATCTTACAGGACTTTAAAAAAGCAAAACAAAAAAAAAACAGACAAAAACAAACGAAACTTCTCAAAGACTCCATGGGAGAATTAAGTATTACATTTTGGTGCCTATGTAAACAAGTGTGCATGTTGACTTAGCCAAAATGGTGGCTATTAAAAAATCTAATGTCCTTGATACCAAATTTTAAATGGACTAATGTAATACAAATTAATCATTACAGCCTTTGTTATTCAGTTCCTTGTGAATAGGAATGCAAATATTAACTAAGCATCTCTTTTGGAATTTATTTAGATGTGAATATAATTAAAATTTACTTAGGTAATGTGTTTTTTTGTAAACAAGTTCTAGTTTGATCAAAAAATAATTTTGATGAAACTCTGGTTTTGAGGAAGAAACTATTTTTAGAAGTATGTTTCTTATTTCCTTGTACTGTAAATAGGACTCTTGCTGAACTTTATTCAACTGTTTTTTTTTCTTTTCTATTCTTCAGGCATCATTAGGTACAACAAAATACTGCAGTTATTTTCTAAAGAATATGCAGTGTCCAAAGCCAGACTGCATGTATCTACATGAGCTGGGAGATGAAGCAGCCAGTTTCACAAAAGAAGAAATGCAGGTGGGTGTAAATAATGGAAAATGTGTGAACTGTAGCACATAGATATTTTGCTGTATATAGCTTATTCTGGAATTTGTATAATGTGTTCTGCCTTTGACTGTTGTGGCAAAAATGAATTTTGAGTTGCAAAAGATGCTTAACAAATTGGGTATGAGAAGTTGGTAGTTGGTGGACTACTTGGCAGCCTTTAAAAGCACTACAATGAAAACTTTAAGTGTTGGAGTGCTTAAACGGGTGGAGGCAAGCTCTTAACCAAGAATTCAAATAACCTACAATGTGCCTTTTCTCATAGGGATGCAAGGTAGCATTTGTTACTTTGAATCTCAGTGGAAAAAGTAAGGCAAATCTAGATTTTCTTGGTGGTTTTATGAATATGATCATTTTCCTGCCTTGCTACTGGTGGTGTGAGCACACGTCTAAATTTTAATAATGTTTTTAGCCTGTAAAAAGTATAGAAAAAATTTCAATTACAACATTGTGGATAACTATAACAAAGCATAATACTGTTGTCAAGTAATGTGGTGGTGTGTGTTTGCTTGCTCTTGTTTTGTTTTTCTTAGTCATAGCATTTGCAAAATTCTTATTTAGAGTAAGGAAGCAAGTAAATTTATAGCTTAACTGCCTTAAGGATGGTACAGTCTGAAGAACTGTCTTTTCAGTCTGAATTTGTTTATCTGTATAGAGCGCTGTGCAGCTTTCAAACTTAAATCTCAAATATGTCCATTTTGCATCCATGCTATGCTGTAATAGAAGATATTCACATGTGGTCTATCCATGGAGCACGTAGTCCCCACCCCCTCCTCCCCAATGCTATCACAAATGTTATACAAGTAGATTGCAATTCAGTTTTGATAGGTCGTTCTAAAATGAGGGAGAAATATCTGTATCTCTTACATTTTTTTTGTAGATTATCTGTTGTTTCTGAGGACTTCAGCCAGATTTTCAGAAAAAGTACCCTGCTCTAGCAGGAATAGTCCCTGTGTGTGTGTATGTGTGTTCAGGTATATATTATACATATATATATGTATGTATATATCTCAGATAGTGACAGCATTTCTGCAGCTCATTTTTCCATATTTCCCTCACCATTTCAAGTTAAGTGCACGTGCATAGTGCACAGGCATGTTTGAGGGTATATTCCTGCTGAGGCTTCTTAGTGGCTTGTATAGAGCCCTGTCAGTCATGAATTTACTTAATCCATTTTGAACCTGCTGATACTGGTTATGCCTTTTAGCATTGCAGTACTTGGTCAATAAAGGCTTTGCTTTCAGCTTATCCATTACTATACTATGTGCTGCTATAAAAATTGATCTTGCCTTACTCAGCTGCCTTCACTCCGAATTGTAAAGTTTCTGAACTTTAAACTTTTATGTGAATCAACTATTCTGAACCTGTGATCATTTTAGTTGCAGTTTTGTGCATTTGCTGTAACTGCCTGGAGTGCACGTTCCTTGAGGTGCAGAAACCAGGCTGAATGTGCATCATGCCCAACACATGGGCAAAGATCCATGTAGCTGCCCTCCTGGATGGGCAGGGAGTATCAGTGTGTGTTTGGGGCAGGAGGTGATTGCTTTTTTGGTTCTTTTTTTCTAATAATTAAAACATCCAGGCTGGCAGTACCAGCATTTTTTCCCCTATGTTACCCTGTATTTCTCTGAAGTTCTTTTGCCACCTTTTGCCTATTAGTCGAGTTTTGTGAGGTTCTTCTGGAACTCCTCAATATCAACAAGAAGTTTCCTACCCAAAGTAGTTTAGCCTTGCCAGTGAACAGAATTTGCAGTTCACTCCCCTTTCTCCTGCTTGCTGATGCAAGCATGTGAAATCAGTCCCAGTCATCAATCCTGCATTTTTTAATTTCTTTGCATCTGGAAGAGTTACCAGTAAGCACTACCTTCATCGTTCTATCTTTTAATCAACTTGAAGCTGTTGAACCTTTCCTCTAATCCTTAGGACAGCTTATTTTTTTTCGTTGTGAAAGGATGGAAGTTGACCTCAGTCTGTAGTTTCCAGGATCCCTTTGACAGCCTTTTTATAGAAGACAGTTTCATTGGCTGTATACAAGTCTTCTGCCACAACTGTCATTTAAAACTGTCAGGTTGCATATCTTGGCCAGTAGTTCTGCAGTTTCATGTGTAGTTCCGTCATAACTCTTAAGTGGGTGATACTTGATCTTGGTGACGTAAATTAACCTTCCTTTCCTGTACCTTGTTATATTTGTTAAGCTTTTTAAAATATATGGATGTGTATATATATGATTAGGAATTACACAGCTGTGACAGTTCTGTGAACTCAGTCATCAGTTTTCTGAGGTTTTGGATGTTATCATTGGACTTACGTGTCCATTTAATGAGAATGATTGTTGTTCATTCATTGTCACAAACATTATGCTTCTATCCTTAAAACAAAACTCTTTGTTAGCGAATAAACTTTCTTTAAATGTGTAAATTATTTGTATAAATATAGTGTTTGTGTGTGTGTGTATAGTGTATGTATAATAAATTTGGAACAAGTGTTGTGTGTATATAAAACCTTAAGACCTAATTCGCTACGTGTTTTCCTTTCTCTAGGCGGGTAAGCACCAGGAATATGAACAGAAACTACTGCAAGAATTATACAAACTAAACCCCAACTTTCTCCAGTTATCTACGGGTACAGTTGACAAGAACAAAAACAAAGTGACAGCACTGCAGAGGTATGATGTGTAAGTACTGACGCGGGCTGCCTGGCAGTGCCTTCCTTCTGGTTAATCCTGCAAAAACAAGTTCTTCCTACTGCATCCCCAAACTCGCCTACGCTAGTCTAGTGCTCGTTATGTGATAAACCCAGATACCAGCTGTCTCTGTACAGGTGGTGAAATATGCACCACTTGGTTCTAATACTGACTCAGCGTGAGTCCTAATAAATAAATTCCTACTGTAAGCTTTGAATGTGCTAAGTCAGAATTGGGTGTTTTCATTCTGAAAAAGAAGGACCTTGTATTTCATAATTGTATAAATGTTGTAATATGTAAAATATAAATACCTTTTATGGTATGGTGGCTGTGACAAATGCACACTATGCAGTCACAACTGGGGCACATTACTATCTTGGCATTGTGTTTTTTTGTTGTGTTTTTATATCATGATTTCAAGTACATTCTTTAACTGTAAAGACCTTGGAAACTGGAAGTTAAAATAATCGGACTTTCTTTTTCCTGTTATGTGGTTAAGAATTCACAGGATGTTAATTGAAGACTTCCTGCCTTCGGTGTAGCTTCAGTGAAATGGTGTAGCTTTCATGGTGTATTTTAACTGCAGATTGTACTTCTCCTTTTCTATTGCAGTAGTCTTTTATCCAGTAGGTTTTGAAAAGTTTTCTGTCCACAGGAGTACAATAGTGCAAGGATAAATGAAAGCGTAAAGATGATTCTTGTGAATCATCTACTTAAATGTTAAATTTGAGATGAATAAATGAAAGCTGCTAATTGCTCTCCTTTTTATAGGATTTTTGTAATAAGAAGGGAAGGAAAGACTGTAGAAGTTCATTTTCACTTGTGCACATTGGCTTTGTGGTCAAGGTTTTTGTTATGGGCCAGTTTACTGAGTGCTCATTTTTGTCATTGGTATCACTGCACAGCTCCTTAGGAAGGAAGTGGATACTGTATCTAAACTATTGCTAGGGGAGCCTGAGGGTAGAAAATCCAACTCCTGGAAATGGAATCCAACTAGTGGACTGAGATTATCCTCCCTTGCTTTTACAGGAAGTGTCATATTTTTGACTGAAGTGGCCAGGACCTCCAGGTGGCCTTTTCTGAAGGACTGTCATATCTTGTTGTGTGTTGGGCACTGGTTCAATATTGACTTGGAAGGAAGAGAGCTCCACATAAAGCAAATACACCACTTAGTGCGTCGTTTGCATGTTGATTTATTTTATTTTTAAAGTCCAAACTAATCTTAATTTCAAACCTAATTAGATGCTAACAAAGCAAATGATACCAGAGAGGAGGGAATGCTCCATCTGAACCTGCAGCAAGCTTTTAAGCCTTAAGAAAGCAATTCTGAGTTGAAAATTGGGCAGTCTGTAGTGCCATCATTTGGCAGTTTTTGGACACGGGGGACGAATGGCCTTTTCTGTAAAGGCTGCAAATGGTTTGTAGCTGATTTAACTTGCTACCTCAACAGTGTCACTGCAGTGTCGAATCTGCTCTTCACTAAATGATGGGCATCATCTTTTGGGTAGCAAAGTCCCTTTCTTCTTACAGGTTGGGTTTTGAAACAATTCTTCAAGTCTTTCCCATCGGTACTGTGTGCAGCTGGAGACCTGATGTGCGTGTCTGCCCCTGACGACTTCCTAACCAATTAATTTCTTTCTTTTGTCCAAGTCACTGATAAATCAGTTTACTGAAGCGCCTGGGATGGCTTTGTGGTCACTTGTGTTTCTGGTGTGGAGAGTTTCAGTTTTACTTTAGAATCTAGCAGAAGTTGAGTTGTAGATAAAAGGTGTCCCTTAATAAGATCCAGTAATTCAGAGAACGGTCTCTTAGACTTTGTATAAATGCTTTTTTTGCATTTCTGGCCTAACTTGAAAGGTTGTATTCACAGAACTTCTCTTTTGATGCTAAAGGCAAGTGTTGGAAAAAGAAAATCTAACTTATTTCAAATGTGGCAGCATGAAGATGGCATCAGGAATTTAAGTCTTTCATTTCTGTACACATTATGTAGGTATGTGTACATCTGAGAGTAGATGGAGGCAAAATAACAGATCTTAAAATCCTAACTGAGATTTGGGGATATCCAGGTGTGTGGATGTTTTTCGTTCATTTTTTTTTTCTTTCTTCTCCAGAATAGAAAACATTCTAATTGTTATAAGCAGCTACAGGAAATTTCCTGATTCTGACCGGTAAATTACAGAATTTACCTAGGGAGGGAGAATAAATGTGGGCCATGTAGTAAGTGTGTATGGTTTGTATATTTTTTTGAAAGTTTGTTCATTTTAAAGGCAGCACTTGAATACTGAAAAATACCAATTGAAGCAGATGAAAGTCTAAAATTAATAGAGAAAAATGGGAGAAATTAAGATTATCTTTTGTATTAAGATTGTAGGGCTAGTGGGTGACAGTAAACTTAAATACATTTAGTTATGGTTGTTAAAGCAGCTGGCTTCACTTTATCTAAATGCAACTCTCTTCAGCAGGAAGTTCTGCTTTGAGTCCTTTCTTGAGCTTCTCCTGCAGATCAAATGTGCTCTGTGAAACAAACCTTTGCCTTATTTCATTATAAGACAAGTAATTATGTTGTAAGCTAAAAGTGAAATGAGCGGTAGCTTGAATGAACAGTATCCTGGTCAGGCTGGTGTCATGGTCCGGTGATGCTGTGGACTCCTGTACAGGCAGAAAATCTGTTGGCAAGGCCTGAGACAGCCTGGAATATAAAAGTACTCAATAAATGGGAGGTTTAGTTCAAGGTTGATGAAACTTCAAGACACTTTCTGGGATAAAGCCCATAATTTTAGATGCTATACACACACACACACACACACACACACACACACACATATATATGCACATAGGTTTTGATACCTGAAACAAACTGTTGGTGGGTTTTTCTAATTGGACAAGTGTGGACTTTAGTGTTGGCAGTGCAGTGACGTATTCAGTGAAGAAAACGGAGTTCTGCCCAGTCTTTTCTCTCCCCTTTGGTTCCTCCCCACCTCCCCGATTTGTTTTTTCAATCACCACCACTTAAAATCTGAGAAACAATATCCATATAAATCTGTCCTTAGGGATTGTCTGGCACACGGATCCATTTCCTGGGTGCTTACAATTTTTAAAAACACTTTCTTCATAACTTGAACTCTTCTTTTTTTACTCTTGCCTTTTTCCAGACCCAACAGTAATAACAAAGATGCCTGGCCATCATTACAGAGTTCAAGTAGATCAGCCAACGGTTTTACAATGGAACACAGGAAAACGCCTCCCATATTAGAAAATGGCACAGACCCAGAACACATGACTCCAGATGGTGCAGACTCAGATTTCGGGTAATTGTGCTGCCTTTTATACTTCAGATAGCTCGCTTTCTCTCTCACTGATTGGTGTGGAGGGAATGATTCTCCAGCTTCTCTGGTTGGAGAGCTGGATTCAAATCCTGATCAGATCAATGAAAATCCTGGGCTTTAATCTAGCCCATGTCAAAAAGAAAAACCTGATTGGCAAATTGGGCAGGAATACCCTAACAATAAATTAGTAAGTGATGGTACAGGTAAGGGCTGAGGGGAATTGAATCACCACTCTGTCAAAAATTTATACAGCTGCCCACAACAGGGCATGATCTAAGCCAGAACTAAATCCTTCATTTCTATATGGAACTTCCCACTAAAATAATACACTAGTTGCTATGTTCCAGTAGGCTTGTCACTTGGAAAAGCCTCAAGAGCAAGAAGCTAAATGCTAGGCTGAATGTTTGTCATCTCTTCACAGCAGTGTTTTCTAGAAACGCAACTGCAGAGGTAAGGAGTTTCCCGATTACCACTCAGAGCAGGAAAAACAGGGCAGCAGATCAACTGAGACCCGTTTGTGTAGAGGAGGCAATTCATCTGCTTGCAGTAACTTCCTTATTGCTAACCAGCTTTTTTTGCCCTCTTGGGATGCCCTCCTTGCGTAGAATTGGTGTTCTCTTCCATCGTAAGCATCACTGGCAGTTTTAATGGTGGTCTGCAGTCATATTATTCATTTCTCTTGGACCCCTTAGGTGTATCTGTTGGGCTCATTCAGATGTTGGATGGGAAAATGCCAAGGTAAACTGCAGTATTCCAGAAAGTGGTGTTGCTGATCTTCATTCTAAATCAATATTGAACCAATGTACTGGTATTGCAATGAAGAATGCTGTTGGAAGTCGTGTCTCCCTTTTAGACTCAATAGCAGTCCCACCAAGTCATCATCAGAGATGCTATAGTTGCATCTCAATATTGGCATGTAGCTTTCTTTTTCTCTTTTATGAAAAAAAAAATACTAAGCTTATGTGAAAATGCTATAACCCATGGATAATAAATCCTGCTCGTTTTGGAGGGTTGGTAGCCCATTTGATAATCGAAGGGTTCGTAAGCAAGTTCAAGTATAATAGGGATTGTCTGTCACTAGTACAGTCTGAGGCTGTGTCCTTCTCTCAGTGGTCTTGTAGAGCTGATGTTTCAGTTGCTTCTTTTCCCGGGGGGAATGATTGTTTAGTGAGGAGTCAACAACAAAATTCTTTGTAGGTGTTTGGAAACTATTAACGTGCAGCAGATTGTTCGAAGTGGAATAACCTTCTCGGGCCATTGAGCCACTGAACAGAAAGTAGTTGGGTGTTCTGGAGTAGTGCTTGCTTGCAAAGAAGAGTTAATTCCATGTTTGGATTCTAACTATTATGTGCTGTGAAGAACAAATATGGAGGGGAGGAGGAATCTTTCAAATTTTGAACCGTGATAGTGGCTCTCTGCAGACTTTAGGGGGTGTTTGAAAACAAAGTGTTGGTAGGTTCCAAAGTCTGCACTTAGTTTAAAAAAATAAATAAATAAAAGCTGTTTTGTACTAACAAAACATGCCTGTAATTTGACTTGTGTCACGTTTTGATATTTAATTTATAGTTTTGACATTTAATTAATAATTCTAACTTGCCTTTAAAAGGATTTGGCTTTTGGGCTGTGCAGCCCGATACTTTTGCATAGTGCTTCTTATGAGTAGATAAGGTGAAAGCAACTGTAGGTTATAAAGCAGTGGTTTTCATCTGAACTGAAGCTAGCAATGTTGAGTAGTAGAAAATGTAGCAGAATGAAGGCTGCTCATAAATGACTGTCAATCTTGAACCCTGAGGTGTGCATTCCAACTGAACAGCAAACAGTTTTCTGAAGTGGTTTTCTCTTTTTTTTTTTTTTTTTTTTTTTGCTCTTTTTTTCCTGTTTCCTTTGTCTTTTAAATACCTTGTCTTTTCCTCTGTTTTTTCCCTCCTTTGTCATTGACAGAACAAAATCTGTTCTACACTTTCGAACTAATTTCTGCTTGTTAAAGCTTAAAGGCTGATGGGAAACTTACTACCAGGATAGACTGGTTAGGTCAATTTTAATCTCTTATTTCTCCTCAGATTTATATAGGATGTGTGTGGGAATTAAGAATTTCGATATGGGGAAACATAGCTGTTTCCAAATTTTCTTCCAGAACAGATGGAGCTAACTACAAAATAGAGTGCTGCCATAGGACAATAATCCTGTCTTTTGAAATGGCACAGTAACTTGGAAGGTGTTTAAAACTTTCCTTTCGTTCCTTAACAGGGCAGTCAACAAGCAGAATGGAGAGGAGAGTAGGGGGGTGAAGATGCAATATATGGCAAACGGGTGGAGTGCTCAGGGTTGAAAGCAATGTCACAAGTGTGCTTTTTTCCTTTTTAAGTCTGGAAAGTTAATTTTGTTTTTATTTCGAGATATTTGTATCACTGAAAAGCAATTGTTCACTTCATATACTGGAGTATATTACTGACTTTTTTCCCCTCCTGCTTTTCTAGCCCTATCGACAAACCTTCCGATTCCCTCAGTATAGGAAATGGTGACAGCTCTCAGCAGGTAAGACAAAGATAAAGGCTATGAAAGTACAAACTGAGTTTGGCTAAGGGCCTGATGACGCTTGTGCTTTGAGAAGCAGTTACTTTTAGAAGAAAATTATGATTTTGGACAAAATTGCAAAATGCTGCCTCTAGTTGATTCGATGTTAAACATTGTATGTATTAGTTAAACTAATGACAGCCGAAAGTTTTGAGGAAGTCTCAAGTGTAGTAGCAAACCCTACTTTGAATATAGTCAATACAATGTCCTTTCTCTTTGCTTTGCCTGCAGATGACAAACAGTGACACACCTTCACCACCACCCGGTTTATCAAAACCCAATCCAGTCATACCCATCAGTTCATCTAATCACAGTGCACGGTCCCCATTCGAAGGGGCTGTAACAGAATCACAGTCGCTCTTCTCTGACAACTTTCGGCACCCCAACCCCATCCCCAGTGGGCTCCCTCCGTTCCCCAGCTCTCCACAGACTTCCAATGACTGGCCCACAGCACCAGAACCACAGAGCCTCTTCACATCAGGTAAGGAGCTTTGGTTACCTTGCTGGTGTTGCTTGGTCTTGTAACTGATGTCCAAAATTGTGACACCAAAAAGTCCAGGTTTTATTATTCCGCCCCCCCCCCCAACTTCACAAAAGCTATAGATGAATTGCACTGACGTAAGGGTTTCTTCTTTTTTTAAAAAAAAAAAAAAACAAAAACAAAAAAACTACTGTTTTCCAACTGTCTAGATTTCAGTCTTTTAAGACTATTCTATAAGAGCGTCTCTTCTAACTTTCTAGTTTTTTTTTTTTCAAGAGTTCCTTTTTTTTCTTTGCTAAGTGCCTTCCTAAATAATAGGACAAGTAGCAAGTATGCTTAATATTAGAATTTCAGGTTTCTGTTGGGAATGAAGAAAATACATCATGTCAGGATATGTTGGTGTAATCTCTTCTATAATTCCAACATCAGAAATAGTGCATTGCTATTTAATATTTCTTATCATACTGCATATTTATATGAAGTTGACTGATCTTTATCTTTGAGAGAAAGGGTGGAAATAGTTAATTGCAGCAACTGTAAGTTGGCTACATCCACTTCTCTAGTGATTTTGCTATGAAATATCACTTCATATGAAAACTGTTACAAGTTGCACATATATACTGTTGGGAATGTTAACAGTATTTAGGAGCTCACATATCATCCATCTGAGACACGCTAGAAAATTAAGTGAAATGATACAGATGATAAAGAGAATTTAGTTATACTTTGGGATACAGTTGCTCTTAGTGGTTAATCTTTTGATGCTATTCTGGATGTGATAATCCCATTTGTAAATAATATTCATTAATTAGGAAATTACCTGCTGCTTTGAGGTACATACATGTTGATTTTGTGAGGATTAAGTGAGAGACAACCTCCAGATGGTAGAGATTCTGTTTATTTTATAATTAGTATCACATGTGTTATTGCTATTTAAAACAGAATATGAAGAATATTTTTGTCCAGCAGCACTTTTAATTCTGAAATCTGTGGTAATATGCTAAATTTGCTCTGCGAGAGAGGCTTCTCTGAGCATAATATTAGCAAGGTTCCCTACCAGCAGAGGGAGTAAGTGTTGTAAGTGACAGCTCCTTGTAGACCTCAATTTTCTCTAGCCTGGTTGTGAAGAAAATTACTGTGAAGTTACAGCCAGCATCCATTGAGCCTAAACAAAATAACGTAGAACAGTATAATGAAACAAATTACAAATTAAAACTATAAAGCTCCTGTAACTCATTTTTGCTATTCTGTGTCAAAACACTTAGAAACTGCATTGCAAGATGTTACTTTCTTCATTTATCAAGGTGTAGACTTCACACCAGTTTGTTTTTCTTCACTGAAATACATTTTTATCACTACTTACAAATATTTCTAAGAGGTATCATCTTTCCCCCCTACCTTTTTGCAGAGCAGAAGCATAGCATTAATACTGAAAGCAAAGTAATTAAGAGAATAGTAACTTTAAAACTAGGAATTTCTGCTTACACTTCAGTTAAGGAACATGGGTATTAGAACAGCTTCAAACAAGTGTGCACTGATTTCTTTCTGCACTCAGCTATTACTGAAAATACTACATTGGCAAAGGGAGTCAGTCATCTAGGCTCTGACAAATTCTGTAACAAAGATACTAACACTTTGCGTAGCTTGATCCGTGAAAATGGAGATCTTAGCTGATGAATAGGGTGCTCCTTTGGGGAATGTGTAAAGAAGCGTTACATGAAAGTTAACTGGTAACAGACTTAATTCCATCCGGGCGGAAGTTTTTGTACGGATAATTAGTTGCTAATTCTCCATCTTGTTGTTCTCCAACAGAAACTATACCAGTGTCCTCCTCTACAGACTGGCAAGCAGCTTTTGGGTTTGGTTCCTCCAAACAGCAAGAGGACGACTTAGGGTTTGACCCCTTTGACATCACCCGCAAAGCCTTAGCAGACCTGATTGAGAAGGAACTGTCAGTCCAAGACCAACCTTCCCTCTCGCCCACATCTCTTCAGAACCCCACCCCACACACTACAGCTGCCAAAGGGCCAGGCTCTGGATTTCTGCATCCTGCTGCTCCCGCAAATGCCAACTCTCTCAGTAGCACCTTTCCAGTCATGCCACAGAGGTTCCCGCAGTTTCAACAGCACCGAGCAGTTTACAACTCCTTCAGTTTTCCAGGCCAAGCAGCTCGCTATCCTTGGATGGCCTTCCCACGCAATAGCATCATGCACTTGAACCACACAGCAAATCCCACCTCAAATAGTAATTTCTTGGACTTGAATCTCCCACCACAGCACAGCACAGGTCTGGGAGGGATCCCTATATCAGGTAGGTGCATCAGGGCAGCCACAAATATGTCTTAATACCTTCTCTCTGCTTCTCAGAGCCAGGACAGGAGAAGGGAATAGCCAGCTATTAGTGTTAGAATTGTATCTCTTGACTAGGTTTATAAAGGGAGGGAGGAACACTGTTTTAAGCAAGCCCTTACTGTTCTCTTTAAAAATATAACTGGATACTTAGCCTTGTAATATTGAGCTTTATAAGGAAGGTGGAGTATTCTGTGCCCGCTTAATTTTGTGCCAAAACAGATTGATATTTTGGTTCTTCAGTCTTGCCAGAATGACTTTGCTTCAGAAGAGTAGGCTGTTGAAGTACACGGTGGCTTCAGTGTTGGCACACAGGTGCTGATCAGAGTTCTTCAGGAGGGAAGGGAAAAAGCAAAAAAAATGGAAAAATGTGCCAGATTTACTGGTTGGGTTGTTCCTTCTTGTACATAATGGAATATGTCTAAAAAGATGTTCAGTGCTGTTCATTAATGTTAGTATTATGCTAATTGTGAACTGAGGGGATGTTTGCAATGGGTGTAAGAGGAATTTTCCTGATTGCAATCGCTGTGATGTTAGAGGAAAATAAATGAGCACTCGAGTGAGTGTAGGCTGCCCTGGATGGATAGATAGTCTCTTACTGTAAGAATTACAACTAATGAGCTAATTGTAGTAAATACTGGTTTGGTCAGAAACTCACTTGTTGAATTTGAAACACTTCCATGTTTCCTGTAAGACTTGGATGAAACTGGTTCCCTTTTCCTAATGGGAAAATCTAAATTAGTTTTGTGTTGAGTTTGTAATCTGCTGTGGGAAGAAAAACTCTGTAAACTGTTTTATAGATATGAGATGAAGAAAACTGGTTATTTGTCACAGCTGTTTTCTTCTGATACCATTTGAGAAGTGCTCCTTATCCTGTAAGGAAGTGACTGAGAAAGTCACTGTGTTTTTTTTGCTTGTAGTACAAGAACTAATTTTGGCTGTTTCTTTTCTTTACTTTTTCCTCTTTGAAGCCTTGTCAAAGCCATAGTACTGCTGTAGTGTGTCCTTAGGCTGATTTATAGCATAAACCTTTGCTCCAGACTGCAAACGTAAATAGTTGGAAAGTCTACATGCTTGCACTGACAGAGTTTTAAAAATAAAATTACTGATTATCTGATACTAATTATTTTGAAGTAAAATTCTGTCTTGTTTTTCTTTTTTTATTCTTGATGTGGAGTCACAAAAGCAACAGCCTAGTAGCAGTGCAAACTATTACTATTTTCCCTAAACTCCATGAAGCTTGAAGGCATTAGCAGTTGTTAAGTTTAGATTTATCAATTGGTTCTAAAAACTGCTAATTCAAGGGACCGATGACAAGACTATGTCTTGGAGCATAAGGCTACAAAAATCCATGTATTGAAAAATATAATCTGTTTGCAGTATAGATTGAATTTAGGAAAGTATTTTTAAAAATTCATTATTTTAGTTCACTGTGGCAGTTTGGAAGTGGTGTTCTCTGTTCTTAGAGATTTATAGGTCCTTGCCTCCACTTTTGAAGAAGCAGGTTCTGGGTTCATAGTTGGTGCACAACCAATGTCATATACTTCCCTACATGTTTTAAGGCAACAGCAATGATACCCTTAAATATATATATATATATATATATATAGGTATGTAACTGCTAGAACCAATTAATCTTAATATTTTTGGCAGTTGCAGTGCTAAAAACAGAAAATAAACATCTGCTGTAGTATCTCTGGAAAGTTAGTTGGAGTTGGTCTTAATCTCGTGTTATAGAAAACATTGTTCGTTGCCTGGTTTGCAATTGGATAGCCTCAGTTGCTGCCCTGCAAGCATTTCTCAGTTGATTTACATACTAGCTTTTATTTTTCAGAATATTAAATGCAATGCCTATTACTCCTTTTTTTTTTTTTCTGTTGTCAGAAATTACTTAGTCTTGAATAGTTGTGGGTTCGTAAAACTATGATTTGTATTGTTTACATGATAGTTAATACTTCAGAAGCATTAATAACTTGAAAATGAGGATATTCCCATGTACATGTTGATTTAATTTCAAGTTAGATTAGATTATTGCATCTTTTCAAATCCGTATGCAGTGTATAGCCTCTGAATGAATTACATACACCTTTTGAGAGGGAATAATTCCTGTTTTTTCATGCTTTTCTTTCCTCTGTCAGGAGTAGGTGTATGTAACTGTACAGCTGCTTTCCTCATTTGATAGATGCACAGATAGATTCAACTATCTGGAGGGGTGGTAGAGAAACTGGTGCCTGAGTATGGGAGCCCTGTAGACGGTGCCTTACAGCTGTGTTTACTGCTGGGGCTTCCAGCGACCTGTTAAAAAGGGCAAGTGTGTCATAACAGATATTTAGCAGTACTCATTAGTTGAAATATGCTCGAAGTTCCTGTTGCCTTTTTCTGTTAGTCTGTGCTAGGGGGTGTTTTGGAAAATGTCATCAACTCTGCTCTTTCAAACGTAACAGGAAGAGAAACCCAGGGTAGGCAAAACTCAAATTTCTCTTTTTAGCAGACTTTCAACTGCTATCAGCTGCATGTTTGTAAAAATCTTTTAAGCTACCCCTGGACTAGAAATTCCTAAAGCAAATGATATGGGATCAGCACACAATGCATGGAATGAGCAAGCTTTTTTTTTTTTTTTTTGGTTTAAATCTCATTAGTTTATATTGTCTATTCAGCCATCCCTTTAAAACTTTTCCCCCTAATTTATGTGAAAACAAGTGGTTCTAAAGTTTTCTTTAAAACTTCATTTGGAATTAGTGTACTACTGCCTGGGCTTTTTGAATCCCAACTTTGGGGGATTTCACTGCGCGGCTGCTCTGGGTGACCCTGCTTGAGCAGCGGGGTTGGACTAGGTCATCTCCAGAGACCCTTCCAACTTCAGCTGCTCTGGCCGTGCCACTAAAGGTATTTGTGGTTTTGAAGTTTGAATGAAGAAATCGATGCCTCTAGCTACTGCTGCTTTTTGCTTTATGTAAGCATTGCTATTCACATGATGTGAAATATTTGTTTGACATTAGAAGAAAGTGCCTGTTAGTTCAGAATCAGAACTGTGCTGAATTCTTCAATGCCACAGCTCCAAGGAGAGCTGCATTTAACTCAAAAATATACATTACTATATGGATTTGGTGCTACTTTTTCAGAAGAAGCAGTATTTATTAAACTCATTCTGCTATTCCCAGTGAAGTGACACAATTGTATATCTGATATTATAGGCTTGCAATTGCTAATATACATAATGCATAATTTATTATACATGTGGCACGTTCATCAGGCATGTCTTTGTTCACAAACTTTGTTTAAACAAACTCTTTGATTTCCAGAGAGATTTTTCTCCCTGTGCCCTGCAGCCTGTGAGTTTTGCAAGCTCCAGCAGATGTTCTGTATTCCTGTTGCAAGTGGCAGTTTAGGCTTGTTGCTGTACTCTGGGCTGGCATGGCTTAGGTGCTTCACTGTGTCATTACAGCCATGTGAATGTGCTGCACGAGCAAAGTGCAATGACTTCTCATTTCTGGGCTGCATGATTGTTATTAAAAGCAATCTTAGCCTAACTTGTATGCCAGCAGCCTAGGAATATAGGACAGTGGCTCTCCTGCCCTGTGGATCATGGTAGAGACATGTATTGTTACTACATGCGAAGGGGTGTTTTTCTTGATTTTTGTTTCTTTAGGATATCAGCAAATTCTCTGTACTTTATAGTCTGTATGAAGTCATTGTTGTCCCACTAGTGCCCAGTGTTGTATTCTGAAATAATATGCATAATAGTGGGTAGAATTGTAGGTTACAGTAGGCTAAAGTATGCCTCTAGGCTAGCAACACCTTTTGAGACCTCAATGCGAAAACTTCAGATGCTTGTAAAATCATAGGCAGGTTTATTGGTAGGGAGAAAATGGAAAGAAATTGTTTTAATTCTTGACTTTACTAAGTGGTCAGTAGTCAGGGATTGTACTCATGGATTCTGTTCCATAGAAAAAATACAGGAATAAATAATATACTGTTAAAAGTCTGAGGGAAAAGTTGTAAATAATCAGTCCTTTATCATTTTTATAAGAGGAATTAATAAGTATTTTGAAAGGCTAGCTGTTACTTTATGTATTCCACAATTATCCCCTGAATTTTACTTTAAGAAGACAGTCATTTAAGAAGATACTACAAATACTAATGAGGTGGCTTGAAATTGTAATTTTTCTAAGAGTAATGCCACATGGTATGATTGATATGCATTCTTTCCATATATATCATACATGTAATAGAAAGCTAAGGGAAATAGTGGAGTGTACACAGAGACAGAGGAAGCACAAATAAAACCCACTTTAAAGTAAGGGACAAGGAAATTTTTTATCTGCTTCTAGAACAGGGTGCTTGAATGTCCTAAGTCTTCATAGTTGAAAATATTGGGACCTTTCAGGTTTGATGGCATAACTTTTCTTATATGCACAGCCTAACTGTTGGGAATATGTACTTTTAAAGATGAGATTGAGCCAATAATTAAGACAGTGATTTTTTTCCTCATATAATTGTCTGATTACGGTTTTACATCCCTTACTAGGGTATCAGTTAATATGCACCTTTTTTTTTTTTTTTTTTGAATCTTGCCTGCTCTCAATTTTCGTGAAGAAATAGCTGACAGGAGGGAGGGCAAAGCATGAAGGCTCTATTAAGAAGGACCAGCTATTGTGCAATAACTATTTTAATTCTATTTCTGAGCTTTTCTTTGTCTGAGCAGGCTGTTGCATTGCATCCTTTCCCACTTCAAATTATCTGGCCTCCATGTCTTTAGCCATTGAACTTGTCTTGAACATCAAATCCCTCTCTGTCCCTTGCTACCTTTTGTTGACAACATTTTAGTTAAGCAAACAGAGATCTTATTATGATGGCTATGACGGGACAGTTTTGAAGACTATTGAGACTCTGGTGAAAGGCAAGATATTGAGGAGAATTAATATTGAAATCTCTGCCTTTAACACCAAGAGTCTTAGTCTGACTTCATGTTTTCTCAAAATATGCCTTCATTTCTGTTTGGGACAAAATTTTCTTTATTTGCCCTTTGCCCTTTTGGCTTTTCTTGTCTCTCTGAGTTGACTGTTAGTATTAAGTTCCTTCTTCTGAAAAAAGAAGGATGCAGCCTACAGAAGTAGGGAGCCAATCCCCTTCCCTCTGAGTTATATAGTTTGGCTGATACTTTTCTGTGCTCTCAGGAAAATTATTTGTTGGGTGAGTTTTCTGTTTGTTTTTTTGCTTCTGCTGCCATGTGTGTTTAAAGAGGAGCTGCACTTTCTTTTTATGACTGTTAAATTCAGCATATTGTAGAACGTCCCATTCTCACTGCGCTGTGCACCGAATGTGTTGATGCTTTCCTCTCAGCAGCAGTTGAAGTAATTGGAGTGCTTTTGTTCAGGTGCAGGGGTTGAAGGGTCTGTGCGTCACACTTCTCGATTTCACAAGTCGTGAAGAGGTTTCTGCGGTTTTAAGTGCAGATGGTCTTATATTTATCATTGAGAAATGCATTAATGCATTAACCTTCTTTAAAAGGGTGTCTGCTCGTTCATTTGGCCTTCCTTGATAGTTTGGTTTTCTGACAGTAACGAGGTATAAAGCAATGTGAACAAAATCCTACTTTTCTGTGCTCCCAGTTCTGTATGTGGTTGTCTACTGTTGAAGGCGCTCTCATCAAGTATAAATATTGAAAATGTGGAAGCCTTTTGAAAATCTTGACTGGTGAAACAGTTTCAGATGCCAGATTTGGCACCTCCAAAACCTTGCCAGAGCTGAGCAACTCGTCCTTCGTATTAGGATATCAAGGTGTCAGCTTGGGGGAAAAAAAAAAGGCATTTTTTATAAAGAATGCATGTCCATTTCCAGTACAGACTTTGCTGAACACTGCATAGACCCTAACGTGTTCGGGTTTCCTCAGCAAAGAGTAACCTTTGCCGTTGGGTATTTTTGTTTTTTCACACTAGTTCTTAATATTTTCCCGGAGCACTTAATATTTATCAGGCACTTGGTCTGTCTGCATTTAGCCCCTTTGCCTCCCCACCACAATTCTGAGTTTATTTCTAAGCTTTTATTTGCTGTCATAACTCTTGTGCTTCACAGGGAAGTGATGAAGTGTTCAGGATAATATGTTAAAAATTTAATTTGAAACTAAACTTCTAGTTTACTTGCTTTCCTCGCTCTGGAGACACTATTTTTAATGCATTTGAAGTGGCACTACTAGGTTTAAAATATAGTAGCCTGTATATGGAAGTGAGATCTCTGACTCATTTTTAAAATACTAAGTCAATATAAAGATTTACACAGAATTACATAGTTTGAATTCTGCTATGGTATCTTGTATCTTAACTCCCATACTCTCACTCCAATTACTTGTAAGATGTGACTGCCTTAACATAATCTTGTCACGATCTCACTGAGAATTTCATCCACAGCACCTGTCCTTTAAAATAGCCTTGCTCTCCATCTGTTTTAAAATCTCAGCTGACTCCCTCCTCCTCTCCAGTGCCTTTTCAGCGCTTATATTGCAACTGTTTTAAAGCCCCTAAGGAATTTTCCTTATAATCATATAGGAGATACTGTTCCAAATAATGCTTGATGTATAAATATCTATGTGCTCATCTCTGGGAGCTTGGCTTAAGCTCTTACAACAAACTTCTGGAAATCTTTGATCGTAAAGTTACTAGAGATGGCAGTGAGGTCATGCATGCTGCTTTTTTGAGTAGTTTGATGCTGTTTTTAAATGTAGTGGTGTGTTTTTGGTTTTTTTTGCATAAAAACGTGGCAGATGTTTAAAGAGAAAAATCTGCTGTAATATTTCAGAGGAAGATTAATTGTATTAACATGTAGACCTGCAGTAATTCCATATGTTTTGCTTTTAGATATACATGCACATATGCAAGCACACACACACACTCCAAATACAGTATGATGTGAGATGGTGAGATCAAAGCCTCTTTTCCCCATTGACTTCTAGAGTATCCTAGTGAGACTGAGCTTTTTGATCGATGCAGAAACTAAGTATAAGCAGCAGGCATATCTAGGTTGAGATTCAGTTTGGTTATTCAGATGAAAGGAACTTGTGTGACTTTCTAGGCTTTTTAATCAAGGTATTCTGTGTACACCGTTGGGGGAGTTTATTTTCACTCCTTTTGGTATCTTAACGATTTTTGTGTTCTTAGTTCACTCTCATTTTAAGATTACCTGTGTTGAGAAGCACTTTCCTTATGAGATCCTCTCTCAGATGAGTCTTGCTCACGTGAAAAGGAGAGTGTTTACTGATTATCATAGCAGTATTGCAGAATATTTTTGCCATTTTTGCCATTTTTGTGTGCGGGAAACAGGACTTGATTGAGGTCTTGCACTTCAACACTAAGCACATTCAGTACTAAAGTAGTAAAATTCAGCAGTAAAATATTGGAATACTCTAGGATACTATGGAAATGTGAAGTATGCTTTTCAAAGCAAGCTAGAATTTAAACTTTCTTATAGTTGGTTGCTGTAACTCTATATTAGTCTTGGTCCCCTGAGCCGTGGTAAATGTGAGGCAACAGCAAGACTGTTCCAAAATACTTTAAAATAGTAAGTGTAAAATCGCTTTTTGTCTAACAGAGTTCTGATGTTATACATGCAAGTAAATAAGAATCTTCCTGTTGATTATCTAAGATGACGTATTCGTTCATTGACGTTGTAGAAAGATTTATCCTGAAAAATAGATTAAACTTACTGACTCTTAAAGCTTATGTAGTCACAAAGCTTAAAGCTTATGATGTCATATGATCAGTAAGAAGGAAAATTATTTAGAAAAACTTTAAAAATGTGCATGTTAAAATTCAGTATCTTTCTCTAGTACTTGACAATTGGGCTTACTGATCTACATGTTAAGTATATCTATTTCTTAAGTTGAAAATATTGCTGGTTTGCTTTATATGGCTATCTTTTTAGTTGGGTAGATGTGTATTTAATATAATCATAGGGATCAGCATGGAATAAAGCTGCTTTACTGGCTTTATTCTGAAGTTGAGAGGGTAGACTGGTGTCCTTATATTACTGAAGTCACTGTGCTCATATATATATATTACTTGTTTCTATTGCTCTTAGAGCTCATGACCATAAGAATCTCATTTGAAATCTACATTGTAGAAAGAAATGTAGAGAGCTGCTTGTGGGGATTGCCAAGGTACTAGCCCTGCAAAGCAGATGTCTGAGATGTTTTCAATATGCTCTCGAAGAGCTTGAAACAGCTCTATCTCTCAGTGGCCCTGTCAATTTGTGCCTCCAGTGTGAAGGTACCACTGGCTGCCTGTATTCCTGATGGGCTGCACCGCTGCTGTAACGGTGGGAGAGTCAATTTTCTTTATCCCCGTAGTGCTCCAGGCTTCTGTGAATCTTTGTGATGCTTCACATGTTACAAGCACCCTAGAAACACCCTAGAAATCATTGATACACAGAATCAATGAAGTCTGAATGTAAAGTCCTTTGGACCTTAACGCCTACCTCTTTATATGGGATTTAACTCACATTTCAAAAATCGTTTGTGGGATGGCTTCATGGTAAGAGGAGGCCAAATGTCCATTCTTTCTCCCACCACACAGTGAGATACCAGGCAGCTTTCTGCAGCCGTAGCAGAAGGTCCCCTGGAGAGGACAAAGAAGCCCCAGGCGCTGAGGGGCAGTTTCACAGCAGTGCAGGTGCCGTCAGCGTTTGCTGCACTAGGCAGCACCGAGCAGAGCCCAGGACTAATGGGAATGACATGGGAAGGGGGATGCTTTTCTCCTGGCCACGTTTGTCCCTGAAAGGGAGTTGCAAGCCTTTTGCTGAGCTCCATCTCTGGTTATGTCCTGCTCTTTTTATTTATTTATTTCCTCTCTGGGCTGTTCTGTTGAGCTTTTTGTCATTCCGTTCCTCTTGTAGAGGCTTCAGAAGTTGCTGCTGTTGCACAGTGCCCTTGCAGGCTTCACAAGGGCCTCCTTACAGTTATGTTACTGCAATGTCATTATTTTGTTCCTAAATGCACCGTGATCGGCTCTTCACTTGTTTTATTGCTGCCCTGTGTAGTCAGTTACAGAGCATTGCTAATGAGGCTGGGTTTGTTTCATAGGGTTTTTTCTTTTGAATCTCTTGCTTATTTGAAGCCTTTTTTGTAGCATGGCTCTATGTCCCGGTCACGCACATGGCATACTAATGTGCTGCTTAAAAAGTTGCAACCTAAATTTGCAGGAATGTTTGCTGTTTGACAGGAATTTATTTAGGACTTTTGGCATAAAGGTATTACCTGTTATATTGATCAATTCCAAATCAGGCATGATTATCTTGGAATATAATTTTGGTAGTGTAAAGAACTAACTGCACTTGTTTTATGCTTATTTAATGTGCTAATCTTGTGATCTTTGCTATTAGTCAGATTTATTTAAGCATTTAAGCAGTGCTTGTCTCCCATCTAAATAGACTGTAAGGCATGCTATCCTTTTACCTTTAAAGTAAAAGATAAAGTGCACCAGCACCACAGTTATTGCATGAACACTTCAAGTGTTCATTATGGAATTGTTGGTCAAAATTTATGAAGCTGGGAAAAGTCTGCCTCAGTGCAGCTAGCTATTTAACCAATCTGTTCTGAAATATTATGTAAAATGGAACAGTTTATCTATCTGGACTTTCCTCCTCTGAAGAGAGAATCCTCCCTTCCCCAAATACTGCTCTGCCTGATCCGAAGAAATTATGTCAAAGTTTTGCAGATGCAGCATATTAAAGTAACACTGCCAGACTGTCTAAAAAGATGTTGTGATAGGATAGTTACCGCCTTCAGAATTCATGAAATCATCAATTTATCAAACAGATGAACGTTGAAGCTTCTTCTATTTTAAACTCAGTATTTTTGCCTTAAAATGTGTGGGCAAGTTAAGTTTGTGATAAAGCTTATTTGCTCACTTTAAGATGATGGTTGACTGTGCAAACTTGTGATAAAATCACTGTCACTTCATGTTGGCATCAGAAGCATGAAAAACTTCAGCGCTAGAACTGCGCGATCTGCTCACCTCTGGAGCACAAGCTTCCAGCAGACCAAATGGCATTATAAAACGAAATTCAGAATGGGTCTGTCAACTTATATATATGTATATATAAAAAATTATAAAATATATTTTTAAATTTTATTTTTATGTGAATGCTAGTTCTTTCAGTGGGGCTTTGCCAGCTTATTCTTTTCCAGAAACAAAATGAGAAGAAAAGAAATTGCTAATGTTGCTAATTTATCTTCAAATTGGTACATAAAAACTTTTCACTTCTGTCAAGTGGTTTGGAACCTTTTCACTTGCACGCTTTCCTGCTCTTGGACTTACTACTTCAAATTAGTAGGAGGCTGTGGAAGTGGTGTTTTCGCTGCTTCAGAGGGGAAATGATTAAAACACTAGCTCTCACATTACTGGTTTTAGTCCAGGTTAGAGATTAGAACTGTCAAAACTGCTCCCTGCTACCAACATCTACTATAAGAAGTAGGGAAATATAATAGGAAAGCACCTTCTATAGGTCTATTTTAACTGGAAGATAGCCTCTTTGTAGTTTTCAACACTGTATGAGCTTCCTGGCCTTTCGGCTGAACAAAAAGGACAAAGTGGGCATGGGGTGAGTAGTAACTTCTCCTGCAATATCCTTCTCTAACATACATAGGTTTTCAGATTAAGTGAGTAGATGTAACTCCTACCTCTATTTATGCGGTAGCATTTCCATTTGTAAGACTTGTGCTTAAACTTGGTCAGCTACAGCACAGACGTGAGGGCTTAGCTGTTTGGTTTGAGTCACGCTGTGCAGTACCCAGCGTCGCTCATGTACTGGTTTGCATCAGGAGTTTTCCTGATGGGTGTCCTTCCTAGTGGAAGACAGTAACTGAAGCCTTGGAGGATAGAGCTGGAAATCCATTGTGAAAAAACTGTAACTATTGTAAGGGCTAGTAAGATGGGAAAGGCATGTGAAATTTTGGCCATGTGGCAGTGATCCCATCATTCTTAAGGTAATCTATTCTCAAGAGAAGGTAGCAGATCATCTTCCAGTCATCACTGCTGCTTATTCCCTTTCTTCTCCAGTGCATTCCCTGTATTCATCCCATCTATTTTAATCCTTTACCAGATCTCATATTACAAAAGAAATGTAATTGCACCATTTCTCCTTTGAGCTTGGGTATCTCAGAAAAAGCAGAGAAGCTTTCAGTTTGGTCAACCCTCTTTTTCCTCATTCAGTGGCATTATCAGCCAAACTGCAAAACTCCCAGGCTCCCAAGTGACACGGTCCTCACCCTGCCTTGCCACAGGGCCGTGGGGTTGGTCACGGCTTGCCCTGCAGCCCTGCAAACCCTGCTAAATGCAAAGACAGTCTTCTGGAATACTTTGCTTTGTGGTTTGATCGTATCCAGGAGCACAAGGTTTTAATAACAGAGACACTCTTGTTGCTGGCAAATAACACTTTTATACCTAGCAAATTCATTTAGGGCTCTAACCTCTTGATTTTTGCAATTCCAACTGTTTTTGTACTGACAGGCAAGATAAATAAGTCATCTTTATGATTCATATTATTTCTTTTTTTTTCTGTGTTTGGGTAAATAAGTGGTGCACGTGCATCTCCTCACCAAACAGTGTCGGCTTTTACCATTTCCTGTCCTAGCCCCAGATAACCAAGTGCCACTCTGCACTTTCCTGTCTTGGCCCTTGAAAGTTGTGATTACCGCTGGTGATGCTGAACTGTCTGTACTGACACTAGACTCTTTCTGAGTGTGTGTGTGTGTGTGTGTGCATCCACATACTTGTTGCAGTTATGCTTTTTATTACACATTTACTAATTGTGAGTGGATGTTGGGTTAATATCGATCATGAGCTGGTACATCCCCCACTTGCAGAGATTGCAGTGGGTACCTTCACTCTTGTGCTGCCCGGGTAAGCATCTCGTGTGTGTTTTGCTCTATAGGGGAGCTGAGTAACTGGGCAGAGCTGCTTATTTTTGCACAAGTTTAGCATCAAGCTTCTGGAAGCAGTTACAAGAAAAAGTGGAAGCTAATTGTCCCATGTAGTATCTCTCACATGGTGGTTATCTCTGTGTTAGTGAGTTGACTATTTTTGTTATACTGGAGTGGCTGAATTAGAAATTTGTCTCAAATAGGCTGATGGATTTGAGCAAAAATCTAAGTATGTTTGACCTGTTAAAACTTTTAGACTTGCTTGATTTATATATGTGTCTGTGTATATATATATATATAAAAGTTTCTTTTTTAAAGCCAGGCTAACTTAACTACACTGGGGAAGAGGAGCAAAGAAAATTAAATGCACCAAACTTAAAGTTGCTTATTCCCTGTAATACAAACGCACGGTAAAGTGGGACTCTGAGAACAGGAAGCTTGACTTCTAGTAGAAGTGAAAGCACAAGTGAGAGCCAGGTGTCGTTGTGCATCAAGCCCTGGCACCCACCATAGAACAAAACGGCAAAACCCCTGCTTTTTCCTGCCCAAGGTGACTTGCACCCTAGGCCTCTAGCATGTTTCCATGCCAGGTGCAGCCCATGGGTGCTGCCACTGCTGTCCAGGTGCTTGAGAGCCCCCAGAGGAGACAAAAACAAGTGTTGCCAAGAGCTGGTCACATGTGGCTTGAGCCAGAGTTGCTGTCCCAGTAGTTGTTCCCCCCATCTGCCCCACCATAATGCTTAAAATGTCACGTGCTGCATGTACTCGAGGGCAGGCTTTTTGTTTATATCTGCTACCTGATGCTTGACCTGTCTTTCCTGTTGCTTCCTACGTAAGAGTAGTCCCTCTTCCCCTTTGAGGTGCTTTATGCCCTAACCTTGGAAAGGGAGGGCTTCCCTAGCCTCTGCCAGGGAGCGAGGATGATAGCAGCCGCTGGCTGTAAGCTCTGAAGTCTCGGGTTAAATCGCACCCTGCACACGGTAAACCCTGGCAGTTGGGGCACGGGGAGGGCTCCGGCAGTTGCAGCGCGCTCCGCGTTGGTGCCGTTATCCCTGTCCCGGTTCCCCGTGCAGCAGCCGTCCGTGCTGGCCGCGCGCGCCGGCGATGCCGGCTGCCGTCGCGCTGCATGGAGGGGCTTGGGCACGCACGTGATGAGCACGCCGTACGGCTGTGCGCAGTGGCCATGAGGCGTGCAGAGGGCCAGAAATGCCTTGCTGCAACGGTCATCGTGGGCTAAGTGGCTATAGCAGCTGAACACGGTGACTGGTTTGGAGTTTAGTTGATGACATGAACTGAAGTGACTTACCTACATTGCTATTTGTGATTGAAGTTCCTTGCCGTAATCGAGAGAACAGTCTTGTATAAAATGTATTCTTTTTTTGGGGGGGGAGGAGGCAGGGAGGAAGGGGAATAGGGGGAAGGAAATCCAGCCCTGCAGAAGGGAAGTGCTGTATGAAGGTAGCAGGTTTCCAACAGCCCCTGCATTTTTTTTCCAGTTACAAAAGGTGGTCGCTGGGGACATCAGTCCTTTCTGAGTGTTCAGCTTTATGAAAACTTAAATCAAAGATTGGCTTGATAGTGAGTGCTACTTGCAAGGTAGTGATGTCCTCTGACTTTTTTTTAATGCAGACTTGAATCCCCTCTGTTGATGGAGGAGCAGTATCATGCAAATATATCACTTATAATGCTGCTTATTGGCTTGAAAATCCTTTTTTTGAGCTAGGACAGCCAGAGAAGGTATAAAAAGTTGTATTGCCACATTTTTGTTGGAGTAAGAGTTAGCCTCAGTTTACTGTCAATCACTTCCCTTTCAAATAAATTTGACTGCAAGGCTTTTGGTATCTGTTGGTAGACACTAGGATGCTTGTGTCTATGTTGCTGGTTTGTTTTTCTTCAAGATACCTAAAACAAGAAATGCATCAGAACCCAACAGTTGTTTGTTGTAGTGCTAATAGCTAAGTTACTCTGTTAAACTTCTCTGTCAGTACATGCCCTGAAATGGCGAGACAAATAATTCAGGCTTGACTGTCTTGGTGTACAGCTGTTTTGCCTCTGACTAAAACTTGAGGATATTGTTGTGCCGGGAATTATTTTGAAAGGTCTCTAAAGAACTTTTGCTACTGTTCTACAACTGCAAGAGGAAATTGCGTTCCTTCCAACTTCATGAGAACCTGATCACGGTTTCCTTCGAAAGATCATCTGTAGGGCAGTGAATGAGCAAGCTGTAATAAAACAAAACCTTTTGTGATACTCCCCCACCTCCCTGGTTCCTCAAGTGATTGAATTTCCATAGGAAAGCCCTCCCTAGCCTTTCTTCGCTTCAGTATACTGCAAAGAAAGACCCTTTCAGATCTGCTCACCGCTGATAAAGCAGTTAAATTGGGTGATCTAGCATGCAGCAGAGTCTTCTCCTAAAGGATTTGGTGGGTTGTCCCCCAGTCATAACAGAGGGAGAGCTGCCCTCACCTTAAGTATTCAAGTCTCCGAATTGAAAAAAAAAAAAAAAAAATGGGGGAATATGAATTGGAGGAGGAGTTAAATCTTTCTCCAACTCTTAATGCTTGGCTCAAGACCTGCCAGCCCCTCCGAATAATTCATAGGCCACATAGACATCACCCTAGTTTTTGGATAGGGAAGGTATTAAATGCGTAGTTTAAAAAGTAAAATTAAAATCCCATACCCCACCAAAGAAGGACATCTGTTTCTAACTTCAGCTTTTTATTTTTTTATCTTTCATTTTTTTTTGTTGGTAAATCTCCCAGACAACAGCAGTTCTGTAGAGAGTTTAAATATGAAGGAATGGCAGGACGGGCTAAGGGCACTTCTACCGAACATTAACATCAACTTTGGTGGACTGCCCAATGCTTCTTCCCCCTCCAACGCCAACCACAGTGTACCAACGTCCAACACTGCCACCACCGACAGCCTGAATTGGGACAGCCCTGGCAGCTGGATGGACCCCGCAATCATCACAGGTAACCGTTTCTCACTCCTTCAGCTCTGCTGGCAAACCATCAAATGGGTATTTGGCACAAACTGATCTGCATCTGGAGAAAAAATAAAATAAAATAAAAAAGGCAGTATGCGGTGGTCTCTTCCAGCTCCCATCCACAAAACGTCAAGGGTCTAGGAATTTTTGTGGAACCACTAGGTTAAATGAAGTGTCACTTAGCTCTTTGCAGTGCATGCCCGGGGCCTTTGCAGGCAGTCAGGGCGATCGGTGCTTATCCGTAGGGTCGACACAGGCGTCCCTTGTGCCGGATGGCATGTCCGGTATGCGCGCCGCTACTCCTGAGGCACTGAAAGCATTAACTGGACTTTGCTCCTTAAAAAGGGACGTACTCCACTTGTTTATAAAGCTCTCTTTTATAAGGCTGTCTGGTTGTGTTTCCCTGTTAGAGAGGCTGAAGCGTGATGCACATAGGCAGCGTAGGGAGCGAAGCGTGCAGCGTACTGCTAGGGCTTGTGGTAGGATCGTGCAAGCAGGGGTAGTCCTTGTGCAGAACGTGCAGCAGAGAAACGTCTGGTTTGGGGGCAGTACTCTGAGAGGGTACTTTCCCCTACCTGGATATACGTTAAATGCTTTGTGGGCAGGGTAATTTTATGTAATGATGTAAAATGCATTCTCTGTACAACTAACCATGTTTTCTCACTGCTGTTTGTTAGGTTAAATTGACCTCCTTCATGCTTACCTTACCGCTTCTGCTCTGACTTGTCTGTCTCCCTTTTTTCTCTCCTTTTTATTATTTTTTTTCTCTGTGTAGGTATCCCAGCCTCCACAGGAAACAGTTTAGACACCCTTCAAGATGACAATCCTCCACATTGGCTAAAATCTCTTCAGGCCCTCACAGAGATGGATGGCCCCAGCGCAGCGCCGTCACAGACGCACCACAGTAACCCCTTCGGCACACAGATCCCGCTGCACAGAGCCAGTTGGAATCCCTACTCTCCTCCTTCAAACCCCACCAGCTTCCACTCCCCCCCACCAGGCTTTCAGACAGCCTTCAGACCCCCCAGCAAAACCCCCACAGATCTACTACAGAGCTCAGCGCTGGATCGTCATTAGGAAAGCGGGAAGACGAAGGAGAAGAAAAAAGAAAAACGTTAGAAATGCAGGAAGTGTCCTACCCTGACTCCTCCCCATGCCACCTACTGTTCCCCCTCATATCTTTCTTTCTGAAGAATCCAGTTCCTGATCAAACCTCCCCCCCAAATGCAATGCCATCACAGGGTCATGACCGGCTTTTTGTTGAGTTTCTGCTGAGCCAGTGTTTGAAATACACTGTTTGAAATATTGCCTAAAGCAGCCTAAGAAAAAAAGAGAGAGAGAAACCAAAATGCAGTCTCAGTGCTTAAAGAGAATATTACTGTCTTATGTCTTTTGCACATGAATATTTTTGCCTAGTGGGAAAGTGTCAATCTTTAGTAGGGAAAAATGCAATGGAGAATCCAATGCAGAAACAGGAACAAGGTATTTAATTTAAACAAAGTTACTGAACATGTGGGGCAAGCAGTGGCCTGGCATTTATTTTGCATTCAGTGTGGCACTACACAGGGATATAGCTTTTTTCTTTTTCTTTTTTTTGGAAAGAGGGACTTTGTTTTGTCAGTAAGAGGTTTGACATGAAGTGTGTTGAAAGACAAAACATACTTATAGCTATGAGTAACTGGCATGTTGCTAAAGTGGTTTAAAGAGAGGAGAATAAGGTGTTTTTTTTAATTTTGGCTTTAGATTTAAAGTAAACTTCAATGTTTTAAAAGTATTCACAGATTTAATACCTAGTGTATACATAATATAATTATAAGCAGCTGAAACACGAGTGATATTTACTTCAGTCTTTGTCTCCTCTGTCGGTCTCTCTTTCTTTTTTTTTTTTTTTTTTTTAAAAAAAACAAAACAAAACAAAAACAAAAACAAAGATTCACCTGGTAAGGGCACTCTGGGATAGCACTGCATTGGGGCCACATGATCACCATCAGGAGCAACCTCTGACCTCCTCTGCCTGCAGCTTTTACTTAACCCTGTAGTTTCTGGACGTTTGTGCAGTATTGAAAAGACAGGAAAAAGAAACAAATAAACATGGTTATAACCTGACGCTAAACTAAAACCAAGGAAATGTACCTCTTTCTTCAGAATTAAAACTAAAATCTTAAATAAAACAGAAAACTTGATGATGATTTTGTGTTTGCTTTTCTTGTTCTTTTTAACTTATACTTTAAAATTATGTGTCCTTGTATGTTTTTTCTCATGTACATCCTAAAATGAAGCTGCTTCTACATGGAGAAGTTTATTGGAGATTCAGAATACTGTGTTGGATGGTAATAACATTGAAGGCTGGAAAAAAAACATGTATTTTAAAATAAGGGATGCTGTTTTCTTTACTCATAACAGCTAAAGGCCGTTTGTGTTCAAGTCCTCCTGGTATCAGTTGAAATCTGAAGGATGAAGGACTTGTGTTTATACCCTTTCTTAATTAAAGGCCTCGGCACGGGCCAGGCAGCATGGGACCAAGTTTTGAACACGTGGCAGAGGTTGCACGCTGCTGCCCACGCTTTCCAGTGCCCTCCAGTGTCTTTGCTCAAAAGGTGCAAAATGTTTTCACTGCAGCAGGCCATGTTGGACTCATACCACCTATGAGGCCTCCGGTGGGTTCTTCCACTATAGCCGGAGATGAGTGTTGATATTTAAAAGCTGTAACATAATTGAGATGAAACGGTGGGTTGAAATCTTCAATGTAGAGCTCCTGAGAGAGGTGGTTGAGAACCTCAGCTACTAGAATGCCTGTGCAGGGGGAATTATCTCATGTGACCTGTATAGTTTGTGCTGGCTGCTGTCCTAAGGTGGTTGCTGGTGGTAATGGTAAGGAAAGGACTTCACAGCACAGAACTGTGGGCACCTAACACAGGGATATTGGCTCCTCTCTGCATGGAGATTTGGAGTACGAATCCCTTACTGGGAAGGGTAATTAGCCTCCTAATGTCAGGTGTGGAGAGTGGTGCCTAGAGTTACTCCGAATATCCCACTTCTAAATGTCTCCTTGTTGGTGACTGCTGCTTTAGCTGCTCTCTTGCCCATGTGGCTATCTAGAGCTGTATTTGCTGTCTCTGTTAGCTGCACTGAAGGTGCCATTTCTGGACAGGCATTACTTTGGCAGGTTAAGTCCTGTGCCCTGTTTGGTTGGAAGAAGTGTACACTGTTCATGTCTACCCCCTCTCCACTGGAGAGAGAAAAAAAAAAAAACCCAAACCACAGGAATTATTCATTTTTTTGTGACCCTACCACAGAGGGGTAGTGTGGCCGCTTTAACTGTGGCAGGGGAGCGCCTTCCCTCAGGGTTAGGTCCTGTCCTGCCACCATGGCCTTGGCCAGGAGGGAGCGGCGCCTCCCGCCTGTGGTGAAGGCGCGAGGGAATTTGGCCCAGTTCTTGGGGACAGGTAACTTGTGTAGCTCTTAACACCTCTCTAGCAGGTTTCACTTCTGAACAGAATCATACTTCCTAAAGTAGCTGTAACTGCTTCATATTTGCCATGGCAGGTCGTGAAGCAGGTACCTTCCCAGTTTCTTGATTTGTCTTTTAGGTTTGAGATGTGTTAAAGAAAAACACTCCCTTGGGCTAAGCTTTTTCCTGAGCAGGAAAGGCTGTTTCCTGCTGTCACACGATAGCTTGTAGTTGGCCTAAAGACTAACTTTTGCCATTAAGAAAAGGTTAGCCACTAGATTTTCTTTGTTCTGTCTCCCAAGCCATGACTTTTACTTGTGTAGCAGTAAGTTTAGTAACAGTCAAATATGTTCAGGTCGATGGGGAAATGCCACTCTTGACAGCAGTGAGCAATAATGCTGAGGAGGCAGCAGTACAAAGGGTGGTCTCTAGCTTAATTTTTATCCAATATCTGAAGCAGATTTCCCCTGCTGCCAGTTGGGAAGCTACCCGGCATTTCACTCTGTTCAACTGTATGGGACTTTATCAGTTTCTCATGTATATAGTGATCTATTTGTGTTTTCATCTACTTCCTACTCCAAGAAACTCCATACAGGAGCCTTTGTTAAAAGGAGAAAGATCCTGTGACTGTTTTGTCCATATGATTATTTCAGTGCATCTGTTTTGTAGATAACTGCGTGGACATGTGCAACTTAGGCCGGGAAATGCTTGGCTAAAATAGTGATGACCATGGATTAGCAACACATTTGGCAGGTGATGTCTGTAGATTGAACTTGGAGAAACAGGATGGATCAGAATCCTCCAAAACTAATAAAAGCTTGTGTTGCAAGGAAATAGGAAGTTGTTAGCTATGAATCTGTTGGAGGAAATTCTATTTTCAAAGGAGTTCCAGTGTAAGTGTAATAACTCTGAGGTCAGCGGTTCTGGCTGACATTAAAGGTTCATGGCTGCTATTTCATTTATTTTTCATGTATTAAAAGAATGATATACTTCTCAAGAGTATAATGCTGCCTTCTAGGGAAGGTGAAGGTCCATTGCATGAGTAAGTTTTTCCTTTTATAAATTCTGTTTCCTAGGTGCTAGTCAAGCAGGTGCAGGCATGTGATCGCACACATGGTGTCCCAACAGGACTACTCTAACCATACTTAAAATGCTACTGCCAACTTCCATGAGTGTATTTAATCATGGATTTGAACAGTTGTCTTCTAGTTCTTGAACTCTTTTCCTTCTCCCCTTTTCAAAGTGTTCATACATGAGGTACTTATTTAATCTCAGGTCATCAGGAGATAGGATTTGGGGGGAGATTCCAGTCATTCACAGTGCTGAGAGCTGGCCATGCTGCTATTGAGATTTCTTTGGCTTGGACATACTTTTTCCTTCTGCAGAAGGATTCAGTGATTTTTGTTTTAATTCTTCCTCACCCTTGCAAGAGCGTTTAGAAAAATAAATTTGATCTTTTCAAGGGCTTCTTGTTTGTCCTTCTCCTCAGGATGAATGGAACTGTGCCTTAAGATACTAAGGACCTTGGTGTTGGTGTGTAGCGTATGTGGATCCACTGAGTGCAAAGTACTGTGATGAACAGGTTTCTGAGGAAAAATTGCAGTGATGGAATAAAAAAAACAGTTACTGCTCAGGACGGAGATTGGTCAAGACATGTTGGGAGGTGGCACAGTCCTCGAAGTTAAGGAACTGAAACTATCACCAATGCTGGTCAAAGGGGTCACAGTTCCCCCTAACTTGAGAGGAGTGACCTTCGCCTTGGTCCAGCTTGGCAGACAGTAGTGACGTGAGTTTTTAGAGCACCCAAAGCAAAGATGAAGTGCTATTTGCCATGAATGCGTCTCTAGTAAGATTAGTTGTTGCTTTAAATCTTCTGCTGCTGTGTTGGAATAACTATTACTACTACGAGTGACTTCTACTTGACTACAGCCTTACTAGATACTCAGATTGAATGTGCCTCTAGTAACTGTAAGAACTTACACTGTTTTCTTTTGACCCAAATCCCAGCCTCTTTCTTTTCTGTTGCTTTGGAGAAAACAGCAGCAGGTCTACATCCACCTCTTGGGTCCTCTTCCATGTGTAGCTTTTGCTATAAAGAAAGCTCCAAAAGGGAGAAAAGGTAAAGTATTATAGCTTTAGGATAGAGTGTACTGAGGTTCTACCCATTCTTGTACTCTGATCCATGTATTAGAGCACTGTATGTACTTACCTGGCAGGGGAGACACCATGATCACGTATGTGAACAAGATCTTCCTTCCCATCTTTCTTCCTTTCTGCATTTGGTCCAAGACCTACCACTGTGGTGCTTACATGGCAAAAGGAGGGCTCTTGAGAGCGGCCAAGGGAAGTTTTTGCAATACAAGTGTAGGGAGCTTAAGCCATTTGTTGGGATGTTGGAGTCTGACCTGTGCAGCAGGGGTTTGAGGCGAGTTGGGTGATCCTGGCAGGAACAGGTTTGTTGCTAGTTTTTTTAGTGGAAAGGCTCTGGTTTAGGACAGTGCTGATGCAGTGAGAGTAGGTGTTGGTAAGTCATTTGAGCAAAGGGAACCTCAGAGAGAGCCAAAGTGTGGTCAGAATGTGTGTCATTATAAACCTGCGGCATATTTTTTCTTCTAGCTTGCAAATTGCCTCAAAGTTTTACATAGCTATCTATCTTATTTTTCTGTATGTGTGTGAACAAATCCAGCTGGTGATTTCTTACTGCTTTGCTGGTGCTGCCTTCTCTGTGTCAAGTTGCTTATGGCTCTTCACACCTTTAATAGAGCTGATATTTGCTATACTAGTCCCAGGTGAGAAGAAACTGAGCTAAAGGCTAGGTAATTAATAAGAAAACTTGTGGTAGGGCTGGACTTACTGCCCTTAGTCCATCTTTGTTGTTTTTAGTCTCCTGGAAATCTGAGATGAATTTCTAGGAAGCCCCATATGTGTGTTTCCCCAGGGAGGAGCTGTGTGTACAGCTAAGACTGTCAAGGTTTGGGGATCATTTTTTTGTGATAGGAAACGTGACTGTGGCACACATTCACACGCACACACACAGTCAGGAAAATATTATCCCAATGAAACTCTTCAAATTTGCCTTTTTCATGACTAAAATGCTTGCTTTGATTTGACACTTCTCAGTATGAAAAGCAACTCTATCAGTTTCATTGAAAATGCTAACTTTTTGTTATGACTCATCAAAATCAGCATCTTTCTGGACATGTTTGGCACTAGATTTTTATCTTTAAAACATGCATCACTTCAGTTTACAGTGAAAACAGGTGTCAATCTCTGATTTTATGTAGGTGGGGGAAAGAAAAAAAAATGATTGTTTTTAAAGCCCTGCCTGGACCGAGAGAACAACGAACGCCAAATATCTCCCAAATGCTTTTTTTTTGCACAAAAAAGTCACTTTTGAGAGAAGGGAAATTGTAGTGAGCTATTTTATTTTATTTTATTTTATTTTATTTTATTTTATTTTATTTTATTTTATTTTATTTTATTTTATTTTATTTTATTTTATTTTATTTTATTTTATTTTATTTTATTTTATTTTTTATTTTTTCTTGTTGTTTGTTTGTTTTAAAGCATGGTAGGGGAGAAGAAAAGAGAAGGAAACATGTGGAAAATGCTCTTCCCTTCTCCTTTAGTCTCCCTCCCTGCCCCCTCCTTTTTTTTTTTTTCTCTTTTCTGTTTTGCTCTCTTAAAAATATATATGTATATGTATAGTTTCTTTCTATGTGAACAAGGAATGTGGCAGTACCGTTCCCAGGACAGAACCTGTGCCGAATCCCCAGCCCTGAGAATATATGTTAATGAAACACAAACGAAAGCATATTCTGTGGTTACGGTACCCGTGGGCATTATAGAGCACTAGGGGTGGGTCAAAGCGCCCGCAGTGCAATTTCTGAATATCCCTGCTGGTGTTTCTGAACAGGGAGCACGTCCCATCCTCCGAGCAGCCTCACAAGCCCCAGGCAGGTGACTGAGGAACAGGATGCCCTAGGCCGGACTACTCCCTGCTGCAGCCGGTTCCTATGGCAGGAGATGATGTCCCTTTCGAGGGCAGGAATTGCTCTGCTTGGCAGGGCTCCCGGGGCCACTCGCTGTGCTGGTACCTGGCCTTGCTCAGACTGGCCGAGCGCTCCCTGGGCTCTCCCGGTGGGTCTAGGCAGGCTGCTGCAGGCAGCCTGGCTGCAGCTGCCCACAAGGTTGTGGTCAGGGCATAAGCCTGAAGGAAACACAGTTTCCTCGTGGTTTTTTTTTTTTTTTTTTCTGCTCATGGTTTTTTTCTGCTTTGCAGCTTCAGTTGCTCTATGAAAATGAAGGGTCTTTCCTCCTTGCAGTGCACTTGCTGATAAATGGTCATTGTGGGTGTCCTCTTCCTTGAAAACAACATAAATAAAAGTTTTCTTCACATCTTTTCCCTCTCACAGGGAGTCAGCCCCCAAACCAATTTTTCCGTTGCTTAGTAATAGGAAAAGAATACTTGCAAGGTGGAATGGGAAGAGATTCCTTTATTAGTAACAGAAACAGCGAAAATGGCCCCTATCCAAGAAGACACATCAGGGTTTCTGAGGATGTCTGCTGGTAGGGCTTGCATGTTACAGAAAAATGTGATACCTTGAGCCTCTTAATTTTCTTGCCTAAAAATGCAATGCAAATATCGATGGAAATAAAGTCAGCAGCTGAAAACTCCTCATAGCAGGGCAGGGGGAATATCCGAGTTAAGTCCTCGATGATGGTGGTGATACTGCTGGTTCATGTTCTTACTGCAGCTCCCTGACCTGCCAGCACGTGTTTGGCTAATGCAGCAGCAGCTCCCGAAATGCAGGGGATGCGGAGTCGCTCAGTGGGCCCCACGTGCCCAGAATGTGCTGGATTTGCTCCCAATGCAGGAATCTGCTCCCCAAAGCTAAGAGGGGAGGGGTGGACAGGTCCTGAAGCTGCTCTGCATGCAGCACATGGAAACGCGCCTATACGTTTCCATCCAGGAAATCGTGGACAAGGAATATGGCTGTCCCCACTCTCTGAATGCAAATAAGGGCAGGCATGGCAGCTCTTCGGGCACTGCTGTAGATCCTGATACACGAGGTGAATTTCTAATGGGTGAGAGAAGGAAGGAAGGAAGAAGAAACCCAAAGCTCTTTTGCAGGAGTGCTATGTCCTTTGTAGTAAGGGAAAAAAATGTTTTCCTCTTGACTGACTGTCTTTACACGCTGCATTTTGTAATTCCAAGACAGACTATGTAGAAATGCTGAGGATATGGTGAGTTCTAAACAACAACAAGAAAAGGCTTTAAATCTCAGCCTACATTCAAGTGTAACGAATTGTAAATGCCTCCAATTATCTAGTGACACAGATTCCTTGTTCGTGGTGACTGGCTGTGTTCACTTTCAGCCTTTAAGAAAGCCCAACATGGAAAAATCAGACTCCTATTCTTAAAAAGTAAAACCTGAAAGTCTACCTGTGCTTATACTCTCTTTTAACCAAGAGCTTTTTTGACATGGCTTTGTACTTTTTCACTAAAACGATCCATTAAGAGCCATGTAACCTAGGAACTTACGTTTCAATTGCCCACTCTGGAAATGGGGCAGAGGGAAGGATTATATGAAAAAGCCTTTCAGCATGAAGCGCCCAGTCTTCTCCATGTGAGAACCCAGGGGCAGTAATTGGCTCTTGTGAAATCCTTCCCTGAACTCTGTGGTGTTTCAAGAAATAGGTGGTGTTTTTGTCCCCCTTTTTTTTTAATAGAAAAAGACAGTTAACATTTTCAAACTGGCCTCTGCAGCTTGTTTAAGAGCTTATGATCCTCGTGGCCCCTGTAGTAGAGGGGCAGCAGGTCCCTGGGGAGGTCGGCGCGGCCTGGCGTCGCGGACAGGAGGCCGGTGCTTGGCGTGTGGAGCAGCTGGGCGTACGCGGGCCCGGAGCGCGGGGCGCCTGGATGCGGCACGGCCTGTGGGAAGGCCGGCGCCTCCGCGTGCCAGCTCTGCGCGGGCGGCTTGGGAAAGCTTTCCGGGCTCCTGTTAAAGGCAAGCGGGAGAGAGGGGAGCATGAAGGGCTAGTAGGATGAGACAGGGAGAACGCCGAGATGGTGGTAGGTTTGTGGCTCTGCTGGGGAAAAGAGCTGGTGCAAGTGCTGCCTTGCCTTGGTAGGGTTAGGTGGGGAGCTGGCTGGGAGAATTTCACCACGAATTTGTTTTCTAGGGTTTGTGTGGAACAGCGGGAAATAGGCTGTGACCTGCAGAGCAGGCTCCTCCACTGCATAATTTAGTAACACAGTTCATTGAAACAGGTAGCACCCAAGCAGCAGTGGCCTGGCCACCAAAGAAGGGTTGTGGCAGCCTGGTCGTGCAGGGCTTTAGCAGAGACCTCAGGAAAGGAGGAGCTCTTGCCACGTAGTAGGATCTGTATCTGTTAATACAGATCTCCTCTCCTGCTGGGACTATGAACAAGAGGGCAAGGGACACAACCAAAGTCTAGTGGGGCTTAGGTTGTTAAAACTCACTGCTCCCAACGCAGTTAGTCTGGAAATTACTCTCCCCCCTAATATAAGAAGCGACATGGGGAACATCAGGCAGCCGCCCGCCCCAGCCATGGTCTCCACGCTGAGCATTACCTCTGGAAGGCTGGATTATTGCATCCTGCAAACGCGCCTGGGAACACCGAGCTGGAGAGGGCTGAGAGGTGGTAGTCCCGTCGGTGGTAGTGTGTTAGCCTCCCAAAAGCGATCTTCCCCCGCTCAGGGGCTGCAGGGTCATGTTGCCTTCCTCCGCGGCGTTTCCTGCCAAGCTGCGGCCTGGAAGGCAGGAGAGAAGGAGGAAGAAAAAGGGAAAGATATGCACAAACAGGGGCTTATTTGAGCTGTGATGGACTGGTGGCCTCCAGCCAGCTCAGAGAAGAGCAGGCTCAAGGGAAGGGGTATGGATGAGGCCTCCTGAGCACCGAGGTGCTAGCGCTCGCTCTGCCTCTGTGTGCCCCTCGGCGTCTGCCCGCGTTTCTTTTCCTTCTTTTTGCGGGGGTGATGGCACTACATGTGGAGCTACTTGGCCTCTTGAGTGAATCCTGTTGATTGGGTAGAAATTGCACCAGCTTTGGGAAAACTAGCAGCTCCATGGTGAAGCTGGGGTCAATTCTCTGCTTTGGGCAGGCAAGATGGGCGTTGCTCTGAGCTCCGCATCGACCCTGGTATTGGACACCATTGCATGGCCCGGCCCGGTGGGCCCTGTCTTTGCACTGGGACTCAATACAGCTTTGGTTGTGAGCAAAGCCTTAATTTTTCATGTGTGGTTGTGTTAACCAGCTTTCCTGTCACCCTCAAGGGTAGTTTCTAAAGCCAAAACTCTACATTATTTGTTGACAGCAGCACCTGCATAGGATGGAGAAGGGGGTTGCAAGGAGCCATGCAGATGGGCAGCCGCGTTTGCAGATGTGATGCCGCTGGAGCTTGTTGTTCAGCAGATGGCAGCAGCAGCACTTCTTTAGCTTGGGGAGGCACTGGCATATCACCCCCTGCAAAAGTGCCCTGGAAACTGGGCTTCTCAGAGCAGGGGGTGGTTGATAGCTTAGGATATGGGAGGCGCTGATGCCAGCAGTGCAATGAAGAAGAGGTCTAGGGTGGCTTGCAGGGGCCTGTGCGAAGTGTGCCCCGCAAAGGGCTGCAAGGGGGAGAGCTGGAGCACAGCTCAGGCCCCCTTGCCACAAGGGGCAGGCGCTGCCTTCGGCTGGGAAAGCCGCTGTGTCCGTGCCCAAGGCAGCCTGGAGCCAGGAGGCTGGCAGAGCGGCTGCCCCGGCCCCGTCTGTGGCAGGGCCCTTCCCTCGCGGGTACTCACCCCCGGGCGGCCTCGTGCCGCAGGGCGCAGCTCCTCAGCGTCCTGTCCCGCCAGCAGCACACGGCGAAGGAGACGGACAGCGCCAGGATGATGGCGCCGCTGACGAGCGAGGCCACCACGGCCACGCGGAAGCCCTTGTCGTGGGGACGGGGGACGGCTGCAGGGCAGGAATAGAGCAGGGTGCCGTGAGCGACCACCACAGTGGCCCAGGCTCACGAGGTCCAACGTGCAGGGCAGCCCTTCCCCGGCCTTGCAGTGCCCCGGTATCCACCCTCCTCATGGCTCCTTGGCCTCCGGGCCTGTTGGTCGAGTCTGTGACCCATGAGATCCCCCGGGTCATTCCCAGCAGGAGCTAGTGGTTCCCAAGGCAGGACCTCTGCTCTTGTGCATTGCTGTGTGCTCGCTTTTATTTGATAGTGTTCTGCATTTTCAAGGAGTTGAAGCTAACTCGAGCGGTAATTTTCTAGGCCGTACGCAATAAATGACTTTGCTAATTAAAAGAGATGTTCCTGTCTCGGATGGTCTCTAGGTAATCTCTCCCCTATGTATTAAAGATGTGGACAAGCCTCTGATAACCTAAAGACATGCTTGAGGGATGATTTATACTAATAGCCATGTTGCCTAAGCCATCGTGTTTGAAAAGTTAATGGCAAGAAAGCTAATAAAAGAATTGCTTTGTGAACTAATTATTGTAGCCTAACAAAATAAGTACACAACATAAGTATACTGCGATAGTTTAGAAAGAAAAGAAAAAGGAAATTTCTGATAGAACTGTATTCAAAATTAATATTTTCTTCAGATAATTAGAATTAAAGTAAAATGAACATGACAGAAAACACAACACCTCATGTGTCTTGCATAAGCTGTACAGGTAGTGTGGATTAAGCTTCAATTCTAAGAAAGAAATGATGGCAACTATTGCTTTTTGAACCTGGAACATACATTTCTGCTTAACCCTTCCTTGGGGAAAGAAAGAAAAAAAGTTTAAATGGCTTAAGGAAGCAAGAATATTTGGAAGAAATATGGCTTGTGGAGATGGAAGAAAATTGATTAGAAATCTCTGGACGCAGTAGGCATTTCTTTCAGAGTTTTCTCAGACAGGTGTAAGATCCATCTTAGTGCACGATCTCTTTCTACTTTAAAATCAACATCTGAAAACATCAGATGAATTGCACTCCAATGAAACTATAAAGGAAATCTAAATACTGGCTGTGCTGTAGATGTCTAAAGTTAGAGACTTGACTCTCATCCCAAGGTCAAAATAATATGAAAGAATTTGCTTATGTCTGCAAAAAATGGTATGTTCGGAGCAGCAATATATGCATTAAACAAAAACTTTATGACCCTTAAAAGGATCAGAATAAAATCTCTGGAAGTAGAGAGGTTTGTGTTTTGTTTTAAAGAAACATTTGAAGTGTCTGATGATCTTTTCCTTTAAAACTGTTTATAAGTTTATTTTTGGGTGCTAAAGGTGTGATTAGCATTTGGTGGTTTTTCTTTTTTTTTGATCACTAAAGATGTTTCTGCATTATACACTTTAAGAAACGTAGCATATGCTGAGAGCTGAGAATATAAGGTTTGCTAATTAGCTTTATGAATATTTTATTGTTGGAAACAGGAGTACCTGTAACTTATTGCAAAGAAGTTCATTGCTCTTTGCCACACTTGCTTGTATGATCAGAAAACAGCCACTGACTGTGTATCGCCAAATTTTACGACTCTGAATTGATGGCAAATTGCTTCATTTGTGTATCCACATTTTTAAAGAGCCAGCTGTCTTCTATGTCTTTTTTGGCCTGAACTGCAGTGTCCTACCTCAGGATGTAGAGAGATGTTCTATGACTGAAACAGTTGTGTCTTAGTTTTATGACACGTTACCCTTCCTGAATAGTTTTGCTTACCTTAAGCAAATGAAAGAGAAGGAACAAGAGCAAATGTGGTAGGCTTTCCTTTTACAACATTTTTTTAGCCAAATTTTGCTCCACGGGTTAATTGGTAAACTGTTTTTGGATAGGGCTATGTGGCTTTAATTGTTAGCAGTTTACACGAGCAATATATCTAAAGGGTAGCTATACAGTATTTACAGCTTCCGCATTGTTGGCTACCACTGAAGAAATATATAACTTTCTTGAGGGCAGTTTCCCTGAAATTATTTTATGTGCGTTCACAATGCAGGGTGTGTGATAGAGGGCTTTCAAGAGGTAGACTTTGCTCTTTAGATGTTAAGCTGTTAGTCCTTTTGTGAGATTGTAACATTAAAAAAAAGGGTCATTTCAATCTGTCATGTGCTTTAATAAATAACAAGTGCTGGATTATTCCAAAGTTTAGCTTCCCTCCTTCCTCCTGATGGAAGTTTTTGGCTGCAAATTTAGATTCCCTTTGCTGGGTATTTGGAGCTGGATGGGAGTCTTTGCCTGGTTTCTTGGTGTCTTCTGTAGGAGTTGTCACAAGCAAGGTAATGGCTGATTTGGGGGTGAACTAACTCCTGGTGAAAATACTACTGTGATTAAATTCCCTTCCCTCCCACATGTTTTTTTGTTTGTTAGTTTGTTTGTTTTTTAAGATTGGGTTCGATGGCTGCTCTGTAACAGAGAGAAAATAGTGTAGGAAAATACAAAGCCATCTTTTGCACTAGAACATCTCCCTTCCTTCCTTCCATGGTGCCGAAGCCCAGAGGCTGACGTGTCCATGACCTCTTCACTAAAGGTTGGTCTTGGAGGGAAACTCCTGCTGCGTAAGAAGACAGAAAATGCCACAATGCTCTTTTGCCTTAGGACACTGTGGAAACTGTTCTTGGAAAAATGTCAGCTAGAGATGCCTGATTTCCTCAAGGAGGGTTCCCTACATCTCCCCTGGGCTGCTTTCCCACCTGGAGGCTCAAAGGACAGCCTAGGTTACATCGTTCGTTAAATGCTGGTGAAGGGATCCCATTAAATACTCACAGTATGGCTCTGCATTGCATTCAGATGGGCTACAGACCAGACCAAGCAGGACCTCTGTTGTCCCCACGGGCAGTAGAGCAGGTTCCCTGCCCTGGCAGGTCCCCAAGGGGATCATGCATGGAGCAGAGAACCTGTGGTGACACATGTCTCAGGACACCAGCCTGAGTGTTGGCAGCATCTCAAGCTTTTGTGCCTCTGCAGACTGCTCCCTCGCCTGCTGGGGGCCGGGTTTCTCTGCCCCTGTCCATCTATGGCCACTTCTAAACAGTGGGTGCAAACTGTACTCCTGTTTTCTGGAGCCTGATGGTTCAGAAAGGGATGGAGAGCACAGAAAACAAGCCAAAACCCTATAAGCAAAAGTTAAGCCAGCCCAGGGCATTGTCAAGAGGGAGAAGGGCTGGCTCCTTACCCTCGCAGTGGGGCGGGTGGTGGCTCCAGGCGGAGACGCCGTCCCGACGCAGGCACACCAGCCTCTCGCTGCCTACCAGCTGGTAGCCCTCCTGGCACCAGTAAGCGACGACAGAGCCCAGCGAGCTGCCGGAGCCCCTGTCCACGTCGTAGGATCCGTAGCGCGGCGGGACGAGGGCCGTGCACTCGGCTGCGGAGGAGAGAAGGCGTTAGGGGCAGGAGGAGAGCAGAGCCGCGCTCCCGCTGCGCCTCAAACGGCCACCCCTGCGGCCCTCCTGCAGGTCCTGCAAAACATCTCCATGGGCCTGAGACACGCATGGAAATCCCATGGTTTCATTTGGAAAAGAAAAGAAGATACTAGTCTTCCACTTGCAAATCCTGTACTATGAGGCACTTCTAAATAGCAGAGTTAAGACTGGAAAGGTACAGAATAGGGGAGAAGGGGTGGAGAGTGACCCTTAAAAAGAGAAGGAAGCAGATGGGCATTTTTTAATACACCAAACAGTCAAGGGAGTTAGATTCTGGGGAGAATGTTATGGAGTGGAACTCAATAAAAATATTTCCTTATGCCATAGGCAGGTAATTTCTCCACCTTGGCTTTTTATTTATTTATTTATTTGTTTTGTTTTTTACTTTATTATCTACATCTATTCAGCATTACTCAGTTATTCTGCTTAGATCACCCTTTCTGTATTCCACCCTTTGCATCTTCAGAGCTGTCCTATTCCCCTCCTTGGTAGTAACTAGAAACATCCACAAGCGGGGCAGACACCAAGGTGGATGCCAATCTGTGTCCATCCTTCAAGAAAAAAAAAATATATATATATATATATCCTACCAAGAGGCCAAGAAGATGTGAATTTCTAGACCTTAGTGTCAGAGGTACCACAGACAAAAACATCTTGAATTAAAAGAGAATATTCACCTGCAAACTTAGCCAAGCTTCAAATGTGCAGAGTGGAAGTTGCTGTGTGTCTAGGGCAGGGGAAACTTTCCAGGCAAAGCGGCAGCATGGCAATAGAGCTCAGTCTAGAGGGAGGTTTGTTTTGCCTCTGGCTTTGCTGAGATGATATGGACTTATCTCAAGAGGGATTCACAAGAAAATAGATACCAGCAGGTTGAGTTAGATGTGACCTGGATAAGGTCAGATGCTTTTTAGGGACAGCAACATTGTTAAGAGATAGTGGGCACATCCTCATGAGTAAATCATACCGTCCCACCGACTTCTCCTGGATGCTTGATTGGTCATAGTGTTAAACTGTCAGAAAAGTCCTGCTCCAACATGCCTTTTTCCCAAACAATTCCAAGCTGCAGTTTGAAGATAAGGTGGTCCAGGGACTGTTCCCAGAAGGCATTTTGGAAGCATCATGTAGTGGGTAAAGGTTTTGGAAGGTTGGGAATTTCAGCCGGGGTGCTGCGGCTTGTCCTGTGCAGCGCTGGGGAGGCGCTCGCCTCGGCACCCACGGACCCTGCGTTCCCCCGCTCTGCTTAGTAACTGCATATTCCAGGAAGTAGATTAAGTAATAATAATAATAAAATAATAATAATCACTCCCAGCATTTTGAGATCATTTATACCTTCTAAAAATCTCCATCCTCATTTCACGCAGGAGCCTCCTCTCCCCTCTGGGACACTGCACCCAGGGCAGTTGCCTCAGGAGAGACCAGACTCTCCCGGAACAAAACGCAGAGGCTGTTTGGACCCGGCACCCTCCTGTGCGCTACGCCGAGGCACCCCCCATAGCCGGGAGCAGCAGCTCGCCTACCTGAACCGTTGCTGTGCCCCGAGGTCCCGTTGGCAGCGGCTCCGGGCAGCACCGGCCCTGCGCTGGGCGATGCGGCGGCAGCGTCGCCACAGGCCACGCTGAGGCAGCTCCACGGCAGCAGGCAAAGGGCGATGCCCCCGGCAGAGCGGCGTCCCGTCATGGTCGGGGCCAGCGCAGCATCCTCGAGTGCCCCGCGCCCTCGGTGCTGCGGCTGCCGCGCCGCGCCGCAGCGCTCAGCTGGGCTCTTAGGGCTCTAAGCCTAAGCTAGCGGCCGTCCCGGCCTTGCCCTGCTCAGGCAGCAGCCCCAGCGCCCCGCTCCCAGCACGGCCCCTCTCTGGCTGTGCCTTGCTGGCCTCTGTCCTCCCTTTCCACCCGCTCCTGGCTCCACCAGTCTCCCCCTGTGCTGCGCTCTGCGGGCTTGGCCCGGGGACTGTGAAGTGCCATGGAAAATACAGGCCCTGGGAAGGCAGTGAGAAAGAGCAGGCGTTTGGGATCCATCTTTTACAGCTCCCTCCTGCAGGGCTGGCCTGTCACCATCTCACCAGGCACTGCAGCTTCCCTGTGTGCAGAGCTGCATGTGGGGCGCACGCAGCGCCTACCTGCCAGGAGCCCAGCTCGGGGACCAGGAGACAGCCAGCAGCCCAATGCCGGAATTGGGCATTAAACTGCAATTTTGCCTTTATTTTCTGTTTTTGCAAAGAACTGCTGAGGTTCTTGAATTACAGAGCCTCCTGTGCCCTTTTCTTCCCTTCCACTGAAGTCCAGGGCCAATTTTCTGCAAATAACAGTGGCACTGAATACGTGGCATCCAAATCAAAAGGGTTTCACAACATCAATTCAGCCAAATTTGCTGCTGTGAGAAGCACAGAAAAAAAAATTATTTTTCTTTTTCCTTGCGGTTTCTTCTGTTCAATGTCTTGCTCTCTTTGTCACTTTTAGACTGCCCAGGCTACTTGTAATATTTTATAGCTAGGAGAGGCTGTGGCAGAAACCAGCTCTTGTCTCACAATATTTTTTTTGGCTAAGTTACTTGTAGCTGCCTGATCCTTTGCATGCACCTGGGAAGATGTGAGATGCCCTTAGTGGTGTGTGAGAACTTGAGACTGGGAGATTTCAGATGCTTGATAGTATTAGTTTATCTACTGATTACAACAAAATAAACTCAATTCACAAAAGCCTCCATGCTGCTGCTTTGCCCAGCAGTCACCACACGAGTTGTGTGATCAGATGATCCCTTAGGTAGAGCTTTCTGGTGTGTTTTGGAGCATCCCTTGCTGTGGCTGCCCCTTCTCACTGGGCTGTGCCTCTGGGACCATCTCAGCAATCCCTGCTGGAGCCAAAATAAAGTGGGAGAAGGAGAAAAAAACTTTGGCAGGAGGCTCTGCCTGCATCCTACATGTCATGGGGCACTCTGGGCTTTGCTCCAAGCCGAAGAATTAAAGATGTAACAAGGTCTGAACAATCATTCAAGAATAACATTTGCACGAATACAACCACCTCCACAGCCGGGTGTGAGGACGTTTAGCTCTGTGTTTTGTAATCGTTTGTTTTTTATTCAGTGTCGCCTCAGAAATGTGGGGCAGTTCCCACTGGTGGAAGCAAGCGCCAAGCTTGGGGTCTTTGTGCGCACAGGGTGATTTAGTGCAGCACATAAAGAGGGAATAAAAGTGTCCAAGGACCCCGTGGCAGAGGGCGGTCAGCAAGGGCCTGCCGCAGCGGGGAGCGCTGCAGGGCCTGGCAGCGGCGAGCGCTGCAGGGCCTGGCAGCGGCCAGCAGCGAGCTGGGCCCTCGCGGCCTTTCCCAGCGCCAGCCGCGGCGCTCGGGGCCTCTCCCAGGGGAACAGCAGCGTCCCGGGCAGCCAGCAGACGCTGGCCGCTTTGCCTGGGTGCCCAAAGGGTGCGTTAGGGCTGGAGGTGGTTTGCAAGAGCGCTTGGGCTCTGCTCGGAGGCTGGCACTGCTCTGCCCTGCATGGCTTTGAGCGTCTTTGCTTGGGGCTTCACAGCAGCCAGGCACTAGCTTACTGTGACCACGCGGTTATTTCCCTGCTCAGTCTGTTTTTTTTTCCTTCCCCTTCTTCCTGTAGTTTTTTTTTTCTGTTTGTTTGTGCTAAGAAGATAAGCCTTGAGGCAGGTGGGGACCCTCGGGTTGCAAGAGCGGGGGCACCTCAGGCCACGGGACTTGCCTGGGTGTAAAACAGGCCGTCACTCAGAGACCCATGAATTGGCTTGCAGGGACCCTGGATGCTCCTGTCTTTGGAAAGGTGGCTCCAGTCCAGTGGGGAATCGGCCCCTCTGCAGAACCCGAGCTGTGGTTGGACCCCGCGACGCGTCTTCTCCCACAGCCCCAGCTAGTCCCGTGGCTGCCACTTGCTGGCCACTAACTTGCCCCCACCTCAGGGTGCACCACCTCAGTCTTGCTGTTTGCCCCCATCCCCTCTGCCCAATACACCCGCTAAATAGCTGGGCTGACCAAGCACACGCCACGAACGCAGCGTTCAGCACCGAGCGGGTGCTAAGTCGTGTCACATGCACCGAGGAATGAATTGGCTCAGCCAGAGCCTGGGGATACAATAACCACTGCTGAGCTTGTGCTCAAAATGCGGAGTAGATGACATGGATTATGCCTTGGCTAATGCTCTTAAGAGCTATTCCTAGGCCTGAGGGAGATAAAGGGGCTTATTATTGCAAAATTAATATCCCCCTGGGGTGGCGGTTCAGAGCTGTGCCCCACACCCCGGCCCTGCCTTCCAGCCGTGGGTGCAGGAGCAGCGCAGGCCACGGGGCTGTGTGGCGGGGGCAGCGGGTGGCCCTGGGCAAGGGCACTTGCCGAGCTCAGCCGCGCTGAGGCTTCTCCTTGCAAAATAAAGGGAAAAGGCAGAGGGGAGCTCCGGGCGGGGGTGGCTGCAGGGAGCAGCTGCTCTGGGGGCTCCTGTGTTCCCGGCCCCTCGAGCGTGGGCTGTGGATGGGCTCCTCTGGGATAGCGGCCCCACAGGGAGGCTGCCGGGGAGAGCTTGGCTCGCGGAAGGGCTTTCAGGTGCCTCCAAGGGCCCTCGTGTGTGTGCTCAGCTCTGCTGCACAAGGGGGATCTGCTGGGGTGAGGAGCTTTTCCTCCTACCTTCTGCCGCATCCTTCAGAGCCGTCAGATTCCTTTCTGGACAAATGCACCCTTCACACACTCTGCTGACTATGTTTATGTCCCCGTACCCTGGAAGATTTTCCTCCTTCAGTCCCTGATCTGCAGCTGCAAAACCAGCACCCTGGCGCAAAGCAACTGCTGGGTCTCATGTGTCCTTTCCCACCGGACCACGACGACACCGCAGCCTCAGGAGGTGTCACCTGGTTCTTCCCCACCACCTGAACCCAACACCGTCCTCTCACCCTGGCACTCCTGACGGGAGAAAAGCCATGGGGCTCCCTTGCCATGGCAGAGGGCTCTGGCTTTCTGAAAGGAAACCTGAGCAGCGAGGTGTTGGCATAAGCATAGCCCAGTGAAACTTAAGGCATCCTTTTAATCTTCTTCATTCCCATCATGGCCCACACCCTCATGCTGATCTCCTGGCTTGGCACAAGCCCTGCCACCTCTGCAATGGGTGGCTGCACCCCAGCATAAGTTTCTGTGACGCCAAAAAGCACCAGCCTTGGAGGAGATCAGGCGCTTCCCTCCCACCTCATGGAATGAGGATGTCTGGAGGAAAGTCTCCGGCGCAGCATGGGCAGATAAGTGCTGGGGGTGAGAAGAAACGGTTTTCGGGCGCTGTGCCTTCTGTCACCTACCTGGGTTTGATCTCAGGGTACCCAGGTTTGCCTCGAATGAGGCCTGGCCTTGGCTTGGGGCATTTGCAGCCAGACATGTAATGGGGCTGTCAGTGGGACATGATCCAGACAGGCACACGAGGCTGAGGGGAATCCAGTCTTTTTTGGTTTTCTTTTCTAACACATTGCAAAGTGCTTGGACGCAGTCCTGTGCCACGTGCTTTAGGTGACCCCGTGTGTGCAGGGGTTTGGACACTAGATGATCTCTAGAGGTCCCTTCCAGCCTTAAGCATTCTATGATTCTATGATTTTACTTGGGCAGGTGGTTGCCTGCCCATGTATTCCTAAAAACCCTTCATAGAACTGATTACGCTATTACTAATTTAAGGCATTACTGCTTAGGCATGCATCTTTCCTATCTGTTTTTGTTTTTCTTTCTTTCTTTTTTTTCTTTTTTTTTCCTGAAAACCTCTCAGTTCAGTAATTCATTGCTGAGCCTTTTACATACGTGCATGCTCATACACATATGACGTAGACATCTATGTACACACACAGAGATACTATAGCCTTTGCTTCTCTCTAAGGCCAGAACATCGCAGACTGGGGCATTTTTACACAGACTCCATAAATTCCTGCTTTGGCATGTTGATTTTGCTGTTTCATAATGGCTTGATTTCTAGATCTACAGCATTAGCCTTACATTGACCAGAGCCTGAGACTATTCAACTCTTTATTCCTATCAAGCCTACTCCAAAGTTCAGGCTTTTGGCTAGTCAGAAACTTCCTGCTTTTTTTTCATGAGAACCTGCAATCTCTTATCTACTCTTTCAGTGCCTTTTTGACACTTCAGTGTTTCTAGGAGTGGCAAAATTGTTTTCTGCCTAGCTTTATTGAGAAAAGATATTCTTGTTACTGGTGTTATTTCTCAAGTTCTTTCATTCTTCTCATCCTGCACATACTGCTAGACATCTGGGAAAAGGCAGTCTAGATGAGTTGGACATTATTTTTCACCTGCTTCTTTGGATTGTTTCACAAGTTTATATAACCAAAGAGAAGAAGAAACCCTGATTATTGAATGCTTGGCTCTCATTAGAAATTAAGGCTATGGCAGGACTGCCATTCCCTGAGGAGTCATTGAACAGATGTTGGGCTGATACTAAGAGATGGAAGACTCTTTTTGGTGAGAGCTCTCATCATATTCTAATGGAAAGACAGAATAATCCCAGAGGAATATTTTGTCATTGCCTGACCAAAAAAAAAAAAAAAAAAAAACAGCGTGAGAGAGATGGTAGGCCACAAAGGATAGCAGATGCACACAATCAAGAAAGATTGATGAATCAGAATAGATGGACTTTACTGACACCCACTCTGAGGGTGACAGAGCCCTGAAACAGGCTGCCCAGAGAGGCTGTGGAGTCTCCTTTTCTGAAGATCTTCAAAAACTGCCTGGATGCCACCCTGTGCCACGTGCTCTGGGCGTCCCTACTGGAGCAGGGGGGCTGGACTTGACGATCTCTAGAGGTCCCTTCCAACCTCAACCATTCTGTGATTCTGTGATTCTGTGACTTAGCTGCTAAGAGAATATGGTTTTCCTCTGAGCTGGAAATTAGTAGAGTTGAGGGTGATCAGGAAAATAGTTCTCATTTAAAGTTTGCGGAAAAGGAATGTCTGCATACCAAGATCAAGGTGGCTGGAAATGCCACCCCATGAAGTTAAATATATAGGGAGAGCCCTATGTAATGGTAATTTGGACAGGAGGTCTAGCAATGTCACAAACATCTGCTGATTTTGATGCTTCAGCTGCAGCTGTCTGACAGCTCGTTGCTTCGTTGATGGTGTTTAGGGCAAAGCTGTTTTCTCCTGTAACTGACTTTTAGGATTATTTAGACAGGAAAAGAGCTGAGACTGAGGTCTGAGAGCACAGATGCTCTGCGCGATAACTAGGGGACAGAGCTTTTTCCTGATATTCTCCTTCCTACCTGGAAACCAGGAGCTGTTCCAAGCGAGCGGTTGAGGTGCATAGGCGATCGCAGTGGCCCTCTGTGCGGGAGCACTCTGCGCCCCACTCTGCTGTTTACTGCCTTGGCACGACCATAAATCAAATTAAACAAATACTTAATCTGAGGAATGAGGCTGCAATGACTTGATGGCGCATTAGCGCTATTTGCAGCTTATTAAGATAAGGCTAACTAAACTGTGTGCCTCAGGTCATCTGATCATTCACATTCAGCTAGGATGCTTATCCATATAAGGACTCTGCTCTGTGGTTTTATACTTTTAATATCTTATTTGTATCCTTTATATCGTCTTCTGATAACTTGATTATTGGTTACTGTCTTAAATAGGTTCCCAGTGCCATCCTCATTCTTTTCAAGTTGCAATAGGATTATTGTACAAGATGACAACATTTGTACCTGAGCCAAAACACACAGCAATCTACATGCAGAATAAGTGAAACCATCTAGAAACTGAGTTTTCTAGAGATCAGTACCAAGCCCTTCAAACAGGCCCAACCCACATGGCAAATGCAAGCTGGATCAATAATGAAGCAACATTCTCAGGGCTGTGCCGGAAAAACTGGGTATCCAGCTTCTCAGAAACCCCTTGCATCCTTCCCTATGGAGGAAGTTTCTTCTGCCATCAGTTACTGATTCACTCAGGGCTGCTTTCCAGTTTGAATGCCAGTCCTCTAATCAGCTGGAGAAAAGGAGTCACTTATATAAGCCAAAGGGAAAGGAAATGCCTCTGTGATACTGCTCACATGAATAACTAGGACTGAGCGGTGGTGGACTCCTGAAGTCCAGCCCCTGCATCTTCTCACTCTTTTTTTTTTTTTTAGGGCTGCCTTGACTGAGACAGGTGGCAATCTGGGAGGCTTTCCTCTTTGTATTTCTCTTTCTTCTTCAAGGCAGTCCGTGAAGAAAAGCGGAAGGCATGACCCCCTCCTCAGACAAGGAGCGCAACGGGCTAGATAACCCCAGCTTCGTGGTGAGTGTGCCCTTTTCTGGGGGTTAATTCTCACATATATTGGTGCAAGTCTTACAAAAGCCAGAGAAAGGGAAACCCGGGCTGGACTGACTGCAAGGGTGCCTGTGGGCGGTGAACATCGGTCTTAGCTCCTATCAACAGAAATCTGAGGAATAATTTTCTAAAGTAAGCTAGCTGCTGTTACATACCTGAGGTGGTTTCTGCTCTTCGGAGGTTTTTCTTTGCTTCTTTTCTCTCTGTTATTTGTAAAATAAGAGAGTAGATGAATGGCAGCACAAGTGTATCTATGTCAAAGAAATAATTGAGCTTGTGGCTCCTTGCGACTGTGTCCCTGGATAGAGGGTTTTATGTCAGAATAAGTAAAAGTGAAATGTAGACTGATGAAGATGTGTTTCCTTGTCTCCTGGATCTATTTGTAGTGGAGCAAATGTACAGAGAGGTGGCCAAAGAAGGGATCTGGGGCTTAGCTGGGGAGAGCACTCTGTAGGGTCACAGGATAATAAAAGCATCTGCAAATGAATGTTAGGAAGGGGTGTACCGTGCCTGTGACAAAGCCATAGGGCTGGGAGAGGGGCATGGCAGCCTTGTTCCCTTCTCAGCACAGAGACAACTCCCATCAGAAATGAGAAGAGCTGCTTTTCTGCTCTCAGGAAGGGTGGTATCAAGGGGTCCTGCAACCTTCTGCCTGCTCTGTGCAGATGGACACTAAGGTGAGCGTCCAAGCTTGGAGGAGTCTTTTAACCCCTCGGTGCCCAAGTTGCCCATTTCTCAAGCAACTCTTGGCCAGCTTGCTGCGAGTGGTGGGGCGGGCAGAGGGGGCAAGCTGCGGGCAGAGCCTCTGGAGAGATGCTCAGGGCAAGGCAGAGGTTTCTGTGTTGTTATTAGTCACCTCTGCTTCTGCCTCTTCCTCTGTAACTCAGAGCAGACTTGTAACTCCTCTGAGTGGGAATCATTCCTCTACCTCCTACCTGTGGTGCCAGCACTTCAGTACCCCGTTGCTCTCAAGATGTGCTTGTCTAAAATGCTGACACGGGTCCTGGTCCTGTACCTAGCAGCAGGCAGGGGACAACCTGGGCACCTGAGCACGCAGCAATAGCTGGGCTGGGAAACCTCGTGGCAAACGGGGCGCTGCAGGGGAGAGCTGTCCCCACCGAGGTGACAAGGAGGGAGGCTTGTCCAAGAAAAGGCGCTTGCTGCTGCCTGCCTGGCTTACAATCCACACGTATGTGCTGTGGCCAGGAATAGTTTTCCCAAAGAAAAAGCTCCACACATGGGCAAGCTTAAGTACCTTGTTGTATATTTGCTAATCCACAGCTCAGGCTCTCTCGTTCCAAAGTGAACACGCCTCCACGGGGAGTTATTCGGGAATGCCTTTTGCTTTTTGAATTCGTGCCTGAGCTCTCTTTGTATTAACTCTGCCCTCACCTATCTGTTTTTAAGTACCTGCATTGCTCCCAGACTGTCTGGGCAAAGTAAATACACTGTATTTTAAAAGGCACATTAAATAGCACATTTTTAACAGCATGATCTTAAATGGGGCTTTGGAGACTCAGCCATGAAAGAGACTGGAAAATTGGAGATTTCAGGCAAATAATGCAGTTTCCCAGGATTAATAAGATGTGGCTGCGTATATGCAACTATATGTAACTGCCAAAATTAATTTTACATCCCTCTTTCTTGATTACAGTGTTAGTTTTTGGCTATACTCATAGGTAGCCATGACAGCTACTGCAGAGACCTCTCTTTGCTAGGCATTTTAGGGTCTACAGGTTCCGGTAAGACTGAAAGATAAAGAAAAGAGTTTGGTACTGGCAAACTGGTTGGGAAATAGGGAAAGGAATAGGGCAAGAAAGGCTTGCCAGATCCAGGCATCCCAGCCTGGAAAGGGCCCTCTGCTCCGGGTGCGAAGAGGACTTGCTGGCTGGGGAGGATTAGTGAAGCAAGCATGGGGCTCTCAGTAGCCTTTTGGATTCAGATCGAAACTTTGAGGCTTCCCATGGCCTGAGCGATTCCTGCAAGGTGAGAAGGAGGGCAGTGCCTGTGTGTGTGCACAAGGTGTGTGTGTGTGTGCACAGGGATCTGTGTGTGTGTTTGGGTGCTGTGTGCGTGGGGCAGCGCGAGTGCCTGGGTGTCACACGTGTGTGTGCAGGGATCTCTGTGTGTGTGTGTGTGTGCACAGCTGGGGTGCCGTGTGTCTGGGGTGCTGCACGCGTGGGGTGGCATTAGCCTTGCTCCTCCGTGGCCGCTGTGGTCAATGGGCCTCCTGCAGCACGTGCAGGGGGTTTCAGCAGGCCCTGCCTTTGCCCGTGTCTTCTTTCAAAATGGGAGCGGGGTCTCCAAGATCATCGTTTTCGCTATGTTTCACCCCGTTCCTCAGTATTAGAGAGATTTTCTAGCATGACAAAGTGAAGGTGTGTTTATCAAGATGAAACATATTGGAGTGTTTGGTAAAGAGACTAGAAAGAGAAGGCTGAAGAGAAGAAAATAAAATATAAAACATGCTGCTATTCTGCAAGTATTTGCTGCCCACTTGTTTTAAGATATTTTGTCAAAGACACTGCTTGTGAGGGACAGCCATGGACAACATACAATAGGGCACAATGCAGATTTGGATTGACCTTTTGCAGCCTCTTTCTTGCTTCTGGATAGTTGCTCTGTTTTCATCTAAACAGAAATGATACTACTGCATTTTGTTCGGATATGTCTTTGGAGCTAATCGAGACATTGTTCTGCATCTCTTCTGGTCTAGATGTGATGCTGTGGCCTATAAACATGTAACGTATAAACATTAATCTATGCATTTTAATCTAGGCATTTTAATCCATGTATGAATTTCCCCCTATTGTTATTTTTTTTATCTTGGCCTTACTGCTAGCTACAGGTGAGGTGTTCCCACAAGATGTGGAGCACAGTCACAGGAGAAGCAGCAGTTTGGTGCCCGCTGGGTCGGGCTCTGGCTAACAAGAGCTCTCTCCTGCTCGCCAGGGTGAAGATGGGAGCCACTGTCACCCCTTTGCTGATCTCGCTGCCCAGAGCCCAAGGGAGGGCAGGGCTGAGGGCCGCCGCAGCAAGCTGGCCTACACTGTCACGGAGGTACCACCGTGGTATCTGTGCATCTTGCTGGGCATTCAGGTGAGACTGGGAAGAGAGCAGGAGTAGTGGGGTGGATGGGAGTTTAATGGCTTTTCCATCAGATAATGGGGGGCAAAACCTGAATTTGGAAGTGCTTTACATTCTCCAGGCATGACTACAGCTGTGGGATGAGAACTCCATGAGATCGAATCCTTCCCACCATCTCTTAAACACTGATCACTGTGCCCTTTGAAGTGCAAATAGGAAGGCAGAGTCCCAGGGTCAGAGGCAAATAGTTAGTAGGAATAGGTTAGATAGATAGATACCTCTGCAAAGGTGAGCCAAATGTCTAAAAGCTTCAGAATTTCTGCTACCCCTAGCTAAGCAGAGATAGCATGAGCAAGGCTCGTGCAGCGTTGCCCTGTGCCCATAGCACTGCATGTTGAATGACCCAATATTAGCAACGTCACTTGGTGTAAAGAGACATGTCAAGCTAACGATGGACTGAGCTTGGTGGGCACTTTGTTTCTTTAAGTGTCGATCTCAATGTCAGACAGCATAAAAAGAAGGTTATATGAACACATCTCCATCATCATTATTTTAATAAAACATAATTTATAACGAGTACTGTGAGGTATTAAGCACCACCAGTTCCAACACTGCAGGCTTGTGCTACAAGATGAGAACTGGGAAGTGACAACTAAAATCACCTTGGATTAATCCACTGTTTACTGCAAATGAGGTCAACATTTAAAGCAAAACTGTTTGAAAAAAATATTTTCATACCTAGTAATTAATTGAAGTTCATTGTCGAAATATGTTTGTGATCCTTCTGAAAAAATATAGGGCCTGATTTTTCCATTACTTGTCATCCATTTTGGGGGTTATTTATAAATAAATAAATATGTGGTGTGAGAAATGTTTTGGTAGCAAAGAATCTGAACCTGAAAATGAAGGATTTTAGTTTCTGGTACAAAAAAAAAAAAAAAAAAGAGAGATATCGAAACTTGCATTTGCACTCACCTAGCCTGGTCACTCTCTTCCCCTGCCATGGGATATTTCCACCTTCCTGGAAGAGTGTTCCCAGCAGCAGTGTGTGAAAGTGCTAGGGATAAACAGGTCCCTTCTGACAGCAATTTGGGGAGTCCAGAATACTACAAAAGGGTTGGGGGCCTTGAAAGTGGGGGAAGTTAGTGTTGAGCATTGCTGTTCTCATGGGTGCATTGGAACTGCTCCTAGCAGAGAATTCAAGTTGGCTAAAGAGCAGGAGTATGAGTAATACTGGTATCACACAAGCACTGGTCTATAACTTGCTGTTATATTTCCCTCAGTGACCCAATAATAATACATGGCCAGTTCTGCATCCTTCCTTACCCATTTTTTCTTTGTGGCTCCTAGCATTTCCTGACAGCCATGGGAGGTCTTGTGGCCATCCCTCTGATCCTCTCCAAAGAACTGTGCCTCCAACATGACCTTCTCACCCAGAGCCACCTGATCAGCACCATCTTCTTTGTCTCAGGGATTTGCACTCTACTGCAAGTCTTCTTTGGAGTCAGGTAGGCCAAATGCAAGAAATGGGACATGTGAGAAAACCAGCTGTAGATACAATTGCTCTGTGCTCACTGACCGGCTTGCAGTAGAACTTACCTATCAGTGAGGATTATCTGCCATCTCTGGCTAATCATCAGGCTCATGCCAAAACATCACAAAATCACTGTACATGATACTTTTGCAGGATCAGCTCACTAAGTACTCTGACTTTTGCATCTTCTGATGCACTTTTTCATGTCCTAGTAAGGAATCTACCATGAAAAACAGTAAATCATTAAAGTATGCTTCAGACAGTATTTGCTTCCTCTGAATGCCAGGAATCCTTCAGTTGAGGCAGGACCCTTTTGACCCATGCTCAGGATCAAGGGAACAAGGACTCTGTGAGAAACTCTTGGGCAGGGGGTAAATGGGAGAAGTAAATCTCAAGCATATCCAGTTGTGTGGTAGCACTTCTCATGCCAAGGTTTCATGGTACCCCTGAACTGAACCAAGGTAAATGTGCTTTGTTGCTGAGCTGTTGAAGAAGCAGTGGTGAGAGGATGAACTTACAGCTGCCCAGAAAATGAAGTACCTGAGAAGAGATATATCTGCAAGCACCTTCTTTCTCCCAAAGATCTAGACTGCCAGTTTCAAAAGCTGATTTATACCTTCCCCGCCATTTCCTCCACTGCAACTTTCCCGCAGGTGTGCCACATGGGCCAGGTCACCTTTCCTGGCTACAGAAGAGAGGGAATCTGGCTACTCTTTGTTCAGTTAAATTCAGGACAGATTGTATCACCATGACCTTTATTATTGGTGGCCATTTGGGTGATTCATTCTAGAATAGCTCCCAAATGGCTCAGTGAGTACCTGAGAGGTGTGACGTCTTCTGTTCTCTGTTAGCCAAGGATGAAAGAGTATTAGAGAACATTATTTCCTGTAGCTGAACAGCTAAATGAGGAACAACAGATCAAGTTATGCTTAAATGTATTCTGTTGAGCTGAGGATGCAATTGTCTTGTTGTCAGCCCTGATTTTTAATGGTGTGATGATATTCCCTGCTGGTGACTTAGGCTGTGACATAGCTAGAGAAGGGAAAGCAAGCCTGAAGAGAAAGTAGGAAGCAGATATTTTTTTGTCTTACTTTTTCTTTTTCTCAAACCCTGTAGTAGCTGATGTCCATGAGCCACGTAACAGGCAAGAAGACAGTAACTATAAGGCCAAGGAAAATTACTGTAAAATATCAGGGCTGTTGTCCAAGGTCCTTGGGATCCCTCAGCTAAGTACTGTGCACAGTTCATGATGACCATGCGTAAAAAAGACCAATTCAGAGTCAATTCAGAGCCATTAAAGTGACATGGGGAAAGTAGACAGTTCATTTTAGGGAAGCAATCAGAGTGCAATTGGTTTGTTTTGCTTGGCAAAGTGGTGGCTCAGAGGGGTATGGCTGCAGCCAGCAGCTAGACTGGAAAAGAAAGGATGGGATCAGGCGAGGAGAAATTATTTCAGCTAAAAGACAATGTTGGCATGTGAACAAATAGATAGGAACTGGCTATGAACGTAGGAAATTAGTAGATTCCTACTAAGCACGAGTGCAATACTGGAGCAGCTCTCCAGAAGCCATAGCCAAGGGAAAAGCCTGACCCACTTTAACGTGCAGCTCTGTCATGTTATACAGCATGAAAAAGCAGTGATGACTCTCAAGCAGTCACTGGAGAGACTGTATCCAAGAGGCTCCTGGGAGTGATCCAGGTCACTTATCATTGCTGTGAGACCCCTTAGTACAGGCTCAGATATCATATAATGCTGATCAGCACATAACATTTCCTTCTTTAAACTTACAGTACTTTGTCTCACAAACCCCAATAGAAAGAAGCCAGTGTCATCACTACGTGTCTCCGCTAGCACCAGCAACTAACTAGCTTCAGAGCAATCACAGCAGGAGTTATAAATCTCTTGTTAATTCAACAGTCATGGCATTGGGCCTCCTGTGTTTCTTTTTGTTTATTTTTTGCCTTGCCCAGCAAGATTCTTTGAAGGATGCAACATGTTCAACTAAATGCTACAAACAAGTGACTCCATTGATGACTGATATTCAAATATGAGTTACTGCAAAGTCCTGAACAATGGTTCGGTTGTACACGGCATTTATACCACTAAGTGTAGTCCTGTAAATATTTGTTTTAGTGAGGGAGAGGTGTTGCTGATACGTCTATATCATCCTTTATTTTCCGGTGTTTTCCAGGCAATGGTAAAAATGCCCCTAGTTCAGGGAAGTTCTTTCTCTGCAGAAGTATTCACTTGAGTCAGTATGCCACTGGTGTTCTACACAGGTGCCATAAGAGCTTCCAGCTCAAGGTTTTGGGACCGCTTTCTTCTTTAAAGAACCGAGCTGAGGGGTGATGACTTGTTCAGGGCTTGCAGCATCAGCGTTCAGGTTCAGCTTGGGTTTCAAGAGGGAGGGTTCCTCTAGGCGAGGAGATGTGCAGCATGCGGGAAGTGCCGTGCTCTTCCGAGGCCAGAATGCGCAGACCTGCCCATGCAGGTTTCCCTTCCTGTGGCGGTGGGAAGAGAACAGAGGAATTAATTAACTTTAGAACCCAGTGTACTAAAGCTAAGGCTCAATTTCTCCCAGCAGTCTGAAGATGGTTATGGGGCGGGGAATAGCCATTCTATGTGCTTGTGTTTATAAGAAGGTCATGAAGAAAATCAAGGCAGCTGAAGGGATCAGAGGAAGGATTAGAATCTTGGCAAGATCTCTACCTAGAAGCCTTATCAGTGCTAAGACTTTTTTTTTTTTTTTTTTTTTCTGGAGTATTTCACCCTCTTTCTTCCTCAGTCTTCCCTTCTCCTTCAGATTTTCTTTTCATTGTTGTTTTACTATATGCAGCTCTGCTATCTGGTCAGACAAATGATCTGATCACACATTTTTTTCCTTAAACCGGCATCTCTTTTGATTTTAAATGTTTAAACATGGACTCTTTCCCTGATGCTCCTCTTAAGAGCAATGGACAACAATTCCCAAGCACTGTCAGTGGTGGAGACCTGCCAGAACATTTCTAAAGACATTGTCAGAGACTATGAGCAGACTGATTTTTCATTTGTTTTCAATTTATTTTACTTCTATTTCTCTCATTCCTACAGAACTCAGATACCAGCATTCACACTCTTCAGCTTTTCTCTTTGTGTTCCTTCCAGGTTGCCTATAATCCAAGGAGGGACTTTTGCATTCCTGACCCCTACCCTGGCCATGCTGTCTCTCCCCAAGTGGAAGTGCCCTGCCTGGACACAGAACGCCACCCTAGTGAATGCCTCTTCGCCAGAGTTCATCCAAGTCTGGCAGACGCGGATGCGAGAGGTAATCCCTACGGACAGGCTGTACAAAATGAACTCTTGACATGACACACGGTTCCTGAGTGAGCAAGGATCGGGGGAGATTTTCCCAAGAGAAAACACTGAGTCAAGGCAGACTGAAGGCTGCATTACAGGCAGCTCAGCATCTGTTTGTGACAGGGAACCTGCATAACTGTATTATATTTTCAGTGGTACTGGTTCTGCGTCAGGACTGCTTGCTTTCACACAAGCTCATGACTATGGCAGGGCCAAAAGTGCTGAGAAAACCCTCATCCCCCACGTGACTCTGAACCTCAGTCTGCTGCATCTGTTTTCCAGTAGAAAAGCAAGTGCTTTGCTGATTTTAAACAGGATATATTTATGGTCCCTTCAAGGTCTCCATTGGTCTAGTCAGATCCTTTTGCCATGCAGCGTGGTTGCCTTTGAGGAAAGAAGGAAGAGAAGATATTTCTGAGGAAAGAACCCCTTCTGTGCACTAGAAACTTGGTAAAAAGAAGCGAAAGGGCACAACTTTAGATAATAAGAAAAAGAGAAAGACCTGGGTGTCATGGTGGACGACAAGTTGACCATGAGGCAGAAGTGTGCCCTCATGGCCAAGAAGGCCAATGGGATCCTGGGGTGCATTAAGAAGAGCATCTCCAGCAGGTCGAGGGAGGCCTCTACTCAGCCCTGGTGAGGCCACATCTGGAGTATTGTGTCCAGTTCTGGGCCCCACAGTACAAGAGGGATGTGGAGCTGCTGGAGAGAGTCCAACTCAGGGCTACAAGGATGATCAGGGGCCTGGAACATCTGCCCTATGAGGGGAGACTGAGGGAGCTGGGCCTGTTCAGCCTGGAGAAGAGAAGGCTGAGAGGGGATCTAATCAGTGTCTGTAAGTACCTCAAGGGAGGCAGTGAGGAGGATGGTGCTGGCCTCTTTTCAGCGGTGGCCACCAACAGAACTAGAGGTAATGGCCACAAACTGGAACACCAAAAGTTCCGCGTGAACTTAAGGAAAAATTTCTTAACAGTGAGGCTGACAGAGCACTGGAACAGGCTGCCCAGAGAGGTTGTGGAGTCTCCTTCTCTGGAGATGTTCAAAACCTGCTTGGATGCAGTCCTGTGCCATGTGCTCTAGGTGACCCTGTGTGTGCAGGTGCAGATGATCTCTAGAGGTCCCGTCCAACCTTAAGCATTCTATGATTCTATGATTCTATGACCAGAGGAGAGGATGAAGGGTCGGAGATCTTGTTGCCTTATTCTAGATCTACTACCTAATCAGAAATGACTGTGGCTGAATTTGTTGATCTGTATGTCATGTGCTTTGAAAAGCACTCCAGGATCCTTAAGACTTCGCTCTATAGTGCACAGTGCCATCCCTGTGGATACATGTAGATAATATTCTGTCACACAGGGACTTCTGTCCTTCCCGTTCAGGCTAGAGCTTTATCAGCAGGCTGAGGTTATTTCTCTTCCCTCTTGAGCCAGAGCTAGAGGAAGCTGCTTAACACTTCAGACAACCCTGGCCCAGACATGTCACTCCATCTGTGACAGCAGAGAAGAGCGTCCTGCCTGGAGCTGACCTGAGCAGCAAACCAACCTTCAGGATGTAACCGCTGGCTACTTGAACAGTGATTGTCAAACAAAGGGAGGCTCAGGGTGATACATCTGTGCCCTGGGGGGAACCAATACTCAGACAGAAACAGATGTCTGGCTATAACTGCCCTCCTCTCCTATCAGTATGCTGCAATGCCCAGTTAGCCACATTCTCCTCTGTGTGCTGTGCTGTACAGGGGACTCAAAGAAATCTTTGTGTTCACCTGCTTGAGCACGTACCTCCTTGCAATCCCAAAGACAGTTTGATTAGATAATGTCATATAATCAATACGTGTGTATCTCTTCACCTCTGCTAACCCACTGCCATGGGGCTGGTGAGGATAACACAGGTAAGGGGCTACTATGATGATTAAGGGGCAGGAGCATCTCTCATATGAGAAAGGCTGCTAGACCTGAGACTGTTCAGTCTAGAGAAGCATGAAGGGGGAATCTTATCAATGTTCTGAAGTGAGTTTGTCAAGAGGGCAGGTCTGGAGTATTTTTAGTGGTGTCCAGCAGCAGAACGAGAGGCAATGGACACAAACTGAAACAAATGATGTTCTGTCTGAATATGAGAAAAAACTTCTTTACTGTGAGGGTGACAGAGCACTGTCACAGGTTGCCCAGGGATTGTGGAGTCTCAGAGGTATCAATATCTCAGAGATATTCAAAAGTCACCTGGACACAATCCCAGGCAATATGCTCTAGGTGTCCCTGCTTGAGCAGGAGTGTTGGTCTAAACAGTCTCCAGAGGTCCCTTCCACCCTCAACCATTTTGTAGTTCTGAGTAACCAGGCACTTGGTTCTGGGGATCATCCAAACTCGTCAGCCAAGGGTGGGTTGATGTGCTGGTGCTTTGGTGGCCCTTCTCTACACATGATGCTCAACCAGCTCTTCCTGTCATTGGAGTGAAACCTCCATGCCTGTCTGTCACTGGGAGCTGAGTCAAGCTGTCACGCTTGTTTTCCACTCCCCTTTTTAAGAAAAGTCTTAACAGGTAGAGCTCCTTTCAACCTCTGCTCTTTTCCTCCATTTTTTTCCAGGTGCAAGGAGCTATCATGGTAGCTTCCTGCTTTCAAATCTTTGTTGGATTTTCTGGCCTGATTGGATTTCTGATGAGATTCATTGGCCCTCTGACAATAGCCCCAACCATCACCTTGGTTGCGCTACCTCTCTTTGACTCGGCTGGAGATGATGCTGGGCAACACTGGGGCATATCATTCATGTAAGTCTCAGCTCCCCTTGGGAAAACTGTGTGAACACAGACCATCTCCCTCTAACATAAAATCAAATCTTATAATCTGTAGCAGGCTTCTGTGGGGATTGAGGAATAATTTGTTGAGCACTAACATGTGACAGGCTTGTGAAAAACATCAGCATGGCATAAATTATTCTCCAGGAGCTTAGAACCTTCAGCAACAAAGCAAAAAAAAAAATAAAAAAAAGATCTCATTTTATGAAAACCCTGAGTTCACAGGTCAGTAAACAAGCCTTTTCTATGGTGACTCTTGGTGGCAATCCCTATCATAGTTCTCTACATATAGTATCTCACATACTCAGAATTTAACTTAAAAAGACATTTCTAAAATGGAAAAATTAAGTTCTCCAAGTTAGGTATTCCTCAGGTCAAGACAGCAATATATATTGTTTTCACATGATTAGGATGAATTGTTTTCTCCTAAGAGGCCCCGGGAGGTCTGGAAATACTTACATTATGCATATGTGGCTTTGCAACATTAAGGTTGTCCTTTCAGAGGCATTTGTGCATGTGTACCCTTATGTTTGGTGGTAGGACTTCCTTGGCACTCCAGAAACAAATAAAAAAGTTAGAAAAGCCACTGCATGGTTCATCTGCGTACTTGACACTTTCACATCCATCATGCAGACTTGAGCCTGGGGCAATGTACCACATTAGTTTGCTATTTGCCCTATGGACTCTTGACTGATTTGCTAGTGGTGTCAGAGCTGCCTTTGAGGGTTCAGCAACTGGGTTTGACTGCAGCCCCTGGGAGGCCATGTGCTTTTGGGGGACACACTCCCAGCTCTCTCTCTGGCCCCAGGCTGAGCTTGTGCTCCTGGCTGCTCCTCCTGAGCCAGCTGGTCAGCTGGACCCTCAATCCTGGCCACCTTTTCTGTCTGTTTCCTTTCTCTCCCATCTCCTGCATGCGTTAATCTCGCTCCTCTCTTTCATGACTCACACTCCTTTGCCACAGCCTGGTCATTATGCTCTGAGCTATCTGGGTTGTGTCCTCTTTTGCTGTGAGGCTGCTTCCTCCATGCTGTGTAAGTGACAAAGAAGGGGGGAGACACAAGGCTTGTGGTCTTGGCCCTGCTACCCAGCCCCATCACATCCCAGAGCACCCATCGCAAGCAAAGCCCACTGTTAGCTTCAACATGTGAGCTAGTGTGTGCTCATCTGCTCCCTGATGGCCGTGCATACATATTTCATCAGTGAGGTGAGGACATACCCGAAAAGCTCAGCACCTTTATGGGCTGCAAGTTTTAAAGTCAGAGATGGCTTTGCCAAGCACTTGGGACCTACGATAAATGTTCATTTGTACACATTGATCATACTTGAGCATATTTTCATGAGAAAGAGCAATATCCCTCACCCCAAAGATCAAGTCTTATTGAATCTTAAGTCTTTTCTCCTACTGTTCAGGGCAAAAATCACCTCTCAACACAGGTCATACTATGTCTATTTCTTGAGTGTTATTATTGAAAATAGGTTTGGGATATATTTTCCAGAAATATTTGGCCCAAGGCAGATGTTTTCCATGGAAATTTTCATCTTGAATAGTTAGAGTTAGGAAGAATTTCAAAGCAACTGAAAATAGCCTCTATTAACAGGATGTATCAGGCAATCTGAATAATGAGCGGTGACACCTACCCAAGATAGAAGACTGCTCCTCGGTGATTCATAAAGTGCTGAGTCCCTTTGTAAGTGCAAATACGCAAAATGTGCACTGACGCAGCCGGCCTGGGCTCTGTTTCTTTGGAAACAAAGAATGCAAAGCAGGTCTTCCTCAAACTTTCTGCTTCACCATTCAGTGCTTTGATTGATGAGTCATATTCCTTTGGCTGTACGTGGTGGCATGCCTCTGCAGAGAGGTGAGGCTAGTGCTTCTTTTGCACTGCTAGCGTTCTACCTGTCCTTAAAGAAAGAACAGTCTCCCTCTGGTGGAGATGTAGCCTGTTTTTGGGGGGGTCTCTGGAGCCCTGGGCTCTGCAGGTAGCCAGGCTTTGAGTTAATGTGTGGAGACAGGTAGGAAGATGGCCACCCATATTGTACTTACAGCTCATGTGACCTTTTCACTCATGGAAAAATACCATTTCTTCCCAAAGCTCCTAAATGTAATTTAGTGTAAATTGCCAAATTCTATTTCAAATAAATCACCTGCATGTAACTGGGGTTTCCAGGAGGTTCAGCCCCATAGCCAGGGTGGGAGAAGAGCTGCACTGTGGCCACCACTATGAGAACAAGGTCCATAGCCAGGTAGGGGCAAGTACTTTGGACAACCCATCAAGAGGGCAGGTGTGGTAGAGTGGTCAGCCATGCTCTGCCCTTCATGTGTGGCCAGGAAAGCCATGCCCCGCAAGGCACCACGGGAGGGCTCTCCCGAGGGTGGCACCACTGCTTGTGCAGGCAGGACCTGTGGGGCGCTCTGTTCCCTCCACTGAACAAGACCCCAGTACTCCAGTTGTGTTTGCAACTTATAAGCAGCGTAAGTAAACTTGAAATCAGGAAGCCAACAAATTCTGTATTTCTAGTACATCTGCCAGCCTGGACCTTGCATGTCTCTTATGTCTTTCTTTTACTCAGCATCAGTTTTAAATTTCTGGCAATGGTATCATACTCAATGATAGCAGTGATGTGGAACACACATCACATCTTGGAATGAAAGGGAGAAAAACAAAACAAAACGAAACAATAGCAAGCATAACAAAACTCTAATAGCTTCTAATGGGAAGCTTGTTCCCCTTCAGCCTTGACAGAGTAGGGACCCTTTCTGTAGTGCCTAGAGCCTGATTTTGGGGGGATTTTTTTGTCTCATGATCTCTTTTTTTCCCTCTCCATAGGACTATTGCTTTCATAGTTCTCTTCTCTCAGTACCTGAAAGATGTTCCTGTGCCTTTGCCATCTTACCAGAAAGGCAAGAAGTGCCACTTCTCTAAGATCTACCTCTTCCAGATCTTCCCAGTAAGTTACATTTCCTGGTGATGACAGAGTGACTGGGCTAACCTGGTTCAGGCTGTCTGGGCTCAGACATTGTTTCCACTCACTTCCAGCACAGTAAGAGTTTCCCAGCCTCACCTATGTTGCAGTCTGGTTTCATCTTAGTGTAGAACAGCCATCTGTATCTCAGAAACGCAAGCTGCTCAGCACCTCATGTGCTGGAGCTGGTCTCTGATTCCTATTTTCTCTAGTCATTTATTTTGTTATTTGGATAATCAGAAAGAACACTTCCTGAACGCGGTGGAGCCCTCTTCAGTTACCCAGTGCACCTCCCCCCAGGACTGCTCTTGGCAAGGGAGGGTGCTGGGGGCAAGAAGGTACCACCACCCTCTGCGAGGGAGGGAGCCAGGACATGCACCCAGCTGGCACCCTTTCTCCATGGGGTATATGGAGAGGGGGGCCAGACTGGCAAACATCCTGCCCCAGACCCTGTGCTGCCCTGTGGTGGCCCTATCAGCCTGATGGAGATGTGGCTGCGCCCTAACACGATGCCGCCGTTGCCTGTGCTGGACAGGTGCTGCTGGGGCTCTCCCTGAGCTGGCTGCTCTGCTACGTGCTCACGGTGACCAACGTGCTCCCCGCAGACCCGGCAGGATACGGCCACTCGGCTCGGACCGACACGCGAGGGGACGTCCTGTCCCAGGCTCCCTGGTTCCGCTTCCCCTACCCAGGTAGCGTGGTGCCCGCGTCCGCCTCGCCACCCGCTGCTCCTGCTGCTCCGGCTTCTCTGGCTGCTCCTGCTGCTGCTCCTCCTGCTGCTCCTGCTGCTGCTCCAGCTTCTCCGGCTGCTCCTCCTGCTGCTCCTGCTGCTGCTTCTCCTGGGGGCCTCACCAGCCTGTGCCCTCACCTATGGCCGCAATGGGGAGGTGAAAGGAACCCAAGCAGCCGCCCTGGGCTTGGTTGGGTGATAAGGCAAAACACTTGCATGTGCCTCCGCTGCTTTGGCCATTAGTAGGCCTCAGAGCAAGCTTGATGCCGTTGAGCCTGAATTGGGCTCTTTCTTTGCAGGGCAATGGGGAGTCCCAACTGTCAGCCTGGCCGGGATATTTGGCATCATAGCCGGGGTGATTTCCTCCATGCTGGAGTCACTAGGTGATTACTACGCGTGTGCCCGCCTGTCGGGCGCCCCGCCGCCTCCCGAGCAGGCCATCAACCGGGGCATCGGCGTGGAGGGCATCGGCTGCCTCCTGGCTGGGGCCTGGGGCACCGGCAACGGCACCACGTCCTACAGCGAGAACGTGGGCGCCCTGGGCATCACCAAGGTGAGCGTCACCACAGCGAGGTGGCCGTTACAGCGCTCGCCAAGGAGGGTCAGAGCCCGCTCAGGGATGTGTCCCCAGAGTGTATTTATGAGCAGGTCATTCACCCTGGGTATGTGCTTGGGACCTGGGAATTGACCCTAGCCCAGCTCTTGCTGGACCCACTACACAAAAGAAAGATGCTTCCTGCCCGGGGGCACTTGGTGACCCTCTCGGCCAGACTGTCCAAAGTGTGGAGCCTAGGTAGCCATTCCTGCTTTTTCACCACATATGATTTGAATATGGGAGAAGTACACACTGCTGTTACTTGTGGCACCTGGTATGTAGGACTAAAGAGAGCATGTTATGCTGTGAGCTATTCTGCAAACTTCCGGAAATACATTTATCAAAGTTATTTGTCTATCCACATCTATCTGTATCTGTTCAGCCTGGAGAAGAGAAGGCTGAGAGGGGATCTGATCAGTGTCTATAAGTACCTCAAGGGAGACAGTGAGGAGGATGGTGCTGGCCTCTTTTCACTGGTGGCCACAGACAGAACTAGAGGTAATGGCCACAAACTGAAGCATCAAAAGTTCCACAGGAACTTAAGGAAAAATTTCTTAACAGTGAGGGAGACAGAGCACTGGAACAGGCTGCCCAGAGAGGTTGTGGAGTCTCCTTCTCTGGAGATCTTCAAAACCCGCTTGGACGCAGTCCTGTGCCACGTGCTCTAGGTGACCCTGCGTGTGCAGGGGGGTTGGACTAGATGATCTCTAGAGGTCCCTTCCAACCTTGATTCTATGATTCCAATTCTATGATTCTATGATCTGTATGTCTATCCATCTATGTAGGTACTTTCCTAAATATTTATAAGCAAAGCAAAAAAAGGAGGGGAAGGGAAGGGAAGGAAAAATATAAGAAATGTTTATTAGGGCTGTGAATTCCACATTTTTATAACCCAAAACTGGCAATCATGGGCAAAGTAGACTCTTTCTTTGGAATTATAAAATGTGATGGTAAAAGTTTATGTTTTTACTTCTCTATAAAGTTTTGGGAAGCCCTTAAATGTCTTATTGCTCTTATAAGCGAATCAAAGAGATAAGCCTGGCAATCAGATGATAGGTTTTCACTCAGCTTTACAGCCAGGGGGTGGGTATATCCAGCAGCCACTCAGAAAACATTTTTAAATCATTGTCAAATAAGCTGTTGTCATATGAGCAGAACTGTGAGATGGTAAGTAAAGGCAGTAATTGACTTATGGCTCCTATTCTATGAAATTGTCAACGAGGTTTATAAAATACCATGAAATAAACAGTAACCGTTTTTCACAGACTGAGCCATCAGTGTTTGAGTGAGGGGCTGTTTCCAGCAGAGAAGGTTGTCTGGATGTCTGCACGGAGGCTGGTTTAGCCTCTTGCCCCACACACCTTGTTGCCATGTGGTCTGTGCATATTGACCAAATGCCTGGGCTCCTTGTTTTGTGGATTGTGGTTTGTGGCCTGCGTTGTACGTGTAGGATGTAAGCACAGTGGATAACTGTCAGATCAATCTGTTCTTCCTGTGTCCTCCAGGTTCTTCAGGTAAGCATGCCATCCTACCTGTCTTTAGGGAGATGTTTTCCTGAGATTCCCACTTCTGGAAAAGTTACTCATTCATACTTAAAGATCCAGAAAATGCAGAGCCTTGTTTTAATCAGTCTTAAACCAGAGGAAGGGCTTTGGCTGGGATAGATGGGATGCTGACAGCACAAGGCAGATTTCATTTCACTTGGGTTTTGCCTTGGAAATGTGTCTTTTCATGACAAATGGAAACACAAGGGACTTGTTTCCCTGCTTGAAACGGTGATCAGCACCATCTGAAATGTTTTGGGGTATCTCAGATATCTACAGGGACTGGCAGACAAAGCAGAGGAGAAGCTGCCAGAAGCTGCCTTTTAAGAAGCACCAGGCATCTACATTTAAGTTAGTGGATGAAGTCCAGTATGCCAATATCAACCACTTGTTTTCAAGAAAATAAGATGAAAAATTTAAGAATAGGCAAAGATCTCAGAATCTCCATATTCATAGTAGCAAACTGCACTTCTTCTACCATAAGAGAACAGAAATTCTTATTTTCCTGCCATAATTGAAACAAACTCTAAACTACAAGCTGCAAAATCATATGCTCTCAATTGTGGTATCAATGGATTAATTAATTTGCCTTAAGGCCAGTTCCATGTGCTGGTTAGTTTGTCATTTTGCCAAATTAAGAATCTTAAACCTCATTCTAATCCTGGAATAGATAGAATCTTTGCCTTTCATTAAATTATACTTTTGATAGCAAGAATGTCCCAAGCTGTAAATTCAAGAAATATAAAAAGCATACCCGACGGAAAAGGAAAATGTGTATCTGATCTTATTTTGAAACTCCCCACAAAATCTTATTCATTTATCTTTTACAATCAAGAAATATTCAATTACTGACCAAAAAATATTCCAGTAACTACTAGTTACTGCAAGTGTTTTTGTTGAAAGCATTGGCAAAAGGCCTTGATAGAAATATGACAATCTTCAGATATTTGCAAAGAAAGATTAAAATAATTGAATTACAAAATGTTTGCAGAGGATTACAGAATTCCTGTGCCTAACACACAAGTGTTGTAAATCTTAGCATAATTCTTTAAGCCTTCCAAGGTTTGGTGTGACAAGACAGATCTTGAATTGAAAGTCTAATAAATATTGCTGTTTTTTTTTCTTTCTTTTTTTCATAACCTCTAAATGTCTTCTTAATCCCTTTGTTTTGCAGATACGTTTTGCTTCCTCTTCACATAGCAGATCTGCACAAGAGCCACAACTTGGTGCCTCACCCAAAGCAAAGGAAGGCTCTAAGGCTCTCCCTAGGGCAAAATAAGAGGCAAAACTGGTTTCACTGAAGCTAGGCGGAGAATGACAGAGAGGGGAAGACCAACAGATTTCCCCTGCTCTTGCTAGCGTTTTATTAAATATGGAAGAACATGCTAGATCTAGGAGCTAGGGATCTAAACAGCTTGTCTAGCTATCTCTGTTCTCCCTATTCCTGTTTCTGAGGAAACAGAGGCCTCCATGTCAGACATCTGGCCGAAACCCATTTTTAGAATCCCATTTTCTAGTAGAAATGTTGTCCAGTAAATTATGTGGACAGTTGCAGCCCCAGCTTGTGAGGATACCAAGTCATTTCCAGGCTGGAGCAAGAGCAAATTCGTGTGTGATCGTTATTGCACTTTTAGTTTAATGATAAACTTTTGTTTAGCAACAAGCTGTTAAAGTCCTTGCCAACATTAGGAAAGGATAGCATAAAATAAATAGGTGTGGATCTGCAATTATTGTGGCTTTTGTAATAACTCTTCACCAGTCTGTGACACAGACTTCCTAAGCAACGAGGCCATCCCACCCAGGGCTATCTGAACCTTGGAGCTGAACGTGCAATTAAATGCTTTATATCTGAGGTGCAGTGACTTCCTGCTAAGTGTGCTCCTGCACCATGGAGCCATCCATCCTCCACCTCTCTGCACCACGCACGTGACTCTGTCTTCTTCTCCTTGCCCCAGGTAGGGAGCCGAATGGTGATAGTTGCTGGTGGCTGCGCCATGCTCCTGAGTGGCGTCTTTGGGAAAGTGGGTGCTATGTTTGCCAGCATACCCACCCCTGTGATCGGAGGAATGTTCCTGGTGATGTTTGGAGTTATCACGGCAGTGGGAATTTCCAATTTGCAGGTAACAGCCTGGTGAACGCCATTTCATCTTCGAGGAAGGTGACTTTGGTTTGAAATCATGTTCTTAACAGGCAGAGTCAAATATAAGTGAGCTGCAGCAAATGTGAACGTGTGTGTTGGCAGCTCCTTGGAGAAGCTGAGGACAAAGTTAGACCCAAAGATCTAAACCTCAGAGGAGTTCCTGGTCAGGACAGATTTTACTGCTGCTTAAGGTAGCAGTGTTAATAGAACCCAAGCAGGTCTGGGCTGCTCCCATGGCTTCCTTAATGCAGGCAGTGATTTCCCTAGGGGGGTTATTCTCAGGTGCTTTTCATGGTCTGTCTTTCTGAAGCAAGCGGTTACCAGTAAGGAGGACATTTCCATCACTGCCTGTATGGCTGATTTGTTGCTATATCCTATGGTATGGGTGCAACCAAGGCTGTGTTGTTCTCTGAGTGTGTTTAGGGGAGGGCACCATCAGCTGAGGGACACAAGCCAAAAATGGGGCTCAGGTAAACAAGTTTCATTTCCAGCTCACTCAGTGGTTTGCTGGGTGAATCCCATTTTGTAGGATTACCTCAGGGACCCCTGTCAACAAAATGAAGACCATGCTTTGCCATCTAACTGCATCTGCAGTGTCTAATTGCTACTATATGCATATACACATACACATTTCTGAAAGCTTTTGTTAATTTTGATTCAACTTTAAACACAGCTTTCTACTGTGGCACCTGTCACTGGCTCTATGCTTGTGCTTGCACCCAAGATTATGTCATTAACACAAATTATGGTCGCATAAACAGCAAGTAGTAATGTCTGTGGTTTCTCTGTACAGTATACAGACATGAACTCCTCCAGAAACATCTTTATCTTTGGGTTTTCCGTGTTTGCTGGCCTTACAATTCCCAACTGGGCAAGCAAAAACAGTGGTCTGCTGCAAACAGGTAAGAAGTGAAACCACATTGTATTTTAGAACTATTTTCTGTCGCACAAACTAAAGCAAAGGCCGATCCTGAGAAATCTTTCAAAATGCAGTTTTCCAGATAAAGGCCTGGAGCCTGTGCTTTGATTGTTGCCTGTTGCTTTGGGGTTTGCTCTTCGTGCCCTCTGCTTTCCTGGGTGGAGAAATCTGGGGTGTAAATCTGCTACTGCATCATCCCTGGCATTGCCAGGCTCCCTTCTGGCTGAGGATCGCTGAGGGCCCTTCCTTGGGACACACTCCAGGTTGAGGCCTGGGGCAGGAGAACAGCCCATGGCTCAATCTTGTTCAAGATCTCCATGGAGGAGGCTTTCTTATGTGCTCACATGCAACAAAAATATGTATTTCCATTTCATGTCACTACATGGACTATTTGGCTTACACATATCAGCCCTCACAGAGAAGCAGCCCACCTGATTAACTTAGGGTGAAACCACAAACTAAATAAACCTGTATTTCTTTGGGGGCTGACACTAGTGTATTTGTGGAGGATGACCTGGCATCATGTCATGGAAGTGCAGAACTTGTTTGGAGCAGAAGGCTTTATTTTTTTCCTGAGAGAGTGCTGTGGTGACTTGCATGGTAGACAGGCTCTTGATGTGTTTGTGAGTCATCCCTGCCCACTAGCAGCGAGGTCATGGAATAATTATGCAGAATAAAACTGCAGGTCTGAAATTAGCAGGAAGATCAATCTCCCTTGCATTGCCAAATGCTAGGGTCAGTTTTGGGATTTGCCAGTCTTGTCTGAACAGGCTGGCACTGCCTATATTGCTGGACAACTACCTGTCTGTCTGCATCACTACCCTAAGCTGTTTTTCTGCTAGGAATCATCCAGCTGGACCAAGTGATACAGGTGCTTCTCACCACTGGCATGTTTGTGGGTGGATTCATGGGGTTTCTCCTTGATAACACCATTCCAGGTAGGATTCCTTGTAAAGAGCTAAGATATTAAGCTTTGCCTGTGCTAGGTTTGTTTTATCTTCATTACTATTGAATCAGTTCTGTGGACAGGAGTCGTGCTAACAACTATGAAGCACCATGTCCCTGAACTCTTCCCAGAGAGGGATGAAACAGGAGACATGGGGAACCCATCACTGAAATGGTCTCTGACTGAAAAACAAAACAAAACAAAAAACCAGCAGTTCATCAAAAACTAACTTATTTTTTTCAGGAACAACCTGGTCTGAAGAAATATTTATTTGCAATGTTTATTTTAGAGAAAATATCAGTCTGTAGTCATGTTGTTAGTTGAAAGAAGAGACACAGGCAACTGAAGGGAAGGATCCTTACTTGAGAGTGGGGTATACTCAGATTTTTGCCTCAGCTCAGGCACAACACAGCCACTTTCATTTTAAGGATAGAGTTTGTTGTTGTTGTTGTTTTTGGTTTTGTTTTCCATTCACAATGAACTACTTTTTCGCAGGAACACAGGAGGAGCGAGGGCTCCTGGCATGGAAGCAAAGCCATAAGGAAGAGGGGGACAACGCTCAGCTTGTTTCCGATGTCTATGATCTTCCCTTTGGCATAGGCACCAAATACTGCACCGTCTCTTGGTTTCGGTATCTACCCGCTTGCCCCAAAAGACCACCTAGAGGCAAGAAAATGGATGAACCGAGGGCTGCTGAACAGGAAAGCAGTGTTAAAGCAAGTTCAGAAGGAACTTCAGAAATAGGTGCTGATACAAGGATATAAGCTCTGGCCTGCAGGTGAAATCATCTCTGAAGTGGAGGTCTGAAAATCGTGTCTGCAGCCCCCATCATTTGAGCCTCAAGTGGCAGCTCTCAGAGGCTGGAGCAGAACAGTCCATTATGTGTCTTTCTCTTCCTACTGCTGCTAGTGACCGTGAGGGAATCACTTTTCTCCTCTCTGCTTCTGCCTGCCCACCTCCAGGAAGATCCTGCTTCGGAGACCACCAAACCCCAAGATGTCATAGGATATTGGGTTGCCCTCCTTATGTTGAGCCTTGGAATCCCTAAGGACCAGCTGAAGCAGAGATCCCCTTCCCCATTGTCCAGGTGCTCATGAAGTAAGAGAAGGGGGCACCCCCATGTAGGCCCTGTGCTGCCCTCAGGTGTCCCCTGGGCCGAGGCTCATCCACCGCACTCTGCAGATCTGCATCAGCAACGTTGACCTCAGCTTGTGGCTTGCGCCTATTCCGATGAAGGGAAAGAAGTGGGCACCTCTATGTTATGATTCATGTGGTTTCCATGGCATTTTGAAGGACGAATGAATGCTGCTCTAAGAGAGGTGTCTGAGATTAATGGGGTGAATGACAATTGTGCAGGTGTCTCTCCCATCGTAGACTCCAGAGGGAATCCAGAGACCTTGCTTAGGCTGTTGACCTTGCAGAAATAATGAACTTCGCTGAAATGAACCCTGCCTGAGGTTGCTGGGAGCAGGCTCGGGGGAAACGGCATTCCCAGGAAACCACATCCCAGAACAACAAAGGAATTTTCAAGAGGAAGGAGAAAACTCTTCTGTTCACAGATTATGTATCCATGCTACTGCTAAGTCCCACGTGTCCCCACTGTACCTGCTTGGTCTGGTGGCGTGGTTGTGCAGTGAGGACCGTTTCTCTGGAAGTTGGTTTGCAGATTCCTCCTTTCCACAATCAGTGGAAACAGTCTGAATCAATATGGCCAAATACATGTGTGATTGTACGGGTTGCTGGTGACATGTAATAACACTGGTGCTGTATCATAAGCTTGTGTTTTCTTTCTTGAGATAAATATTGAGATATTTCTGGAGGAAATCAAATAAAATTTACAGTGCAAAGATTTTTCCCAGGATGACTGTCACAGCTAGTGCCATATACTACTAGAATCATGGAATAATTCAGGTTGGAAGGGACCTCTGGTGGTTATCTAGGTCAAGCCCTTGCTCAGAGCAGCTCCAGCTAGGTTGCTCAGAGACTTGTCCAGTTGAGCTATGACAGTCTCCAAAGACAGAGCCACAACCTCTTTGATGCTGAGTTGGTTTAGAGGAGAAGGGGATTAAAGCAGTTGGTGAATGAAGTACACAACCAGGAAGGGGGTGAAAACTGCTGTATTCTGTAGCCTTCAGATGCTCCGTCTTCCAAGCTGAGCGTTCCCTTCAGCACTGTGGCTGGTATCCCCATATGGTGAAAGCAAGGTGGGAAGCAGGGATGGGGAACCTCAGTGTTTTTGCTGGCTCTGTGTCAGCCTGCGGAGGCTGCACCCGTTTCTTGTTTTTCCTCGGAAGACGTGGTAGGATGCTGGCAAGTGCCAGGTTTATATTTGGCTTAGATCTGTTACAAAGAAAATTTGACAGAGGCTTCCTACAAAAATCCATTCTCAGTTATTTTTTTTCTGTTCCCCACCATATGGAGGGGACCATTGCTCATCTCTTCTGCTGTGATCTTGTACTTACAGCCTGCTGCCACGTTCCCGCGTCCCTGCTTCTGTGTGAGCTCCCTGGAGCGGAGCTCGTCGTGGCTTTACTGAACAGGAGAGAGGAATCCCTGCTGGAAGCTGATCCATCACCACAGCCCATCCTGCGGCCCACAAGGGACGGGCAGACAGGGAAGACCATGCTGGTGTGATAAGTTAAGGCTTAGAGAGCATTTTCAGAAGCTGCCGAAGGCCTGATTTAAAGCCCTGGCTCTTCAAACATCCTTCAGAACTTTCTCTTTGGTGTGCTTGTCATTATATCTAAGGAAAACCCTTTCCCAATGTTTTCATCTCCACTTCCAGTGTTGTAAAGCGAAGCAGGTGGGGGTTAGGCTGCAGGGCCCTTGCTCCTCCTTGGCTGTCTTCGGCCACTTGAGGTTTGGAGGCAGCTTTGGCTTTGCAGCGCGGAGCCCTGGCTTCTGCTTGCCTCCTGCTTCACAAAATGAAAGGAAGGCAGAGGATTTTCCAGTGTAAAGCTGAGGATTGACCGGGACAAGCGAGCTCCCTGCAGTGCCCACTGCCAACAGCTACTGCTTCGTCCCGCGGGCAGCGCGGCGCGGGGCTGCGGCATGGGACGGAGGCAGAAGCGCTCACGGACGGTCCTTTTTCCCGGCTTTCCAAGAGGGAGACGTGGGCTGCACAGCAGGACTGATGGATGCTGGGGAGCAAGGGCACGTCCCTGCTGCGGCAGGGCAGACCTTGTGCGGCTGGGCAAGGCCGCAGCCGGCTGCGCCGTTTGTCTACATACATCTACAGAGCTGCAGGATGGTCTGACCTCGGACCGACTGGGAAAGTCTACAGCGCGTGTTCAACCTGAATGTTGGAATTCTGACCCGCGAGACCCAGGCTGTCCAGGGGATGAATGTGCTCAGCATATTGGGAGCGAGGGGAAGAGGAGGAAGGAGCTCCTAACATCCTCAAGCCTCAAAGCGGTGGCAGCCTGTTCATATGGATCGCATCAGGAGGCCAGGGTAAAAACGAGGTTGCAAAACTCATGGGGGCTTTTAAATCTGAACAGGATGTGCAGATTAGGTCCCATCTCCACGCTGGAGGCCTACCACAGCCTCAGCTCCATGGGCAGACAGTCCTTCATAGGAAATATCTGGCCCTTGCACTTTGATGCCAGTCCCCATGTCTGTGATGGTTGTCAGCATGACCATGTCTGCATTTGCAGAGTACCTCTAAATAAAGCTCAGAGATGAACGAGCTTATTTATCTTTATATCTTTATAGGCTTTTTAATTCCTAGGCACCATCTGAGCAGCTCCACTTATCAAAATATAGGGTGTTACCCTGCCCTTGCTCAGGTTTACACACTTGGCAGAAGTAAATACTCCAAAGTTTATTATTATGCCTCCACTTCTGTTGACAACTGGAGTAGGTGGCCATGCTTCAGAAGATGGAAGAAACTTGCGTCCCTCTCTGTGCCTGCGAGGAAAGGAAGAAATCCCTCCTTCACTGCCAGCCTGAGCTGAAGAGTTTTACATGAAAGGAATTAGTAACGGGTGCTCAAACTTCACTATTTTTGCAGGTCACGATTTGAGGTCGCACGTTAGGAGAGCGTGCAGGATGTCACTTATGCGGTCAATTTTCAGCTCTGTCACCACTTATGTTTGGCAAGGTCACCTCTCTGCACGTGCCTCAGTTTAATTGTAAAACAATGTTAAGAATTAAAAAGCAATAGACAAAAAGTCTTTGTTATGATTTTATAAATAATTTAAACTTGGAACATTTAAAGTTATAAATTACTCAACTGATACATGAAGAAGCACTGATGAGGGAACGGGAAGCCAACAGCAACAAAATCACTTCAACAGGGTCTCCACACTCCCCTCGCAGGGACACTCCGCTGAACGAGGCGCAGTCCCTTCGCATATCTCGTGCACCCAGCAATGCTCAGCAAAACATCAGCAAACAGATACCATCTACAAATCTTCATCATCAAAGGTCTCAGTGCACCTCAGCATCACGGTCTCATAGTCGAACGGAAGAGCTTCTTCCTGAAACCACCCCAAACGCAGGGAAAGTTAAAAACTACAAGAGTTGGTTTTGTTTCAAACGGAGAGTTGCTGGTTTGGCCAGCACTGGCACGTGTCAGCTAACAAGGCACAAGCCTCCCCTCCTCCCTGAATCAGCAACCACCACAGGGCAGTCAAGTGCCTGAGCTGCTTGATGAAGAACGTCTCAATTTCTGCAAACAATTTCTTTCTATCCATCATGTTTCAATTTACATCATTTTCATGGGCATTACTGAATGCAGTAGCAATAGGGTCATGTAACAGGCTCTGAAGACACGAAAGCTTCCCAGAGCCCTTAGCTTCCATTGGCTTCAGGCTTTCATAGAATCATAGAATCACAGAATGCTTAAGGTTGGAAGGGACCTCTAGAGATCATCTAGTCCAGCCCCCCTGCATACGCAGGGCACCTAGAGCACGTGGCACAGGACTGCATCCAAGCGGGTTTTGAAGATCTCCAGAGAAGGAGACTCCACAACCTCTCTGGGCAGCCTGTTCCAGCGCTCTGTCACCCTTACTGTTAAGAAATTTTTCCTTAAGTTCCTGTGGAACTTTTGGTGCTTCAGTTTGTCTTTGCTGCTCTTTTGGCAACAGAAGGGAAGGGTCTTCTCTTTGACCAGCTTACAGAGAATAACTGGCTCTTGAGAAATCAAAGTCTAAGACATGAAAGAGTTCATCTCTGCAGTCCATCTAGTCCACCTTCTGCACTGATGCAAAACTCTTTAGGGTAGGACTGCCTTTGAAAATTGGTGCTTTTAAAAAAAGTATACAGCTTACAGAGCACTAAATCCCACTTGCCTGCAACATGACTCATCTAAAATCCCTTAAAAAATGAAAAAAGTGTGTATTTTAAGATGCAGAAATGTTTAGTACAGTTTAGAAAAAAAGACCTTCACTTAGATACTTTCGAAATTTGGACCTCAATCTAAATGAATGTTTTACTGACTTTGCTGCTAAGCATCCCTTATGATGTGGCCTCAAGACAAGAAATCTGGACAAATAATGGAATTGCTTTACTGATCTCATGCATAGATTTTTTTTTTTTCTACTACAGAAAACATGCTCCTGTTCTTGCCTTCGGGTCGCTGCCCATTGAAGGGTCCTTCTCTTCTTTGTGTAAATGATTTCTTCCCTCCTCCTGTGTGGTTCTTTCTCAAGCATTTTACAGCAGTGGGGGGTAGAGCCCTAGCAGCTTTGAGAGGAGCTGCACTTGGTGGGTCTGTGACTATGAAATGGTAAATATACACGATCCAACAAGAGCACCTAGCTATACATCTAACTAGAAATGGTGTGAGCGGGTACATCCCGTGCAGCAATAAAACCTCTCACCTCCTCAGCTCTGCTAAAGGAAAGGAGACCCCAGGCTGCCTGCCCTTCCCAATTCAGTCGAACACACACTGCATGCCTTGCCTTCCTGTTTTATCTGCCACTCATCTTTATTAAGGTGCACGCATGGTGCACCAGGACACTTTTTCCGTGGGATGTTTTATGCTAGTCCAGCAGTGCCAACTGCAGGGGTTTATCAGGACATCAGTGCAACGTAACGAAGCCAAAGTTAGTGCCCAGGCAGTGGCGAGGGCTCTGATCCCAGCCAAGAACAGGAGGCTGGTGCTCTGAGTAACCTAATTACTGGGACAAACTTTATAGGCCACACTGAGCTCTGCCTGAATTAGTGCCAGGGTGTCTGTGGTGTCTCCTAGTCCCATTCTGCAGCAACTTCCATGCCTGCCTAAATCTGTCTGCCATGAGATAGGGCTGAATTTCTGCCCTCACAACTAGAAAATCTTGTCAGTTGGATTTTTTTTGGCCTCTTGGCAGAACTCTCCAGATGTGCTGAAATTATCTAAACCAAAACAGACTGTGACTTTCGCATTATCAGTACTCTATAGCCTGCATAATTCCTGCTCAAACTCCCTTTTGATCGTCCTCTGTTATCACAGAAAACTCCACGTTCCTGCATAATGAAAGCACACACAGCCTTTTGTTTCTTTTTGGATCCACAAAATCTCCGTCAACCGCCGCTCTGCAGTATCTCAGTGTTTCTCCCAGTGCGCTTCTTCCCACCATTCCCACTCTCCTCACAGCACTCCCTCCTTAAAGCTGTAAAGAGACACAACTTCTCACACCATCTGGCCTGGGAGCTGCGAGATGGACTTGGGCTCACACACAGCACTGCAACACCAAGCACAAGGACAAGCTGCGAGTGCCTAATGACGCTGGGCATGACATGCACGAAGGATATTTAAATCCAAAAAATACTGCATCTTGCATAAAGCTGTTCCTTCTTTTATAGCCAGCCTTAGTTCACGGTCATTTACAAAAACATAGACCTCTCTTCTTAAGGTGAATATAGGTGAATATATATTCACAGACCACAGGGCTGTGTAGCTCCAACAATACCTAAGAGTGATATTCGGACAAAAAGTGCAAGGACTGTGCAAATAGTGTGCTCTGCCTGATGGCATTTGCTGCAATCTGTGGTGGACATTCTGAATAGGAAATTGTACCTGGACCTTCGAGTTTATCAGCCAGCAGTGGGTTAGTCCTCCAGAAATTGTCCTAGTGCCTTTTTGAACCCTTCTATCTGTTGCACCATCAGGCAAGAGTTCCTCAAGTTAAACCTGATAATTTCCATTATTTCTTTTTTAAACATGCTGTCTGTTCATTCCACTGGGTGCTTCATAGCTCTGGTTTTAGAAGCTATCTAAAATATGCTATGCGTACTACCTCTACACCACCATTTTACTAAATCCTCCCATACGACCCCCGCCTCAAGGTCTGGGGTACTTTTTTTTTGATTCTTTTTTTCATGATGAAGAGTCCTAGCTGTTCCTGTTTAAAATTATTCGTTGTGTTTCCTGCCATCTCACTGCATCTCTCCTAGCACTACCATCTCTCTGAGCTGGTGGGACCAAAATGGCAAATAGCAGCACTACGTGTTAGACACAGAACTGCAGTGACAGTTTCTATTTTGTTCCCCTCATGGTTATTTCCTTCACCTGACTGAGGTGACTGAGCACCTGCCCAGTCAACAGCAACTGGCAGCAGCTGCGCGGTGACAGCAGACAGAACCACCGTGGCCACCGCGGAGGCGCAGCCGACTCAACACGCATCCCCGTGCTGAGGGGTCTCTCCCTTTTGGTGATGTAACTCTGCAAGTTCTCAGCTCCCTTCTCAGCATTGGAACAAGAAAGAGAGGAAGAACACTGCAAACCAAAGGGCTCCTGGAACAGTGAACCCGCAACAGTGGGCTTAGGGTAAAAGGCAGCCCAGCAGATCTTTATTGGGTCTTCTGAGAACATGAAAACTTTGTTCTCAAGGCCTTTGCACAGAGGTCCCAGACTAGGGCGCCTGGCACCAAGGCAAAGAACAAGGTGGTCCGGGGGAGCTCCGCATCAGCAGCCTGTGGGTAACAGGGAATGGCAAAATGAGCAGGCACTGATTTGCCTGATCAGATGAGATCACTCAAGCTTTTCCATATGGAGATTTGATGCAAAGAATATTAAAAAGTTTCCTCGTGTCATTGCCATTTTGAGCAATAACCCCTCAAACCTCGTCTCTTACAGTCAGGGCTGCTGAACTGTAGAATGGCACATTTAAAGTGGCCCTCAAGTTCTTGTTTTAATGATGTTGGAGGATAAGAAGAAAAAAATGCAGGAAAAAGAAATCCCTTTCTAATCACAAGAAAAATGTACTGCTCCTTCTATAAGGAATGCTTTGGCAAAGCTTACCTGACAAAACTGCGTATTAGCAAAGAAAAGGCTTTTGAGGAAGTCAATGATCTGCAGATAGAGTCTGTGGTGATCCTCTGGATTTTCAGGAGTGCAGCTTCCAAACGCCGAGCTGAAAATGGAACCACAAATTATATTTAATTTCCTGTTCTGTCTTTTCTCCTCCTACTTACTTTCTCTCTCCATCGTTTCACTTGTATATCAAAAAAGATTTAGGTTGTTTTCAAGATGAATCTGATCTTAAAGGCAACGGCTGAACAAGACAAGGAGGGGTAGAGAAGATACTGTTTTACAAAAGCAAGGAAGATACTCAGAGAAATGCAATACAAGAAACAATTATCACAACAAAGAAATCCACAGATACATGATACCAGGCCCTCACACTGTTTTAGGAAAAAGTATACATTTGTTATAATCAAAAGCAACAATGGTTATTCAGTAAGGTATTTTATAGGGGTGTTCAGAGCTTTGACTTTTTTTTTTTTAGTGAACACAACTATGTGGCAATGGTCTGACACATGAGCTAGTATCAGCAGCTTTGTATTGGTAATGGGCAAATTTGGTTAAAAAAAAAAAGTAAAAAAAGAGCCCACCCTCACAATTCACTCTGGGCCTTACTTCTATATTCTCCCTGGGATCTTACAAAGTCCTGCCCATGCACCTCTGTTTGGAATTACCAGGCACAGGGTGACAGAAGGAGGAGGATACAGTTTAAATGTTGCCTACCGAAACACTAATCTACTTTGGGATTTACACTGGACTTTGGGGCTGCTAATCTCCAAACTGCAAAGATGACAGCAAGAAATTGCAGCATTCAGGAACATTTTTTTTCTTATTTCAAAAGCAAAGAATTTCATTTAGTTGTGATTTAAACAATCAACACTATTTAATGGATTTGTATTAAGCTTTATTGTGTAATCAAGTGTGTTCTGATCAACAGCCAAACAACCTTACTTCTATTCATAGTATTCTGGAAGTGGTGGTGAAGGGGAGAACAGAACTCATACTGAAGAACCCTCTAAATATGCAAAAATATGTGGAAAATTGGATTCAAAAAGCAAGATTAAAAACACGTTGCAAAGAGAAAAAAAATGTAACCAACTACAAAGACTAAGTGAGAATGCATGAGTCACAATGCGATTTTCCTCTTGAGGAAAACAACTCTTGTCTTTCTCCTGTCTACTGGCAAAATCAAATGCAATGCCAGTTTTGTATTTGACGTATTCTCTCATAGGGAACTGTGATCTGACCTGCAGAGGAAAGATATGTTATTACTTAATAGAAGTTTCTTCGACGTCACTGTGCTGGTCAATCACACCTCAGCTTGATCAAGTCCTTGTGATTCAAGTCCTTGAATGCTTGAAAAAGGTAAGGAAGGCAATGTTTAAAAAAAAAGATTATTTTTCTCTGATTGAATAACAGTACAATTCACAGCCATCTGACTTATCCAGAAGATGTCTTATGACCTTCATAGTCCTGTCGAGTAAAGAGAGGGAACAGGCAAACATTGCAAATCCTGCAAATGGACAGAGATTAACATGAGGAATGGTGGAGAAAAACAGCTGGACCCACTACTATCTGGAACTGACTGGGCACTCTTAATAAGTGACTCTTCCTTGTTCTGCTGCAAATATTCATTAGTCATTTCACTTTCACACCTTAGGAGACAGCACTACTGTGAGCACAATGGCTGGAGGCTTCTATTTTAACCATTTACTAAAAAGTAGGGACAAAAAAAGTGAAGTTAGTCTACTGACTTCCTCCAAAGGGTGTGTACACTATCTAGGCAAAGGGGTGGGTTTATAAATTTACCTCTGACTAGACATTCCCTGAGTCTCATTTCTGTCAAGGAAACCAGAAGCAACATCAAATGCATCTTCAAACATTACCTACCAAAGAAAATACTTAGATGTCAACACATCCATACACTTTGGAGTTTTACCTAGGCTAAAATTGTTAATAATTAAGTTTTAAAAAACATGAAATTCTTTCCATTTAGCAGACATGTTTACTGTTAGAGTAAACCCACAGTGTTTTGTGGCGATGAGAATAATTAAGCATAACAATATTTCATGACTAAGAGCACAAGATTAGTCCATTCCCTTAGGCCTGTGTGTCAGCCTCTGGGAATGAGGCTTACATTAAACTCTCCCAAACCACCAGTAAAAAAAAAAAAAGGACTATACCTGTGCCTTCCAGCCTTGGCTGTGGGCTGTTACTGCTCTTTATGGACAAAGATCTCAGCTGTATCCACCACTTTTATCAAAACTGACTCCAGTGACTTGCCTGACAATGGAGTTTGGATTCTCCATGCTACAGACCCACAGGCTCATTAATCCAAACGTAGTTCCTACAATTTTCTGTGCCATAAAGTACCATACATGCAGCATCCCCATGACACTTCCCAAGTGTCAGCAATATGAACAGCCTGAGTCTCCTGTGACTCAGTAAGAACTTGCCAATGCAGTTAACATATATTCAGGGTTGGCACCTTCCTTCCCTGTCTCCCACAACAAACAAAATTACCCATATGTCTTTGACCAGCTAGTAGCTTAGGTAATCAGTGCTGAAAAAACAGTTTACAGTGAGTTACCTTTTGCTTAATCTCCTTTTAACAAATGCCCTAACCACGAGTCACTGACTCTTGGCTCTGCAGGAATGCTGGGAACGGGCCATCATTTCCCCTGCACTACTAGAGCTGGTCTTCAAATACACGCTTTGTCACAAAGTGCTTTCATATAAATAAATAAATAAATAAATAAAAAGCAAGCCTTGGGAAACTGGGCATTCCTCCTAGATTTAGCCCAGCTGGGCTTCTTGGAGAGTTTGCAGAGGGCACAAACTGTATAATCCTTGTTCTCTCCCCCTGGAGTAAACCAGCGTGAATGCAGGTGTCACTCAGCACAGAAATGCTACCGGTCAGTGGAGCTTAGCAGGACTGCTACCACTGCCTGCTTACAGCTCGCTACGTCTCTTATGGAAAGAGAATTCAAAACGACTACAGCCTCCGTCCGCGGGTCCCCGTGGCCACGGGCAGGCCAGCTACAGCTACCATGAGTGTCCAGTGAGAAGCTGCTTGTCCCACGGGCTCCTCGAGGCTGGGAGCCTCGGGGGCGGCCGAGTTGCTGGTTGGGCACTTACTTCCTCCTGCGTGGAGACCAGGGAACCACTGGCTTCCTCACTGTTACCTCGGCTGTCCCTCTGGCTGCCTTCAGCACAGGCAGGCTCTTGGCAGGGAACCTTGGGATCCAGGAGGAAGGCTCTCTGTCTACAGTACTGCAAGATGCACTCTCTGCTTTCTTCGGAAAGCTCCTGCCAGAGGTGGGAAATGGCTGTGGAGACTACAGGAAGAAGCACCTCTTCGGTGCAAACTACTCCATGCTCTATCAGCAGGTCCACTGTGTGCTTATAAAAGCACAGGTATCTGTAATGAAAGGAAGAGGAGCATCTCTGTAAGAGCAGGCTCTGATGCAGCTGTCTACGAAACCAGCACGGGATGGGGAACAGCTCTGATTCCCAGCCGCTTCCCTGGCTCCCCGCTCCCAGACTTCACACAACTAATGAAGGCTGCCCGATGCCATCTGCAGGTTTGAGCAGCTCTATTCCACCAAGATTTCATGTGTGAAAGGCAGGCTCCGGCCAGAACCTCAGCACGAGTGCCTCACAAATGAAGCTCCACGCAGCTGCAGGCTCAACTTGTTGCAAAGACAAACCTCGTTCTGGCATTTCAAAAATTTGGAGTACTTGCCTTTGTATCCTCTGTCGCCCTTTTTTTTGTACCTTTACTGGTACAAAGAACAGAACCCTGATGTATTAGGTACTGTACATACCGAGAAGAAGACTACTCCAGGCCTGAAAGCTCCACTTGAGTAAGTTTTTCCTGGCAGCTCAATTTCCTCCCTTTTACATCAGAAGAACCACGCTCCTAAGATTGACTTGTGTGAGATTCTGTAGTGAATATGGCAGTTGAACACAATATGTATAAACCACAGAACCAGCCTGCTGCTTCTGGTGGCTCGGTGTGACACTGAACCAGGGACAATAATGTTGACTACAGAAAGCAGCACTAAAGGGTACTTGAAGTTTATTAAATGCTTAGAGCTTCTCAGACAAAGAGAACATGTTTAAAGGAGCATAAAGCAAAGTTCTATAGGCAAAAGTCACTGTTATTGTGTATGACTGGGCTCAAAATGTTCACTTGAAAGATGTCCCAGCTGAGCACAATTCTTGAATAACTAAGAAGTATGGCATGAGAAAGTAAATCAAAACTATTCAGTATTTATTATTCAATACTTAATAAACTAATACTGAAAGGCTTAAAATAATCCCACATGCAAGCATAAACATGTTTACCCTTCTAATTCCATACTCTGTAGCTTTTTCCACCATTCCTGGAGATAAAAATACTCTAAAGGGCATTGGCACTCTCATTTCAGCCATTATGCTCACCAAGGATTCTGAGTCCAGCCCCAAATGAAGGATCTGAAGTTTTTCAAACAGAAGAATATCAACTATCATTAGACTGCGCTGCGAAGGAAATTAGCCTTGAACCCATCGAGGTCCTTCACAGATGGTTAGGGGCAACCACATTTTGCAGGGGAGAGAGTACTGTGTTGTCCCTGCAGTACCTGGCGCAGGACATGGAAATACACGGTTCTTCAAAACCCAACACATTTCTGATGCTGCCAAAATAATATGATTAGTCTATCACTAAAAGGCGGTTGTTTTCTTTGCTGGATAGTCCTTGCTGTTTTGTGCCTGTTATCAAAGATCATTTTGCAAGAAGGATTAGCTATAAAGCAACTGCAGTCTGCTATAAAACTGCAGAGTAAATGCCAGAGTCCACATAACACGGCAAGGGCACTGGACTATCTTGTCAGTGAAAGAGCACATGGGAGTTTATGGCTCTGCCGTGCAGTCTGTGATGAAGCAGAGCTTACTTCCCCTAGGAAATCTCGATTCAGCACATTTCAAGGTCTTGTAAATGATACTCTGCTACAGACATCTCTGGGCTCTCACAGAAGCAAGGGCAGGAACAGCAGTAGGCTGGTGCCATCTGCTGGCACAGCTGCAACCTTGTCTTGATGAAAAACTCAACAATCCAAGGGAATTTCACCAAAAGCACCATCTCTGATCAAAAGGAGGAACTGCAGAAGCTTTTCTTTAAGGCGGTGCATCAGCTCTGGAAGAGGACGCAGCTCCAGCTGTGGGGGCTGCTGGGCTGGATGTTCTGAACACAAATTTCACTAATGTTTTCTGGATAACTGGGGTAAACTTGACTCTGACAATACGGAATAGATCAGAGGAGTCACTGTTTCTTAAACTTTTATAATGACGTGATCATTTGACCTTTTTTGACAGGTATTCATGATCCCAAAGTACACCCTAGTGTTCTCTAGCAGCAAGGGGAAGAAGACAACGAATAATGTACTTACTGTTTTTTCTCAAAGTTTCTCCTACCTTAACACTAATTTTAATCTGTGATTATAATGGCAAAATATGTAGATCGTTGACAACAGAACCCTGCTCTTTGATTCTTACCCCTGTATCAGGCATCTAAGAGCTGATCCCAAGGATCTCACACCTTCTTGCTGTGGGAATGCAGATGTAAGCGTGCAGGTTCCCTGCCTCCCTCCCTGTGCTGCAGACATTTTGAGGAATGCCCTCCTCACTGCTCTTATCCAGACCATAGGCTGAAGGCCACTTGATCCTCCCTAGATCCTTCCAGCCTTACCCTGCTGAAATCCTACAGAAAGCCAGTGTCAAAGACTGAATTCTACACTGGACATCAGTGCTCAAGCAGCTCATGCCAATGCCAAGTACAGGCAGGATGAATATCATTGCAGGGAAGGCTTCTTCCCACATGTACCTACCTCGGGTTCCTGTATCTCCCCCAGAACCCACACAGTTCTCAGCTTGTGCATCTGATCTGATACAGCAATTTCTACCCTCCTGAAATACAGCTGCATTGTGGGAACAGAGCTTCACAGCAGCACCGATACCACAAACCTACAGGGACACGAGCTGGGAGAAATCATGTGTGATGAGTGTGTTATTTCAGCTTGCCCCTTATACCACTGTCAGCAGTTACGTTGTGTCTTGCTCTGCAAGGTGCCTTAGCAATTGGAAAGCACGGCCACACCAGGGCTGAGACACCTGAACGCAGGTTTCATCTCCTCCTTGAGGATGGATGGAAAATCCTCAGGGATTCTCCAACGGCCATAAAGCTGGGTCCTGCCACAATGTTGGGAGCCCGTTCGTGTGCCAACCATGGGCCAGAGACTCAGGAGGTGCCCAACTCCCCACCAGCAGGACCGAGGTCGCTGGCTGGGGGCTTCTGCACGGCAAGGCAGGCACCAGCAAAGCTGCACGTACAGCAGGCACTGGGTGCAGGGTTGTAACAAATGAACAAACTGAAGGCAACCAAGGGTGCACCTACTGCTCAAATTCCAGCAGATCAGGAGATGAAGTAGGTGGGGACTGGATAACTCCCACGTTCACATCATCCTCTGTTGTGTTTTTTTCATATTCTTCACTCAAACACCAGACTGTAGAGCTACTCTCACTCACAGTTTCTAAGGGTGAGGCACTGCTGGAAACAGAGGAAAAAACCAAAAAACAAAGTAACTCTCAACTGGATTAATAAGGTCCCGAGCATAATCACTGTGAAGCCCAAGCCCATTCTTCCCAACTAGGCTTTTTACTGTCTTTTCTCTGCAAACAAATGAGAACACCTTGGTGGAAATGGACAATGCAGGAGGGAAAGGCAATATAAATACTGACTTTATGAGACCAACAAATGCACAGAACATTCATGCACTGAACGGTCTAGGTGAAATGTCTTCATCTTTCCCCCAGAACAGGCCTCTGCTTGGTAATTCAGCAACACGGATAGAGTGCTGCAGAGAGGCTGGAAGCAGGTGCAAATTATCATCATCTTTCTTGGTGCAAGTCTTTACCTGTGATTGCTGAAGTGCCTCTTGACATATTCCTCCCTGACTTCCTCCAAGCTGGATGGGCTCCCATCCTCCAGGCTGAAGGACTCTGGTGCAGCAGAAAGAAGCAGGTCATGCTCCAGGGGGGAGCACTTGGCTTCCCTCTCACCCCCCATCCCAATCAAACCAAGTCATTCTGACAACTAGGGCTCTGCTGTCACAGCCACAGCTTTCCATCAGGCAAACACGATGCGAGATGAGACACCTCAAGCTACAAGGCAGCTACGGTGATCAGGAGCTTATGATCCCTGAGGGACTTAGTATTACTGCTCCCTTTCTAACGCTGCTCTAACAGGGAAACCCATGGTGAAAACCACAGGGAAGTACCAGTCAGCAAACCGTCATGGGGACACATACCTCAAAACTCTCCTTAACCAGGTTCCACTGCTTGTGATCACTTACCTCTCTGCCAAACTATTTGCTCTGTTCTCTACATACCCCTGCACTTTACTGGTTATCAGAGGATAGGGGTTCAGAACTGGCTCATTTCAAGCACTGGGATTTTCAATTGACGCCAATGATTTGATGTGCAAGTTACATTAAGTAATACTTTTTTTTTTTTTTTTTAAGGTGTCAGTATTTTGGACACCGCAGGCACATAAAGACACGTCCCCAGCCTCCAGCACAGGGAGCAGCACAGTGCAGCCCTGTTCCTGCCCCGGGAGGCCCTGGCCTATGCCCGCACGCAGCGGGCTCGCTGGTGGCAGCGGGGTGACAAGCGTGTGCCACGTGGCTGGGAGAAAACAAAAACGCAGCCTCTTAGTTCTCACTCCCAGGCTAAACTATTAAGCAGAGGCTCCTGATTCCCATGCTCTTGGGAAGCAATCCTCAGAGGGGTTTCCGTCCTTCTCCTGTGCCTCTAGGTCAGACTGGCTCCCTGGCTCCAACTTTTGCTCTGTCCCCTCCCTATGGCCACAGCTAAAGCTGCAGCTGCCTCTGACGCTTTAAGGGGCTCCATGTGTGCCCAGCTATCTATACTGAATAAATAAAACGCAAGACCCAGCAGAGTGTGCAAGGCAAATACGCACATACGGTACCTTTCATCTTCAGCAAAGAACCCAAGGTTTGCTCCAGCTCCTGGATACAACTCTTAGCCTTACGCAAAACCTGACACTAAACATAAAAAGAAATCAGAACTGATTGCTCGCCGCTCTGACTGGACACGTGGTGTAACATGCCTTGGCTGTTTTCTACGCTCTGCTTCATTTTGACCTTCGGTTATCTCAAAGTCTCTGTGAAAACAACTGTGTTGTTTCACCATCTACCTTTATCCACTTGCGGGGAGAGGGAAAGAAATAAAGAGAGAAAACTTAAATATAGACTATAAATATTAGTCTTCATATTATGTAATGCCTACACATAGTACCCAGTCACACAACCATTTGCTACTTAACCGAGTTCTTTGTTCATAAGCAACTGTTCTTGTTTGGTTCATTCTCTTCTTGGAGCATGTCCAGAAAGACCACACTGGAAAGTCTTGACGGATGTCTACTGACACCAGACATAAGGCTTTACTTATCATTTCCCCATGAGAATTATGCTAGGGGAAGCCTTTGCCATGTCTGCTCTCAGCCACGCTGACGCAAACAGGGGCCACTTCACTGTGCAGGCAGCACAACATCCTTGCATCATTTATAGCTAACACAACTGAGAACATCTGGCCAATACATTTAAACATACGTAGCTGAAATATTTCAGGTCTGACATGATCATTGAGACCATCCAAGGTCATCTTAAATAGGTCTACCTTGCACAGCTTCCCCAGGAGATCTTCTCTTGGAGCAGTAGGCGCTAGGATGAGGTGTGAACTTAGCTTTTCAGGCTTGTAAAGGGATTGATCTTCCTCAGCCCCATAAGTCAGTCATGAGCAAATTACACTACGAAACAGAGCAGTTTCTAACTACGAATAAATCCGTGGAACTTACCAAAATACCATGAAAAGTCAGAGGCCCACTGTGGAAAGAATTGGAGGATTAACACAGGCCCTTCGGATTAGACAAAACAAGCATCCGTTTTGTCTGCCCCTTGGATTAGACAAACAAGCATCTGTTTTGTCTCTGTTTCAGGATCATGGTGACTGCAGCTTGCTCCGATCTGGGCACAGGTCGCATGCTCAGCGGCTCAAAGCGCTTTACAAGGACAGTCCTTGTCTGAATGAGCCATTACTCTCTCCATCTTACACACTGAAAATAACCAAGCTAACTACGTGAACTGGTAGCAAAAATCAAGAATCAAAGGTCTTCCGATGCTTAACCCTCCACCTCAAGTACATTAACCTTTCCAGTAGCACAACTTCACCTTTACAAACAGTATCTCTTTTGGTTAAACAGTTTCTCGGTTCAGTAAAACGCGGTAAACAGCAGTGGTTGCTGTGTTTTTCCCCCCAACTTGTTTTTTCCAGACCATCTCCAAGACAGTGCAACTCCTAACATTGAATAAACTATTCCCTTTTCTTCCCTGAAACTTCTGCCGCTAATCGCACTAGTTCTGAAATCAGGGTGCTTTCATCATGAGATGCCTTGATTAGTTTCCAAAATACCGCTACAGAGAAGCAGTGAAACCGCTGCAAGAGAAGCGCGGCGGAGCCACATGATAATCCTGCGATGCTGGGACGCTGAGGGGAGCACTCTGCTCACGCTGAGCTGACAGCTGCCAAGGAAAGGGGATCCAGGGAAACCACACGCAGGGTAAAACAGTAAACTAGCTAAGTTCAAACACACACGCAATGGAGATAAAAGAACAAGCCCCTGCTCCGCACCTTTGAGGCCGAGGCGTCTGCTTGCGACAGAACAGCCTCGCGCAGGCTGCTGAAGAGCCCGGCCAGCTTGGCCCGGTGCCGGGCCTGCGACAAGCGCCTCCGCACCACGCGCGGCTCCGGCTCCGGCCCCGGCCCCGGCAGGCGCTTCGGGAAAGCGGGACTCGCTGCGGCGCGGGGCTTGCTGCGCTCGCCAGCCGTCTCCATCCACAGCCGCAGCGCAACGCTTGCTTCTACCAAAGAAGGAAAAACAGTGAAGGGAACGCAACCCTGCAGCATGGGAGATACGGGGGTACAGCGAAGGGCGCCATGCAAGAGTATTCCAGCTCATGCTTGGTAGGAAGCCATAGCTTAAAGCCCTGATATCGGGACAGAATTGAGGGATACTGCTCCATAAATGCCACCTTCCATTGAAAGGTACAACAGCGGAAGAAATAAATCAAGTTAAAGCAATCATTTGCTACCGGCATGCTTTTTTGCTCTCAATAACCCAATTAAACTTCTGCCAAAATCGCACCTTTCACAGATGGGGCAAGACCACAACTCAGAAGCCACGAGGTGGTACTCCCAGAAGAAAGCTGGGACTGAAACTGGTGAGCAGCAAAAAAGCCAATCAACGGCCCCAAGGAATACATACCTGCTGTTATTACAGAATTGATCTGTTTGCTCTTGTAATATATTAGATTTGATTCATTATGCAACTAGAAGTTAATGAGTAAAGATAATCAGATAGGCAGCTCGTGCTGCCCGTTCTAGCCCTTCTTTAGCAGCTATTGCCCGGGAACCTCATTGGGGAAGAAGGGTGACTCCGGTCAGGACATGGCTCCAGTCGCCACGGGCAAGTGGCGTGGGGGTGGGGAGCCCTCTCACAAACTTGCAGCCCGGGGATGGGCTGGAGAAAAAAGCCCCCAAACACGACCTGCTGCCCCCTTCACCCACCGGCAACGGAGCCCACACGCGGCAGTAACTCCTGCCTTCGCTTTTGCCTTCAGGGCAAGAAAAAAAAAAGTCAGTGGGTAAAAAAATAAAACAAAAAATAAAAAGCAGCGGGCGCGCGACTGCCCCTCGCGACTGAGGCCCCCAGTGCGGCGCGGGCCGACCAGGAGCGCCGCCCCCGCCCCGCTCCCGGACCCGCTCCCGCCGCCGCGCCCAGCAACACGCGCCGCACGCGGCGGGCAGCCAATGGGAGCGCCGCCCGCGCCCGCGGCAGCCAATAGGGAGGCGGGCAGAGCGCGGGCTGGCGCCGCCCGCGGGAGCAGAGGGGCGAAAAGGCGGGAAAGGGCGGCGGCAGCCGCGTCGCTGCGCCGCGAGGCGCAGGAAGGCGCCGGCTCCGCCCGGGGCTGCGCAGGCGCGGAGCGGCAAGGCATGCCGGGAGTTGTAGTCCTCGGCGGGCCGGGCCGCGCCGCCTCCCCGGGGCCGCCCCCGCGCTCGGTCCCGCCCGCCCTCCCCGGCTCCCGCCCCCGCGGCGGCGGGCGGCGCTGCCGGGCGCTGCGATGGCGGCGGCGGCGGAGCGCACGGACGAGCTGGTGCGCGAGTACCTGCTGTTCCGCGGCTTCACCGCCGCCCTCAAGCAGCTGGACGCCGAGATCAAGGCGGACCGCGAGAAGGGCTTCCGGGTGAGCGGCGGCGCCGGGAGCGGGGCCGGGCGCCCCGGGGCGCCGCGTTCCCCCGCGCGGGCGCCCCGAGCTCGGCGCGGGGCTCGCGGGACGCGGCGCCTCTGCCCTGCGCGCGCCAGCGCCGCGGGGAGGGCGCCCTGGGATTAGCGGGAATTCCCGTTCGCTTGCACTGGTGTAGCGCGGCCCACGGCAAAACAGAAACCCCAGAGCACTTCGGTAGTTGAGTTTTGTGTCAGGCGCAGCCTCTTCTCCTCTGGTGGTGTCTTGACCCTCGGGAATCGCTGAACCGCCGATGTATCCCCTCGTCGCTGGTCACGTTGTTCGTGTGGCTGAAGGGGTTTTTAACAGGACCTCGTGGCAGCAAACTCTGCAGTGAGGTTGTACGGCCGCCTCGTTAAGAGGGGACGTTATTAAGGATAAAAGCACTTCAAAGATCACAGTCCAGGGGATCTCTTCTTCCCTCTTTCTGTGCTTCTTCTCTGTTGGCTAAATTTTTCCTTCTGGTCTGAAAATAACCTGATTTTTCCAGTTGTCACACATGAGTTTCCAGCGTTTAGTGACATTTGTGTTTCCTCCTTATCAACCGCCTTTAAAAATAGGTGGGAACCTTTTCGTCCCTGCTGTAAAAACCTTGTGTTTAACAAGATAAAACTCTGTGCCAGAATTTGTTTAGCCTTGCTGTTTCGCCTTCCTTCCTCCTTTATTTTGGAAGGCGCCGCAGGGCAGAGAGCGCGAGGACGGGATGCACAGCATCTCCTGGCTTAGGGAAAGGCTCGCACAGAAGTATCGGAGTGCCACGGAGCTCCTGTTTGTGCAGCGGGAGCTTCTTGGCACGAAGTCACTCATGTGCCAGCGGAGCCCTCATGTGATGCTTCTTCCTGTTTTTGCCTTCCCTAGGTGGATAAGATAGTGGAGCAGCTGCAGCAGTTTGTGCAGAGCTACGATCTGGCCGCCCTGCGGGACTACTGGGGGTATCTGGACCGGCGCCTTTTCAGCCGTTTGGAAGACGTGTACCGGCCAACAGTGAACAAGCTGAAAACCAGCTTGTTCCGCTACTACCTCGTCCATGCTGTCCAGGTGGTCTTTGGTTTTTTAGACTTGTGTTTAAAAATGTCCCTGGCGGGTCAGGCCGGAGCACTGATGTGAGCCTGACGGGCCTGGTGACATGAATCATGTGTCAGGAGTTTGACACAGACGCACGTGACGAGCTGGGGAGCAGGATGGGGAACTGTGGGTCGTTCGGGCGCATGGGCTCGTCGCCGTCAGGCAGGGTGGCTGTGTGGCAGGCACGAGCTGAGTACCCGGTACCCGTTCAGTCACTGTTAGCCACTTGGAAACCAGGAGAGATTGAGTTTCATAAATGCTCATGCACAGAGCATGGCAGTGAGAGCACAGGAAGACAAGATCCGTGTTTAAGGCGATCTTCAGAAGCTGAAGAAACAGCCAGAAAAGAACAGGCTTCTCTACATAGGTAAGAATGATCAGCTGCAACTAGTACAGGGTAAGGAATGACTGGGCAGGCAGCAGTAATGCAAAAAAGGGTCTCAGTGCAGCACTAGGTGATGGTGTCAGCATGGTCATATTTCCAAATGAAGTCAGAAGGAGCCTGTGCTTGGATGAATAAACAGGACTCTTGTCTGCTTTCCTTTCACTTTAAACTCCTAGCAGGACTTGGATGGTCCTAATGGATCCAGGCAGATGGGAGGGCTGGAAGAAAGAAAGATGAAGCTGAGGGAGTCGAATTGTTTGTTTCTTTTTAGTTTATAAGGGAGAAGACTGAGAGGAGAAGTGTCCTTCAAATCAGTGCAAGGTAATGGGGAAGCAAAAGGGAATGAACATTTTTGTCTGTTATGAATAAAACAGAAATAATTAATTAGCATAAAATGGAGCAGAGGCAGTGAATGAGATCTTAGGAAAGTGAGTGTGATATACTACACAGGGCGGACTGCAGGAAGCAAAATACTTGTCAGGAATTTATTTATTTGTTTTGAAACATTTAGGAGCAATATTTCCTCCTTGATTCCGCTCCTTCAATAAAAATCTTACATCATGGGTATTGATGGAAAAATGAAAATTAACTCCACATTTCTGCAAGTGATTTTTTTCATGTTTTGTTCTTTTGCCCTCTGCTCACTGTGCAGCATATGACTATGCTGCTTGAATAATGCATTAGATAGTTTTTTTTTTTTTTCAGAGTGCATCCATTGTAGAATTATTGAGTAATCTGAAGTACACTTTTCCCCTCAGTCCTGTGTGCAAATACTTAGGCCTTTATGTAAGTGCACAATCTCCACTTTCACTAGAAATCAGTGGAGGGAATTTGCCTGGTCTGCCGCAGCCTTTGAACGAAGCTGTGGTAATTAGAGAGGTTAAGTTCATTTGCGAGCGTTTCCTGGTGTGTTTAAGACTCTCTTGCTCCCAGATAAATGTTAACTAACTGCTTGGTTGGTTGGCTGATGAAAGTGGTTGTTACTATGCTCATAACATGGAACAAATGTTCCTAGATCCATGCGGTGGCTGGGACGGAAATGTGATTCCTGCTCTTCTTGCTGTGTTTCAGAGTGGCCGCAATGACAAGGCGCAGGAGTTCTTCCTCAAGCAGGCCTCCGAGCTCCAGAACCAGGCGGAGTGGAAGGATTGGTTTGTCCTGCCCTTCCTCCCTGCCCCAGACTCCAACCCCACCTTCGCCACGTATTTCTCACGCCAGTGGGCAGATACCTTCATTGTGTCCCTGCACAACTTCCTGAGCGTCTTGTTTCAGTGCATGCATATCCTTTTTTTTTTTGTCATTTTGTAGTTAAATCTCACTTGCCCTTGTGCCAGTTTTAGTGTTAGCAACAGTGCCAAGAATCAAGTATTATAGGACCTGCTGCTCTCAGGTGGTTGTTAAGAGCCAAGACTTATTAGGAAGCTGTTGTTCACCAGAGGATGCTAGAATAGTAATTACTCAATTACATGATGATATGTTGTATTCCCTGGGCACAAACCACCAAGTCTGTCGCTAATCCTGAACTCATTCCTATGTTAGCGAACAGAGTAGTAGTGAGAAATCTTGTGTGCATTTTTATCTGAAACTTTTCCTCTTGCCTTGGGACAGTGCAAGCTTGGGTTGGAGTCCGTAACTAAATTAGGATATCCTTTTCGACTCCTGTCTGGCTATACCTGTTCCCAAGGTGTCTAGTGACAGCCCATTATAATAGAGAAGTCAGTGTTAAGGGAAATGAGAGTTTGTGTCCCATTCTGCACAGTTCTGTCCAGCTTTGTTTGGCAATGGGCAGGTTTATGCGGTGGCTGAAATGCAGCTCATCTGGGACTCATCCTCTGCTTTGCACAACATTTCTTGTCTTCCGCTTCCCATCTATAAAAAGGAACAGTCTAAATTCCTTGCCAAGTCAATGTAAAATTATGTTTATGAAGTTGGTTTGGGGTAATTAAATACAAGGTTGGCTTAGGTAAATAAGCTGATACCAATCTTTTGGCCTCACATGTTCTTGCTAGCAATACTGACTGCCCAGCTTTGCTGCCTTACAAGCAAGTGGTCATTATGAATTGGTTGTATTAACTGTTTCTTTACAGCTATTCTAGCTAAACCGGGTGGGCATGGGGTATTGTCTTGAGTTTTTCCTTTAACATTCCTCACCTGTTCCAGTCATTTTGAACTTCGAGGCTGAATGTCACAGGAGCAGTCTCATACAAGAAGAAAATGAATCGTTGCGGCATAAGGTCAGAACTGAAGTCACTCTTTGCTAACTGGCTGTATAAGGTTGTTGATTTTGTTAAGTTGATTTGCCTTTCAAGAAAGTAGTGGCTCTTCAATTTAGTGCAGCTATTCCAAGGCAGACCATTGTATAAATACTTTAATTTCATTTATATTTTAACTGTTTTCAGCAAACTTAAGGGTTTTGACTGTATGTTTACTAGCGAAATGTCTGCTCAGGATGTAACTACCCTCTTTGTGCTATCTGAGACATGGTTGGATCCCATATGAACTCATCTTCTGCTACGGTGCCAAATCAGGCAAGGAGAAAACAGCGGCAAGTTAAGCACATCTATAGCTGACTGCATTGAAACGTGTGAGGGGTGTTCGCAGTCGTTTCTGAGATTCAGCTGATGGAGCAGTAGAAATGGGAATAACTTCTGGTAAAGAGGCAGAAACAGTTGCTTCCAAAATAGCCACTTAACCATTGTGGAAATGCACGTAAAGTAATTTAGAGAAACTGATGCAGATGTTGTTGGGGGCGCTTATTTCCCAATCCGAGATCATACTGTGAGCTGTAGGGCTGGCTGACCTCTGGTCAATGAGGCACCCAAACGTGGCTTATTTTGTGGCAATGCTGTCAACACATGTATGTTCTTATACTTTCCCTCTACATAAGACTAGCTAGTCCTTTCCCAGTAAAATATCCCATTAGGGAGACTACGAAAAAAATCTGCAATGTGAGAACTTTGGAAGGAAACTTCTTTCCTTCTTTGAAAGTAGGAAGTTTTATTCATGCAAACAGGACTTTAGTTTTACTTCCCCAAACATATACTAAGTAAAAGCATCCCCTAAATGACTGTTTCTCAGTAGTATAAGCTTTTGTGCTTTAACTCCTGTGTTACAAAACATTCTGATGACATGCTAATTTCCAGTTAAAACTTTTTTTGATAGCTGAATTGCACTGTGTTCATCTGCCCTAACATGTTGAGATATGACAGATTGATCTATTTCAGCAAGGAGGCATTATGGCTCAAGAAAAGCAAGCTCTGCATGCTGCATGGAGTTGCTAGATGAGGAAAACTTTGCTAGCAGAATAGAGAGAACAGGATAGGTTATGTTTTAAAATGGGACTCATTTCTTCCTTCCAGTTTTGTATTTTGCATTTCTGGTTGGACTGAAGCTAGTTTTTGGTCATAATGTGTTGATTAGTCTTGCTTACAGACTGAGATGAGTTTCCTGAGTCAGACAGTGGGAGGTAAATCTAGACCTGTCTTTTTGGACAGCTGATTAGGTTAGGAAAGGAGGAGCTACCTGTTGAGTACAGGTTTAAATTAAAAATGATGTGAAAAACTAGTGAATCCTGCAGGGACTGGAATTAATTAATGATTCCAGTTTCACTGAGGAAACTGCATGTCTATGGATATATGGAGGTCTATGGATAACATGGATAGTAACCTTAATTTCTAAAGTTCGCTTTTTTTTTTTTGTCATTTGTTTCCTTAAATGCTACAATAGAAGCACAAAAAGAATTGTATCTGGAAAACAAAACACTGTAGCAGAGAAGCCTGAGAGGAACCCTTCCTGCGGCCTGCAGTGGCAGGCAGCAACCACATCCTTCACAGAAAGCTGCTTCCTGGGGTTCCCTCCTGCTAAGGATGTTACCTTCTCTTTAGGGACCAATGAATGTCACTGTGGCCCTCAGGAGGGAGCCTGGCCGGGTGTGCAGCCGCATCAGGGTGCCCCGGCGGCGGTGCCTGTCACCTGCCCTGCCGTTCCCCGGCCCATGTCTGTGGCGGGGAGGTGGTGTGGCCGTTCCCCAGCCCCTTTCTGTGGGGAGTAGGTGGCGTGGCCGTTCCCCAGGCCGTGTCTGTGGGGAGGCGGCGTGACCGTTCCCCAGCGCGTAGCTGTTCCCCAGCCCCTGTCTGTGGCGAGGAGGCAGCGTGGCTGTTCCCCGGCCCATGTCTGTGGGGAGGAGGCAGCGTGGCTGTTCCCCGGCCCGTGTCTGTGGTGGGGAGGCGGCGGGGCCGTTCCCCAGCCTGTGTCTGTGGGGAGGAGGAGGCGGCGGGGCCGTTCCCCAGCCCGTGTCTGTGGGGAGGAGGAGGCGGCGGGGCCGTTCCCCAGCCCGTGTCTGTGGGGAGGAGGAGGCGGCGGGGCCGTTCCCCAGCGCGTAGCTGTTCCCCAGCCCCTGTCTGTGGCGAGGAGGCAGCGTGGCTGTTCCCCGGCCCGTGTCTGTGGTGGGGAGGCGACGGGGCCGTTCCCCGGCCCGTGTCTGTGGGGAGGAGGAGGCGGCGGGGCCGTTCCTCGGCCCGTGTCTGTGGGGAGGAGGAGGCGGCGGGGCCGTTCCCCGGCCCATGTCTGTGGCCAGGAGGCTGCTTGGCTGGCTCGGCGCCCACACGGCCCTGCTTGGGCTGCCTGTGAGCAGCGTGGGGGAACGGGCCCAGCAGCCCTGCCCTGGCCGGCTTCGATTTCTCAGCACCGTTAGTGCCGCTAGAGCAACAGCCCAAGCAGGGGAGTGAAGGGGTTGGAGCAGGCTCCAGTTTCACAAAGTGCCAATTGTTCCTCTCCCGGGTGCTTAGCTGATCAGAGTGGCTTTTACCCTTCCCCAACCTTTCTGGGGCTTTTGAAATAAAAGGAATAAACAACTTCACGGAGTGGGAAGGAGGTGAATTGCAACTAAACCTTTGCTCACTCGGCTCTGCTGTCTTGTTGCAGCTATTTGCCTTGCAGGCTGAATCCTCCCGCATGAAGAAAGAAGAGCTGGAAGTGGAAGAAGCAGTTGTGCATCACAAACTGCCTGCATATGTGGCCAACATGGACCGTCTGGGGGACTCTGAGCTGTGAGTGCCTTCAGAGGAGGAGTGGAGATGGCCCCTGCTGCTGTTATTGGCTCAGGGTGGCACCCAGAGTGTCATTTGCTTGTTCCCCTGCCCTGAAAGCCCTTGCAGAAAGGCACCCAGGCAGAATTTCTGATGTCCTAACTAAGCTTAAGTGGGGAATTCGCAACAGTTTCTCTCCCCATATTTGATGGGGAAGGACATGCTGTCTTCTGGGTTTGTAAAGGACCAGCCTTGTGGGGAAGCTTTTTTGCTGTGGTCTCAGCATTGCACCAGGGTATTTTGTACAGCCAGGGCAGGGCTTTTCTTGGAGATAAAGGTAACAGTGCAGTACTCTGTAGTACCGCTCAGATGAATTGCATGCTGTAGAGTCTCTTGATTCCCTATTTGTTTTCTCTAGGACCTGGGTCCTTTGTCACCTGTAGACACTGGTGCTGTGTGACCTGGAGGAATCATTGCTGTGTAGAGAGATGCTTTCTTACCTTTTCCAAGTCAGGTGAAAGGGACTGTCTCTTTGCTGGGCCTCAGTTATGCTTGATTTATTAAATTCTTATCTGTGGTTAGACAATGTATGCAGTGATACAGATTTAATTGTTAGATATGTATTTAAATCCTTGTTTTCTTGAGCTCGAAAGCAAGTCTGTGTGCTTGAATTCCCTTTTTTATTGAGGTCTTTTTTGTTTGTTTTAAAACAACAAGGAGTATCTTAGCCACAGGCTGGAGCTTTGTTGTTTTTTGTTTGTTTGTTTTTTAAGTGCTTCTTTCACGTCCACTTAGACATGAGCAGAATTGATCAAATTATGCTGCAGACAGCGACAGAGAAGCTGTGACCGAGGCCACACACAGAGCCTTAGTTTTTGTCTAAAATTTCTCTGAGTAAATAGACTGTTTGCTGAGCTCTCTTGGTAACCACTCTGCACTATGTAGGACAGCCCATAGAGTTTAACCGGAGGTCTCTTCAGTTTGAGTACTGTGAGGAAGCCCTAGTGTTCATCCCTGCACATGGAATAGTGATGTGAGGGACAGAGAATCCCTCCTGGAGAGGTGATTAGAGAGGAGATCATATGCCCCCTCATCTGCTGCTGCTCTGCCCTCAGGGGAGGATAGAGCAGGACGAGGCCACGTGGTTGTTCTGGGAAGGAGCTGCTGCTCTCGGCATTGCAGGCTGAAAAGGGAAGTGTGTGTAGCCATAAAATGGACCTAGCTTTCCTTAACTTCTTTGGGTTCCATTTTTGAGGTGTTGGGCCTGTGCTTTGGAATTGCAGAATGTGACTTGATTGTTGAGGAGAACTTTGGATGCTTAGGGCTTCCCAAAGGTAGACTATTTAATAGCTTGAATTAGGAGTCCAAGCTGAATATGCTCTCTGGAAAACTGGGTTCCTCTTCCTCTCCCCTGGAACTTTTCGAAACTAATCAGTTGGGTTGTAAAGAGTCAGGGTAGTTCTACAGAGGATTTAGCCAGAGCTAGGCCTACTGTCTCCACAGCACTGTACCTCTAAGACATGAGCTTTATCTGGTTAGAGTGGTTATAATGATCTGCTCAAGTCGCCAACAGGGTGTTCTAAAATAGTCTTATAGGACAGTGGTCTGACATCAGTTTGGGAAGGAAGCTCTGTCCTGTAGTGGTTCAAACAGCTGGTGCTTTGCTTGTTGGGTTTCTCTGTGTTGTCTAGCTGTGCTTTCATGTTTTGTTTCTCTCTTTCAAATTAGTGATATGACCTGCAGCCAGAGGAGCACTGCACACTCTCTTCAGGCCCGGGGAGGCTTTCTGTCCTCTTTCCTCTCCCAGAGTAAAAAGGGCCCTTCCAGACCAATCCATCCAAGTGGGGCTTCTCCAACACAGACTGGCAGTGTGCTGCTAGGGAAGAAAGAAGCAGCAAATCATCAGGTGATTCTCAGATCTATTCAAGGAAGGGTGCTCAGTAGCTAGGAGCTAACTTGCAGCATGACATTGTTCCAAGCTTTTGCTTCCACATGAAAAAATAAAATGTCCTTTCCTCCTGCTGAGCACTGGGCCTGAATGCAGCACAAGAACAGCTGCTTTTGTCTGAGGGCTTGTGGGGATGTTGCAGCTGCCTCCTGTTTTGCCCTTTGCTCTACAGCCTGGCACAAGCGTAACTTCACCAAATCGTTCCTCTGCCTTTCAGAGTGCCAAAGGAAAGGAAGGAGCAGTGAGCAGCAAGGATGGGAAGAGCCACTTCAGCGGGTTGGCAGCAGGTGAACTGAGCTCCCTGCAGCAGCGGCAGCGGCGCTTACAAGAGCACGGGAAGGAAAGGAAGGAGCTGCTGTCAAAAGGGACCTCCCAGGTATCGGGCAACGCTGCAAGGCCACGAGTGGAGGGCTGACGTTTGTGTCGTTCGTTGTGCTAGGTAGTAGAACCAGGGCGAATGTTCCCATAAGCTTTTGGACTGCTACTCAAATCAGATCTATCGAAGGTTAATCTCTATAGCTAATCTGCTCTTTCCACACTGGTATTATTTCTGTGTCCCTGGAGCAGACTCAGAATTGGGATTTTAGATGGATGATGGCTGGTTGTTTGTTCTTTCTTTTCAATAGCCTGGTCCTGGTGAGTTTTTTTTTTTTGGTTGTTGTTTGTTTTTTTTCATGTTAATGGCTGTTATGTTCAAATATCTTCTTATAACCCCCCCTTCCTTAATAGCAATGAGCTTGACTCACAGATCCTATTTAAATGAGCAACTGTGATATGAATTTGAAGCCTCATTGGAAATATGTTTTTCCAAAAAAACCTGCAGTATGGATTCCAGAATCTTATTTTTTTCCCTGGCAGCTAGGTTTTCATGCTGATTTCTGCATGCTCTTTATATGGCAGTTAAAAATTGATAGCAATTTTTCCTGGAAAGGAATGGAAAATGAGACGTCGTTAATATCCTTCATAGAAATTTTTGTCTTTGAAGTTGCACTATATAGTGAATTTTGTGTGAGGCATGCTATGCTTCCTAAACTAACGAAATAACAAAGCTATCCTGGATTTTATTTGTTGAAGGTCAGTGAACCACTGCTGTTTACCTGCATGTTGTCTGGTTTTCAGCAGTTGTGTGTTATTGGAAGAGAGAAGAGAGCAGAAAGGACATAACGGCAGCACCTCAGCCGCGTTTATCTTGGCCATCCAAGGCGCTCTGCCTTGGGGGGTCTGTAAAGCACTGGTGAGGGACTGTTGCTTATCAGCCAGTACGTGTGGCTGTTCTGTGTGCACTGGGAGATGCCTTGGAGAGGGGTTGTTTCTGCGCTGCTGATTATTCTAGGCTATGAGGGCACTTTGTTCTTCATGACCATCTAAAAAATGTTTTGATCAAGTATTGGTCTGAAAGTTGCAAACCCAAGCTGTCCAGCATGTATCCTTTGGCTCTCATTTTAATGAAATGTTCCAAGTTAAGTGTTGTCCTTCTGATGCTCTTGGGGAAGCTGATATTGTTTAACTCTGCCGTTCTTAGTGTATGTGAGCAAAGATGAAACTGAAAGGCAGCACTGCTGCTTTCATATGAGTGTCATGGGTTATCTCCCACATTAACTAACACAAAGAAAGGCATTCTTGAATTTATTTCCTCTTTTTTTTTTTTTGATTGATTGCAGAGGATTTAATTTTGTAGTGTTTGACCTGTTGCTGAAGACACGGTACCATTACAAATAAGGCAAGATGTGTAGAAGATAAGGATATAATACTTTTGGTCCGTTTTGTCCTTGGAGGGTGGTGTAGCAAAGTGTTGCTTGAGGCATTTTACTCACTAGTGTGCTGTGTCTGCTTTGTGTTCAGATCTTGGTGGCAATGAAAGACTAGGCTGCTTTGAACCAATGGTGTGGTGCAGTGTGGCTCATGTCTCTTAGAGATACCTTCACCTCCTGAAACTCCTTTTCTTCTGTGTGTCCTGTCAAATTGGGTTTTAAGCTCTTGGACTCACTCTTGGTGAGTTTGAAGTTGTCATCAGTCAGCTGGCTGTGGTGGTTATCCTAATGTGTGCAAACTAACAGCATCAGGCAAGAGGTTAATGGATCCAGTGTGCTTTACCTCCACCAAGGGGTTTTATGTGCTGAGCTGTGTCATGTAGATCTATTTTGCGTTGCTCACACGGTTAGTCTGTGGTGACTTGATTTTGAATCTGTGCCCAAACAGCATCAAAATAGGCCTATGACATCAGCTGAGGTATATTGAACAGAGATGTGGTAATTCCTCCAATTCTTACTGTACAGTGCATGGCTGGGCACATGGCAGGGGTCTAGGGAACTCAGCAGTCAAGAAAGCTGTATTAAAAGCCTGGAGTTCAGGGGATTCAGAAGGGGGATTCAGGGGACTCTTGGTTCTTTCTCCCACTAGGAGTGGGTGGTTGAAAAGCTTGATCTGGTGCTCCCATTTCTCTCCACTTCATACGGCATTTCTTCCTTCAGGGTCAGAGTGCTGAGAAGAAAACTGATAGCACCACAGCTGAGGCCGAGCCGTGCTCAGAAGCCCCCGCTGAGCAAGCGGAGGCTCCTAGCAGGACTCCCGCCGGCAGCGCGGAGGCTGCGTCCGTCCGGCAGGAGCAGCCCTTCATTGTCCTGAGCCAGGAGGAGTACGGGGAGCACCACTCGTCCATCATGTACTGCAGGTATGGGGAGCACCACTCGTCCATCATGTACTGCAGGTACGGGCTGGCAGCGGCGAGAGGAGCGCTCCCTCCTAGGAGCATCCTCAGAGGAGCAGCTGCGTTTGGTCTCTTTCTGCCAGCCGCTGTCCTGCCCAGGACACTGTGCGTGTAGCCGTGGCAGCAGGGCGGTTGGGTTGCTGTGGGTGACAATAACCCGTGGCTTGTGCAGTGAGAATGGATCGTGATTTTGTGATTGGGAGATTCCAACCCGGAGAGAACTCTCCGGCAAGACAAGATGGGGGTGTTCAAGCATGTTATGCTTTGCGTGTGGAGCTTGGTGCATTATATTGCACTAGGTCCTGGTGTGGATTGAACATTGGTGCCAGTGTGGCCAGGAGAAGAATAGGAAACCTATTCATACCTAAGAACTCTAGGGAGAAAAATATGCAATCCATTTCCTTCTGCACATAGGGTTGATTGTTCTGGACGAAGGGTGGCCAGCTTGGATGTGGATGGAGTCATCAAAGTGTGGTCTTTTAATCCCATAATGCAGACCAAAGCTTCATCCATTTCCAAATCTCCCCTGCTGTCTCTGGAATGGGCAACCAAGCGGGATCGGCTGGTGAGTAGCTTGCGCATGTAGAGATTCAAGTGTCACGGCCAATGGTTTGCTGTGTGTTGTATATTAACTTCCAGATGGCTACATTGCAGATAAGATCAGGGCAATGGCTAGTTTCCAGTTTAGTGGAACATGATGAGCTGGAGCCTCAGGGTCTGATAAATGCTAGACAGCAGGGAGTGTGCTCTGCATATTGGGCAAGGAATTCACCACCACTTGTGCAGAGAAGGGTTCCCAAGCCCTGCAGGACATGAACAACTGCGTGACAGAAACAAAAGTTTCAGGAGAAGCCTCTCTGTAGGCAGCCTGGCCAGCAGCCTGTGGGAGATCTGTGGTGGGAAGCTGTGAAGCTTCACTTGCATCCTGAGCCAGAAACAGAAAGGAGAATGGGGCCAAGGAGCTGTGCTTTTGGAGTGGGGGTGTGAAGCGAGCTCAGGAGCCAGTGGTGCCATAAGCACCACTCTGCATTTCTTTAGTCGTGTTGCGGTGGAAGGAAGTCAGTACTTCCATAGGGACTTGTCTTGTTCAAATTTCTTGACAGTTAAATCTCTCCCGTAGCCCTTTTCCTCCAGTTCTGTTACTGGAGAGTAACTTAAACAACTTTTAAATTAAATAGCTTCAGAGCCCTTAACTGTCACAGCTATTTCCTTGGGGAAGGAATAGGGCAGTGCAGGAAGGAAGCAGGCCTGTGACTGAGGGGAGATGGTTCATATTCTAGCACTGCTGATGTGTTGCAGCTAGCCCCAAAATGTTGTTTGTGAAGGGCTGGCACTGCTGCTGTGTCTTTCTTTCTCACTTGCAAGAGAAACTGCCCTTGTAGTCATTCTGATTTTTTTTCCCTTGCTTTATGGAGGTTATTTCCTGCTTACTGATAAAAAGATTCTTCTGTCTGAAATATGTCAGAATTCAGCAGCAGATTGTGCTCTGAACTGAAAACAGACCTGTCTGTCTTCATTTTCTTTGTAAAGCTTCCCTCCATGGTGTTTTAAATACTAATACTGCAAAGTGTATATGAACCCTGCTGAATGAATTCTTCCTCTACAGGATGAAAGGAAGTGGCTTCTGATGAGGTTTTTTCCCTAAACCCTAGATGGTTAATTCTGTGTTGTTTTTCCTTACTCCCCTAGATACTGAGACTCCTCATTTCCTTTATGCCCTATATTGTCAAGCCATATTCTAGGAAGTGGATTTTACTCCACCGTGGTGGTTTTTGGATCTTTCTCTGAAGATGCTCGCAGTGTAGCGCTCTTAGCGCTCTTACACTCACTCCAGTGGTGAGGGGATAGTCATAGTCAGTGTGATATGCACAGAAAGACAGGATATATCCCAGTGAAGTGATCCGTTATCAGAATGCATGAATGGAAAAGATGTTAAACTATGTGTGGTGGTGGTGCTTTTTGGGCAGCATCATTGTACTTATACTCTTTCTGTCTCCTCCTTGCTGGTTTCAAGCTGTTGCTTGGCAGTGGGGTTGGGACGGTTCGTCTTTATGACACAGAAGCAAAGAAGAACCTTTGCGAAATCAGCATTGATGAAAACATGCCCAGGTAACACTAGAAGTAACACTAGAATACTCTTGATTTTTCCCTAATGTGCTCCTTTTTTTTTTTTTTTCTTTCTCCTTCTTTTCTTTCTCTTCTTTTTTATGACTGTCAATGATTCTGCTGCTTTCCTGCAACTGAAATATTATCAAGCCTTCTTCCAAAGGGGCAGCTCTTGTCTGAGCATCATGAAGATGCTCAGCTACACTGGAGAAACAGAATCAAAATCCATGTCGATACTTTAATCCTGCTCTCCTTTACAAAATGCCTGAGATGCAGGACTTGTCTTGCAGGATGCCTATGAGAGAGCTGGGAGTGGAGCGTGTTGTTCTCGAGGCAGCTGCTGGAGAGATGCAGCTCTGACTACTTGTGTGTTTCAGGATCCTCTCACTTGCCTGCAGCCCAAGCGGCGCTTCCTTCGTCTGTTCCGCGGCCGCCCCGAGCCCCATTTCCCACATGGACTTCTCAGCGGTCAGCTGTGGAGGCAGAAGCATGAACCAAGTTCCTGGGAAGCTGCTGCTGTGGGACACTAAAACAATGAAGCAGCAGGTACTTGGTTTTCTTCCCATTCTGCGTCTGCTTGCTGAGAAAGTGTCTTCTGGCCTAAACAGCGTGTGGGATCTCCCTTTCTAAGTTAAGGGAAATAGTTGTTGGGTTTCGTGGTGTTTTGTTTTTGTTTTTTGTTTGTTTAGGATTTCTTCAGATTAGTGCATGTTCCTTCTTCTGCCTTCAGAGTTCGTTATCACAAGTAGCTTGAAGGGTGCTTTGCTCAGACGCTTACTGTGTCATCATCCCCCTTCTCCATTGTTTCCAGTTAGATGACTTGGATCCTGGCAGGGAATCCTGGTCCCATCCCTTGCCCTTGTCTGGCGGGAATGGTGGTGGTGGTGTTTTTTTTTTTTATTCCTCCCCTGTAGGAGAGAGTGTAAAACTCAGGCTAATGTCTGCCAGAAAGGGCTTTCTCAGCCTCAAGACATCTCTGAGGGAGCTTAGACCTGGCTGGGGTGAATGACTGGTTTAATTCACAAGAAGTGCAGCTCCCAGCCTCCAGGTCTGTGGGCCTGAGCCGGGTAGGGCTCCAGGCAGGGAGGAGTTCTGCTCACCAGGCCCTGCCTCCCAGCGCAGTCTGAGGTTTCCAGGCATTAATGGAGACTTTCCCTTCCAGCTGCAGTTCTCCCTGGACCCTGAGCCTATTGCTATTAACTGCACAGCCTTCAACCACAACGGCAACCTGCTGGTCACAGGGGCTGCAGATGGGTTTGTTCGTCTCTTTGGTACGTTGGACCAGAGTGGGTTCCTTGGGGTTCCGCACCGGTTGCCCCCAGTACCTTCCCTCTGCTAGCAGGGAGGCAGCTGTGGGACAGGCCCCAATGCCAAGGTGGGAGCTATTTTCCCCCTGCCTTCCACAGCAGCTCCCATGAGTGAAGTGGCCCAAGCCTTCCTTGGAAGTGTTGTCTGAAGACTCTGATAGTGCTACTGGATTTATTGTCCTCCTGTTGTGAGGAGCACAATGAACCTGCCCTTGAGCCATGGGGCCTTGACCCTGGTAGGTTGGTACCACTGCCCTGGTACCAACTAGGGGCAGTATCACCGCCCTAGGCTGAGCCTTGGAGAGAGGTGTTCCTGGGGGCCCCTAGTCTGAAGGCAAGAGCTGCAGTTCTGTCATTCACTGAGCCATTTCTATCCATATCAGCTCGTCCTTGTGGTAAAGGCAGCCCAGGCCACCCTGCTGAGCTACCTTTGCCCTGGGCGCTGAGCTGGCAACGGTCTCAGGTGGCTTTGAGGGGATGGCAGGGAAAGAGAGGAGAGGAGAAGAAAGGCGACCAAGGGGCTTGGATGCAGAAGGACTGTTGTGACACAGATGTGGCAGCGTAAAGCTGGAGGGAGAGGGGTTTGCTCACAGGCAGTAGCTGTGTGGCCAGTGCAATGACTAAAGCCAGCATGTTGGAAAATATGGACAGGCTGCTGAGACTGAGTTGGGCTCCCCCAGGGGGAGCATTGGGACAGGGCCCTGGAGAGCTTTAAGAGCCCTTTTCTCCTCACTGGTTCTGCTTGTAGAATGCTCAGTACTGCTTCTCTCCTCAGATATGCAGCAGCATGAGTGTGCCATGAGCTGGAGGGCACACGATGGGGAGGTCTACTCTGTTGAATTCAGCTACGATGAGAACACGGTCTACAGCATAGGGGAGGATGGCAAGGTAAGCACTGTGTGACCTTCCATGGGTAGTAAAAATAGGAATCTGGAAAACTTGCAAGCTGCTAACTTCCATCGTGCATCCTCATGCGTGCATGAGGAGTTCTTTCAGAGAAGGTGGCCAGAAATCTACTGGATGAGTGAGACCTTGTCTGCAAATTCTTCTGTTGGTGACATCCTCTTCCTAGAGAACCCTTGTGAATATGAGCTTTCTGTGCCCATGGGATCACCGTGTTTGAGGTGTGAGGTCACCATGGAGCAGATTCTTGATCCCTTTGCATAAAATTGATTGCCAGGAACTTCATATTACTTATAATAAATGGTCCAATTTCTGCAGCTCAGGAGTCCTCATCAGTAGAGCTGTGGCTCAGGGGATGGAGACTGGCTGCAGAGTGTCAAGTGAAATCCCAACGGGATCTTGCTTGTGAAATGTGGAAGCACACACAGCAGCAGTACTTGTGAAAGGCATATTCCTTCTTGTACATGAGGCACACTTGCAGCCTTTGCAGCTTGTGTATTAAAAATATTGCCTCATAGCTTTAGATGTAAAATTGCCATATTACCTATGTTGGAAATAACCACTTTTTTAAAAATGCGAGTGGGCTCTTCTGCTTCTATTCCAGTTGACCTAATGACAGACTTGTGTCTCTTTTTCTGCCCTTCTAGTTTATTCAGTGGAATATTCACAAAAGTGGCTTGAAGGTGTCTGAATATGATCTTCCCAGCGAAGCTACAGGTCCCTTTGTGCTGTCTGGATACAGTGGATACAAGCAAGTCCAGTTCCCACGAGGAAGGCTTTTTGCTTTTGACTCTGAAGGGAACTATATGCTCACGTGTTCTTCTACTGGGGGAGTAATTTTTAAGGTAAGTCTGAGAAGTGGCAGGGAATATTCCCGTGGATCCATACAAGCACTTGTAACAACAGCAGCCCTTGAAAGCCCCCAAACAACTCTTGCTGACCCCTGCGCTGTGAAACTCCAGTTTGATCCTACGTGCACTTTAGCTGTGTGTAGCTAGAACGTGTGTGTTCCTTTGTTCCTGAAGCCTAGTTACAGCACAACTTCTTACTGTTGGGAAGAATTCATAAATTTCTGAATATTGACGTACGCCAGCTCAGTGCAAAATGTGTAGTTGATGACTACTTATCTTTAATCTGCCTCATGTGCCTGCCAATGCTTTGCTAGTGCCAGTCTTGGTTTTCTCCTCTTCCTGTATACACAACACTAAAGTTCTATAAGGCGTAAGTTTGCATGGTTGAAAGTAACCAAGTTATTGTTGCTGTGCTAGATGGTCATTGACTGCATCCCCCTTGTCTGTCTCCCTTTGAGGCAATGCAAATCAGTATAAGGCACTACAACGTTTATTGACCTCAAAGGCAACTTAAACTGAATTATTTTTACTTTATATCTGCACATTCAAAGCAGCCTCACTAACATAACTGTGGCTTAAACTTATGTGTTCTTTGCAACTGAGTGCTCTTTGCCTGCCATGTTCAATTACTGCATTTCAGCTGATGTAACGAGTCAGCTGCTTGAGATCATGCGCCTCTGTCCCGAGACTGAAAGTTTACTTCCTTGTGTACGCAACCTAAATCTATTTTTCCACTTCTTGATAATATACTTATTGAGGTATGGATTCTTTTGAGGCCAAGAGGCTTTGGATTTTCCTGTGGGTACACTGCTGCTGTTGCAGAAACTTGCCTTCTTAAATCCTTACGTTTTCTTATTTCAGGTAAATGGTGAAGAAAAGGTTCTGGAGAGCTGCCTTTCTCTTGGAGGACACCGAGCTCCAGTTGTCACAGTGGACTGGAGCATGGCCATGGACTGTGGAACCTGTCTTACCGCCTCGATGGACGGAAAGATTAAATTAACAACTTTACTGGCTCAAAAGTCTTAACCTGGAAAGTGCAGGAGGAAAACAACAACAGACTTGAGGAAAAAAGAAAAAAGTGTTAACTTCACAGGAACAAACTGCATGAGAGAGAAGGCAAACTACAATCAATCTTCTCGTTTTAGCTTTTGCCTTCTGGCAAGTGTTAAGCGTATATGCCAAACCACTGTGCAAAAGAGTGCTGTTCTGGGACCGGATCAGCAGCAGCACTGGAAAACAGGCAGCCTTCACTGACCCCTCGTGGCAGCTGGGCTCCCTCCGATAGGGAGTCTTGAAGTAGTGTGTGGCTAGAGGGCTGCTGAGGTCAAGTCCAGGGCTGGGTGGGAGAAGGCAAGGATGGAGGAAGAACGCACGAGGCAGCGCAGTGCTTGGGGCACAGATTGCTCAGGCTGAAAAGGCCTGTGCAAAACCAGAGTATTCCTTGGGTATAATGTCTTTTTCATAAAAAAAAGAAAATATTCCCTTGCACTTTGATTCCTGTGCTCTGTTTCCCTGTTGCTGATGGCTGAGACAGCTATATGCCAAGAGTGGTCTCTTGCACAGAGAAAAGACCTTTGTGTTTTCACCAGGTGCTTCCTGTACTGAGAGCACTGCCACTGAGAGGAACCTGTGCAAGTACCTGTATTGGTTCAATGTTTTATGTTCCCTAGCAATATCTTCCATAAATTGGAAGAGGGACCCTGAATTACACTTTTTGAAATGTTTATATTTGAGTTTGGATGCATTAGATAATCCTTAGTACCTAATGGTGGAAAGGACAGGGGAGAGGAGAGCCAGAGTCAGTGTGGTTCTGCATAGTGCACTCACTACAGCTGTCTCATCCCACCATCTGCCTTCCACATTAAATATCAGTTGAGTCATGGAGAACAAGGGTTTGCATGGGAGGCCAGAACTGCTTCTGGGTCTACAAATTTCTGCCTCTCATCAGAACGTCTTTGTGCAGTGGAATAGACGAGATCTTTGTGGGGTGGTAGTGGATGTGAATAGAAATCAAATCCTCATGGGGTCATCTTTCATCATCTTGAAGCCCTGCCAGCTGTTCAGGGTGGGATTCAGTCAGAAGTGGAGCTGTCTGCAGCGTCCCATAGGGTCTCTGACCTCCCCTCAGAGCTGAGGGGCCAGCCAGCCACTAGGTGTCTGTTTTGTGTTGGAGATCAGCCCAAAGCTGGGCTGGAGCACAAGGCCTGTTTGAACACCCCTAACAAGGGTTCCAGAGAACTAGTGTTAATCTGAGAAGAGATCCAGGCTGTGCTGGAGATGAAACCTGCAATCTCCTGCATGCACCTAAAGCAGCTTCCCTGTGAGCTGGTGACACTGACACTTTGCAGAGGCAGTCCCCTGTGATACCAAGGTACAAGATTTTAATGTTACTGTGTGTGTATATATATATGCATGTATGTATTTTAAAGTCACGTTTATTTAGGCTGGGCTAAGTTCTTCCTATGTTGGGACCCTATCAAATCCAGGTACAAGATGGGGAGGGTCTGTAGTAAATAATCTCACTTCTGGATCATTGGGAATGGAAGGACAGGACTGCAGGTAGGCCTTGGCTCTTTGTCCAGGCAACAGTGGTAGCTTTTTCACGTGGGCTGTTTCCTAGTAGCTGGAGGAAGGGATGGTGAAAGGTCTTTAGCTTAGTTTTGGGGTAGATGTGGCAGGAAGGAAACATGAACATAAGGAAACTGATATGCAGAAAAACACTGAGCTCCTCAGGGTGAGAGTTTGGTCAGTTTGTTGGACCAAGCCCACAGCTGAAATGTGATGTGGGCTAGATGCCCTGGGAAGCTCAGGAACAGCTCAAGAACTGCCAGGAGTAGACAGTTTCATGGGCCTGGTACAAAGCCCCTGTCTTTGTAACATTTTAGAAGGAAGTTTTGGAGGGGAAAATGCAGGGAAGCTGAAGAGGGCAGAAGAGGGAGTTCTCACCATCCAGCTGCTTGGAACAGGGCAGCTTTTTCTAGGAAAACTGGCCATAGGAACACCAATCCCCGACTGTCAAAAGGCAACAGGGCTCAGGATCTTGCCTCCTACTTCAGTCTATATAACAAATGGTCTTTGGCTTTGCTTACTTCATCTTCTCCTCATCTTCTTCCTTAGGTGATGTCTCCCTGAGGGCCATCGCGGGGGAGTGCAGTGGCAGTGGGTGACAAACACCTCCCACGGACTGCGTATGCCAGCAGCAACCTGGGGCTGGGAGGCTGGTCCTTGGCTGACGTGGGGCTCCCGTGTGTGGGTGTTGCACTAGGCTTCAACCTTGGGGTCCAGCTGGATGTCTGTGGCTTTTGGGGACAGCGTAGAGGACAGCAGTAGTGGGGTGAGGGCTGTCCTGGGGTGTGATTTGCTATTGGGGCAGTGGGGGCTTTTCTAGATGCTTGCTAGGCTTTGAGGTGGGGAAGATCTCCTGCCCTCCTTGTGCCTTATCATCTGCACTGAGTGCCAGGGGCTGGAGGAGGTTATGGGGCAAAAGCTGGCGCCCAGCACCCAAGGTGAGGCTGAGCACAGGGACGATGGCTGGATCCCTGTCCCTGATGCCTGGGAGAGAGGCTCGAGCTCCAGCAGCCTCCTATGGGGCTCATGGTCTAGCTGGCTGACCAGGGCGGTGTGGCATTAGTCCCTTGGGCTGAGGCCATTGCCGGGTGTCCTGGGCTACTTAGAAAGGAGCTATCCTGATGTCCCGAGGCTATCACCCTCCACCCTGAGACTAGAGTCAATCCCTCTCATGCTTCACAGAGTGGTGATGCAGTCACCTCTTGCTTCTCTGCTATAGATAGTATCTTCATAACTGATTCGCCTGGGGGCAAGCCCACAGCTTAAGCATAAAGTATTGCTGTTGCTTAAGTCAAGTAGTTGAGCATGGGCTATTTCTTTCATCACGTACCCTTATCTACAATATGATTATAAGTGATAGACATAATAGTATTAGTTAACAAAATCACAACTGGATATTAAGCATTTTAAAAAGTCCCATTGCTGCCAGTGACCACCCAAGAAGAGTTTCCTCTTGATACTCTCTATCCTTTTTCACTTTTTCCAGAACACCGTGTATTTCTTCTGGATGATGATGGACCGTTATCACTGACCAAATTCCCACTGGAACCAGGCACATGTACTCCGTTTTGTTTACAATATCTAGCTGCTCCCTGGGCAGTAGCTACTCCAGGTTAACACAGCTGAGATAAGGCAACACTTGTAGTAAATTTAAAGGGCACCTAGGAACAAGAAGTTGAGTCCTCCCTGTAAGTTGGCCTGTGCATCCAGCAGCATCCCACCTGTGACCCCTTTGCATGGCCCCTGAGGTTCCCTGAGCAGCCTGTATGGTAATTCCCTCATTAAACTTATCCCCTTTACCCTCTTAGGAACTTTGAGTGCTTCTCACCACCAGTATCTGACCTTCTCTCACCTGCCTTATCACAACAGGTCATTGTGTTGTCACTTTTTTTTTTTTATCAATGTAAGATGATTTATTATGATGAGGGTAGACAGTAAGTCTTGACTTAATGTGCTATTAGATTGTAATCATTGATAAGATGTAAGAGAAGCTGGTAAATTAAAGATGCATTCCATAATTCTAGGAAAATAACAAACATGTTGGAACAATTGCTCATATCTATGCTAAATTTATCTACAAATACAAAACTGTAAGGAGCTCTCATACAAACGCATTGTTTTTTGAGATATAAAGGTGTGGTTTCAGGAGTTTCATCAGGATATATTTCAAAAGGACAACTACTTTGTTTAGTGTCAGGACAAACGTCTTGGGCTCTGACAGTATCGCTTTCACAAATAAATCCTTGTTGTTCCTACACAACGCACACCTTAGCATCAACAGTTTGCCATTCCTTTTCATTTTGCTGGACCTATGCTCTTTGTCCTGAGGGACAGAGGATAGTTCCATGGTGATCTAATGCCAGTGCAATAGTTGGGCATATGGTTTATACTGCAGCATTGTGTATAATTAAGACAAGAGCTATAGCCTTACTGTTGATGAGGTCATAAGTAAAATTGCCTCGATCCCACCAAGACTGTAATTCCTATGTGAAATTAGTTGTCTTACCCCACTGGGCTCATAGTCAGAATTCACATGCAGATGGGTCTTAGTTGGTGTCCCTACCTCTGCCTTGTTTACAAGGAGGTCAGATTGAGAGGGAGCAACCATCACAGGTGGGCTAAGGAGGCAAGTGGGCAGAGACCCACAGCATGACCCCAGCTGGATCTGGGGTATCTTCTACAGCCTTGGCATGGTACTAAGCAGGGCAGGTCTGTGTTGCCCAGCCAGCCTGGGGTGAAGTTGTTCAGGGCAGCGCTGGCTACTTCTGGTCACAATTCACAAAAGGAGGAAGGGGAAGAAGTGGCCTGCTCCAGAGGTGGGAGCTCCTTACAGACACCACCGAGCTTGGGGAAAGAACAGGCCAGGGACTTTGTTCTCAGATGAAGCCTCTCCTCCCTGGTGGCCTAGCGGTATGGGGGCCATGCAGTGGGTGTCCCTTCCTGTGGCACTGCGAACAGATCCAGGCCTGTCCCTGCTACAGGTGTATGAGGGCTTGGGAAAAGGTTGGGGGCTCCAGGAAAAGTCACCCAGCATCTCCTCCCTGGCTGAAGGGAGTAATGAACAGACTGTGTGAGACTAGAGCTGCATGCAAGAGCCTTTATTGTAATGAGGACTCGATCAAACCAGTATCACCATCGGGACCTCGTGGAAGGAGATAAGAGGTGTGCCTAGAGCAGAAGGGTGGAAAGCCAGTGCTGCTCCCCTGGGGTCAAGGATGTGGCGCTGTGTCCCTGCTGCCTGAGGTCCATTCCTTCACCTCTCCTTGCAGGAGCCCTGCTGGCAGCCTGAGTTGAGGGCCTAGGCATGGCTGTGGTGTGTCAGCATGGCTGGACAGAAGTCACTCATCCTACAGGTCAAGTTCTTCCCCAAAGGCGGTAGTGGGAGTATTTTTTTAAATACAGCAAAGCAAGGGACAGCGTCCTACCTGCTTTCAGTTCTTGTGTGTGTCCAACCTGCAGCACATAAAGGCAGTGAGAGCCTGCAGAAGCATAAGGATCAGAGAGAAAACCAGTGCTAGAAAGGCATAGCTAAGGTCAGAGATACAAATCCAATCCCAGACTTGGGACAAAAACAAGAGAAGACCAACAAGAAGCAGGGAGGCACTGAAGAACGGTGTGATCCAAGCAGCACTCCTGGGCAGTCTTTCAAGGGTGTACATCTTAAATGAGATGAAAATAACATAGAACAGGGTGAATACTATAGGTGAATATGCACAAAAAATAGCTAACTTTATTATTTCTGTGTTGATGGCAGTGCCTTCCAGATCTGTGCATGCCAGACACTGTAGCTTTTGAGCTGTCTCATTCCACAGGCAGAAATTGTAGAAACCAAGTCGCTTGTCAGGAAGATCAACGAGGTTGCCAGCTTCCCAGAAGAGGGCATAAAACATCAGGATAAAGGATAACACAGACTTGAGAAACATTGTTGTGCCAAGCCATCTGTCTGCAGGTCTCTGCTGCACAGCACCCCTTGCTTTGCCCATGCTGCCTTCTCCTCGTTTCAAAGCTGCCTAGGAGGAGAGATGGAGGGGGAGACACCATTGACGGGGCATGCTCTGTAGTGGGCTCCACTTTGCTCCATGCCCTCTGTGCCCCTTCCCATGGCACCCTTCTCCCTCAATTGATTTAATCCAGTGCTGTTATTGTCACCCACTGACTGTAGACAGTGGGCAACACCAGGGTCTGGCCGCAGTGCTGGTGACTTTGGTGACCCTCCCAGGCCCTATTTCCCTGGAGAGACCCCATGAGGACACTAGCCCCTCTCCTCCATCCGGACAGTATCCGGGAAGAGCCTGACCCTGCCATGACATTGGGTGCACTCCTACTCTGTCCTGGGGGAACCTGTGTGACTCTTTCCCATGGTTTTCCATATAGCTCTCTGTCTGTTCTTCACTGTGTTCTCTCTTCCTTAAGGCTCTTCCATTTCCAGGAGGGCACAGGGTAAGGTTAGGATCAGGCCAACTGTGGGGACTTTGTTCAAACAGGGAGATTACATTACAGACACTCTGTCTCCCTTCCTGCCCTAATGCCCCAAGCTAGAAACTCGTGCATTGCAAAGAAGAAAAGCAGAAGTAGTAGATGTTCGTCTTTGTTTTCATCCAACTCCTGCAAACCTGTTTTAATGAATTCTTTCAGGAAAAGAAACTGCTTTCCCAAACCCCGTGTGGCATTTTCTGTCACAAATAAGAGACCCACCAACTGAAGTGCTGCTGCCAGATGTGAAGTGAAAGAGGAAAGCAGGAAATGCCCTGCACAGGATAGCAAATGGACAACAACCTGCAGAAGTACATGCATTTCTCCCAACTCCCCCCTGTCTGCAATACTCCTTATGTGAGTAGCAGGGAAGGCAAGATAGAGCAAAAGAACAATTAAAGATTGGAAAGGCTCCAAAGAAAATCCCAAAGGAGACAGTTACAGGTGACTGTCAGGCTGCTGAGGGCTAAGGCTTACAGAGAAAATTTGTACCTACTTCTGCTGGTTTGCTCCTTTTTGCAGATTCTGTTGATGTGCTGAAGAAGCTGCTCTCAAGTGGAGGGCAGGGATGTACGTGACTGCTGTAGTATTTAAAGGTCTGTTCCCACCCTGCTTTCCATTTCCTTTGGAGCACTACATGACAAGATTGCATCAGCCTGAGAGAGTTGCTATTGTTTCTTGTAAATATTACCTGTTTCAGAAAACCAACACCATATTAAGAGGACATTTTCTTTATTCGAGTGCCAGAGGCACGAGGAATAGGTCCTCCTGTTATGCGTGATGTGAGTTGCAGTGACTAAAGCGTATATTTCTCTATTAACTACACGGTCCTTCTGTTTCTTAGAACTAATTACAATATACCCTGTCCTCACACACATGCGCCTTCTGTCCCTTTGGTGTCCCTGGTGGCCTTTGGAGACCCCTGATGGTCATCTTTTGGTGTCTTTTTGATTCACTCCATTAACTTACTTCCATATATGGTCTCATTTTGGCTCAGGGAGCCCTGTTTTGGCCTCACTGTCCATTTTCAGCTGGTTCCTGGAAGATAAGGTGTGGGGTGGTCCTTATCTTTGTCTTCAAGCAGCATTTGCTGTTTGACCATATCATGATTGATGATGACCTCTCTCATGATGTACCAGCAACAGCAGCAAAAATAATGTCCTTGGGTGTGTTCTTGTCTGAGGCTTCTTATAACAATAGCAGGGTGGTCGTCAAGAGAGAGGCCAAGATCTGACCTTGAAAATCCGACTTGGTAGAACAAGATATTCAAGGGTGTCAAAGGGGGGAGCCTTTCGAGTAAAGCGTGGTTGAAGTGGATATGGATGCATTTCCTGACAGCTGGTTTTAAAACCTTCAAAAAAGTTTCACCCTTTGCCACCTGCCCCATGGTTCTGACCACGTGATGGAATGTTTGGGAGATCAGGCTACAGCACAGTAAAACCATAACATTGTCCTGCTGTGGTTTTTCCCTGGAGGCTGAGCCTACTACTATTAAGGACGTAGCCTTTGACCGCAGTGCTGCTCAAGGGGGCCACAGGGGACAGTGTGTCTCCTTGGCAGGAGAGACTGAGGCTGTGCAGTGGATCCCTCACTGACCAAGTGCCCCCAGCCCGATAGGCTTAAATGTCAGCTCCTACTCTGCCCTTTTGCTGCTCCAATGGCTTTGCTGGGAAAAGGGCTACTGGCACCTGCAGAAATCGTCCCTGGCAGTGGAAGAGATACAACCAGCCCCCCCCAAAAGTGACTGCAAACGAGGAAGCCCTCTTGGTTGAGAGGAGAATCCCAAAGTAAAGCTCTTCCCTCACCACGTGACGTCCTTCTCAAGGAGGAAATTGCATGAGAAGTGACGCAGTGGCGCGCATGGGTTTATTCGCCTAGATAAGGCTGTGGGAGGGAGCGAGTTGCTCCCAGCTCTCGCAAGGGAGTGACAGACAAAATGGGCCCAGGCTCTTTGTGGAGGTCCGCGGAGGCACCGGGCGGCAGCGCAGGAGAGCTGTGTGGCAGGTGAGGGCACTTCCCTCCGTGGAGCCGGTGAGCTCAGGGACCAGCACCCCCGGCGGTGGCCATGACCTCTGCGGAGCGGAGTGGATGCCCGGAGCCCCGCGCAGACCCCCCCTCCTCCGGCCCCGTGCACAAGATGGCGGCAGGCAGGCGGCGGCTGCTGCCCGCCTGGATGGCGGCGGCGGAACAGCCTGCGGCACCGGCCGGGCCTCCCCCCACGGCAGCCCGGCGGCGCCGGCGGCAGAGGCAGGGGCAGGTGGTGGCCAGGTAAACCCTGTCGTGCACGCCTGGGGCCGCGGCATCCGGGCTCTCAACTGAGCGTCTCCCCTCGCTCCCCAGGGCAGCAACCATCTACTGCATGACCGAGGCGGAGCTGGTGGACGTGGCCCTGGGGGTGCTGGCCGAGGTGAGCCCTGCGGCCGGAGTGTGCTGGCCCTGGCCCCTCTCCTCGCCGCAGCTGCTGGGGGAGGGCTGTGGGGCTCTGTGCCCCAAGCACCTGCCTTGCAGCGGCCCCCAGCACTGGGGGTGATTGCAGCAGGGCCCGACTTGTCTCCCCTTGGTCAGAAGCTGCAGCGCGAGCAAGCGCAGGAGAAGGCCTGGTCTGCAAGGGAGGAGGAGCAGGACAATCCAACGCCGAGCAGCCCTACCAGCAGCGCAGCCAGCATGGAGGAGCGCAGCAACGGCAATCCATCGCAGCCATCCCCTCCGCACACTGGTGCCGAGAAGCCTGGCGGACAGGACTCGGAGGACGACGATGTTCTGAAATATGTCAGGGAGATCTTTTTCAGCTGATGCCTCTCTCATGAGGCTGCCCCAGCTGCCTCATGTCTGCAGGCAGCTGGAGCAGTGAGGGTGAGGCCGTGGGGTGGCCACACATTGGCCGCGGCCTGTGGTCTCTCACCACAGGGCAGGGACGGGGCCTGTGCTGGCCAGGGGAAAGGGGGAGCTCCTTCCTCACAGCATGAGCTGGGACCGGCGGGTTTGGCCCCGGGGAAGGGTGTATCCTTTGTGCCTGACACCTCAGAGTACAGCCAGATTAAAGGAGGTTACAGAGACTTTTGCCTGTGAAAGTCCCTTTGCCAGGTAGATGCTGGGGCAGGAAGGGAGCAGGGACTCCCCAGCCTTGGTCTCCAGAGCTGGATGGTTGCTGATTGGATTCAGCCTGAACGCTGCGGCCCTGAGGCTGTCATCTTGCGGGGCTGTCCTTACCCTTCCCAGTGCTGTTACAGAAGGGTCCTGGAGCTCACTTGCCTTTGCTGTCCCTCCCTGACGGCTGGTTTGTGACCTGTGCTTGCGAATCCTGGTACTGAATTTGCCCCCAGCCCGGGACAGCCCCCCTTCAGCTGGATGTGTGGGTGGGAGCAGGTTAATGGGGGACAGGGACCATCCTAAGGCACCTGTGGCTGCTCCTGCTGTAGGGTGTATTGGGAGTCTGGGGTAGGCTTGAAGGCACAAGGCAAGCACACCCTGGAAGGGAGTAATGAACAGAACACACAAGGCTCAGGCAGATATGAATAACAGCAGAGTATTGACATGAGAAATCAATCAAACCACTGCCACAACTGTGCTCTCATCAAGATCCTACAGAAGGAGAGATGAGAAGATGGGTGCGCCCAGGAAGGACAGAGTTGACAACTAGTGCTGCTTCATATGAGGTTGCCAACAGCTCGGCAGCCAGCTGCTTCTGCGCAGGACTGGTCTCTGCTAAGGGTCTCTGAGGCTGCTGGAGTACTGGGCTCAGCTGCATAGTGTCAGTGAGAGCCTGGGGGTCTGCACCAAAATCCAACTTGAGTCCTCAGGAAAGCTATCCTCATCATGGCTGTGTTCAGCCAATGATTAAAATGCCCTTCAGGTGCCATGTTGCTCCTGGATTTGGACAAGAGCCACCTCATCCAAATAAACCACAGAGTCGCCATGTAACTCAGCGTTACTCCAGCCGATGAAGTTCAGGTGCTCCGGTTGAAGAAAGTGTTTCCACTGCACACCTGGGGCTTGCACAGCTGTGATGGCAATGTGAAGACAAAGTTCCTCTCTCATGTTTATTTCTAAGAAGCCTCTGGTTATCCAGGAGGTGGAGAAGCAGCTGAATGTCTTTGGAAAAGTCCAGGAAAGTAAGCCCGTTTTGCTTCTCTGGCTGCCTACACTAGGCAAGATACTGCCTGATGGACATATCTGCCTTGTGTTGGGTCTGATCTTTGCTGTCCTCAGGGTCATGGCCAGTGTCTCTGTGGTGCCATGCTCCAGGCTGCGGTGTGTTATGTGCTGCCATTCCCAGGAAGCTTCCACATTGCTGTTGGTGTCTGCTGCCCATTTGCTGCCGGATTGGTGCCAGTGCCTGCCTGGCAATCACAGCTCTGTGTTGGAGCATGGTTGGACATGAGCACTTGGACTAGAGATTAAATTTCCGCCAGTTACAAAAGCTGTAGTGCTAATATTGTTCTAAATGGGGCAATTCCTAGCTTTTGCATCTTCTTCACTTTCAAATCTCAACAAGGAAAGGGCTCTGACATGGGTACTTATGCCGGGCCCATCTAAGATACGTAGTGGCAGTGAATATCTGGAGCAGCAGCAGAGCCTGAGCCCCAAGCAGTGCCAGGAAGCCCCCAGTGAATTCAAAGAGGTGAATCCAATGTGAGGTCTGGAAGAGGAATGTACCCAGGCCTCCGGACAGTATCATCAGCTTGATGACAAGTATGATGAGAATCGCCTTCCAGCCCTCTGTGTCTTCCATGAACTTCACATGTGCAACAAAAAGGGGGTAAAAGATGTTGAAGACCAGGCAAGAGTACACACAAACCCTGGCTACGACTATTCCTGGTAGGCTGATGCCAACCACCTGCAGATGCCTGTACTGCAGGCACTGCAGCTCCCCGGCTGTCTCGTTCCACAGGCAGAAGTTGTAAAAGCCGATACGCTTGTCAGGGAGATTGACCACGTTCCCGGCTTCCCACAGCAGAGCATAAAACATCAAGACCAAGACCCCTGCAGCTTCCAGGAGGATCAATATGCAGAGCAGGTGCCCCACACACCTCTGTTGCAGCAGGCCCATTCCCTTGCCCGTGTGCTCTCTTGATACCACCGTGAAGTCTGTTGTGAGGGCACGCCCTGCAAGACAGGAAGGGGGGAGACCCCTTGGTTATTGCACATACGCTAAGGTGAGTTCTGCACCTGTGACTCCCCTTGCACATGGAGTGAGAGTGCCTCTGTCCTGCCCCTAGGTCAGGGTCACCCACCTGAAGCCAGAACCATGTCAATTGCTCCTGGCCAGTGGCTCGGACAGGGGAGTGAGAGGGTTCTGAGCATTATCCTTCCTGCACTCAGCCAACTGCTTGCAGCCTCGTGGAGCAAAGGGCCCTGGCATGGCCAGTGCTCACCTCATCCCATTTTGTCAGGGAACCTTGGCTCTGGAGGGAAGGATTAGACCAGAACATGCCTCTGTTAAAGCCATCCTGGCAGAGTGGTTGAGTGCCCCACAATGCAGGAAAGCAGAAGGCTCGGACGCACCCTGCACATGCCACAGTGTCACACAGGCCAGGGCAGGCATGGCAGCAAACTGGCCTCTGCGCAGTGAGGGCAGGGAGAGGAACAAAATGCTGCTATCTGGTGAGGGTTAAGAACTATGCTGGGAAAATGTTTGTCTTTCATGGCTGGTTCAACAAGGACATCCCTTGTGATCTTTGGACAAGTGATCAAAACACAGGCATGCACAAGTCAGAATGCTGTCTTGGGACACCCAGTGCCACTGGTGCCCTAGCTGGACATGGCATGGCTGGTCAGCCCCATGCAGAGCCCACCTGTGGTTCCTGCCACCACAAAGGGTTCCCTGGATCTACTCACCTTCCTCTTGAGGGCCCAGCCCCAGGGAGATGGGTGCTGTGGAGTCAGATGGGCCTTGTGCCACTCTCCTGCTCACTCCTCTGGCTGCTTGGCAAAACTGGCTCCTTGCTTCTCACCTGGACACGTGGCTTGTTTTCAGCAGTGCTCCTGTGGGCTTCTGCTTCAAGCTGAAAAACAGGGTTGTTGAATCAGGACATTGTCTGCAGAGCACCATGGCATCAACAGCTGGCTGTCCCAGTCTGCACAGAGACAAGGAGCTTAGAGACTTCACCCTGAGGTGCTCTCTGCCCTTTCCTCCCTCTACGAAGCAGCATCTCCTGTGTATGCTTTACCAGCACACAACGGCAGCCCCACTAGCTCCACTCCACTGGCCACTACCCATGGTATATCATCCCACACTACACTGCCACACTACGCTGCTTGCATTCCTGCCTCACAACTGCTTGTGGGCTTGGTTACAGACTCTCTAGCTTTTTCAGAGTGCCACGAGAGACCCTGCTCACATCTGCAACCAGCACCTGGCTGTGTTGCTGGTAGCTGGTCCCTTCCTCATCTCCCTCTCACTCCTGTCTCCCAGCATGCTGGGTATCGCTGCCTAGGTTTAATGTGCATGGTGCTAAAGCTCCTCTGCCCCAAATGTCCTCATCCCCGCAGTAACATAGCCAGGAGAAGATGGAGAGGGTCACAGCATCCAGGCAGCAATCTGTCCCCATCCAGTAGCATTACCTCACTTCTTAGCGCCTCCCTTGGAGACCTTCTGGACAGGTCTGAAGGCCCCACGGCGGATCTCCGTTGCTCTAAACCTGTCATATGCATAAAAATAGACCAGGAAAATGTCACTAGCACTGTCTAAACCTTACTGCAGAATGGGACCTCCTGTATGTGGGAGTACTTTGACTAGGGTTACTCAGACCTCTTGCTCCCATTATCTCCCCTTGGTTTGTCTGTCTTTACACCCTCTCTCCTGCATACAGTCATTGCTACCTTTCCTCTCCCCGTCCCCACAGGGTATCATGCCTTATGATCCTGGCCCACTCACCCATGCGGTTGGCATCCTGCCTTGCAGTCCTCACAAGGAGTCCAAGAATCACTTTGAGAGAGCTCTTCATTAGTTCACCAGGTTTGTAATGATTAACACCAGACTCAAAACTATGACCTGTGATGTTCAGCCAGCTCTCAGCCCCTGCTGACCAGCCAGTTGTTACTGTCATGAATCTCCAGCCTCACTTCCAAAGAAGAAAGCTTATATAAACAGAGGCTTTTGTTCAATCAGCTCTGATTACTTTTTTTTTTAAACCGCTTGGCCCAGGCACAAAATCAATTAGAAGTTGTCTTTTTTGCACATGTTTGCCAGAAAAGAAAAGGGAGAATTAAATTATTGCAAGGTCCATGGAATTATGTCACAGGGGTAGAGGAGAGACGCCTTAAGACGCCTGGGCTGACAGAAGGGCTATTATGTGATCTCTGCATTTATGAGCCCCTCAGAGAAACCCCAAGGTTTCTCTGCCTCTTCCTCTCCTTTGAGCCCCCAGCCCGTACGGCTGTACCTGCTTTGCCAGTAATGCCATGCCTTCACTCTTACCCTGGGAGCACTGCAGACATTTCCCTCTTGGCTTCCTGCTCCCTGCCCAGCCCAATATGTGCCCAGGTATGAACTGTGATAGGGACAGAAAGCTTCTGGTGCCAGCAACCGGTACTAGCTGGGGCCGGGAGCGCATAGATGGCCTGGAGGCTGCATCACCGTTTGGCTGCGAGCGTGGAGAGGTGGCACCCTGCCAGCAAAACAGCCTCTGGGAACTAGGTGGCGTGATTCGGAGCGCTGCTCGGAGGCAGCCTGGCTGGGAAGCGGGGGATAAACAGGAAAGAGCTGCCAGCCGGTGTCCAGCCGGGGCCTTTCCCAGGCATCGGAAGTCCCCCTGCCTCATAAGAGCTGCCTGTGCCTTTGGGCAGGGGAGGTTGCAGCTCTGCCTCAAAGGCACCATGAAGAAGAGCGCAGCGCAGCGAGCCCAGCCTGGCTCCCCTCTCCGTGCGTTAGGGCAGGCATCATGCGAAACACTGAACATCCCCATGGGAGCCCATGCCCCAGTCTCCAGAGCACAGAGAGGCACCAGGCACACATCCCACCTGGGGTGCCTGGGCTGAGCCACCGGTTGAGCACAGGGTCACGGGCAGCGTGGGCTGGGAAGCCCACAGAGAGCTCTGGCCAAGGGATCCAGCCCCGGGAGGCTCGGGCTGAGGCCCTAAAGGTCACTCAGCAGGAATAAACAGCTGTGCGGGGGCGCGTGACCCAGCCGCGGTAGACAGGCTGTGCCCCGAGCACCAAGGGGAACGGCTGGAAAGCTACTTGAAAAGCTACTTTCTTTCTTACTGAAAAGCTACCAGAAAACTTAGATTTCCTGCATTTCCCCCCACCCCTGCTTCCCCAGCTGCTGGGAAGCTTAATGCCATGCAGGAGCAGTGGGAAAGGGAGGTAGCTCTGGACATTTAACCTTTCCATTAACCCACTCACCTCTTGCCAGGATCCTTTGGTTAAATCTCCCCTACTCTGGCAGGATCCGCTCTTTCCCCAGCTGCGGGACAATCTCAGGTGACAAAGGGCCACTAATAAGCTGGTGTTTGGTGGCAAACGGCAAGCAGCCAGCGGCAGGCGGACGGGCCACTTGGCACTGCCCGGCGGCTGGAGAGGGTCCTGCTCCCACCCAGCCCTCTGCTGCCTGCGAGGCCACCTCTTCCCAGGCACGGTGAGACTGAAAAGGTGGGGGACCCCTCAGGAGGGGCTACTCACAGCGTGGCCATTGTGCTGCATGCTGCTTCTGAAGCCAAAACACCGCAAAGGGCCAAGGTCCGTCCTGCCGAGCCGGTCGTGTTGTCTGCCAGCAGCACGTAGCAAACGGAGCTCTTGTTGTTGTCCCAGTTATCTGGCCACGGTTTCTCCGGTTTCTGTTTCGGTTTTGAGGCCTATGAAGTCCTCGTGCTTTGCTCCTCCCCACTGTTGCTGCTGCGTCAGCTGAATATGAGGAAGAAAACAACCCAAACGAGCCACTGCAGTCCAAGCTGGGTGCAGATTTGTACTTCTTTTTTTTCTGGCCTTGATACCTTGATAACTTGGCCTTGACGTGATTAACTGAGAGAGCTGAGTTCGCTTGGGGAAACCTTTGATCCTGGAGCAGTTTGGGCACCAGCGGGCATGAGACCTGGTTGTTTTGTCCAGGCACTTGGGTAGGGGAGTACGTCCAGTCCAAGGCAGTCGGCACTATCAGAATTCCCTGATGACCTTGTCCTTCCCCCACTTTTGAATACTGCTCCCCGCCCTCCGCCCCGTGCTCGCCTCGGCCGCCCTCGCTGCGGATGTGTCGCTGCATGCACGGTGCGGGAGAAACGGCGACCTGCGTGCTGCGACGGCAGGAAACCTGCTGCCCCGGCCCCGCCTGAAGGGGATGTGTGGCCCTGGCTGCCGCTCACCAGCACATTGTGTGCCTGTTGGTGTGCACAGCTCCCCCTCCTTGGTCCATTAAGCCACAGCGCCCCTTCTCCACTGGTAAGAGCTAAGGAAAATCACCCAGCTCAGGCAGCTGGTGCGGAAGTGTGACCTGCTAGGCTTTTCAGAGGCTACATTTCCCTCAAAAAGCTGTCATGTGCCTCAAGCCAGTGCTCCTCGGTGAGATTAGTGGGTGGGTAAGCACTGTGTGTTCCCTGCTGCCCCAGAGCCCAGAACAGAGACATCCAGAGGGCCAGAGGGTGGGCAAGGAAAGGCCATGCTTGCATCTCCAGCCTCCTTTTTTGAGTCCTTGGTGAATCACAGAATCGGAGAATGTTTGAGGCTGGAAGGGACCTCTAGAGATCATCTAGTCCAACTCCCCTGCTCCAGCAGGGACACCTACAGCATAGGGTGGCATCCAGATTGGTTTTGAAGATCTCCAGAGAAGGAGACTGCACAACCTCTGTGGGCAGCCTCTTCCAGGGCTCTGACACCCTCACAGTAAAGAAGAGATAGAACTTCCTGTGTTTTAATTTGTATCCACTACCCCTCGTCCTGTAACTGAACACCACCGAGAAGACTTTGACCCCATTCTCCCTACATTCACCCCTCAGGTACTTGTACCTGTTGATCAGATTTGCTCTCAATCTTCTCTTCTGTAGGCTAAACGGACCCCACTCGCTTAGTCTTTCCTCATACAATAGACGCTCCAGTCCCTTAATCATCTTCATGGCTCTATACTGGACCTTCTCTTGAAGTTCCACATCCCTCTCATACTGTGGAGCCCAGAACTGCACCCAATGCTCCAAGTGCGGCCTCACCAGAGCTGAGTAGAGGGGCAGGATCCACTCCCTCCACCTGCTGGCAACGCTCCTCCTGATGCAGGCCAGAATCTCATTGGCCTTCTTGGCCACAAGGGCACGTTGCTGACTCATGATTAATTTGTTGTCAACCAGGACTCCCAAATCCCTCTCCGCAGAGCTGCTTTCGAGTAGGTCAACCCCTAATCTGTACTGATGCCTGGGGTTATTCCTCACCAGGTGCAGGACCCTGCACTTGCGCTTGTTGAACCTCATGAGGTTTCTCTCTCCCCAATTCTCCATCCTGTCTAGGTCCCTTTGAATGGCAGCACAGCCCTTGAGAGGGTTGGCCACTCCATCAGTTTGGTGTCATTGCGAACTTGCTCAGGGTGCGCTCTGTGCTCTCCCCATAGTGAATGGGTGAATGTGCTCTCCCTTAGTGAATAAGTTGAACAGGTGGGCCCAGTGCTGACCCCTGCGGGACACCACTGACCACCGGCCTCCAACTAGACACACTGCCAAATGAGCAGAAATGAACACTAGGTTCAACAAGAAAAGATATTTTAGTCCTGCTATTGTCTGTAGTTGCTGAAGGGAGTGTATGCAGTGGCTGTCTGTGGCATGCAGGCTGTTGAATGCTTTGATGGCTGCACTTTCCACAGCTTTTTCTTGAAGAGGTGGAAAAGTTAAATGCCCTAAAATGAAAAATGAATTATTATTTTTTTTGGTAAGTGGCCAGAGGAGAGAGTCCCAGGCTAAGCTGAGGCAGGAAGATGAAGTAAACCCCAGACTCATATGAGACCCTGCCACTTCACTCCCCTGGGCACCATGTAGTACTGAAGCACCTAACACTGCTGCCAGCTCTTTGGCAGAGAAATGCCCTTTCCCAGGAAGGAGATGAAAACGAAGGCCTTTCCCTAGTTGACATGTCCTTCCTTGTGTGATGGAAGGGACAAGTCTCCTTTATTTAGCTTTCCTGGCCAGACCCAGAACCATCTGTCCTGTCCTACTAGCAACCTTAGTAGCAGATGTTAGGTGAGGTGTGTGAAAGGAAATCTAGCCAGGAAGCTGCTCTGAGTCACACCTAGTAATTCCACTTCTGGCAAGGCCAGGAAACCTCCAGGTGGTACACACACTGTGAGCCTGTAATACACAAACAGCCCCTCCACCATACTACAGTGCACAGATCCAAGAACATGAGGTGGGTAAAAGGAAATATGAAAGGAAGCCCTGAGAGAAGGCTGTGGACGGACTCACCAGCCAGGTGGCAGTGGGAAGTCCCTTCCCTGAACGGCCATGGAATAACTCTAGCATTGAGAAAGACAGGAATCTGGGATGAGGTGGTCCAGGTGGCTCAGGCAGGGACTAGAGGCCCAAGGCTGAGCTCAAATAATGGGGCTCCTGGGCAGGAGCAGAGGGGCCCTTGTGCAGCTGGTCAGTAAGGCCTCCCCTCCCCCAGAGCCCTGGCACAAACATGAAGCAGAAAGGGACAAAAGAGGCCTTTGTACAAATAGTTTAGGAAATGTGCAGTTTTTTTTTTTTTCCAGTTTTGGAATATCAATCAGCAAATCACAGCTGTTAAGAGTTATACTGTCGGTTATAACTGACACCTAATTGATCCCCCTCGCTTCCTCTCCTGATAACCAACTGTAAGCATTTCTAAACCTCCATGCTTGTGTGTGCTGCTGGCAAATTTCCAGCAGGGCCATTTATTTGCAACATTCATCAGTCTTTTCATAGGGCATCTCAAATTGGTAATCTTATTCCAAGCAGAAGGCAATAGAATCCATGATGCACTACAGTTCTGTGGCAGAATATGCACAATATAGGGATATTAACAGCACTGGAGAGACAACTTGTGGTTTTAGCACTGGTAATCAAGTCTTTCATTTTTTTTTTCTGAAAGTGGACTCTGCCTAACAAACAAACAAAAAACCCCAAAACACACCCTCTCCTGCTCCTCCACCTCAAAAAAAAAAAAAAATCCCACATGGTGTTTAAGACAAATGATATTTTATATTGAGAAGACACTCACAGCTAAACTAGCTCAGAATGCAGGGCAGGGTACTTCACGTATTGACAGAAACTTTATGTGCTCATTACCCAACTGTGTGTGAACTCTATATTTTTTTCCTCAGAAAAGAAAGCAAGACATCTTTGGTTTCTGTGGTTACCTGTACGCTCATGGCAGAGACATAATCTGTAACCAGTCTTAAGAAGGCAAGTCACAAATTTATGCAAGTCACATATATGACACTTTTTCAGGTGCCTTCACTATTTGAAGAACTGAAGTTCCAAAATAAATCCTGATATTTTGTAGCAGATTGTTTGCCCTTTGCTTCAGGCAATAAGGGCGGAAAGAACTGCAATGCATTTTGAGCCTGACAGGAATTACTCTTCTTAAAATTTACATCTTGGTTTGCTGTTGTGGTCTTGTTTTTGCTGGGCCTTGTGGCTTTTGAGGAGAGTCTCTCCTTCACTTTCCTTTCTTCCTTGCTTGAACTGCTTTTTGCATTAGAGTCAGGACCTGAGTCAAAAAGGAGGAAAAAACAAATCTGCTTTCAACTACTATGTTACTACCTGCTAAAAATGTACAAGGCTTTGGTTTCATTCACAAGAAACTGGTATTACGGCAGGAACATGCATTTCCTTTAGTGTAGGAGTGCCAAGGTATTATTTATGATCCTTACTGCTGTGTAAAACTTTCTGCCCTGGGCATAGGACCTTGTTCTATTGCTCCAGCATTATGATATTCTATTAAAGGATTGATCCTTATTAAAGGATTATTTCCAAGAGTTCACAGAATCACACTATACAACCTTTTATGGTATGCTGACACATATGAAAAGGTATGAGTCTCTGTATGGACAGAGCATCTCCTACCAGGAACACGAGAAGAACAGGACAGGGTCAGAGGCATTATCCTTTCCATTAGGCTGAGATTTTTTTCAATTCCTTTTCAGTGGAATGCTCAGCATGAAGATGTATAAAAGCTTTTGCACCTCAAGCATCTCTGCTGGAACCTTCTAGAAAATCTGTTCTGATACCCTCCAGAAAGTGTCAGCTACTTCCCAGCACGTAGGAGTTTCCTGTCCCTATTACTGATCTTGTTACCATCTGTCTCAGGGCTTTCAGTAACTGATGATATTAGACTAAGAAACCCACCAAGTCCTATTTGATTCTAGGATAGAATAACTAAGAAACCTTTTGCATAATGAAATGTCTTCTCCGAGGAGTTGCAGATATTTTTGCCTTCCAATTTCTTTATCTTCTGGGAGATGAGATTAAAGCTGGAAGAATGAAAATTTTCTCTTGTAGCTAGGACTACAGTGTGGGGCACACTTTTCTTTGGCTCCTGGGACACAGATGGATTTTCACGAATACTTTCAGCACCATGGGAAAGTCTCTTAGAGCTAAAACACACAGAGGTCAAGCCAAAAAAAAAAAATTATCTCCACATAAATTCATGGCAAAATATACATAAAGATGACAGCCTAGAAAGAACATCATCAACAGTTAAAATTCCTGCTATTTTAGTTTGAAAAAATAAGAAGCGATTTTCTTTACTTCAAAATACACAGAATCACAATGCCATCACATTACCTAAAGGACACTAGTGCCAATATCATATAGCCACTATACCAATATCCCCTCTGAGTCAGACAGAAACACTCATGATAGAAAGAGCAGAGATTTACCTTATCATCCTAAAATGAAACAAAAACATCAAATACACTTCTCTTCCTCAGGGGAAAGCTTAAGATTTTCCAATTTGAGTACCAGTGTCAGAGCTAAAGGTGTAAAGCAGTAGTCCTCAAATTAATATTGTGGGAAGAAATTAATATATCTTATTTCATAAGGTGTTTGCAACAGGATCCACTGCAGTTACATTAACTAGCCACTTTGCTCAAACTGCCTAGCAACAGACAAGAGTGCACTGGGCTAGACCAGAGCATTTGTACTATCACTAGGTGAGTATTTAGGAAAGCAACCAACACTGCCCAGCAGTGTTATTGCCACAGGGTCTTGCACACCCATAAGAGTGCACAGCCTTCAGTTTTCACTGCCACAGAACAGAACCTGGAAGTGGACTGGTGTGTAGCAATGAGCTAGACACCAATACCATGATGGCATTATGATTTCAGTGGTAGTAGATACCAAACCATCTGCTAAAATTAGCAGATGCCCTGTTTCGGACTCCTGTGCAAGTCAGCCCAGCACATCCTTTGTTCCCTGATCTACATCCCTGTTTGTTAGTAGTGATATTGCCCCATTTCCTCCTTCCCTCCTAAGGCAACAGCAATTGTTGTTTCCTCCTTGCTCCTAGGAGGTCAGCAATGGAAAGAAGGGGTATGAACTAAAGGAGGGGATCTGGCACCCCAGATGGGATGGAAAAAAAGGGTTTTCTGCCCTGCTAACATTCGCTTGCACTACAGTTTCCACAAGGGGCAAGGGAAAGAGACACAGTGTCACAGGAACACAGAGGAGGGTGGATTTTGAAAAATCAGGCTGGGAACTCGGCCTGGTCCTCTCATCCCTGCTTTTTGCAAAAGTCTAGATGCATTTCAAATAATACTACTTTCCCCTACCTTAAGTACTCTCCTGCTTGCTTCACAGAGGCTGTAATTGGCAATTTTACTGGAGAAAAAAAAAAGTTCTCATCAGATCTCTTCAAAAAATAGCAACACAAGAAGCACTCAAATTTTATCTTGGCTAGTTCAGACTCAATATTTGACTGAAGTGGGTTAGAGTTACAGTAAGTAGACATCTCCGAACATCAACCCACTTATTCAGATACTTTTAATACAAATATAAAGCAGCTAGTTCTGAGTGTTAAGGCTAACCTCATATCTAGCAAACTCAAATTCACATTCCCATCTCCCCGTCTTCTTCTATTGCCTAACAAAGGGTATTTTGGGATGGTGACACTGCTCAGCTTCCACAGAAACTGTTCTACTATGGGTAAAACCGTAGTCAACAAGTGAAGGTGCCAAAGGCAACATGATTCGCTTGCTCTGGTAGGAATGCAGCTCTGCTGAAGAGTTTGTTTTTAGTCCTAGTTTCTGCCTCATGTAGCACAACTGTGTTTGACATTGAAGTCACACCAGACACAACCCAATCATTAGATCAGGGACTACTCTGTGGAGGATGGATTTAGACTATAGTCATGTACTCTTCTCTCTTCTCCTTCCGTGTTTCTCTTTTTGGACTGGATGATTCCCTGGCCAATTTTAACAAGTGGAAATGCTTTACTGGACAATCAGAGAAGAACAGAGATACAGAACTGAAGAGTCTGAATCTTAAGGACTTTCATGGGGAAGTGGAAAAATACAGGTTGGAATCCCCTAGGCTGAGGCTGAAATAACATTTAGCTTTCCCTCTTACTGGTAAGCAGTCTGATCACCAAGCCTTAGTGAGGAAGACAGCTACACTCCCACTACAGGAGATGATGCACATGGCTGCTCTGTGTGCGCTCTTTGCTCTGTAGAGTCGCAGTGAGCTAGTGCCAGCTTATTGACCTTGAGGGGAGACACGCGTTCCTGAGCAGCTTGGCTGTCAGCAATCACTCCAGGAGAGCCGGCTTGGTAAGAATTGGGCAGCAATGTAAGAGTAAAGCACACAGTGAATCTGGAAGGAGCCTGACAGCCTACACAATGCTCTTGTTGCTGCACTGAGGCAGCAGCAGAACAGGGATTCCAGAGCAGGTGAGATAAAAGTGCATGAGCCAGAGCAAACTTTGGGCTACAGATCATTTCCCTTCAGGTACATGTATAGCACCTTTCTTCACTACACACACTGCTAAGACTCTCATAACCTACAGGATCTGGAGACTCCTAGCTGCATGATCATCTCTGCTTGAAAGATGCTGGGCAGTTTTCCAGGACTGTTTAGCTGCAATTTCTCCCAGTCCTTACCTCTGTGCTGGACCTTTTCTTCCTTCTCCCTTGACCTGCTCTCTCTTTTCAGAAGATGACATGCAGAGACTGTTCTAACTCCTCCCCTATCCCTTGCGTGGCATGCTTTTTGATGTGCAGCAGGAGGAAGAAAAGGATTTGGGGATATAAAGTTTTCTGTAGACTGGGGGACAGTATTCCAGATCAAGTCTAAAAACACGTAACAAAGTAATAAAGAGCAGTTAGTCAGAAAGGATTCATTTTTTTTCCCTCTAAGCAAGTCAATTCCAGGAAAGAAGAATGTAATCTGTTACATTTTTACCCTGGGGCATCCTACACAATAGGTAGGAACAGCTGCAGCTGGAAAAGGAAGTGCTTGAAAATCTCCCGAGACTGCGAAAATCTTTTAAAAATCATACTGTGAGTGAGTACTCAAGCTCCTTATTACCTTTCACTTTTGCAGGCAGGCCCTGAGCAGTCATAGCACTTACACCCACTTAAGCATACAGACACTGACTGTCCCACACAAGTTAATTACAGTTATAATTATCTGTGGTGGGGAAGGGGGAGTCACTGCTTGTTACTTCATCGTTCCCTTCACACCGCAGATGATCCGTGTGCCTTGTTTCTCAATACTTGGATTCCAAGTGCGACATTCAGGGCTCCTGGCACTAAGGCCACCAATTCTTAAGTTGCAAAATTGCTGCTGCAGTCTTGGCCCCCTGACATCTTTCTACCATCGTGACCCAGCAGAAGCAGTTTCCTGGCAGACTGTGGACTAGATTAGCTGTGTCTGACTTCAGCACTGTGTGGTGAATACCTTATCGGAAGAGCAGTGTGAGGAAAAAATTTATTGTTCAAGTTTCATGATCTGCAGGTGACATGAAACAGTCTGACAATCTATGGGAAGGCACGACCCTTGGACATAAATATAATTTATCTTGAGGTGCTTTTATTCTGTACAAACAAGTGCCTATATTGTTGATGCAGAATTTCATTAATAACATTTAAACCATAAACTGAAATGAAACCCAAAATGAGAAAGGGGAGGGACAGGCAAACACAGGAACAATCTTCTAATTATCTTTACATAGATTTAAAAAAACATGTTATGAGCTCAGGTTCTCTCTCTCAGAGAATCCATACAAGCAAATATTTATTTTTGTATTGTACTGGAGGTTGAATTGGGTTCAGTAAGGCTGCTACCAACAAGAGAGGTATAACAATGTGATGAAGACAGTTTAAACTAAGGAAAAAGGAGCACTTCCAAATACTGACACTGAGTGAAATCCCGGCCAAAGAACTCTTATCATTATCTTTTTAGAATACACTTTTTACTGGGGTATGAGATTACAGGACAAAAAAAAAAAAAAAAAAAAAAGGAAGGCTTATTGGGCATTAAAAGGCATATAAGATATAAAAACGATACATTTACCTCTGCCTACTGGATCAAGTTCCTGAAATGTCTGATGCAACATTTCAATGCCTTGAGTCTGCAAGAAAGAATGGAAACACAAAAATATTATTAAACATAAACATTATTAAACAAAACAACATTATTTAAAACAATATTATATAAGCAATATTATTTTGAAAAATATTTTAAATATTTTTATTATTTTAAACCTTATTAATATTATTAATTTCCAGGAGACTGAATGAACAAAAGGTATTATTCAGCAGCCACTAGTGTTCTGTAGTTTATTCAAGATGTGTAAATTATGTTAGGATAGGGGAAACTTGGTAAAGGATAACTAGCTTAAATGGGAAAAGGATAACGTGTAAAGGTGCTGCTGATTATTTATTTATTTATATATGCATTTTAAAGTAGGAGGCAAGCTAAGAGTTCAATGTTTGGCTCATTCCCCAAATGTCTGAAAATTCAGCAACTTCTGTTGACTATGTAAGCTTTTGGGTGCTCAGCATTTTACAAATATTTAAATTCCTTTTCAGGAAAGAAAGATAATATTAGACTCTATTGTTTTCATCTTGGATTTTCTAGTGTTTGCCATCATGGACATATTTTTTCTAAATAGTTAAAGAAAATGTTGAACAATAATAACGGAGAAGTGATGTCTTAAAAAAAAATCTTAAACCAATTATACCAACTATCCTGACAAGGACACTTTAATAAAACTAATGCTAGTAGCTACGCCAGACAATAAATGCTGAGCACCAAATTGCATTCCCTAAAAGGTAAGAAGGGATATGACTTTACTTTACAAATATTGCCAGTGAAAATATTTCAGAGCTACAGCTTGGCAATGAAAGCCCAAATTAATTAGCAAATTTAATGCCCGTTTCCCTAAAATAGCCCATGACCTTCTCCTTTGTCTGCTCTTTGCAATACTCTTCTGAATGAAAAACACAATGGAAAATATTTTAATAGATTTGGCAAAAGTCTTCAAGAGAGAAGTCTTAAAAGAGAAATGGGTCCAGCTGAGGGAGTGAGGTATTTGTAGTTTCAGAAGAGGAGCTGGTATAACCTCCAGCTCCAATGCCCATTCCTTCACAGAAAGAGCTAAAATAGATAGAATTTCCCTGCTTGTTCCTGCCCATGGACTTTCATTTTAAAAGAAGCCTCCAAATGTACAGGGTTGCATTAAGCTGTCATATATCACTTTATGTTGTGTTAGCATGTTTTTACTGGGATGAAAAATGCTCACATTTTTGCTTTCATAACTTCGCTCCTTAGCAATCCTGTGAAAATTTTCTCCTGATGTTTTGGTTTTGTTCTGCTCAGAAAAAAAAAAAAAAAAGTATATAACCATTTTGGTTCATGAGGGAATATCACAGTTACGAAAAGGAGTTGTAAATAAACATGATAATCGTAATGCCAGAAGGAATACATGCAAACAAACAACAAACCACTCAAGATTGAATTTCTTACACTGTTCTGTTCAGCAAATATTTATGAACCTGGACACAAACATGTCATACTGACGAGGGACCTCATTTCCTACTCGATTTGGGATGTTTATTTTTAGTCTGGGAACCTGAAGAACCAGGGTTTCTCAGTAGTATGAACTGCCACTGCTCTGTTTTCCCAATGTGCAGGCTCCTGAAAACAAAGATTGGCACGCAACACAAGAAGTCTGGGAAGCAGTGGTCTGTCCATCGAACCGACTAAACTACTAATAAATCAGCATCATAGTGGACATGTATATAAAAAGAATTACCCATGAAAATATTAGTATGACTTTTTCTTTCAAAATTACATTTTGCTTTCTCTAGGCAATGACAGTAGTGCTCCTGTTTTACATCTGGAGGCCATATGCAAGGCTGAACATGAACAAAATGCAGTTGAGGGTTACAAACAGCTTTGGCACAGATCTCTGTCAAAATATCTCCTATACCTGCTATATTTATTGCCATTCATCTTTTTCAAAGGCCTTTATGAACTTCTGTGGAAAGTTTATAAAGAACAGAAATTTTGGTAAGTCTTCTCATCTAATCATCTGAAATGGTCACTGAAGTAACAGAGAAAACACGTGTACCCAGGAAAAGGACAAAAGAAGGAAGTTTTTTGCAGGAATTGTGCTGTGCTGTTCTTTCAAACTTTCTTGTTAACCTGTTGTAACTTTCCTTAAATAACAACAGTATCAGTCTGATAACGTTTAGTTCCTATTGCATACACAGTAAAAACTCCTCAGTTTACTTGCCTAGAAGATGTTTCAGCAATTACAGAAGAGGTCACAGGGAAGCTCTGTTTAACTGGAAGTTTTGCAACATATAGTGGTATTGGCAGAATGTAAAGCTCAGGCACAGCCTTACAGAATCAAGCTTTTATATGGCCCAAGCCCTGTTCATTCCAAACACGCTCACCGCCTCCTAACACAGGCATGTGATGGAGGGGGCTCTGCACTCATAGAATTCCCTGTTGCTGGAGCCAGTTCTTTATTTTGTATTAAGTTAGTTTAAATTAGTGCCTAATTTGCAGAGTGAATTAACTTTAACAATGTAAAGGTTGAAGTAATCACCTACAGCTCAGATCTCCTAATGGTTTCCTGCTGCTGAAGAAGAAAGTTTCATTCCTTTGCCTTGGTCCTTCCACCTCTCCACTCCCCAACCTGCCACTTGACTCACTCCTCCCTTAGTCAGTGTTTTGCTACATCTCTCAAGCTGGCTCTGATGCTCAATAAAATTTTCCATGAGCTGATTTAACACATTAACCCAGCAGATGATGATCTAATCTGCCTTTTTTTCCCCCCTGTGTTTGTTTGCTCTCAGATTACTGTATTAAATTGGGTCACAGAAGGGACTGAGAGAAGTAGAAGGAATGTGGCAGAGAAACAAAGTGGAAGGTTACAGCTGAGGAACTATTAAATGGCTTATCACATTACGTGAAGAGTCCTTTGGGTCAATATTCGGGGAATATTCGAATCCACTGTTCAGCATGCATATGAAGTAATTGAGCCTTACCAAATGCTCGTGTGAGTTCTGTATGGTTTTTCAAGTGTTCCTATGAAGGTATTTCTGCAGTTTTTATTGCTGTTGTTTATTACCTAGCAAGTCCACCAGGCTTTTTGAGTCTACAAATCCCCTGCAATCACAATTATCCAAAAGGTTTCCACAGTTCCAGCATCATGTGGGTAAGTCACCCTTCATCCCAATCCATGGAATGACTACCAGGCACCCTTGCCTTACCATAACTCATTAGTTATATGGTAGTCAGCTCAACCTACAGCTGTATCACAGACATCAGGCAAACTTGCACTCTTTGTTTTCCATGTAGCACTTACAGACTAAAACAAAATTGTGCCTACGAACATCAGAAAAAAAAAAATAGAATCAGTCCCACTGACAGGCATGTGAGTCTTTTGACACAAACAAGTTTATTTTTAGCAAATCAACTGGAAGGGCTCAGCATTTCAGGCAGGTTTTTTAAACTATTCTCAAGTTACCAGTCCTTAGAGCTGCCAGTCCCATGTCTCACCCTCACATGCATGGTGTATTGCTTGTGTGATGTGGGGAGCTTGGACAAGAAAGCACGAAGGGCTGAGAGGTACAAAGTGACCATAACGCTTGGTGCTAATTGGAAACTGTCGCTAACTTCAGAGTCCGTTATTCATTCATACCAGGCTGAGGTTTTCATGAACTCTTTTAAAATACAGTGCTGGGAAATGTATCTACACTGGTTTACTATTCACATACCAATTTAAAAAAATCAATATTCATCCTTTCCCTGTCTCCTTTACTAGCCCTCTGCTACTAGACATTCTATAGCACAAAACAGATTTTTGGTCCAACCTACTGAGGTTGATATTCTCTAAAATATATAATAATAATAATAATAATAGTAGAAAATCTGTGATGTTGCTTGGTTCTTTAGCACAAAACAAAATAGATGAAGAAATGCCAAGCTGTAGTAAACATTAAATAAAAACCACCACCACGATTGCAACCCTTTCATCAGATATTATTCCTTCTCCAGGAGGACTGGCGGAGACTCCAGGAGGACTGTCCGGACATCTGCCTGCAAGTACCAAACATGGTAGCATTGCCTGAACTCTGAACGACAGTGAGACTAAGCCGAGCTGCTGGACTTTGCACCAATGCGTGCTCTCAGGGACACATGCCTGAGCAGAGCACATCACGGAGCCCCTGGTAGCTTCCCTCACCACCAGGGAATTCACCAGAGCTTATCTGGCAATAACCTGTTTCCACCTAGTTCATTGCTGAAACTAGATCTAAAACTCCAAATCATGCCAATTGTCAACCACCCCAACCATGTGAAATGCCTATCTACATTTGATCTCAGAAGTATTACAGGTGCTCACTTCAGTTGCTCACTCTAGTTTTACACCCCTCTGTTTTGGTACGACAGCTCCTCTTACTTTTGTGTATTTATAGTACTTATGTCATAAACAGGAAGTAATTATAGGAACTATTATTGTTGGCTAAAATTCATTCACAAGCTTTCTAAAATACACTCACAACAGTTGTTTTTGCTCATGTGCAGCAAACATCTCAATTGCTATTATGGCAATCCCAGGCACCAAAGAAATAAACATCAAGCCAACAAAAACACATCCCCCTCCACTTCCCCCTCCCCCAAAATATTCAGTCTGTTCCTGTTTAGCAAAACAAGGAAACACATGTTTTAACAAAATGTCCCAGTGCTTTCAAGTGAAAGCACTTTGTATAATCTGGGGTCACATTTGCCTACCAGGCTGCAAATAGACAACGGGGCTGGATCAGTCTTTTGTTGACAGCGCTTAGGATCACTGTCACGATGTGTCTGTCTGTGTGAGAGGAGAACACACCTCCTGAACACTGCACTATTTGCAAAACACATCTGACTGTGTTTAAATAGGCACTATACTTCTGTGCTAAAAGATGTGGTCTTCATCCTCGCTCTGGGGATCTAAATCTGCCACATAACTGAGTGGAAAGCTGAGTTTTTTCAGACTAAAACACCAGCTTCTGGATAATTTTGGGTGAAGGTATGGGGGAAAATTTGGACTGTATGTTTACAAGCTATGTAGATCATTTACAGTTCTCGGTTACTTCATTGATTTGTTAACTACTATTCTGACCCATTTAACTCCAGACTTCTTCAAAATAAAGCCTCCTAAAGTCTAGTCATTCTTTCCTAGTAGTATTCAGAAAGAGATGTAAACAGTCAAGAAAAAAAAAGCATAGCATACCTTAGTACCTAGATTTAGCTGGGGTGCAACAAGATCACAGGAATCTGAGCTGTCAGAAGTTTGGCTGCTGCGAAAGATGAGCATTATTTTGTTTTACTTCCAAATTTGGTGACTGCAAAGAGGTATTTTTTTTCTGAATTCATAGCAACCATTAGCTGGTATTCCCTGTAGTAACTCGAGATGCAAATATGTTTTCCACACGTATGTTTTATCTGTGTTTTAGTTTTATAGACCTACATTTTTATAGACCTATAGACCTTTGATGCCCGTTATTGGAAGATGCCATCTCCTGATTATAGATGGCTTTCTTTTAGTTCTGCTTCACTTATTCTCCCCCTCCCCTCTTAAACCCTCTCATTAACATCATTCTCTTTGCCCTGAGCAAAGCTTCTGTGAGCTCTCTGATGCATTATGATAGATAGTGTCTCTCCTTATTTCCTTGCATATCAGCATCAATTGTGAAGCTCAACTGTTGATTTCTATATTTTATGCACCTGAACTTAGATGAGATGCATCTAACTCATTAATGTTTCCTTCAAAAGAATTCCACAAAAGTTTATTCCCAGAGAAATGTTTTTAGGGTCCAAATCCTTTCACAGTACATAAATGCCCATCTCTCTCTGTTGTCTCTCACAGTCAGAGCTGGCACAGGAGGAGCTGATTGTTTGTAATGGGAAGTGTGCTGTTTGACAGTGTGCAGACCCTTGCACTGCTCTCAGTTACCTTGAAATCATCTCCGTTGGTTTAACAGAATCAGTCTAGCACCATCCCTGCTTAATAAAATTACATATAAAAATATAGAACAATATACCTTATACCATAGCTAGACTGCTCTGCAAAATGTCAGTCTGAAAAAGAGCATACTGATTAAGTGATGCACTGGACCAAGCTCTGTACCAGTGCAGTTTCCTCTCTCCTTAAGAGCCCATGGAACTCAATACCGCGTGACTTTCCTTTGAAGGACAGGGTCAGCTTGAGCACACACACAGCTCTATTCCCAACTAAGGGCTTATTAAGGTTTGTATAATAAGATTTGTATGTGGCCATCTTATAGAAGTGCAAATATTAAGGGTCTATCTTTAGTAACACTAAAAAAAAGTGGCATATCTTAATAGTTCTAACTTACCTGGAATCCCTGTCTAACACATCAGAATTCAGGCCCTCAGAGGTCACCTTAGCTTGCTGTTTCACCATTTCCTCGTGTTCCTTCAGGCACAGATAATACTAAGAAACACCATACATGTAATTATACATGTAATTTACTGCTTTACTGAAAGCCATTATCAAATTTATTATTACTCTAACTGTGCACAGTATCATATTTTGTCACAGTAAGACCAACTGAGGCAGCAAAAAAGGCCTGGGAGGGACTTTCCTTACCTTCACATTGGGAACACAGTAGTCCAAGAGAGCATCACAGAAATGGTGTCCTACTGACTCTAAGTCTCTTGTGTTGAAGTGGGTGCTTCGTCTCTGGCCTGCAGCATCAGAAATGAAAATGCCAGGCATATTGCTGACTGCCAGCTATGCTACGTTCAGGATTATGGTTGATTGCAAACTTGCACGTATTTCATTGAAGAATGCTAGGCGGGTCTGTAACTGCCAGAGTTTCATGCAGATGATATTACATATCGTTGTTCAGACTATATGAACAAATGTACCCACTCAAAGGGATTTAATTATGACTTTTAGCAGAAATGGTCTGTCTTACCACGCACCCACACACCGAGGTGCTACATTCTCTTCCAGACAACTGATCCTCACACAGCTATTTTCACTTACTGCTTTTAGTTTGCCATCTACTGATACGTTATCTGCCTTTCTATGATATATGTGTAATAACAGTAGCCGTGGCCTGAAAGGTCACTAGGCAAGTGCCCTAGTCTTTTCTGATTGGTTGGTTGTTTTTAAATCAGCTCTCATTTTAGATCATCATTCACTTCTACTCAATAAGACAGAACACCAACAGAGAGATGGAGGCTCAAACTACCATTTTCCCTGGAAAAAACATAAATACAGGTCTTGTTTGATGATTCCTACCAAAAAACTATGGGAAAACTCGCTCACCCAACTTAGAGCCACAGACAGAGGCTTCCAAAGTGTAGCTGTTGCTGATCCCCATCTTCCACATTACAACTCGGCCTGTGCCTTCTTTACTCTTTTGTACCCTGAAACGGCAGTCTGGGAACGAGAACTTAAAAGAGACATACAGTGTTAGCCTTTGCAGTAAAATGAGGAAGCAATAATGTTATTTTAATCCTGTAAAGTTTTCTGCCTCTTTCTATCAGGTAAACAAATGCACATTTTTGCATGCTACCTTACTGTAATATTGTACTACATTCTTCATAGTAATCTCTGCCATTACTGGTATAATGGAGATGTATAAAAAACAAAAATTCTTTGATTAGAAGCTTATTTTACTTTAAAAACGACTTCCACACTTTTTGCGGGTGTCTATTTACTAAGTAAGCCTATACAGAAAAATGATCATCTGACTTATCACGAGACCTGGTTTACACTAACACACATATTTAATAAAACTCTTTAAAGCTCTTCTCTCATGAATTTATATATCAGCAGTGTGATAATGTAACCTACCTGGAGTTCACAACCACCTTATCCCTGATACCCGAACATAATAGCATTAGCTGCATTAGTGTGCTAGTAGATTAGTTTGTGGGTGCATGTGTTTACTGTTGAGCCTTTACAACCCTTCTGGTTTAAAAGCAGCTCTTTCAAGTCAGATTTTGCTGGAAAATGGCATAGTTTAAATGCAGTTATTTCCTACTGAAATATATTTCTTTTCCAATTAAAATAACCTAAATAAACAAGGATTTTTTGACATAATTTTTAACAAGAACATTTCAAAACTATTAAACCTGGAGAAATACTTTCTGACTTTCTTCCTTAGTTTCTTATTTCCTTAGTCATTTGGTTTTATTTCATTTTCACAATGTATTATAAAGCTATATCTAACATATTTATATGTAATATTCCATGTTAGGTGTTTATGTTGTCAAAGCAAAATGCAGTTTTACTTTCATATTTCAATTTTTTATTCTTAAAAAAAAACTTTAAAAATGCTTTTTGTCGCAGTTCAGCATGATATAAATTTATATTAACGATATATTTTGCAATGCTGAAATTCTTCAAGGCAAGGTATTTCATACTGTCATAATCTGTAGTTTTAGCCAACCAAATGTTATTTTACTGGACAAAGTGCAGTTTTTCAGTGTATATGATACTTCTATAAATGAAAATTAAGATCCTAGTGGGAGTTGGAAGTTTTAGGTGAAGTTCCTAGCCGGAATTTTACTTGTTACCTTATCTGGGCAGATCTTGCTCAACAAGAGTGGAAAGACACGTGGATGCCAAGTTGGTGCTTTTGCTTGTTGCTTTCTTTCACAACCATATACAAAGACGTTCTTTTTTCTGTTGTGACCATGGAAATCACAATACAGAATAATGTCACGTTCCTCCATCACTCTGTAATATAAAAAAACATAGGCTGTTATATATATCCAAATGTATAGCTGCATACTAGAGCATGTTGTAGGGCTGAAACACCCCACTTTTATCTACAGCTCTTTTGCTGTTGTACATAGGCTGAATCCCACATGCTTTATACTTATAAGATGAAGCACAAACAAGCAGCTCGGAATAATGGAGTGCATATTCTCCTCCTTATTAAGGGCAGGGACATTATTTTTTACAGTGTGTCAAGTTTCTGCGGGGTACTGTCACTTAACTAACTTTGTAAAGAAAAGCTTCTGGTAGACATGCTTGGATTTAGCTACCCACACCTCTCTAAAGGCCAGTTCCTGTTAAAGCAGTTTTATGGGGAGGAGGTGATGGCACCAGAGCAGGTCATCCTGGAGCTTTCATCTGGGTGGCAGCTGGAAATCCATGGTGGAATCAATAGGAAGCAACAATAAACATATCTGTCTTGACTGACAGCAGCAGAACATGAGTCTGAAGAACTGTAGCAATTCAGCACAAATAATTGATGTTATTAAAGTGTACTCAGAAGTCCAGGCTCTCTTCATATAATAAACTAGAGAAAGGGATTCTCATAGAAGAAGAGAGGCACAATGCTCATCTCCTTTATGCTGTCTACATGCCAAATATGTTTATTTGAAGGAACACAGATCTTATTTAAAATAGGTTCTAACCGGCATCTCCTCAGAAAAAATTAAATCTACTAATTCTTACATTGGCTTCTTGCACAATAGTTTATTGTGAGAGAAGGATAAAGTTTGGTTTTAAACCCGAAACACTAATGGCTAATGGCTATGTGAATGCATCAGAAATCAAACATTTTTGTAGCAAAACATGCAGCAAACTTGACAATTTTTCCTGTCAAATGGACAGCTGGGTTCTATTCTGAACCTAACTGCATTCTAGGACGTGGCCAGAGAGGAAGAAAATGAAAGACAAATTAGAACTTTAATTAGTGAAACTTGGCAGTGGGAAGAAATATGCTGAAAATGTTCTGAAGAAACCTCTTTCTTAGGAATTAAAACTTTCAACCAGGAAAGAGAACATATATTACAGCAAAAATGTGCACAATGCTATAGGGGGAAAAAAAAAAAAGCCATCACTGAAATCCAACACAATGTGAACAAAACAGCCAGAAATGCCTGGGTATGGGTACAGAGCAAAGATGTAAATAATACCAAACCAATACAGATCACATTAACATGGAAACACTGGAAAGAAAAAATCACTTATATTAAATGAAAAGAAAATGAGGTTACCTTTTGATCATGTTTCGGGTATACCAGATGGAAGGATAAAATTCTTTCAGGTTAGATTTGTATTTGCGGTTCAAATCCTGCCCTGCTAAAGAGCAACGGTGATTTCCCACGATCACACCATCTGGATTCAACATTGGTATCACTTTGAAGACAAAATTGTCCCGGAGCACTTGAGCGTTGCCTGAATTGCCAAGAATGTAATCCAGAAAGCCTTTCATTATCCAGGAACTGTTTGTTTCCCCTGGATGAACCCTCGCAGTTAATATCACAGCCTTCCTCTTTGCTTCTGTGTCACCTTCATGGGGGTTGGTGATTGTCAGAACATACACTATGTTTCTTGCCAATGAATGGCACAAGACATGGATCTTGCAGAATTTGGACTTCACCGGATCTTTAGAGATGGATACCAAGTAGTCCTGAAGGTTGGAGTAGGTGTAAGGATAGCAGTGGGCAAAATAGCAGGTATCTCTGTTGTGAGGGAACTGGAATGTCCAAGTGAGTGAGAAATACTGCCGTCCACCTTGGCCTGCACTGTTCCTGTAATACTTAATTTCATTCCCTGTCCTCCTCCAGCCAACGTTGTGTTTCTTGGCATCTGCTTCCGAGTACAGGAGAGGGCGCATGCCACGCTTGTACAGGCTGTTGGGCTTGGTGAAGTTGACAATGGTGAAGCGATACGGCATCCCGGCCTGCGTGTTGCTCACTTGGAAGTAGTACCACTGCGTGTACTTGCTCGTGTAGAGGTCGGTGCGCAGTGTCAGCTGGTACTCAAATTCATTACTGGCAGGCAGGGAAAAAGAAAAACAAAAAGGAACAGTTGTGACAGTGGTTAGCACTGCAGCACGATGCAGCGCCACATAATACAGACCATCAGGAAAAAACACTCTGTGGGGAATTGGATACAAATCCAGCAGACTGACACCATCAAATCAAATCTAGGCCATGTCAGAAAATGATGGCAAATTGGACCAAGTCTGCCAACAAGGCAATTTATCTCTTCCTTAGGACTTTCAGTAATAATTCAGACTTAAGAGAAAGCTCTCCACACTATGGTTTAAAAGGAAGGACTTAAAGGTGTGTGTATTTGCATAGGAGATTATCACCTAGAGAAACCATTCAACCATATGCAATGGCTATCAGATTATTTAATGAGAAGACTATTTGAAACTATTTTCAAAATTCATTCAACCAGTGTGTGACTGAAAACAAACCCAGAATATCATGCTCACAAACCAATGGCAGGCCAGTGGTAATAACTGTGTCTTAATAAAAGAAGAAAAGATTAGAAACTTACACTTTGACCACCTTCTGCAAATTCCCGCTTTCAAAGCGTGCTTCAAAGATCAATGTGTTGTCCCCATTCTCATGGATCTGCTTTGAAGGGGAGAGACCTCTCACTCGAGAATACACAAAACCAGAATCTTTGTTAGCTAGTAGAAAAACAAAACAACAACAACAAAACAAAAAACAGAGATTTTTTTGTTGGTCTGAGTCATTTTAGGGAATATTAGTATTCTTCTAGAACTTCCTAGAAAGAAATGGACAAATGCATAAAGCTGAGCTTCAAATAAAACCTGGGTAAACTTCCAGGAAATTATATAAAGATTTTGCTGTCCATTCCTGCTTAACTTTAAGGATCCAGGGCAATCTGATTCTGTCTAGGATGTGCCTCTCTCTCTCTCTATATATATATATATAGAGAGTGATTCATATTCTCTATTTACGCAAAACAGCTATGTTAGGCAGAAAGACCCTAGGTTCCTAGCTCTCTTGGGTCTTCTCATTAATGAAATGAAATTTTCTACTTGAAAATTACATGCTTATTGCCGTCAGTTTATTTTTAAATCCCTACATTCAATTCTTCTCGTCTAAAGGAAAGGAATAAGAGTCTCAAACCCAACAGCCATCTGGACTTGCTACCTTGTTCTGCGTTCCTCAGATGAGATGACTTCATCCGGCACAACTCAAACTTTTACTCTGTTCTTTACTGCTGAAGTACATTAAAAAGCAGAACTCTTGAATTTGCCATCAGCAAGACCTTACTCTTGCCCACGGCATTATTATTTAGGTTTCAGATTTTCTGTTTTGGTCTAATTTTAAGAGGCAAGGATCCTCTGTTTACAGAAACAAGGCAGTATTTTTTTAATATTCATTGGCATTCTCTCTGTTCACTATAGTGGCAAAGCCTTTTGCCATGAAAATGTAGAATCCTGCAGTAATCAAAGCTTCTTCTCATCTCCATCTGCGCCCACAAAAAGGACTAAGACCATGCAGGCAGTAACACAGGCCAAAATTTAAAGAACATCAACTAACAGACAGCAACAGAAATCATTGTCCTCCTTTCCAGGGGTGGGGGGAAGCAGGAAGCTGGGAATGTTTCTCCTTACCTTTATGCTTGCCAGACAAATAAATTAGCAAAACAGCTGCAGAAGGCAGAGGTTCTTCTCCAGCCACTGAGCATTTACCATTTTCTTGGCCAGAGGCAGCACTTAATTTAAAGGGAGGAAGTGCCATGTACGAGATATGGCAATTTGTGTGCACATAGTGAACACATATTGCAGAAGGGAACAACTAAATAAACACGATGTCAAAGAATACCAGCGCTTTGCAGTATATTGCAAACCTTTACCAGGTGCGGTAATGACTTCAAGAAGGTCAGCAACCCTTTGGTTTTGCAAATTTGAAAATTTTGTTGCCATATCCAGTTAACCTAGAATTGTAAAACTGAATCATTCTTTCTTCTCTATCTACAAGTGGTCCAGGGCTCAAAATCAGCAAGTTCATTCAAGGCAATTGCATCAGCTCAAAAAACAAAACTAGTATAAAGAACCCTGATAATCAGCTAGTGAAACAGGGCTGAGGCTACCTCCTGTCAGTTCCATCCAATTAGTCCTTCCCAGACTTAGAAGCCTGCAATCAAGCACTGATCCAATCTGGACATATTTTGTTTTGTTCACAAGGCTTTTAAAAAACAAACAAACAAAAAACACTATAGGAAACAGGAAAAAAACATTTTCTCCCAAAACAAACTTTAGATTAGAACTGCATAACTGCAAGATCAAAACTTTTTCACTTTCTCTTTTGATGTTAAGTAATCTTTCTGCACTCATAACAAATTTCATAACACACTCGATCAGGGTGATTCACACTGCTATTCACTGAGAACAATGGCTTGATGTGAACTTCTGAGATAACTAATAGTATGAGCAGAATGAACGGATGAAAGTACAGCTGCATAACTGAATTCCTTTTCTAAGAAAAGGATTTATACCCAGATCCTGTTGATTTCCATAGGTTTTGAATTAGGCTTACAAAGGAGCTACACACCACTGACAGCAACATTTCTCAGAGCACTCCCACCTTCTTCTGTCAGATAAATCACAGTGCCCTCGCCAGCAGCCTGGTATGATGGCTTCATTTCCAAACCTGTTGGAGTGTACAATGGCTCAGGCCTAGGGGGTGTCCAATCTAAAAAAATAATAAAAAAAAAAACAAAGAAGAGACATACAAAAGGAGTACAAGCAGGGAGATTTTATTTGGCTGGTTGTGAAACAGAGGAGACATTGAAAATTTAGCAATTCATCCTATTTAACTCCAGATAAAGGATGAGGAGGCTCCTTTTTGTTTCAACTAGTTTGGAGAATGTCCTCAGAACTGCATAACCAACACAATTGGCAGGCTTGGTTAGTTTGGTGCTTTATGCAGAAAAAGAGAAAACGTGTTCAAAATTTTAGTACCTGTCCAGGTCATTTTGACAGTAGAGCTGGGAGAGATTCATATGACAATTAGATAAAAATTTACTTTGTATGTCAGCACATACCAAGGGAGAGACTTGAGATGAGATGGGGGGTTTCAACAACTGCCTGTCCCTAAGCTCTGCACAGGCAGGGGATGACAAGAGATGGGGCACGGATGCGGCGTTAGTGACCCCATGGTTTTAAGCAACTCATCCATGGTCATTCAAAGAAATGTACCTGGAGCTGGACGAAACTGGTCGGACAAGAAGTGAACAGGGAAATTGCATTTAACATATGCAAAGGGCAACATATATAGTAAGAGGTAAAATGGAGTTGCAGACTGATTAAGAAAGAGAAGGTATAAAAGCATGTCAGGAAATATATAAAAATGACCTTGAGAGGATTGTAAAATGAGGAAGAAAAATCACCAATACAAATATCATATTCCTCCCAGCAAAGGACTCCAGGTGCTGACAACTCCTCTCACAATCAGATTAAAGTGATCAACCCTAGGACTTGGAGAAGCAGTGCAGGGACGAGCACAACACCAGGAAAACGGTGCAAGTAAAGCATTTGTATGACAACTTTAACTGCATTATTATTCTTTTTCTTTCTATAAGAATTAGATATGGTCTAATAATGACTCTTAGAATTTCAATTACACCAAGAATAAATTCTTGGCTTTACTTTTACATTGCAGGTGTGCATCCTCTTTGCCCATTGCAAGATTTCAAGCATGACACACAACTTACCAATGTGCTCAATTCTGTCCCTGATGACCTCACATTGGTGTGGCCAGTGCACTAGGGAGAGCTGACCTGCAGGGGATAAGCCCTGAAGATTTTGAGGCACATTAAGGTGGGGCACCATTCTCTGAGCCAGATGACAAGAGAATCTGTTTCGTCTCGGAAAAAGATCAGCATGAACAGAATCTAAAAGAAAGTAAAAAAATATTCATAACAGTCTCTTCTACTCTTGGAGCAGAAGTGGAGCACAGAGATCACCTGCAAAAACTTAATGTAACTATGCTATAATGAAGTTACATCTCACTGAAATGTAAATTCAGTGCTCCACCCTATAAAGCACACTGAATTTAAAAATAGCATTGAGTAACCAGTTAATTCATTAAACCACAAAGCACATAATTTAACTGTAAGCAAGAAATAGTTTCTTTGAGCTCCTGTAGAAAATACTGGCAGTTTCCAAATTTATTATTGCTTTTAATAGGAATGTGTTATAGTAAGACTTAAAATGTCAATGCCTGAGCCCAAATCTGTACTGTGCAGCATTATACAACTAACAAATACATTCCTACAAAACTTATCACACAGAGAACAGCACGCAGCTATAGTCACACAGAGAGTATGCAACAATGAGATGGTGCTGGCTAGCGCAGCAGGAGAGGTAGCAACCTGATGCTATCAGCAGTTTTGTAAAGCATGAGAAGTTCTCTAAGCAGAGGGAATGGGAGGAGGTGGGAGGTCTTGCTTGTCAGCAGGGAATTCCTCAAAGCTCTGAGAAGCCGCTTGAAAAACAGACAGACAGAAAAAAAAACTTTGAAAAGTGTAGTAGTACTAGCACTGTGTAGAAACTACACTGCTCAGAATTAATTAGTTGTCTGTGTCATAGATATTTAAAAAATTACTAAAAACATTCCATCTATAACTGATTTTTACCCAGAGCATACCAAAAAATAGAAATCTGGCCATTTGATTTATTTTGTATTTGCTTTGGGTCTGCAGCAGACACCAGTAACCATAACACCTATCTTGACAGAAAATTTTCTAATCAGTTTTAGACCTGGTCTCTAGAGCTATTTCTTTGCCCAACAAACAAAAGACCGTCTTAATATAAAATGTTTTCACCTTAAGAATCTGGTTTAAAATGTAGATTGTATCATACATAAAAAGGAAATGAATTAAAAAACAGAAGTGCTGCACCTCTTTGTAATACTAGTTGATACTAATTCTACTGGATACCTGACACTCTAATACAATCCAGACAAAAGAGTAATTGATGATCAAGGACAGGCTGCAAGATGGGACTGTTCATTTATGTTCATATTAAGTTCATACATGCGTAATTACTTGTCTAGGTCAAGAACCATAAATTACAACTAGACCTAGCTCAGATTCTGGTTAGAGCTTGGCAGTTACATGAGCCTTAATGTATTTTTCCCTCATCATCCTTCTTTCACCTTTGTGATCGTAAAGTACATGTGTCAGGGGACCAGTGAAAGTCTCCTAATCTGCAGTAACTGTACACTGCTGAGTATCTTTTATCACAAATGAATGAGTAGGATCGTCATCCTGAAAATATAAAATTAAGATTCCACAGCAGGACAACTTACTCCTATTTCCTATCAGAGAGGGGCAACAGCCTCTTTTTTATTTATGTTATAGCTTGAATAAGAATTGAGTATGTGTAGTTATTTACTCTCATATTGTTCCTGGTTGCCTAAGGCAAAGCTTTCTCTTGTCCACCATTGTTTCCCAACTTTTTATTTACACTCTTTGTCTTGTACAGCACTAATATTCATATTATTCTCATGCAATAAATCTCTAAATAAAATACATATGTCTGAATCCTTCTTTTCCACTTAATTTATTATTTTGGCAGAAATCTGTTTCACTACTATGTTTACTTTCTTGTCTGCATGGGAGAGTAGGTGGAGAAAAAAGTGATAGTAAAGGTGATCATTAACTCCCTCAAATGAATAGCAACATTGAGGAGCACCTGCCATTATTTTTACAGGGCTAGGCCACAATGTGAAGTGGTCCTTTTAAAACAAGGAGCAGAAATACAGATTTTGTGGAATTTTCCGACAAAACAGCACGAGCTGTGACAGCAGTGGTATTATTCTGAGCACAGAGACAGGGAAATCGAACCAAGGGAAACTTACTGAATTCCACTGCTCACGGACTAAGCGGGTTCTCTCTGGCTTACTCCTCTCCCAGCCTTCTGACACTCTTCAAAAAACCCTGCCTTGCTGCAGACTAAGAAACACACGGTGCTCAGTTAAGACCGGGCTCGGCGCTGGGTGCCACCCCCACGTCCCCGCCACCCGCCCTCCTCCCCCGGGCAGGGGCGGTCCTCGCCCTCCCGCCCCCTCCCGGGTGCCAGCCGCCACCGCAGGGCAGCGAAGGGGCCTGGAGGGCGCTGAGAGCGGCGCTGAGAGCAGCCCCGAGAGCCGCCTCCGCCCCCCCTCCGCGGCGCGGCCGCCATGACGCGCGCAGCCCGCCCGCTCCGCGCCGCCAAATGGCCGCTGCTCTCGGGGGGCACCCGCCCGCCAGCGAGGGCGCCTCTCTGAGATCCCCTTCTCCCCCGGGGCGGCTGCCAGGGACTCGAGCGGGCGGGCGGGGCCCGGCAAAGCCCCGAGCGGGCACCGACCCGCGGGGCCCAACAAGGCCCCGAGCGGGCACCGACCCGCGGGGCTCCTCACCGCGCCCGCCCCCTCCCCGCCGCGCCGCGCCCGGCGGGCGTCCCGTTACCGCGGCGACCGCGCTCTCTTCTCGCGAGACTTCGGCAGCCTCGGGGAGGGGGCGGGGCCTGAGCGGGGCGGGGCCGCGTTGCCAGGATACGGCCTTGCTGGGGGGCGTGGAAAAGTCTCCCCTGTGGCGGGGGCGGGGCTTAGCGCGGCGGCCCGCCCCGGGGGGCGGGGCACAGGCTGCCCGAGGCATCGCCATGAAAGTGAATAGGTCTTTAGGGGGGAGCCCGTTCGTGCTATACTTTCCTGTGTCATTTTTGGTCATTTCCCAGTCCTTGCCTTCTTATTGTATAGCACCATGCTTTATTCTTTTAGACTTCTACCAGCCCTTTGATGGACCAAAGAAGTTCTGCTCAATAGTCTATTTTCTAGTCACTTATTATGCTGTCCATCAACTACTGCAATGCTTCAGCCACACAGGTAAAATAATCAGACTTTCCAATTTCTTTTTTGCAACATTACTTCTGCTTCAAACACATCAAGGGGGATGTTGAAGGTCCCCCTGAGCCTTGGGTGCCATTGCTGAAGCCACAGCAGGGCTGCAAACGTGAAGACTGTAGTACGAATGCCTCTTCCTCAGGGTCTTGTATAAGACTCTTCCTTTCCATAGTTCTTCACATTGTTTTTATTTTTTTTTGGGGGGGGCAGGGGGGATAACTGTGACCTTGGAGTTTGCAATGAAAGAAGGGTATTCCTGGCATCCAGCATAGGTTGCTCAAAGGAATAGGCAGACTCTCCTTGCTCCCCCTGTTCATGAGGGTAGGTTCTCCTGAAGAATGATCCACAGAATGATCCAAATGTGGATCTGCTTGAAATTGCCCTTTGGAGGAGATCCTCCTCCTCCTGCTGTTACAGCAGAGGCCTGTGGAGAGGCGCTTGGCTGAACTAGGGGCTCAGGTTGGTGCAAGCGAATGTCCATCCCCAAGGACCTCTGTGAATTCCCAGCAGCAGTGGCTGCCCAGAGCTCTCCACCTTGCCCAGAGTAAGTCCCAAGGGTACCTTCTGGTCACAAAAGGGACTGTGCGGAGGAGGCAATATTTGGATCCTGCCTCTTACAGGAATGACTTGGATTGTATAACTAGGAACCCTGCAACTGTGGAGCAGCCCTTAGCTCTGAAAGCAGTTTCCAGGACTGAACACTTATGGGATCTTTGCCATCAACTGCCTCAAGAGAAATTCCGCATCCTTCGCATCAGTGATATATGTCATGGTTGTTTCAATTGGTATATAAATGGGACTCACTGCTGTTTAACAGGTAGGAAAGGTGTTTCCCCTATAAATCATGCCTCGTTTTTGGTTTTACAACCCCCCCTAGAGTCAGACACTGTATCTTCAGTTCTCTAAAGGAATAGATATTTTTCTCTGGAATGAAGCTGGCCCTGACACAGATGCAGGTGCAGAGCATCTGTCCCCTGCCATTAAAATACTTGAAAGAAGTTAAGTCTCCCCGAAGAGTGTTTTCAACTGTAATGTTTTCTTGGTTATGATGAGCGAAAATTGAGTATTTAATGTAGACCTATTTAAAGTACTACAATGTGTCCCAAGAAAGGGTTTGTAACTTGGGCAAACAGCTGTAAAGCTCCCCAAAACAGTAAAGCTCCTAAAAAAATACTGAGATGATTCTGTTTTGCAGGCTGAGAAATAGTGGCAAGTGCTTGATATTGCATTTTCATAATAACTTGCTTGCTTTCCTAAAATGACAAAATAATTATCAGGATATTTACTTTTCTTGTGTGAACGGACAGATCTGGGACCTAAGCACCAAGCAAAACAGATAAAATGAACCATACATTTTAAAGTCAATTAGTCACTTTTATTTCTATCACTACTCTGCTTAAAAACCATAATCGCTGTCAGAACTGTGTTAAGTGCTATGTGTTGCTAGGAGCCCATCATCACTTTGGGATTATTAGGGAAGGAAAGAAAGGAAAGGGTAAAAAATAGAAGCGACCATTCCCAGAGCACAAGATTGGCAGAACTGAGAATAGAGAATGTGTTTTCTGTCCTGCACTGGTCAGCACTGTCCTGGTCTGTGACCGTTGGCCACCTCCTGGCCTAATGGGAGCTTAAAAGTGAGCTGTTGGGCTGGCAGTTCACAGACAAAACCTTGGTTGGGGTCTCTAGGAAACTTTGGGTACCTTTGCTGAGATATTAGGCATTAAATCATACTTGTTCTTCGGAAAAAGATGTTAGTAGTAGCTTAGTATAAAATATTTTCTGAGAGCTTTATATTAAGGAACATTGCTCAGTCTCAGTATTAAATTGTTCCTGAATTAACCAAGAATACTGGGACTTCCGAATGAGTGTGTTGAGTGTGTTTGACATTGGAGCAATTGTTCTTCACAAATAGTTCCTTTGCTTCTAAAATGTCTGTGCTGTTCTTCTTTAAGAGTTTTATCTGCATTAATAGAACAACATTGTTGGTGCTATTCTGAGATCCTTGTGTAGACTTCAAGAAGAATTTTTTAATGTTATTTTTTTCTCCAGTGACACAGTTAACTCACAGCACTCTGGGTTTTCTACTTTTTTTCTGCCATACGAAATATTAATTTCGAAGAGAACAGCTAGGAGAACAGAGGAAAATGAACTCATTGTTAAAGCTTGTGTCAGCTTTATGTATAAAACAGAATGGCCACAAGATGGTAGCAGTCTGTAAGGAAGGGCAAAGAGATGCTCTGAGCTTTGCTGAACAATCCGGGGAGTCATGCCACACAGTGGAGCCCTTGTGATGTTCCAGCAGAGTTACGAGACCTGATTTCTGTGTGGTGTTAATCTGAGGTATTTTGCCTGGAGTAAATTTTACGAGAGGTAGAGCTGTGGCCAGCGATCACATTTACGTTTTTGTCTCTACAACAAGTTGTTCATCACTTGGGTTGTAACATCTCTCTGCCCCACAGACTGGTGGCTCATGCCCTTGTCCAGGAAGACATCTACGGATGGCTGAAAGGAAAATATAGGGTCCCAGGGCAAATCCATATTAATTTGCAAGTGTAATCTAATATGCTGGACTGTGTGCCGACTGCCTCCGAACTTCCAGGATGACACCCAGAAATGGTATGGCCACAGGCTGCAAAGTGCTCATCTTGTGTGTGCTCATTATGCCAGCGCAGAGCAAGGGAATGGGTTAACTTTATCATATCAGGCTTTATGGCACATCAGATATCAACCAGCCTCCTGAGGTTGGCATGAAGTTCATGTCAATGCATCAAGGCAGCAAGAAATTCATCATGTGCTCTGCGTGATTTGATAGAAATGCAATCATATGCCCACACATGATCCAGATTAGAATCGTGCTTTTTGGTGATCTGGCAGTGCATGGACCCATATTAATGAACATGCAACCACAATTTCAGGCAAAAAAAGAGTCACGTTTACTTCTGTTGCCCCTTATTATAAGAGGAGAAGAGGGAACCTATGACAGATAACTGGGCAAGCAACTTCAGGGGTCCCTCTGGTCTGGGTTATAGTTATCTGAAAAGATTCTCACATGTTCACACTTGGTATATGAGGTTGTTTTGTAAACAATTTTGAGGTCAGTTCTGGGAGAATTATATCTTGATACATCACGGTGATGATAGGAAGGTGACTGAGGTTAGCAGCATTAATCTCTATCTACAGGATATCCACTCTACATCACACTTGAGGGAAAGGGCTTTTTTCATGTAAATAGAACTTAAAATAAAGGCAGCATAAAAATTGCAACGTTCTGAAGTTAATTAACTCTGCAGTGAAGTTAAGCCTTGGGTGCCAAAATCTTGGTGTATTTCTAACCAGAAGTGCTAGCTGTGCTGTGAACAGCAGTAACTCCATTTAGTCATTTTATGCTGATGCATTTTGTAGCACACAATTTAAAGCAAAAAAAGGCTGTTAGCCCTGTTATGTCTTTGTATTCTTTCTGTTGTTGTTGTTTAATAAAAGCCTCTGGTCTAAAGTTGTTTCCGCTATGGAGTCGACCTGTAAATGCCTTTCTGTTCAGTGCTAGTGATTTAAACACCTCTTCATTGCACAGTAAGACTTTCTCCCTGCAGAAAAAGGAGGAGTGAAAAAATGTTCCTTGATTTACACAAAATGAAATTGTGATTTTTATCAGATGCACTTTACCCAGTGCAAATGTACAAACATATTCTCTTATTTAAGCAAATTTCTCTTGATTTAAATGGGGCTATTCTTAGTGGGTAAAGTGAAATGTTCTGTCAAACATAGAACAGGAGAGGATATAAAATAAAACATGTCCCGAGTTGACCTAGTTCTTCGTTGTTTTCCTTTGGTGAGAATGTAGCTTACAGGGTGATAAAATGACAAACTGAAGTAGCTGTTGAGCTTGTATATCTAATACAGTTGATATATTTTTATAATTCTGTGTGATTTAATTTCTGCATATTTTCCTTTTATCCTACAGCTCTCAAAGTTCCATACTCCATTTAACAGGTAACAAACTGTTTAAGAATATATATTCCAGCTACTTTTTGGTAATTTAAAACAATATATTCTCTAGTTACTTATACAACTGTCTCATAGGATTTAGCAAATCTATGGATTTTTACAGGTACTTGAGAAAGTCTTTCACAAGCAAGCTCCTTTAAATCCAGTTATTTCCTCTTCTTTGTTCTTTCCTGTTCTTTCCAGATATTTTCTTCTCTCGGCCTGTCTCCTGAGAGTCACATCCCTAGCTGCCAATACAGAGATTTGTGTCCAAGCCTGGACTTCTTTTTTTTCCTTTTCCCAGCTCCAACTTTAATAAGCCTTCTGGGCTTTCTTTGAAAACTTCAACTGGAAAGGAAAAAAAAACAAAAAACAAAAAAACCTTTGTGTATCTCTGATGTTGCTCTTTGGATTAAATAACCAACTATTTTAAAGACTGAATAAAAAACTAAGGAACATACATGGAGCCAGGTACTCAACATACACTTAAACCTGGAGTTCAAAAAAAAGCTTTTTTTTTAACATTTTTTGGCCTCAATTAACAAATTACACTAAGCCTGTCTGAATATTTAAGTTCCTTTTTGTGCAGTAAACAGTTTAAAGAAGGAATTATTTAGAATTTATCATTAGAATGAGTGTATTTCCTTCACATTTTTCCCCAAATGCTCTGGGTTCTGTACAAAAATCAAATATTTTAGTAGCATACTTGGGGAATATTTCTAATATTCTTTTCTATTACCTCATTTTGTTGAAAGTTTTGGCTGAAACTCGAGGCATCTTGAAACAACCTGGTGTCCTCCAAAAGGAAACCTGAAATGTCATCATCTGAACCCGGCCTTGAACAGTCAGGAAGTTCACAAACCTACATGCCCTGCTCTGAGGCAGCCCTGCCTACATCCAAGTGCCCCCCAAAGTCATGTTACTGTATTCCAGCTCAGCCCCTTGGAAGAGATGGGTGATGAATGTGAAATGGCAGGGAAATGAAGAAGTCAGGGAAAATGGACAGCAGCCGTGCACAGACCTTATTGCTCCTGTGTCCATTCTCCAGGGACAAGGAGTGTTTTTTTGTTGTGTGGTTGTATAGCGCTTAGCATAAATGAAATTCTGAGCCCGGCTAAGTGTTTCTGGATGCTTTTGGAAGTTTTTGGAATGCCAATCAAAATTGTGCTGTTTAACTGTTTGGCAGTCACCTCTAGTAACATGTATGTGTTCACATCTGAGCTAGACACGTTAGATATTCTTGTTAGTCCCCAGAGAATTAATCAATATAATTGGGTAGGAGCCTAGGGTATGATCCATGTGACCGTGAAGCAGATGTGTGTGTTAAGTGAGAGGAATCACTCCTCAGTCCCCGTCAACTTTATTGACTAGATCTCCATTGGCAGATGTGCTGTAATGCCTAAAATTAGGAGAGATGAACCCCATCCTTAGAGACTTCTACCATGCTTGATGTAATCAGGCATAGAAAACTGGTACATAAATGGTGCCTAACATGATCCCAGTAAGAGGACAGAGCTCTAAGGAGGCTGGGAGCCCGGCCCAGCAAAGGGGCTTCTTTAATATTTTTGTTATTCTTTGGCTCTCCTGTAACCAGGCCAACAGACTGAGCTACATCTGGGCCCGATCTTGAATTCTAGAGTATATAATAAAAACTCTTTCTGTTTTTTACCCTTAGTTACATCTTTTCCTTGTCTTGCCCTGTCTTGCCCTTCCCTTTTCCTGGATCTTTGCTGGCTCTGCTTACTGTGGCTTCTGTGCAGCACGAGGGCAGTCTGACAGTTCTGACATTTTTCCTTGGTTTCTTTCTGACTATAAGAACATCAGAAATAGGAGAACTTCTTTCCTTAGCTTTTGAAGCAGTCATCTTAAGACATTAATACTAGCCATATTGGGTCAACCCAAGGACTCTTATACCTACTGTCATTTTTCTGATGGCTGCCTATAGTGAATGCTGGGGAAAAATGCAGGAAAAATGCCTATGGCATTACATTCAAGTTATATCCTCCAAAGTTCCGTCTCAAAGACATACTAAATCAGAGATGTGATTTTAAAGCTCAAACACATTTGCTTTCACAAACAAGGTAGCAATGTGGCAGCGGGCCTGAGACAAGCATGGCTGCCCATTCCTCTCCCCTCTGCGCAGTGGACTGTGCTCACGGTCTTGGGCAGTGTGACCACTGAACTTGGGGTTCGCTTGCAGACAACATTTCAGTTGCTTTTTTTTTTTTTTCTTTTTTCAGACCTGATAATTAGGTTTTCCCGAGTTGTAAACTTCATGGAAAATGTCTGTAGTCACAGAGCAGATAAACAGTAAATGGAAGTACTACAACCTGGGGTGATAAGAAGGGTCTTGTGGTGGGCCACTGGTAGAAGGGCTAAGCCATCTTAGGGGACAGAAATGTGCGTTGAGCCTTAGTCCAGGCTTGAACTAAAGACTGCCACCAATTTACTACACAGTCATCCAGGGTATGAGCCCAGTGGGACAACCAGGCTTTAAGCAGCCTTGTGCCTTGGGGAGGCCTCTGTAAAAAGCAGTCCAGCCAGAAGCCTACTTCGGCTCTGAGAATACGCTCCAAAAATGCAAAGTACTAGCTGATGCGAATAAACCATGTGATGCCAGTGCTGGGAGAAAGAGGGCCCAGCTTTCAAGAATAGCACAGAAATGGGGGAAGAAGTGGGGATGGGGGAAAATGTTCCGCGGAGGGAAAAGCTGAGAGATCTGTTCTATGAAAGGGAAAATAGGGAGACCGTATAGGCTTACTGATGGCAATTTCTGCTCCTACAGCGGTGTGTCAGTAAGCCAGAACACTGAGAGAACAGCTATCCTAAATGCATGCATTGTTAAGGAGCAGGAGGCTGACTTTATATTTCCATGGCATGCAGTGATAGCCTCCCCTGCCAAAGAAAAACCTGAAGCTAATACAGACTTTTGCAGTCTGCTTTCCTGCCTAACTCAAGGTGGGAGTTTCACCAAATGATCCCCTGGGGAAATGGCAAAAGACCATATTCTATTACCAGCTGCATTTCTATCACTGGAAAATATTTTGTTAAGCTGATTTATTTCTTTATGCAATATTTTCTCTAGAGGTGATGTGGTCTGTATAAAGTATTCTGCATCCTTTTGCAGTGTTTTCTGGAATTTCTTCTGTGATTTCTAGAATAACGCATGTATGGTATGTCTAAATTTCTTAGTGCAGATGTCTTGGAGTTGGCTCCAGGCAGACCTGGAATATCTATGCAGTGCTAGGCAGAGACAGCTATTTGGATCCAGAGAAAAGTACACTAGTTTCACTAGCAATTCCATCTCTGTAGCGCTAAATTAGCTGGGCAGACTGCTGTGACAAAGTAATAGTCAGACCATTTCTCAAACCAGACCTGTCTTGGTGTGCATTAGTCCTGTGGTCCATAGACAGAGCTCTGTTGCCTGCTTCTTCACCAAACGAGTGATATGACAAATATTAACCCATCATGATGAATATTAACCCAGCAGAGGATTGTTTTGGGGTGTTGTCTGTCACAAGGTGGCTGTACCCAGGCTGGAATACTATGGAGTGGACCTGGAAATGCTTGATGAGTCAGGAAGATTTTGAGCTGGCTTGGTAATCAGCAAAACAAGTCTACAATGCAGAAACGAAGAGTTCAATAATGTTTCTACTTGGAACATGAAAGCAGAGCCACCTGACACAGAGAAATCACAGAATCACAGAATGGTTGAGGCTGGAAGGGACTTCTAGAGATCATCTAGTCCGACCCCCCTGCTCCAGCAGGGCCACCTAGAGCACGTGGCACAGGGTGGCATCCAGGCGGGTTCGAAGATCTCCAGAGAAGGAGACTCCACAGCCTCTCTGGGCAGCCAGTTCCAGGCTCTGTCACCTTCACAGGAAGGAAGTTCTTCCTCATATGGAGATGGAACTTCCTGTGTTTCTATTTGTACCCATTACCCTTGTCCCTGTCACTGGCCACCACTGGGATGAGTTTAGTCCCATCCTCCCTACATTCACCCCTCAGGTAATGCCAATGGCTCAGATACATAAAGTAGCACAGGAAAGGTGGTGAAAACACTGAACTAGCTTTAAACTATCTGGTGTAGAGGCTGCTGAGAAAATAGCTGCAGCAGTGAGAATCCTGCAAGGGCTACAAAATGCTGCTGAGAAGCAAAGTACATTCACCAGAGAGAATTTCATGCTGCAGCTCATTGGAATGCTTCTAATCTTGAAAGTGGTATATGTGAAGTAGGTTCATGCTCTTTAGATGGGTGCATGGACTTCTCTACCTTATAATTAACCTTAGATGAGGTCTTTTATGTTTTTCCAATATGTTTCCAGATTTTTTTCTAATGGAGTGTGAATCCCTGGCTATCAAACTAAAGCCTAGTGACAGGAGTCAGGGTCGTTTTGCTTGTTTTTCCTGGACCCTTTAAAAATAGTGGTGACTGGGGACCACAGACTGAAAATCATTTAATAATTCTCATTTTCCTGGTGCCTTGCAGATTCCTGGGGTGCAGCATCTTTCTCAGCAGTGAGACCAGGGTGATGTATCCACATAGGCAGTCATAACTTATTTGAAGAAGAAAGTAAGATTTTTTTTTTTAAGTCAAGTCATCAGTGGATGTATGGCAAAATGAACTTGATATAGAGCAAAAGGGTTAATTGGCCTTTAGTGCATGATAATGAGTTAATTTATGAATATACTTTGTCATTTGAAACAACAACTTTGGGAGGTGAGGTAAGGTGAGTTCATATTTGTGGAGTAGGCCAGAGTAGCCACTCTGCTGTGGCTAGTTTTATTTTGACTTGGGATTAGGAGCAGTCTGTGGCTGTTTCTTCTTTAACTGTATTTTTAACTTTTGGCAAAGTCACGCAGTCTTATTTTTAGAGAGGTCAGAAAACAAAATAAATATAAATAAGCTATTTGTATCTCTGTGCTTATGTTAAGCAAAATCATGACTATGATTTCACTGGCCTAAACAGGACCAAACTGCCATTCGTTTACAGATGTGGACAACTCGGATAATACCTAGTAGTGCTAAGAATATGATTATAGTTTCCCAAAAGCCTCCTTTCTTTTCTTCCAGTAAGAATAAGTTCTTATTTATGTAACAGTACTGAAATGAATAGCTACAAGATAAAATCAGTCTTATAAAACTGTGCACGTAAGTTCTCTCCAAAATGTGGCATTTATTTTAGCACAGGTCATTGTTTGCATGTAGGAGATAAGCACTGGGCATAGTGGATGAGTATCCGGCCCACTTTGTGCTGTTCATGGCCCTGGACGGGAGGGTCTTGCTCCCGTCCCTCATGCTGGGCTCAGGGTTAGGTGGGACTAAAGCTTTCTCCAGCCCACACTCAGATGTCAGGTATTAGCAACCCTGCGGTTCCTCTCTCATTATCTTTTAAAAATTCCTTGAATATTTTTATGGATGAGGAACTTTGAGCACCACCAATGAGGAAAATGTTCAAGGACGTGGTGAGCGAGGACTTGCCATCCATGAGTCTGTGAGGCAGCTGTTATGCAGCCAGGCTCTTCTGGCAGTGCGTTTGGGAATGCAGGGGCTGCTCCAGATTTCCTTTCCCTGCTTTCTGATGGACTTACAGAGCAACAAAAGGATGCCCAACCAAGAAGGATGAAGGCTAGAGGATGGCAAAGGGTGGCAGGATGGGATGGTGACGCTGTGGCAGGGGGCACCCTCCCTTGGCCCTGCCTCACCGCTGCACCAGGGCTTCAGAAATAAGCACAGGCTGGCAGGGCTTTGCCAGAGTTTTTAGGGCTCATTTTTTATAGCCTCTTTTAAGGCATACCACTGTTATAAAAGGGAACTTTCTGATATTTGTGAGTATAAGAAGTCCTATAAAAATGTGAGGGGGAAACCAGACCAAACTTGCCTTGATTTTATCTGTTAGCAGCTCAAATTCTGCCAGTACATCCCAGACGTTACTGTGTAACACACTCCCTCCAGGCAGGCCATATAAGAGAAGCTCAGCTTGTTCTAAAGGAAGAAGAAAATTGGCCTTGCTACCAGTTATAGTAAATGTATGGGGACTCAGGTAAACAAGTCCATTTTCAGCAGTGGAGATTGACACTCTGTCCTGGGGAAGGTCATATTTGTTTATTTTGAGACTACTAGGAGCATGCAGTAATTGTAAAGATTATCTTACCTGGCAGGCTTCCAGTAACTTCTGCTAATTTCCACCATGCCTTATCTGAAGTGTTGAAATGCTGCTCTTCGCCAAGTTAAAAAAAAATAAAAGGACAACCTTCAACCCTCACTTACTGTAACATATTGTAACCTATTTAAAGGTAAAGTTTTGCAACCTTCCCAAGTGAAGAAGGATTTAGAGCTTTTAGTATTTTTCAGGCAGCAATATTCTAACCTGGACTCTATCGTTTATTGTCCATGAAGTGGCCAAAGGTATTCTCCGCCCTGGGGCACTAGGAAAACAGTAGGGACACTTTGCTTTGGCCAGCATATCATTATCACTCTCTCTCCAACGGCAAGTATCAAGGAAACTTGTAGGTGACAGGGATCAACAAGGAAAAATAATATATATATATTTTCTATAACCAGAGTTATCCAAAAAGAGACCCTTCTTTAGTTCTCTGTTAGACATGGACAGGTATATTGTGTGAACTTGCCACAGGATGTGGTGGCTACTAAGGGTTTATATTGTTGCAGTAAGTCTCTGGACTGAGTCATAAAAAAATAATTACCAAGTGCTATGAAATACAAATACATCCTCTCTGGCTAAGCATCTCTTTGAGTGCAATCCCTGGAAGCTACTTGATCATGTTAGTGATATGTTGTTATATTTTGCTGCCTTCTTGTATTTTCCCCTATGCATCTGTTATTGGCTACAGCTGGAGACAGAATATTTTGCTTGAACAATCTTTATTTCTGCTTTGCTAGAGACATTTTAATCTTTCTATGCTTTTCCAGATATTTCTGATGTAAGCTGGACATGCAGAAGACAGCAATGAAGTCCTATTCTGTCTGTCCTTTAGCAGCAGGTTAGAAATTTTGCAGAGTCTGTGTCAGACTCAGTAACATTTGTATAATGCGTGTGCTCATGTCCATTTTCCAAACGGTTTTGTTGTGCTTATGTGTGAACGTGAAGACTATCATGTCCAAACACAGCTCTGTGTGGCTTCTGGGCTCCAGCTACTGCAGTGAGAGTTCGGGATGGGTGAGAGATGATCAAGACCAGCTGGGATCGTCCTAGTGCCCTCCTGTATTTCACTGACTTGAAAACTTCTCCAGCAGCCCTGAGCAGGAGCTTTGAACTCCTGCCTGAGCCGCAGGTGTCAGCCACAGCATATTCTCTATCCTGCCACATGGGCTTGGTTTGAAGGCATGTGGGGCACAGATCATGTGAGAATTTGTTTCTGAGGTTCATTGTTTCCTCTGTCAGATACGAGCAACGTGGTTCTTATCTGAGCTTGTCAAACACTAGTTTCCAGCTGCTGGATCTAGTTTTACTTTTGCTGCCTGGAGGCAAAACTCTTCTCCTATCAGAAATCTGTTTCCTTGAAGATATTGCAGAGTCTGACCAGATAGCCTTTTAAAAATCTCTTTAGTAAACCGGATAGAGTCTATAGCTCAGTGACTTCACGCAATGCAGCCATTTCAGGTGACCGAGCCCTGCTCAGCAGCTGCGCAGCAGCAGTGAGCTGCGCTTGGGCTCTGAACCTGCTGCGAGCACGAAGGATGCATGAGAGCAGAAGCTACCGCAGACCGTGTTTCGCTTTGCATCTGGAGCAGCCAAAGAGGTCCCCTGCTGTAACCCAAACAACGAGCAGTAACTTTTTAAGCTAATGCAACTCTGCAACAGATGTCAACTGAAGGTACATGAAGGGCAGTGAATAGTTGTTTGCACTATTGGGTAGCCTGCAGCTACTATTAGTTTGAGAGCAAACCAGAAAATTTGTACTACTGGTCCACCGGGGCCATCTTTCTTTGGGGCTCAGAAAGAAATCCCAGGTGGTTCCACAATATGAATTTTCTAAGTCCTTCAGCAGAAGATAATATTGGCTCTATAGAGATAGCAGAAACTTCCTCCTGCCTGTGACTTAGTTCATATTGTGCTTGTTTTCCATCATTTTCCTCCGTATAAATTTGGGAAACTTTAAAAAAATTGTTTAATGTAGATAGAGCAAGAGATAAGGTTCTTGTGAGACCAGACATTCAAAAGTAGCTATCCTGAATAAATAGCTAGCGTGACACCCAAGATGCTAACCACTGCTTGATTTTTTTCCTGAGTGAAGGTTTTATATACACAGGAACAGCAGAAAAGATACATGTTGGAAGGGTGAGACAAACGATGGTCAAAACTTCTACATCTTTTACAGAACAAATCTGAGAAAGTCTTATGGCTGCCCATCTTAGGAATGGTAAGAGAAGGGGAAGCACAGAGTTTGTGGCACAAAATTCTTAAGGAACATAAAATACTTATTTTTTCTTTTTTATTTTTTCTCTTTTTTTTTTTTTTTGAGCCTGACTTGATCCAAAACCTGTGGAAGTCAGTGGAAAAACTTGAGGGACTTCTGGCTTTGAGTCAAGGAATTAACGCATGTATCTTAGTGCCATAAGAGTTTATTAAGATTAAAGGAGGAATTAAGCATTAGCATGAATGAATGCAAGCAGGTTATGTGGCTGACATAAAGCTGCAAAGCTTTCTTCCCTGTTTCAGAAGAATCATCCTAGACTGGAGGCAAGGAAAACCATTACATAGCATAGCATTGCCTATAAGGAGGTGCATCTTGTATCTTCCAAACAGAAGAAATATGGCACTAAAGGTATCTATGAGATAAAATCCCACTCTTTTATTACAAGAAAAATTTCTTGCTCTTCAGTAAAGTGAAAATGTCTTTTGGCTGCATTTGCTCTGTTTGCCCTCGATAACATCCTTTCCCTCCCGCAGCTGCTCCCCCAGCATAGGGCAGCAGCACTATAGGGAAGAGCCCTGTAGAAGAGCTTAGGGATATGGGGGTGTGAGGAGAACCAGGCTGGCTGTTATCAGTGGCAAGTTGCTCTGTGTTAGCTGGCAGAAAAGGAGGAGGTGGAGCGGGCAGAAGGGAGGAGGCCAACGCTGCAGGAAAGGGCAGGGGGAGGCAGAGGGAGAAGTGAGAGCAGACAGCGTGTGGGCAGCGAGCACGCAGAGAGCGTGCAGCTGGTGTGGCGAGATGCAAAAAGCCTGGCAAGTCTGGAGGTGACTCTAGAAATGAGAAAGCAAAATGCAAAAGATGTGGATTTCAGCTCTTGCTGGTGGGCAGAGTGCGGAGGCGGTGCTGAATTGTCCTGCTGCTATTGGGCCCTGGGAGCCTCCTTGTGTGGAGAACACCATACTAGCCCTTGCGGGTGCCGTGCTAGTCCTCATGGGCTCTGTGCTAGCCCTTATGGCCTCCACATTAGCCCTCTGGCACCAAGCCCGGCAAGGGGGCAACACTATGTGGGGATGGCTGCCCAATATCACTGTATGCCCTGGCATCGGCTGTCAAAAGGGTTGCTGAGGTCTTTGAGTTACCACATGTGTGTCTACATTACACTTCTGTAGCTACACACCCATGGCAAATGGGAGGCCATTTGGACCAACTCTACTCTTTGCAGTGGAATGGGAAGGGTGGGTGAACAGCCCTGTGGCTGTGGGATGTGACCTGAGTTGTTGGGCTGAGAGTGAAGGGCAGGTAACCAGTCACTACCATGGCTTGGAGGGCCCCTTCTGTGAGAACAGGGATGTGTGTCTGAGCCAATAGTCTCTATACTTGCTATTTTGAGTGTCCTAAAATAAGAAATCCTGACAGGTAACAAGGAGGAGGGGTGAAGCCTGACCTCAAAAGTTTTTCTTCAATCACATTAAAATGTTTCAACTTCTTTATAGGTCTGTTTGTGTCTTGTTATTGGAAGCCTAAGACAGCTGCTGAACAGAGTTACTTTGATAAGAGCAATGAATAATGAGTAACGAGTAAGTATAAATTTCAAGAAAAAAAATGTTTTCTGTAGTTTCTATACTGTGTAGCTTGAGAGAAAGTAGCAATGGTGATGGCCCAATATGACTGTCTTGCCTACTGTTGGAATTATGCATGATTCATTCCAGATGAATCATTCATTCTCTGTAGGGGATTCTTGAATGTTTCCTACAGTACAGCTGCAAATGTCCCAAATAACACAGCTTCCCTGCTTCCCGTGGGAGAAGAGGCCAGCTTTCCCAAGGAAGGATTCTTGATGACATCTAGTTTAAATTTTACTGTCTTTTTACGTTCAGATTGCTTTTCCATAGATCATCCTAGGTAATATTTGTCTTCCTTTGCTATTTGCACCTTACACCCACCCCCATATGGAATGACAGCTCCACTTGGTTGTTTCAGTGTGCTCTGCATACTGGAGCAAATTCCTTGATTCTTGTGGCTTTCTCGCACTTCTTTTTTTTCATCTTTCTATCTGTATGTTTCCTTCCTCTACCTACCCCTTCTGTCAGCTGGGTGTGCTTTGAAAGTTGACACTTTATCTACCTCCAAACTCAGAATGCCTAGAGCTAAATGCTGCTTTGTGGATGTGGAAGCAAGAGTGTTAAGATCGTCTCAGATTTCTCATAACGTAGCTCCTTGTAGTGCAATTTCTGTTTAGGTAGCCTGAGTCTATAACTGCTTCATTTTGTTGGCCATGTTTCATTGCAGTTTCATTGCTAATTTCCTTTCCCCTTGCTCTCCTCTGGAACTGGTGCTTACCAGATCTTTTCTATGCTTAAGATTTATATTTGAAAGGATTGTTCCCTGAAGCTTCAGTGTAGGCGGTCTTCGACCTACCTGTATATGTAATTTCGCTGTGTAATTACCTCTTCAACCATTTGTGCCTTTTTTTTTCTGAAGTTCTCCCTTGTTGCTGAAGTTCAGTATACACAGGCTGAGCTAACATGCTGGCTTAGAGACCAGTTACTACCAGTTAATTAGCTTCCTGTGGTGTCTTTACAAAGTTCCTATCACAAAGAGTCCTTGATCCCAGCAAGGGACTCTGGTACTGATTGCTAAAGACAGATCTAAAACTGTTTGCTGTATCCCAAGTTGTTGGCCAGCTGATATTTTATTTCTTTTGCTTTCAGACACTCAGCCATCTCTCCCAGTGCAAATACAAGCTGGCTGTGCACATGCCTGCAGCTACAAGGATGCAAGATGCCTGTCTGGAGTACAGCTTAGAGTGGACTTGTACCCCGCTAATTTGGAAGATGATGAGAATGAGCTTGCCTTCACCTTATGCATGAAGAATTCAATGTGAGATGCTATTGAAGCAAGGTAAATTCGTCTCTTAGGTCACTTGTCAGGTAGAAGTCACTGCACAGCTCGGAATTGGCACAGTCTCCTGTCTGCTTATAACCTTCTGTGTATCTACCCACTCACTGTAAATCTTCAGAGATCATTCCCCCAAGGTAATCTGAGTTTAGTACCCTAATTCAATGGCTATTAATTGTCATTGAAAAGAGTGTTAACCTGCTTGAGATTTCCATTCTTTTTTTCCTGCTATGCTTTACTTCACAGAATCACAGGATCACAGAATACTTAGGGTTGGAAGGGACCTCTAAAGATATCTGTTTAATTTGATGCACTTCAGCCTGAGCTCTCTTTCTTCCTGGATTCTTTAGTCCTCCCAGATGGAGCTAGACCTGTTGTTACGGAATATGTTCAACCAACTCAGTGATGCCACATGTAAATGATTTGCACCTTGTGCAGGTGGTTTTCCTCATTACTGTGATAATCTTGGAGCTCCAGTGAGTGCTCCTTTGCTATCTGCCGTACCCTGTCCGACACGTTCACAAGGGCAGGACTGGGCATATTGCTCTGGCAGGCAGCTCACAGAGCAGGGCCTTCACAGCATCGCTGTGTTCACCTGATACCTTTTGGGGTCTGAGATGTTGTCTGTCCTGTAGCAGTTGTTGGAGCTGACTTGGGCTGTCCACCTAGTGCACTAACATGTTCTTAAGGAACTTTTTCCTTCCCATGGGCTTTTCCAACACCTACATGCCCACGACCATCTTGAGTCTGCAGAGTACCAGAGACCTGCTCCAAACCTACATCAGACAAGGAAGTTTGACTGTGTGCCCCTTCCCTGATCTTCCCATGCATAATGCAGGCTGGTGTATTCTGTATGTATGCAGGTAACTACTGTACTTAGCCCCATCATTCATACTTAAAGGGATATGAGAGAAAGTCTCGGAAAAACGCTGGAGACAAGAAAATATTTGCAAGTGCTTGAAGTCAGCAAGCTTTCATAGTGCAAGTATTCATTTCACACAACAGGAGCAACAAGGTGTAAAAATTCTCCCGTGAATTTCACTGCCATAAATAGTGGGTACTCACAGCTGCATCTGAAATCTGTGAGCTGTATTTTAAAGATAAAGTCATAATGCTAAGTACTAAGTCAAAAAGCAGGTACTGGAGAGCTAAAGATAACGGATACTATTGAGCTCACTCTCTGTCAGTCTCAGATTCACATTTATATTATAGAAAAATGTCTCAAACAGCACACACTGCTACTGTCAGAGCACATATGTTAGCATGAGTGTGATACTTCTATACAAGATTGACTGATATCATAGAAAAATGTGATAATGACTTGGTACTGAGTGAGGCCCAGATTTGCACATGGCTGGAGGACAGAAATCTTGCACCAAGTGTTTCAGGTCTCTTCAGGAACCCAATTTATGCTGAAGATTTCTTTAAAAAATCAATATCCATTAGATGATTTAGACAGTTGATGAGAGAAAAAGTAAGAGGCATGTTCTTGCTTTTCCCAAAGTTCATCTTTTCCTGTAGAGATTTAGATTTACTTAGCTGACTCACTGTCCACTGCTGTGAAGACGAGGATAGTGAGGACGTGACTCATCTTCTAGGGCACTCTTGGTGTGATACATAATTTGTCCAGGCATCTGCTAAGTCCAGCTTTAAAGCTGGTCCTACTAAATAGCGCTAAACACATGAAAGGAGGTTTTACTGGCTTTCAAAGTGGGAAGTTAGGAAAAGAATTACACCAAGCCAAGAAAGATTTCTGATTAACTGGTGTAGGAAAAGAATTATACCAAGCCAAGAAAGATTCGTGATTAACTGGTGTTTGTGCCTCGCAGGATAGACAACATTCAAAGCCAGAAGACTTTGCATTAGACAGTCAGTGATTAAGTAAAGAAAAAAAACCTCCAAAGATGACACCAAGGGAAAAAAAAAACTCCACACCTTTCTGAGGCTGACCTATATGAACATTTAGAAAGTTCAGCTAGAACAAACAATGGAAGATCATAGTCTGCAGCTCTATCTTGCAGTCATAGGCATTGAGAAGAAGCTGAGAGGTACTCACATGTCTGAGTCATTTATTGCTATGGGGTGGAAACATACTGGCATCCAGTTGCATACAGGGGCCCAACAGACCTAGCTGGTCAAAGATTTCAGCTCAAGAATACACAAATCATCACTCAGAGAACATCTGCTTTTCAGATGATACCACAAGACTTCATTGCCTATTGTATGGAGATAAAGTAGCGAGTTTTCTGTCAAGGCAAATGGTTGCCAGAGCTTTCCCAATTAAAGGATTTTAGAATGAGAAGTTAAGTCATCTGAATATCTCTGAATATATTTTGTAAGTAAAACAAATTACACTTTTAGAATTTTTAAAATAATTTTTATTCTTTTTTTATTGCTTTTGATCTGTTTTATAGTAAAAGAACGGAGAGTAACGTATTACAATATATATAGACTGAAGACCTTCAAGATCCATTTAGATACCCTTACTTCCTTTTATCACAACCAACTCTCATGGCTTGAGAAATTAAATTAAGGTTCCAGGGAATATATCTCCTTAGAGAAATCCTCAGAACCTCCAACAAAACAATTGTGAGGATGTTTTAAGACTCTACCCTAAATTCTCAGAATTCCTTACAAGAAATAAATGTAATTCCTTTTAATACATAGAAAAAAAAGTTTAAAAATAACTAACAAGCTGTGGTGACTCAAAATATCTTCAGAAAAAGCTCTTCATTCATGCATGAGAGCTAGGGTATGTGTGTGCTATTAGTCTGTTTTAGGAAGGAGAATTGAGTAGTTCTGTGATGGGAGCAAGGAATATGGCAGGCAGAGAGGTAAAACTATACCAGTATCTTCTTGTTTGCTGAAATGCTTCAGTCCCTGGACTAAGGAGATTTTTTTTGATATCTCTGTATCTACTGTCAGGTTAATCTCACTATTTTTGTACTGCTTTCTCAAGGCCTGGGATGAAAAAAAAGAGCGAAAGGACAAATTTATAGTTTTTCTTCTTAGTATACTCCTGCTTAAAAACAGAACAACTCAGTGATAATTGAAGCAGCCAGCAAGATTCTTGCATGATCCAAAACTGGATCCACTGGGTCTTTTTTTTTTTTTTTCAAATAGTTTATAAAAAGAGAACAGATTGATAAGGTGAAATAAGGATCACATGCCACAGGACAGATAACATGAGGGAAAGCACAAGAGCATTAACATAGGAACATACACATTTAATCACAAAAGAAGAGAACTAGGACATGAGTTCGAAAAAAGATGAAATCAGTCTCCTACAAGTAAAAGCTAAATAAAATGTCACTTTTACACAGAACACATAGGAAAATAATAATAAAAAAGCTTTACAAGGCCTGAGAGAAGAGGGGTAAGCAGAGGGGACAGATTGTCTCTGCCAAAGGAAATAGCTGGGTGCTGCAATTAGCCAAATGATACCTGCCTCGTGTGCAGTGATCGTGCTGCTGTTCTGAACTGCCTCTCTGTTTTGCTGTTTCTAATGGCAGAAGTGCTGAAAAATAAAAGCCATACTCTAGGTTGCCAACAAAATTTCCTTTAGTTTTGGTGTTGAAGCTATTTTTTAAAAGAAAACTGTTAGCTTTTATTTTGGGGATGACAGTAGCTGATAGCAATAGCACAGCTACAGATTTATAGCAATGCTTTATGGATGGGGGTCGATCTTTACTACACCTGACTATGAACAGAAGGACTTGCTCTCCTCACCACAACCGTTCCTTATTCCCAAGAACATGTTCAACACAGAGAAATAAACTGAATGGAAGTCGTTTTTATGTAAATGAGCTTTGTGAAGCTGAAGGCAATGACTAAAATTATAATCTCATGAATATCACAAAGCTGTAGCAATGCTTGCCCCTTGCCTCCAAACAAAACAAAAGCCCTTCTCTTGGGGCCTTCTGTGATCATTTAGGCAGGCGCAAGTGCCTCAGCACTCACCAGCACTCAGGCTGCCAGGGACCAGAATGGTACAAATCAGTCAGGTTAAAGGAATCAGCCTGTGACTGCCTACATATCAATAGCCCAGCCTTGCCGCCTGCTTTCTCTCCCTGGGAAAGAGCCACTGGGCTGCCTCTCCAAGCCAGCTCTAGAGCATGAAGTTGCCAGAGGGCGGAGAGAAAAGCCTTCCTGTTCTGTGATGAGCAGGACCCGGCGTGGGTGGCATGAAGGGAGACTTGCCCTATGCAAAATACAAGGAAGAGGAGGCAACTAATACAACACCATGCTGTTCTGGAGGGGTTGGATTACTGGCACTGCCTGGTGACAAACTGTAATGATTCTCTGTCACCTTAACAGCAAATATGTCCTGAGGAGGAAAACACCTCATATAGCTATGTACGGACATGGGGACAGTGAAAGTGGTTCATAGAGGCTTCTCATTGGAAGAGAGGGAAATCAATGTCCTTTGGCGAATCTCTTTAGAATCTCAAGGACTCCTGAGTGTGAGAGGAGTGACTGGTAGGATAATTCCTTTCCTGGTTGATCTTGGACACCACAAGTTTTCATTTAACATTATTCCAACAGCCAGCATCTCATGGCTGCTGAGTAGTACAGCAAAGGGAATATTTCCAAGCCATTTTGCTGATGAGATAAATCTTAGTGATTCCTTATGGTGATCCCTTGGGGGAAGGCCTCCTACTGCAAAATGGCCTAGTGTCTGGACTGGGGATTCTTTTACTCTATCCTCTACAGATATATTCTGAGCAACTAGTTGATGTCTCAGATAACATAGGGACATGCCTGCAGAAAACCTATATAAAAAGCTGTCAAGGAGAGAAGGAAGAAAAAAAGGATGGGCATGGTATAATTAGGTATGGATGTACATGCACATTCATGCACAGAGTATCTGAGCTAATTAAGGGAAAAATTCAAATGCAGTATCCCGTTTTCTTCACGCACATGAAGATCGGCAGCAGAGGGATAAGACAGGCTATTTTACAGGGACCTACTGAGACATTTTCAGTAGCTTCATCACATGAAGCATGAGGTCTGTTCAAGATCCTGAATAACTTCTTTTCTGATCTGCAAAGAAATTGCTTCTAGTTCACGCTTACAAAGCCACTCTGCCCATGAGCAGTAAAGTGTCAGCTGATGGGTGCGAGGGCCAAAAGTAAGTGTCAAAGGTGATGAAGACCATGCTAGAATTTGTGGAGCCACCAGGTGACAGCAGGAGAGATACTGGGGCTTTAGATGATCCCAAACTGGGCCAGCTCGTGCAGTTCCAGGTGGCTGAAAGCTTCCCATGGGCAAATCACTGTGATATCTGCAAAAGAGAGAGAATGGGTTCTGGTCACTGCATAGCTTAGATTTCTTCTGTTTGAATAAAAAGGCTTTTAGATTTACAAAGGAAACATTAAGAGATGGGAAGAAAAATGGACCTTTCCTTGAAGATTAAGTGGGCAGTCATGCCCTTCAGATCACTGTATTTTCTCCTGTGCACCTCTTCATAGGTACAAGAGGAAAGCAACATATTCTATACTCTCTTCAGTGACTATGTAGACTGGTGTGAAACTAGCCTCTGTTATGTGATTTCTGCTTTTCTTCTAAACTTCCCCTTGGTAGACTGTGATCTCTTAAAGACATGTGTTGTCTTAAATCAGATGCTGAATAATTTGGTCTGCAACATTCACGATCTGTAATTCATTGATAGGTGCTGTGATAGCTGTGGTTGAAGCCCAAGAAGCTGTGACTTGTCACAGGTGTGTTTCTCAATGCATGTGTGTGTTTCTCAATGCCAGGTGGGTACAAAAAAATCTGAAAACAAAGATTCTGGTGATAACTCAAATAGTTAACTAGCTGAGATTTAGTTCCTGTGAATTTCCTGTATTAATAACTTAAAATTTGGTATTTATTTGAAACCTCTTGCTGCCAAAATTTTTAGTCAGAGTATTAGCAGAAAACAAACAAGCACATTTGCAGCCAAGTGAAATTATTTTAAAATGGAAGTATGCCTCAATGGCCTTTCTGTGCTGTTGTGTATGTGAGCATAAGTATGACAGCTTGTGGAGGGCGTGCTAGGCTTCTCCCACAGTCCTGGGAACCGCTGAGAGACCGAGGAGTGATGCTGCTGCCTGACTCCGCAGATTGCCCTCTCTCATGCAGATGTGTGATTGCACTTGCTGTTTTAAAAGAGATCTGTAACAAAAACATCTTGCAGCGCTTACCTGTCCCCAATCCCTCCATGCCTGGGATGTCATCTCCAAACCTACGGGAGAAAAGAGTGGACAAGGGGTGAGCTTGGACTGGCAGCAACCAGGAAAGAGGAGTCTGCCCGTGACCCAAGTTACCCTGTCCAGGAAGGCAGTGGACAAGGAGCAGCAGCTCTGGGCTGGGGCCAGGCCAGGAGATGTGGCAACGTAAGACCTTCCCTGAGATCATGGGGAAGCCTCTTGGCTCCTTCCTGGGATCAGTGGCACTTCAGGAGCCTTGCTTAGCAGTGACACGATGAAAATGGTTTATTGTCGTTGCTGGAGCTCCCCCGGTGCAGAGCCCTGGAACATGGGCTGCCACCCCTACAGTTCCCCCAGATTCTGAACGGGCAGGAAAGGTGCCCTCGTCCCCCTGCCCCAGGGGTTGTGAACGCTCTTACCCTTTTACTCCTTTTTTAGGAGGCTTGCTCTTGAACTGCCTTGTCTGTCTCTGCTTGAACTTGGGAGGCCCTTTGCGCGGTGTGGTAGGACCAGTTGGAGCATCTGTAGTGGTCAGAGTGGCAGGTGGGTTCTCACTCATTGCTGAGCTCTTGTGTGGGTCGGGGCACTAACTGCGCAGGTCCCTCAGTCTGCAAGATAGTTACAAGGACTCAAAGAAAGGTAGGACACTTTGCTTATAATTTTAGGTACCAAAATCAAATGACAGAGTAATTATGGAAAGCTGGTTTTGATAGGATTAAACATAAAGAAAGACTCAATGCATACAGAATAACATGACAGCATTGCCTTTTGTTCTGCATGCTGGAATTAGGATACCAAACCATAGACACTCCAGACAGGGACAAAAAGACACTCAGTCCCACAGTGTGAGGACCTGTGGAGTAATGGAGAGCTATGCTTCTCAGACACAGCTGGACTCTTGAAGATGATTGCTACAGCAGCGGGTCCAACAATTTGGACAAAATAGGAAGGCTAATGCCAATGCTGATTTTCTTCTAGTTTGTCCTGAAACAGCAGTGTTGCTGTTTTTATTCACTAGTTCAGAATATGACTAGTAGGAACCACAAAGATGCACTTCTGTCTCAGAAAAGTATCCTACCTTTAGGAGTAATCATGATATGTTCCTCTCTTCTTTATATTCCTAAATATTGCCTATTATTAGGCAGATTATACTGCCTAAATATTGCCTTTCGGTCACTGGTAGAGGTGGGATGCTGAGGATCCTTAATTTCTGGACCTTATTCTGGACGCAACTGCAATTGCAGTTTCATATTTGTCAGTCTAAATCTCCTGCGAAATAGCAGAAGATGTTTGACAGATTGTTAAGAAAATTGAGGCAAAGCATGGCAGACACTTAATTTCTCAGGATTTTTCTCAGGAAATAAGAGTTTGTAACTTTCCCTGGGATGTGTTAACCATTTTGATGATTTGAAGCATCATATTACATGCATCGAGCTCCTCAGCACCACACCGTGCATGGATCAAGGTCTGAGCTCCATTTCTCAAGAGGTCAGTGGTTATCAGGGAGCAGTTCTCATGTGAGAGATACCTTTCTGGTGCCTAGGTGGACAGAACTGCTCCCCTGACAGTTTTGGTTCTTTCCCCGGCAGGACAGCAGTGACTATCACCAGGGCCCAAAGGGGAGCTTCCAGCCTCTCATTAAATTTCATGCTAATTAGCATTTAGAATGGTTTGCCCAAGCACATTTGTGGACAAAAATAATTGCCAGTTTCTTCCCACCCTCTCCTTGAGGTGTTCCTTGGAGTCACATTCATCTCCAAGACCATTATATAACCCTTCTTTCCTAGTGTCTGTCCCTGGGCAGCTGTGCTGATAGCTAATAAAATTAGCATCAGGATTTTGGTACAAAAGGCCAACTAATCTCATTATGTCACCACAGTGCTCTAACCTAATCCTTAGTCTCACCTCCAGTGTCACTTTGGACTTTTAATCTCCAAACCACACATGCCATCAAAGATGAGGTAGTTCTTTTCTTAGTTTGGGCTTCATGTCTTTGACAGTGCCTGAAATAGCCTGAGTGCTTGAAAGAAAAGCATGAAGTACAAGAGGAAAGAGCATCCAAGTAACCCCTCTATGTCTCTGTGAATGCACTGACAAGCCAAGAGCTGTGTTACCGTATCTGTGGTATTCTGGGAATACTTCCCCCTTGACATCGTTCCATCTGTAAGGGCATTAGGATGGATCCAGCTAATAGCACCTAGAGGCATGCTAGTTCTGCTGCTGCTTGTGGTAGAGCTCCTGCCTCAGCTGCAGGAGGCTGGACGGGCTCCAGCAATCACAAATGGAGCGGCAGATGGTTGTGTCTGCAGCTGAGGTATGCACAGATGCGGCTCCCTGCCTGCAGCACACAGTGCCCAGGAAGCGCACAGCATCCCCACAAACCCAGGGATCTGCCAAAATCACACAAGCTACTTATGTGGCTGCCGTCTCTCAAGTACTTGAGCAGTTGCCCAGTATTTACAGCTTTATCCTCACAGAGCTATGGCAGAACAGGAAAACACTGTTACTTTCATCTTTTACAGAGTGGGAACAGAAGTGCAGTGATTGGTGTGACCTCAATTACATTGCTGGGAGCTACTCCAAAATCTCTTGAATTCCATTTTTTTTGAGCCACTGTTTTGCAGTCACACAGAGCTGTGTGAACCTACATCAAGAGTGAATTTGGTGTCTCACTGTTCCTTGGGACCAGGGAGGAATTTTAAAAGTACTGCTCTAAAACAAAATGTTGTGCACAGGAAACCTGTGTTCCATGCAGTGTCTGCAGTATGCCTTGGTCTCAGGAAAAGTTTGAGTCAGTAGGTGCTTGATTGCAGTACTACATCCCCCTTCAGAAATGCAAGGTCACGCTACTACTCCTAAGCTACTTCCAAGCACCTTCAGTTCCTCTGATGTGCGAAGGGCCTTGGGGTCTCTCTCAAGGGCTGTATCCAAGAGCACAACAGAAGAAATAGAAGGGCTAACTTTCCCAAACTTTAGCCTGATATTCACAATTTGTAAGAGGCATCTAAGCTCAGTCTTCAAGTGATTTCACCCCCTGCTTTGCCAGACCCTGTTTTCTGCCAACGCAGTGATTTAACAAAAATTTCACAAAAATTTCTTTTAGTTGTCTAACTAAAAACTCTTTTTAGTTGTCCATATGTTGCCCCATGGTCATCACTCAGTTGAGAATAGTTGAGAAATAGTTGAGTCTGAGAAAGACTCAGTCCTTGGAGTTCCCCTCTAGCCTGATCCTAAGGAGTTGTATCCCCCTGTCAGCCACTGTATAGTTGGAACTTGGTAGCAGAAAGAGTACCAAAATCACACTACATCCTCTCTCCCACATGGATGGATTAGAGAAAGGGCATTCAATGACACTAAAAAGAGCAACTGTCTCTTCTTCCATTCTTGCCTCCCTGTATAAAGGCAACCCTAATGCCACAAAACACCCTCAAGCTCACGGCATCAGTGGTGAGCTGGTGGGACTCATTCTCCACCACACACACGCAAAGGCCTTTCTGTTCGTGCTGGAGAGGGTGCTGCCCAACAGCACCAGAAGCTGTCCCAGTACCACAGGTCAGGAATTGGCCTCCACATGCCAGATGTGAGTGGGCAGATCCCCAGGATCACAGGCACAAATGAGGCACCCATGGAGTTTCCCAGTGCTATTTCCATCTCCCCGTACCTGCGTAGTTGTATAGTCCTTGATACTGGACCAGATGGCTTGATAAGTGCTCAGTGGACCTGGGTATTCTCCTGCCGTGCTCTGCAAGTGCCGTGCAGCCTCACGTCCTCGTGCCTTCCCAGGCTGTCACCAAAGCTCTCCTGCTGCCGCCGGCGCGGGGATGCAGCTCCTGGGCGAGCGCTGCTAGCTGTGGACACAAAGGCTGCTGAGCTACAAGATGTTCTTCCAAACGCTTCCTCTGCCCCTTCCGCTGACAAGGTGTTAGCTAATTGTCCCTGACAGCATTTCTGCTCAGTCCGGGACTTAATCCATCGGGTAAGAGCCTTGCTTGCATCCAAATGCTAATTATACCTAATACGCAGTAATATTCTTAACTCAGTTGCGTCAGATATTCCACCTCTGGGTTGCTGGCCGGGTTAATCCTCCTTCTTTTACTTTTCTTTGAACTTAAAGAGGCTTGAGTACTATTGATAAATGCCATCTCTTTAATCTTCTCCCTTCCCCCCATAGCCTTAATCACTTATACTCTACGGAAAATTTCCCTGACAGAAAATAGAGATGCTTTCATGACCTTCTTCAGAGATATTCAGTGTGGGATTTGATCTTCCCCCCCAACCAAAAGCTTCAAATACAGACTCCTCCACGTGCATTGTTGTCTCCATCTCAAGGGATGACTTTGATTGCCAGGTACTGAACCCACATGAGCAGTGACTCTCCATGCAGTGCTATGCTGACAATAGACAGGCTCCATGAGGAAATATCTTCTTTTTTACAGTCCTTTTAATCGAGTTCTTGTACCATCAGGTATTGACCTGATAAGATTCCTCCTCGCTGCTGGATTCCTCCTTGCCACCAGGCTCTCATCAAAGAATATTATATCCAGTGTAAGATGCCTGTGAGGTATGTGTGGTCTCACAGCTCCAGCCTCAGTTATTTGAGCTGGATGGAACAAATGCATTCAGGTTCAGCCATTTCTAGTCCTGTTTTACACAGGCTCTTGGACACTTTATTTTAGCAACAGTTTTAAGACCAAGAAGAAATAGAAGAGGATGCATTTGAAAAGGCATTAACTTCAAAAAGAACTGTATTCACACAACTGCTTCCATGGTGGAAATCATAGGAAAGACTGTCTAAGGTCTTCATTAAAGAAAGGATTCCATAACACCAGAGATGCAACATCACCCAGCACTCCCTACCGACATGCTCTGCTAGTGCTACTGGGCACTTGGACAGGAAACACCAGCTACAAACCCAGACAACTGTGTGCTATAACCAGTGCTCCTCAGCCATCCCTCAGGACAGCACCGTGCATGGGATGGCTTGGCCGGCTGAGTCCACAAGCCCCAGGGCCACCAGCGAGCCCTGGCTAAAGGGTGGTCCAGCATGATAAACCCAAGTAGCCCCACACAGGACAGAGCTGGCTGCTTGAAGAACCACTATACTTTGAGACAAACCACCTCTGCTGCACCTGCTTTTACTCCAGGCAGTGAGCCCTGATGTTAAGATGAAATAAAAAAGACCATACCAAAAAATACAGCTCCCTTTCTTTGTTATTGAGTGCATTTATACTTCCCAAGCACAGAAACAACTTTTCCCCGTGGAGTTTTATCTAGACCTTCCTCTCTTCTGAATTTTGCAGACAGTTCCTGCTTCATTTCCCCTTCTACCATCATTATTGCTTTGAGCTCCTGCAAATACTCACAGTGCCAATTGCTCCCCTTGCAAATCATTCAATTCTCGTCCTCCAGCCGGTGTAGAAAATGTCTCGAGGTGTCCCTTCCCCTCCAGATATACTCTGCCACCAGGTGACATCAGGACACAAGGTGCCAATCAAAGATGGGAAGGACAAGGGGTGGGGAGACATGTGGGGACAGACCTGAAGCTGGCTCTTTGCAGGTGCAATTCCAGCGAGGTCTGGGGGAGCAGCAGAGCCTCATGTGCTCCTGTGGGAGAGCTTGCCCTTTCCTGCAGCATCCCCCCTGGACACTTTGGGGGTTCCCTTGGGGAAATCCCTGGAGAAACAGAGGAATAAGGAAATCGCCTGCTATGTGTGTGATACATGGCTTGTGCAAGCACACACACACACAAGGAAGGAGCTATTTCCAGCCAACCCACCTCCCTCTTCTGTACTGCAGAGCATATCGAGAAGCTTCTCGGCAGGGCCACAGGGACAAGGGGCGAGGGGACAGAGTGGTGCCCTGTGCTGAGAGCGGCAAGTCTGTTCGAGTGTGTTGCAAGCCATAGTGCTGAGATGTCCTGCACAGTCCCAGTGAATTTGGGATGTTGTGAAGAAGAAGGGAGATCTCAGTATAGCATGAGGGTCAGCTACATGGTGGAGTCGACCGTCTCAGCCCTGGGCTAAGGGCTAAGGGTCTTTTGGAGGTGTGATGTGCAGTGCACAGTGGCAAAGGCAGCAGGCAAGGTGAGAAACTAAAGGCCATGTAACATTGGCAGTGTTACAATTTTAACGATGTTTTCTGAGAAAAAACCTCAGGCCTGACGCAAATTCAAACTTTGCTGACTGTAAGATTGTTTTATCAGATGATGCTTTGTCTCTCTCACGCATTTTAGTAGCTCTCTGTGCTGCCTGAGAGACCACTGTTGGAGATTTGGAAAAAGAAGGGAGAGGTTGGGGATGGGAAAAAAGAAGGACCAGGACCCTGCTAGATCATCTTCATCCTTGGCCACAGCAACACAGCCTGTTAGGCCTGGACTACAGCTCTGCAGTGTGAGGTCTAACCACAGGGCAAAGCAATAGTCTTACAAGATCCGTGGGCTCTGCTGGAGTTCCTCTGCTCTTGCTGGGGCATCCAGCTCACAAAGCGAGATCAAGGTTTGCAGGGCTGAAAATATTCCTTGAGAAAGGAGCCGTACCACAAACATCAGAGTATTGCAAGGACAGAAGGAAGCAGAGGGATAGCCAGGGAGAGACTGTCTCTCTTCATGCAGCGATGGCCAGGCTGCTTCATCTTGTTTGAGCCCCTTGCAGAGACTGGGAAGGTGTTTAATGGGGAGGCTGGGGGAAGGGATTTGGGAGCACTTGCTGCCATTAAATCTGAATGAATATGCAGCAGAAAAGACAGGATCACTGACCCAACAGCACCTGGCAGAGGTGACTGGAGCATGGCATCAGTGCAGCACCATTCCAGCCTTTTGGTGCGGAGCTCAAGTCTTTATAGCCAGTGCTTCTGGCCTTTCAAATGGCTGATGTGAGATGAGATAAATCCTCAGTGAGACTCTTAGCTTACATTTAAAACAATCGATAAGGTCCTGGCCCTTGAGCAGGCACAGAGAGGCTGGGCAATAAAACCTGAATGTAGCCTTGGGGCTTCAAATGCAGAAGAGAAGCTGAGAACACGCTTGGTGTCCTTGCATGTCTGAGGATGGACACGGCTTCAGAAGGGCTGTTATTTTCAAGCCGGGGAAGAAGACGGGGGCTCATCCCCTGCATGCAGAGACTGAGGGCACGCGGCAGCTCCCGGCGGCAGCCGCGATTCCCGGGAGCAGGAAGGTGCCTGTGCACACAAGCGGGTGCAGCCGCTCCGCATCCCGCACCGCCGCTCGCTGCCACACCGCCATCCGCCGCGCAGCTTTCCGGCGTTCCCCTCCTCTGCTGCCGGCTCTTCTGCAGTTACAGCTGCCCAGGAAATCGCCTTTGCAACACCCCGGTCTTCCCAGGAAGAGGGTTTTCTTTCTCCTTTATTTTTTCCCATTTGAAATCTTAATCACTTCTCTTTTAAAAATATACACATATATATTTTTTCAGCCTGTGTGTTTTCAAATTATTCTCTTGTTTTCTTTCTTTTCTTCTTCTTCTTTTTTTTTTTTTACCCCCAGAGAAAACTAGTTCATTTCTCTTAAACAAAAATGTGAACATGTACAGGAAAATTTCCATTGTGTCACAAAAAGCCATTTTTGTGTGGCAGAAACTACCTAACCAGTCCAGCTTATTGTGTTTCTTTTTACCCTCCTGCTGTCACCAGGCCACTTCCCCCGCTCTGCTTCCTCCTTTCTCTCTCTGCCTCTTGCTCTCTCTTTCCCTTACAAACATTTAGCATTTGTTCTGTGGGGCTGTGCGGGTCCAGCTGCTTTACAGAGACAGACACCAACTCTGCATCAGCGCTGGGTGTCACCCCACTTAGGTGGGCAAAACTCACCTGCTCCTTTCCTGGATCTCCTATCCTCCTTGCCCCTCTCCAGCTCTTTTCCAGGCTCTTCCTCCCAGGAAATCCTACAATTTCCTGCAATCCTGGGATAGCCAGCATTGGCCTTTCAGGCCACAACAGCTGTCCCCAAGGCCACACCAGAGTTGTGCCAGAAGCTGCAGGGCCAAGTAGTAGCATCAACTCCATATTTATGGGTTTTCCCAGAGGAAAAAACATGAACTTTAATGCTTCTGGTCAGATTATTCCCTGTTCCAAGGAATCACTTAAACATCTCCAAGATTTCTGACTCTATTTAGGAGCTGGTAGCTATGGTAACTATAGTTGTACCAGAAATAGCAGCTTGCTTGAGTGGCAAGTGACACGTTTACAAGGCAGTGACTTTTCCAGGGCCTGGCCGAGCTTGAGGGACATTCCAGCTGAGGCTCCAGCTTGGAGATGCGGTAGATGAGTGTGGCTGGCTGACACGGGCCATGATAACTCTTCTCAAACAGCTCTGCAAGCTTGTGCCAGGTGCTCCTGAGCCTTTTTGCCTTATTAATAGTTTTATCACTTGGCACACAAATATGCTTGACTAGAAACAAGAAGGGAATTTCCAAGGCACCTGCTGTTAAACTTAGGTTTCCCTCTGGCAGAGAGGGGCAGCCTAACAAGCTTTGTTGAATAGGCTAGAGAAAGGCCTGGATTCAGAGTATGACTATCTGTGTCAGTTACTTGGTGTACCAAGGAGTCTGCAACGGAAGACCACATGCTGCAGCTCCAACCCCCACCCAAAGCTCATCAAGGAGCCTCTCATTGGTGTTCGTGGAAAAAAAAGGGAAACAGCTGTAGGGAACTGGGCTTTGCCTGCCACAGATATTTGGCTGTTTGAATACATGCAAATCAGTCCATCAAAGATGCAGAGAAGTCGCCCTCTTGGAGAGCTTTATCACTCTTCCTTTGGGAAATCCTGCACTGCTGCTCTAGTTTAAGGATTAAGCATCTAAAATAGCCTGCAGCTAATATCTGCCATTTGGAAATCCGTGCCTGCGTCGATACAACTGCTATGCTGGGTGTCTCTGGGCTCAGCTAGTTGGTCTTGATTCCCATTTCCACACAGGTCCTGGAGACTGCTCCAGTAGTGGGGCAGAGATCAAAAGAGATTGAGATCTGTTTCCACTGTCAGGACTGTAGAGAGAGACTTCCAGGATCAGTTCAGAGAAAAAGATCCTTGGAGCAAAGAGAAACGAAGCCCTAAGTTTTACTAAACTATTGGAAATGTCCCTGCCTGTGTTAGAGATCTGCTGTTTCCTGCGGCAAGGCTGCTCCGTTGCACTGGACAATTCACCCAAACCTGTGCTGTGAGCCTGAGAAGTCAGGGCATGGGGCATTTCCAAGTTTTTGTTGGGGAAAAGAAATGAGCTCCCTGCTTTTCTTGTTCAGCCAAGGATGCTTGATTTGTGCATGCCAGAACATCACTGCAGGCCCCAGGCTCTCAGGCGCCAGCATTTTAGGACATGCTGTGTGCTGGGGGATTTTTATAGCAGATGATATAAAACCCATGTAGCCTGTCATACACTTCATTTTCTGTCAGAGTTAAATTTTCATTCTTCTAAGCAGTTTGCTTGGCCTGTCGTGGAACAGAAAATGAAAGGTCTTATTACCTAACACTTAAAAGGCTATTTTCCCTGACTGGCATCAGTACAAGGTAAAACAGAGTGAATCCTCCCATTTTTAGATAGCACATTTCACTCAAAGATCTCCAAGCACAGAGCTGTATCTTTCATCAACCCCGTTTGTAAACATGGAAAGTGATGTACAGAAAGTTCATAGACCTGCAGATGAGACCCAGATCTCCAGACATCTCCCACGGGGACTGATGTGCTTGGCCATGCAGCACAAAAAGCTCAGTACTTTAAAACTGCTACATGATTCATTGTTTAAGAGCATCCCCCTGCTAATTGCTGAGTTGTCCAATGAGAAAACAGTAACATTAGTGAGTATCCTTTCTATGCACTAACTTTCTTAATGTCTGCATCCAGGTTATTGGTACAGCTACAGTGGAATTGAGTTTGTTAGATCAGTTTAAAAAGCACCCTCCCCGCTTTTTTTTCTGTCTCGTTTGAACTCTATCCACAATTAAAATATCTCTTTTTTTTCCTCTCTTATTTTTTTTCCCTGAATGCCATTTACAAAACAAACCCAACAATAAAGTACTGACCTATGACCTAACAGGCTTTTCCATTTTTTGATTAAGCTCAAGCATTTAATCTTGTTATCTGTGTGACTGACAGAAGGGTACAACATGTGGTTGCTCTTATCGATGTACCTGAATAACACTGCTTCTACAGTGTCATCTTAAGCATCTTCCTTGGATTTTTTTGTGATTTTCTGTATTGATTCCTTCTTCATGAACTACATGTTGTATGCCTGTAAGCAGTGATCGAAAGATCCACTAGCACTCACTTAAAGTGATCGCCCACTGGACTAAACAGGGGAGGAATATTGTCTTGCTAAAAAAAAAATCAAGAAATTGATGCCAAGAGAGTGTTTTTATTTAAATGGAAATCAGATGATTCCAGAGCTTTATTCAGTTTAAAATAGAAAGCAAATGATTCAGTGTCACTGGGCTAGGAGGGAGAAACCGTGCACAAGTCAGCCCCAGATGTCTCCTTTCCTGACAGCTCCTTTTCTCATCTTTCTCTGAACGATCATTTCTTTCTCCGTGGCAACCAGCAGCCCAATCAAGAACGGCCCCTCTAAAACATTTTGGTGAAATGTTCCTTTCCTCTTCCGAAGGGGACACATCTCTTCCTATTGCTTTCACACCATGCTGCGGACGTATTCGTCTTTCCTCCTCCTTTCAGATAAAAGCACCGCTGTGCAATCGCATTCAGCTCGGCTCTGTGCCACCGCCACCATTATTATCATCTTTTCATGTAGCAGCTGAGTCTTTCAAACTGAAATTATTGCTTCTGGGGAGCCTCTTGCCTTCTCCTTGGGAACATTCCACTAATGGGCAGAGGAGGCAGCGCTTCCTGCTCCATTATCATGTCTCTTGGGTGGCTGCTCCCCTCCTGGACACACAGATGCTGTGATAGCAAATCCCTGATGAATTGGCTGTGGAAGGGCAAAAAGGCAGGGGATGGAGATGTAAATCAGTTCTTGAAATTTCCGTCTTTTATTGCTGAGATATATTGCCAAAGTCTAAGCTACCTGTCCGCTTTGGATTTTGAAAATGCTTAGGTTTTCATGTTTCTTGTGGCCTTTTGGTCAGAGATTCTGAACCTCCCTTTAAATCAGAATCCCTACGTGCTTGCTAGTGGAAGTGCACCCCACTATAAAGTGAATTAAAGTCTCTAAGTCTCTGGGAAGTCTCTAAGGCTACTTCTGTACTGAAGACTTGGAATTGCTGCCCACTTATGGGATCCAGGCAAGCATCATTAAGCACATCACAAACTCAGTGGATCCTTTGCGGGCTATCGTCACACAGAGGATGCCCATAAAGGTTTCCACACACACAAAGATTAAGTAGAGGGGTCTATACACAAAGCACAGTGGTTCAACCGCCCTGGCAGAGCCTGAGCCATGAACTCCCAGTACAAAATCACAGTCCCTCTCTGGAGAGGTGTTTATCATGGCAGGGTAGAGGGGAGATTTTCTCAGGCCAGCAGAGGATGGGAGGATCTGCAACAACTTCTAATTTAGCCCCAGCTTCAGCCCCGTCCGTGTCAGAGGAGAGGCACACCGCAAGGAGGAGTGCTGGGATAAATAGCTCCCTAACACCCTGCCCAGTGAGTAGCTTAGGGCTGACATTTGGTTACACTTATTGAGATTTGACCTTACGTAACCACCTGAGAGGCCATAAATTAATCTGGCCCTCTGTCAAATCCAGCTCAGGTCCAGGACTTCTCTAGGGCACCTCCCCTTGCAAAATGCTGGCTCTTGGCACCACCACCGGTGAGAGGGATGCGGAATAAATTCACTTTTCTCATGTTGGGCTCTGGAGTCCCCCCCAGGGTAGAGACAGACCCCTTCTCCCCAGTGACAGAGACCTTCTTCCCTGTGCAGAGCCCCATCTCTCTTCTTTACTGGGCTGCTCTGTTAGTCCTCATCCTTTTTCTGACCAGCCTCTGGATGAAGCTGGTTCCATGCTGCCCAACTCTCCTACCCCTGCTAAATCATTTTCTTCTCTCTGCTTTGCCACCCTCCTGCCTGCTGGCCTTGCCCTTCCTCCCACGCCGCCAACTGACTCCTCCTCGTGGGAGGCAAGGCCTTCAGGAACAGCAGGCAAGTCTTTGCACACCTTCGGGCCGGAGGTGGGAATTAAGTGATTAGTATTTTAATGGGCCTGAAAGCTGCTTAGACAATTATTAAACCTACAATCTTCTCTCCATCTTTCAAGGATATCTTCCTTGGGCTAGCCGGAGCGATGGAGTGCCCAGTCACGTTTTCAGGGGTCGGCTTCTCACCCAGCTAAAATCCCTCATGTCATGTGTCCGTGTGGTTCGAAGGGATTGTCATAAGACTGGGGTTGGAAAACCCAGCTAAAACCCTGCTAGATCCTCTGGACTCCAAAGGGCATCCCCCCTGCCCCCACTGATTGCTTTCCATAATGAAAAGTGTCTCCCTTGTCTGGGACCGTGTTTGGCCCCTGTCTCCTCTCCTTCCTACCTCATAGTTCTCTCCCCTGCAGCAGTTTTGGAGGGGCTGATGGCACCAAGGAGCCTGGGCACAGCCCCATCAGTCTTAGGATATTGCCTTTTAAAGCAAATCCTGAGGTGCCTTGAGCGTGCGTTTGACTCATGCTGAATGAATTCAAGCTCCAGGAGCCGCATCCCCCCATTTCTCCTACTGGAAGGCAGCACAGGCAGCGCTTTTCTTGCCCCCTCGTACAGCGGGGGCCCCTGCTGTCTGTGTGCGTCCCTCCACTGCCTTGCCCCGTGTCCTATCGCCATGTGACTCCTGCAGGCCTGACTTACCCTCTGTGATCTCTGGCGGAGAAGGGATTTCTGCATGTCAGGAGGGATGCTCCCTACCCAGGCACGTCAGCTGGCCAAACCGGTGCTTACCTTGCAGCAGCTCCGTGGAGGTAAATTTGCTGCACCATGAGATTGCCCTCACAGTATATTTATTACCTCTAGTCTTCTGAGAGATTGTATAAGGTCCGAAGGGGAGGCAGAGCTCATGACAGTGACAGGATTTGACAAAATTCTTCATCAGAGTGAAATGTAAGTTGGGAACACTGTGTATTGAGTTCTGTACAAATGCAAATACATAGCTCCAAAACCATTTTTCCCAAACTTCAGGAAAAAAGTACACTGTGGGCCCTCTTAAAATAATAATAATAATACTAGTAAGTAGTAGTAGTAGTAGTAGTAGTAGTAATAATAATAATAATAATAATAATAATAATATAGTCTGTATTCCCTGCCCAGATTGAATTCTTTCTTTCTCTCTACCCTCCTCTCACCCCCAAAACTTATTCCCTGGAAAATTTCAGTCCCAAACTTAAAAGTTTTGGAACTAGAGAGTAGGTAAAAACGAAGGATTAAAACAGGAGCTGGTTTGCTGAGCTAGCTACTTCCAATAGCCTCTGTGTGGTAGTTCCTTTCCGCAACGCAGTCCCATCTTACGTAGAACATGGAGATGAAGTTTAACAGAACGCAGCAGCCATGTACCACCAGTCTAGAAAATATCAAACCCAAAAACGTTGGACTCTTCATGCAACTTGGATGCGTCACCAGCTTGCACACAGATAGAAAATAAATGGCATATCTGTTTTTTTTTTGAACTCAGGATTTTTAAGAAGTCACATTGTTGGATCCAATGAAATGGGGATGCTATAGAAAGCTATATGACTGTTGAGAGTAAAGATTATGCAGTTGAAAGGCACACCTTTAAAAAAAAAATAGTAAGATTTGGATATTCACTTGAAATAAATTTGGACATCAATGGTTGATAGCATGTAGTATTAAGGTCAACCAATAGTAGTAAGTGAGGAGAAAATATATAGCACCTAATAGTGCTATTTTAAGTAGAAAATAGTATTTTCTAACTAGGTACACATTTGAACTATCAATTTCTTACGTAATAAAGCAGGTATTGTCTATCCATTGACCTTGCCTTCTTCTGCCACAGACAAGAATTGTCTGTGCTTGGCCAAAGTCTGACGGGAGGTGATTTTCACCACACAGCACCCATTTGTTGGAGATGAAATGCTTGGTGGTGGGGATGATGCAGTTCAAAAGGTGTCTTTCTTCCAGCAGGTCAGTGACGTGTCTCCCCAGCAGGCTCTTGGACGTGCTGACTGGGAGGAGGAAGCTCCCATCTGCTCGGCATGGTGTGTATCCAATATCTGCAGCTCCTTCTCATCCCTCCTACCTGCAGGAAGATGGAGCCCAGGGCAATGACATGAATTTCCCATGACTGCATACAAGCTAATCACCAGTATAGGAGTAAAACCTGTTTCTCCTGCATACTAGCCAACATTATTCCCATATAGGTTCAAAGCACCTATGTATGGTGGTGCCCAGCTATACATTCCTATACCTCTATGCAAGTGCTGTTAGTAGTCTTGTTACATAAATATACAGACAGTATGGTATTTTTCTTCTCCAACTAATAACAAAGAGACAAAAATAGCCCCCCACTCCAAGCAAAAATGACTGTAATACGCCAGAGCTACAGTTGCACAGGTCTCTGTACCCAACTGCTGCAACCAGGGAAATCTGCAGCCAGGCCATAAGTACACGATAGTCTCAACCCACACAGCCTCACAGCCAAAGAGCTTTCTAGTCCCCAGTGCAAATTTGGAAACCAGTGGGTTAGTCCAAACACCACAGTAAGAAAGTCAAAGAGATGATCTGCAAAATGCAGGTGCTATACGACAAGGCCATTTCCCCCAAGCTTGCCCCAGTCAACACATCCAGTTCTTCAAACCTGTCCAGGCTGGGGCTGGTCCCGCAAACAATTCGGGGCAACTTGGTGCTGTTGTCAGGGGAAGTTTGCTCTGTCCTGTCCCTTCCCCATCTGCAAGGATGCAGATGCCACACAATACCCTCCTTCTGCTAGCACAGGCTGTGGGTCACGCTGCACACAGAGCCAGGGAAATTATCTGCCCTGAAAATGAATAGGTACTTCTCTATTTGCCTATTTATGTTTGCCAGGTGAGTTTTAAGCCCAACTCTGTTGCTGCATTTGGCTCAGCACTCATGTGCTGCTCTGCATGGAGGCTAAGCATGGGAGGAACCAAGAGCTGCAGAGAATAGAATAATTTCTCTTGCTGGCGGTGCTAATTCTTGGAGGCTTAAAATGCTTCTCAGGCTACAGACCCGGCCATTGCCACATAGGCTTATTTTTAAAGTTTATAATGTTCTGTTTGAATGTACAACTTCTGAATCAAAGTGACATCCATAGCCTGGTTTAAAGCAATGCTAGGTTGGGAGAATCAGCCCCCCTTGCCTGAGATCTGTCTATCCCTGACAGAGATTTCTCTTACTGAGTTGTTAGCAATCCTTTCCAATTTGTGTACACTAAATATTTTCTGCTAGACACACCAATCCTGTACAGTGAGCTGAAGCCTAGAGACAACAGTTTTGCTTTGCTCAGTTTGCTTCTGCAAATGCATTAAAAGCAGCCCATCGATCACTGCAGATTCCTGTTTGTACGTTGGAAACCAGCGATCTAATCTGTTCTTAAATTCTGCACTGAGGAGCACGCATGTGAAGGGTTTATGTCAGGGAAGAAGCAAGTGGGCACTCGGTGAGCAAAAGAGGAAGATAAAATCTTCTGGTATTTCAGAGAGGAAATGGTGTAAAATCTTTCAGCTCGCTTCACCCTCTCTGCAAAACCAGAGTGGCTTCTTCCTGAGGCAGCTGGCGCTTGAAACAATTATCTTAATAGCAATTAACCAGCAAAAACGAGACACATTTGTAAGGAAGCCCGTTTGCATCCTCCCCAACAAAGAGGTCTGCACAAACACGCTCAGCCCGATGCTCCTCTTTAATAGCTGTAAGTGAGGGCGAGCTTCCGAACGCTGCCTTCGTTACAGCGCGAGGGGGAAAATAAAGAAAATAATAATAATAATAATTTAAAATGTCACGGGGCTGAGAAACAAAGGCCCCCGCGCCCCGCCCGCGGCGGAGCAGCCCCCGCTCCCGCGCAGAGCCCCGCGCCCCGCGCGCCCCCCCGGGCTGCGCCGCCGCTCGGCGCTTCCTCTGCGGGCGCTGCCGCTGCTGCCGCTGCTGGGTTCTTCTCTCTTTTTTTTTTTTTTTTTTCGCGTGTATTTTTTTTTTCCACCAACTTCCTTCCTCCTGCAACTGCCAAAGCTCGAGGCGGAGAGCGGCGCGCGGAGCGGGACCCCGGAGGCGGCTGGAGCCGGGTAGGAGGGACAGGGAGGCGCGGAGGGGGCACACGCGACACGCGGGGGCGAGAGGGGAAGAGTCGCCCCCGGCGCGGCGAAACTTGGCGCCTTCGTGTCCCCCCCCGCCTCGGCCGGCCGGGGACCGCGGACAAGCCCCAGATTTGGGGGAGGTTTGGGGGGAGCGAAGGTGATGCGCGGAGACGGCGTGAACGCGGCGATGCCCCCGCGCCCGTCGTTATCCCGGGGGTTCGAGTGGTATCTCCCCCTCCCTGGCCTCCCCTGCCCTCCCACCTGCAGCGTGGGGCAGTCACCGGCCCCCCTGCACCGCTAATGTCCTCTTGGCCTCGTGAAGCCGCCTCTCCCTGGCAGAGGGTCCCCCAACTCTGCCTTTGTCCTGCTCCTTGCGGCTCTGGGAAAGCCCCCCCAGACCTGAGGTGCCAGGACGCATGAGTGTGGGTAGGGGTTGCAGGAGAGCAAGGAATTGCTACTGGACATGGCGCAAATCAGCCCCGTTTCTCTCTGCATAAAGCATTTATGGAGCTAATTTTCCCATTTTTTACTCAGGCTCTTGATCTGAGACCTGGGGGCTCCTCTTGCCAGCCTGAGCCCTGACACAGGAGTGTGGGGACCCTGACAGACCCTCATCCTGGAGAGGCTCGGGTGCCTGAGCCCCGTACTGTGCTTGTCTTTGAAGGGGGGACCAGTCCCAGGGCTGGAGCAAGCAGATTTGGTGCCCAGGGCTCGTGCTCATCCTTAGCTCTCTCCTTGGGCAACATGCTCCCTCTCCCTGGCTTTTCCTGCTCTTCCTCCTCCACTCCTGGTGCTTCCCCCCGGCGTTAGGATGCTGCTGTGCACTAGACGGGCAGAGGTGGCCGAGCTGTGAGCTTCCTGCTGGCCACCTCCTCGCACAGGAATTTGGCAGGGACGAGGCTACGGGCTGGGGAGAAGCCCTGGATGGGGTCTGAGGGAGGCTGTCCTGCAGGCACGTGCGGGAGCGGAGGCTGTTGGTGCCACCCTGCAGGAGCTGCTGGTGTGGCAGGCTGCACGTCCAGGTTCTCAGAGCCCTAGAAGCATCCCCTCCTCAAGAGCAGCCCATGCAGGCTGCCGGGGAGAGTCTCTGCAGCATGGTGGAGGATAGGGGATGGTCTGAGCCCTGGGGAACAACCAACCAGTCAGCCCTTTACTCTTTGCCTTTTGTCAGCACCGGGTTGCAGAGATCAGGCTCCTCCTCCTGCGTCTGTCCCTTGGCTGTGATAAACTGTCAAACCCCAATGGAGGATGGAGAGCAGAGGGGCAGCTCTGCTCTGTCCTTCCAATGGTAGCAGATACAGCCTGGTAGCGCGAGGAAGTTTGGAAGAGTGGAGATGACTCAGATCTGCAGCTGGAGCCAAAGTGGAAGGCAAGAGCTGATGGAGGCTGCTGCAGCTCATTGCACCTCGTGCTTAGTGTGGGACAACTCTGAGATATCGGGGGCTTTGCGAGGTGGCTGTGCTGAGGCTGCAGAGCAGTGGGGCATGGGGCACCAGCAGTTGTTACTTTCATGAGGAAGCTTCTGGCTTCCTTCCTCACGAGAGTGAGTTCAGATGCCTTTTGTGTGGTACATAGCTGTACTTTGCACTCCTGGAGCCAGGGCTGGGTTTATTACCCTGGTATTACCCAGCCCAGGACAATTGCCTGCTGGGATTTACCTTCCTTCCTGTCCCTTGGCATGGGGAATCCTCCTCAGCTGCCCTCCCTGCACGGGTTCCTGACTCACTGCAAAATGGCATTGCAATGGAGCCGTGCAATGTCCCTGCCTTGTCCATCAGCGTGCCCGGCTGAGGCTGCTTGTGCTTGTGCTGTTTGCTCCTTCTCTGTGTCTCTGTGACTTGCTAAGCTGCCTTGCCAACATACCACTCCTTGAGTTTTCTCCACTGGTCTCACTGCACTGGGATTGCCATTGGAGGTCTGCGCATTACTCATTGCTGCCTGATTCCACTTGCTGATTCATCCTGAGGTGTAGCATGGTGGTTTTTTATTTTCTATTTCCTTTCTGTGTTAAAGAACAAGAAAGCTATCCCAGTAGCTCTCCACATAATTTTTGGGAGCAGGGGCAAATGTTAAGGCTGTAGCTGTGGAGAGGGGTAAAGGATTGCTGCAGAGAGGGATAAAGGGCTTTATGAAGGAACTGCAGAAAACTGGGGACTGGGAAAAGGGCTTAACATAAGGATAAAGTGACATGAAATGAGATCTCCGTAGCTCGACCAGATGACCTTGCTGCCATACCCAAAGGAATGCCTTGGCCAACTGCAGCATCCACCACCGCACCAGAGCACTGCTCATTTGTTAAACCTTTCTCTGAAGAATCAGAAAGCGGCCAGATGCATGTGGTGGGCCAGCAGCTGAGCGAGGGGGACCTGACATAGTCCTGCTTCACCTCCCGTTCCTTTGCGCTGCTCTTTGTCCCCTGCTTTCCTCTCTCACGTGCTCTACCTGACTGCCCAGCGGTTGATCTCTCCCTGCTCTGGCTCCCGTTTGGAAGCCACCCAAGCAGCTCTGCTGTCCTCCTGCCCATAGCGGCCCTTGTCCCAGCGATGCTGACGGTGCAGCTGCGGCTCCAGCCTGGCTTCTTTCCTTTCCGAGCAGCCTCGCTGATAAAGCAGGTACCCAGAGCTGTTCTGCGGCAGGGCTAGATGCTGTCGCAGGCACCCGCCTCACGCTTCCTCCTTAGCAGGAAGGAGGCCTGGCCAGTGGTGGTGTGAGCTGTTCCTAGGAGCGAACATCAGGAATGCCAGCAGACAGCCCGAATGGGGATGTTTTCTTGAGGGCTTTCATTAACTTGCTCATGTAAGGGGATTGCTATCGGGTATTTGATTTCTTTGTCTGAGTGGGGCTATAACGCCATTATGAGAGGGCGAATGAAGCCTCCAGCCTTGCATGTATTCTTGTCTCTCCATGCCATGGTGTGTGGCTGTGTCTCTTTGTGCTGGTGAATAGCTGGCGAATGCTAAAGCCTTTTACGGTGGCTCGTAATTGCAGGGTTGCTGGCCAGCAATCACGCTGCACAGAGTGGCCGTAAATCACTCGGGTTTCAGGCTCAGCTCCCACAGCCTCCTCCCCAGGAGGGAGGAATGGTGTAGGGCTGCGTGTGCGCATCGTGCCTGCAGGGAGCCGAGCGGCGGCAGCAGGGGGGTTGCGCTGGAGCCGGAGTATCGGCACGGCAGCGTCAGCACCGCGGCTCCATTTACCTGTGACGGTACCACTGAGTCTGGCAGTGGGGCGGGTGGGGGACTGAACTGTCCGTGCCTAGAACCAGTGCCCCCGGGGATGCTACCTCCCTGCGGAGTGATCCCATTGACTGACCCCTCCTCTGTTACCCAGAGCAAGTGACCATGACAGAGAAGACCCAGGAGCCTCACGTGGAGGATGATGATGATGAACTGGATGGGAAACTCAACTACAAACCTCCTCCCCAGAAAACACTGCAGGAGCTGCAGGAGTTGGACAAGGACGATGAAAGCCTCGCTAAGTACAAGAAGTCCCTGCTGGGAGATGGGCCTGTAGTGGCAGGTAAGCAGGAATGGCCTGATGTGAAAGGATTGGGGTTATGGATAATAACAGTGTATTGTGGGCAGGGGGTGAGATAGTTCAGAAAAAAGGGAGCTTGTTTGGCCAGACATGCACACTGCTTTGGCTGGAATGGAATCGTGATGGACTGGGTTTGGATAGATTGGTGATGCAGAGAAAGGAGACATGAAAGATGTCCTGACATTAGGTGTAGGGAGTAGGGAATGTTAGCACAGGGTAGGGACTTTTGGTGGGAGGTGTATTGGCTTGGGGGGGCTCCTGAGGGGTGAGAAATATGAGGGGACCAGTATATGTTTAAGGGGGACATTGCTGCTCAGAAGGATCTTAAGAAAGGAATCTCCTCTAGAGGAAAGGTGTTTAGGCATTGGGATGGTGACTAGAGGGATCCCTGCTGAGAAAATGGCAGAGATGCGTGGGTCTCGTTGTGCATTATCTACGTGGGAAGGCAACCCTGTTTCTTTAGTTTCCCTTCCCTCCTCCTACATTTGGTTTTGCAAGCTGACAGCTTCCCCCTAACTTTCCTACCCTGCAGATCCAACAGCTCCCAACGTTGTGGTCACCCGACTCACCCTCGTATGTGACTGTGCTCCAGGACCCATCACTATGGACCTTACGGGTAGGTACAGACTCCTCTTGAGCACACAGGGGAATAAGCAAGGGCCTTGGCATGCCTCAAATTGAAAAGAAGTTTGGGGATGCTACAGCATAGGAACCTTCAGGATATCTTAGTCTTGTTGCTTATTTAAGGCACACATTTATGAAAAAGATGAGGAGCTGTAGCAGAGGAAAGCGTCAATGGTCTTTTTCTTAATTTAACATGTGCTAGGGGCTCCTGGGTTTCTATTGCCTTTTGCTCTCATTTCCCTTCAATTAGGCCTCACGAGCACAAGGCATGTGCATTCATTAGGGTAACAGATTGTTTTGAAACTTCAGAATCAAGCAATACTGTAGTTCCGGCTCCTGGGTACATGGGGAGAGATTCAGGCTTCACCTTATATGGGCTTTTCAGCAGCGAGAGGAAGCGGGGCCCGGAGCAGCAGAGAGATTTCCTGTTCAAGTGAAACCACGCAGAGCCCTGCTGAACCCAGGCAGGCCCGCTCGCCGGGCAGGAGCCGTGAAATGGGATCACCCGCTCCCCCGAGCCTGGTGCTGTGCACAGAGCAAACACGTTATGCACCCCTGTGAGCCTATAATACCTAACTGTGAGTCTCTACATAAATATTGTCATGCATCTGTGCCCAGACCTGTATTTATTCGTGCATTGTCTACACGGATGTGGACACAGTTACATGCAGATGCACATACTGGGCCTGTTCAGCCTGGAGAAGAGAAGGCTGAGAGGGGATCCGATCAGTGTCTATAAGTACCTCAAGGGAGGGAGTGCAGAGGATGGTGCTGGTCTCTTTTCAGTGGTGGCCACAGATAGGACTAGAGGAAATGGCCGGAAACTGAAGCATCAAAAGTTCCACAGGAACTTAAGGAAAAATTTCTTAACAGTGAGGGTGACAGAGCACTGGAACAGGCTGCCCAGAGAGGTTGTGGAGTCTCCTTCTCTGGAGATCTTCAAAACCCGCTTGGACGCAGTCCTGTGCCACGTGCTCTAGGTGACCCTGCGTGTGCAGGGGGTTGGACTAGATGATCTCTAGAGGTCCCTTCCAACCCTAAGCATTCTATGATTCTATGATTCTACGCAGGCCCATGCATTTCTGTGCGTGTCTGCTCGCAGTGCAAACCTTGTACAGACCTTTGCACATTCTTCTGGCACAGTCTTCCAAAGGGATGCTCACCTCCCACGCCACTCCCAGCCCCATCCTGGTCCCCTGCTTGTGGTCTCTTCTCACCTCCTAACTAATGACCTGAACTTCTCCTTACAGGTGACGTTGAAGCACTCAAGAAAGAGACCTTTGTATTAAAGGAGGGAGTTGAATACAGAGTTAAGATCCACTTCAAAGTGAGTTGCTTTCCTTCCGATTGCTAAAGCCTGTCACCAGTAGTCTGTCAGATAGTTAGAGTTGGCAGCATGCCTTCCAGAAAGCCAAGCCCAAGGAAAGCACCTGAGCTTTAGGTGTCATTATACTCAATAAGGAACTAGCCTTTCCAGGAGACTGCTGTCATTTCCTCATCTTTTAGAAAACATTGCATCCTATCCATCTGTGATGGTGAACAGTAGGTTGTTTTAGATCTAGGTAAATAGTTTTGGTTGCATTTGAATTTTTAGCCGTCAGAAAATCTTTAGTCCACACTTACTGGCAATGTAAGGGAAGGAGAATATTCCTTTCCATGAAGTACTTTTATAACTGCATTGTTGGGCTTGACGAATGCATAAAAATGACGAAATATTGTAGCATTTGACTGAAGATATCTGACAATTTATGTGTCTGATAAAGCCAAACAGTCTTGTTTTCCTCTCTCCTAATCAGCATTTTGCCTGTTTCCAATTGGAAATAGGACCACAGTGCAGTATGGCATTGAGCACTGAAGTGATTATGTTCACAAATGTTTGTCGTAAACAGTATTGGATTTGCCAAAAAAAGTGAACTGGAAAGGCAGATAGATTTGCTGAAAAAGAGAGAGAAGAGAAACTGTTAATATATGGGTTCTGTGGGAAGGATTTCCCTCCTTCTCTGAGGCTTGTTCACTGTCTTGGAGATAACTTTGACCCCAGGGGCACCTCCAGCCCTCTTTTGAGTGATGAAACGTTTCCATACCTATCTCAGCCTTGTTGACAGAAGATGCGTGGAGCCAGGCAAGTTACTCTAAATCTCTCTTTCAGTCCCAAAGCTGGAAAAGGCTGGCACCACGTGGATTGTCCCCCGGGATGTAAAAGGATCTGCCTGTCTTGTTTCCAGACTGAATCATGCTGCAGTCAGGCAGTGTGTGCAGACTGGGGAAAGCAAGGAAAATGTCCAATGTACCCATGGGAGACTTGAGGAAAGATTATGGACAAAAACTATATCCCTCCACATCTTGAAAAGAATTTTTCCAGCTCTCTATTATCTTAGAGGGCAACAAGGAGACCTCAGCTAATCTTGATCACCCCTTTGTGCTAACTACAACAAAACTGTAACTTATTCTGGTCACTTCTTGCAGGTAAACAAGGACATTGTGTCAGGACTGAAATACGTGCAGCACACCTACCGGACAGGGGTGAAGGGTGAGTAAGACCCCTTTCTGTTCTGCACACCAATAGCCCCGTGAGCCCCCTCTGCTCACAGAAGTGATCTCGGTTGTTTTGGGCTGGAGCCCCTCCTTGGCCCAGCTGGCCTCTCGGCAGCCACATTGGAGACTTCCCAGCAGAGTGTTATTTGCCTGACCTCTGCGTCACCCAGGCCAACTGCTTCCTGTGTGAACTCCCTGCGAGCCAGCTCTGCTCTCTGTGTGCTGCGCCGCAGTCTCCAGCAGAGATGACCCCAGAGACACTGTTTAGACACTGCTTGCCGCAGAGATTTCCTCTCCATACAGAGCTGCCCCAACCCTCACCCTCAAGATTGTCTTGTCCCTTATGGAGTGCATAGCCCTTGCAGAGCTTATCGCCCCTAAGAGTCTTTCAGATGCACGTGGTAAAATGCGGAGCTGCTTTATGGAGCGTTGCGTTGTTCACGGGACTGTTTTTGCCCATTGCTTCTGTTGTTTGTACAGTGCTTCCCTGCCTAGAGTGGGCAGAGAAATCCCCCATTTCACACACGTATCCTGAATTCACATCTCTGCATACAGCCACCTTTAAGGCTCTGGCATCCCATTTGGCACAGCTGTGTCTTCTCACCAAAAAAGAAGTAGCAAGAGATCAAGAGAGCTCTCTAGTGATGCTTTATGTATACCCACTGTATACCCACGCTCTTCCAGTATCATGTACATGAGAGAGGGTACAGGCTGAATTGCCAGCCCATCTGTCCATCTGCCTGTCCATCCTTCTGTCTATTCAGCTGTTCCTGTGCTTCACTTCATCCAAGTTCTCATTTCCCATTCTAGTTCTGTTCCCTTTACTGACCTCTGTCCCCTTCTGTCCGCACTGCATCCTTTCTCTTTGTGATCTCATGCTCTTGGCCTCTCCTTCCCATGTTTATTCCCCACCTGAGGGGCTCATCCCTTGTGGATTGTTTTCCCCTAGTGGACAAAGCCACATTCATGGTTGGCAGCTATGGGCCACGGCCAGAGGAGTACGAGTTCCTGACGCCGATTGAGGAGGCCCCGAAGGGTATGCTGGCCCAAGGCACCTACCACAACAAGTCCTTTTTCACGGATGACGACAAACACGATCATCTCACCTGGGAGTGGAACCTGTCCATCAAGAAGGAATGGACCGAATGAGTTCACCCCGTTTGCCTTCCCCCTTCCCGCCCCCCTGCCTCCTGCACCAGTCTCCAGGCGGGCCATGCCTGTTGTGCTGCTCCCACTCCTGCCACCGCGGCTGGCGCAGCCCTCGTGGGCCCTCCTGCGGGTGCAGGGGGCTCTGTGCCAGCCTCGGTTTGTGCACAGGCCTGCGGACAGCCTTGGCTGCATCTTTTGGTACACTGAAAATAACTCCTCACCCAGTCTCACCACTGCTCCATCATGACACATAATGGGTTACATTGGGAAGCATCTCTCTTTCCTGCTTCCAAAATTTTCTCTTGCTGCCTCCGTGTCCTCTTCTACACCAACTCCGGTCCCAGAAGTGCCTTTTCTAGGACACAAGGTCACCTCGCCAGCTCCTTGATTCTCCTGGCATGGCGGACTGGTTCCTGGAAAATCCCTATCTGAGTTTCACTTGCCATGTGCTCTGGCTCATCGTAAATCGCTACTTAACTCCTGTGATGGTCTCCTGGTCTGTATGTGGTGCCCTACCCTGTTGAAATCCATGATTGTGCAGGCAAAAACAGTCAGGGGGATGCAGCTAGATGCTGTAACAAGACTTCAGAGTCCCAAGAATAAAACCAGTTTCTTTCTTCTTTCCTGCATGAGTGTCGTCTTTCCTGCAGTAGATCTCCTGGTGTTGACCTTACAAGTTTTGCAGAGGTTTATGTGAAGAATGTGTTATAGGTAGGCATAGACTTCTTCAAAACATCAGGCAAACTCTAATGCCTATGGAACCTGGAAACATTTTGTTACCAAAAGGTAATTATTTCAGAGCTGCTTTTTTTGCAGGTTTCATGAACCCTCCTTTGAAGCCCAAAGTCTTGGCCATGACTGGGCAGACTTCTGGACTGAACAGGCCTCACTTCTCTCTCATGCAGAGTGGCAAACAAATGACCCCTGGTAGCTATACCATGACCTGCTATACCATCTCATGTTTAACTTTTACCAGGGCAACTGCTCCCCGCTTGGCCAGAGTAAATGCAGGAGCTGCCTGTCCCCCTGCCTGAATGCAAGGGAGAAAGACCCTTTGTGGGAGAGCACTCGGGAAAGTGCAGTGGCCTCCCTCTGCAAGCAGGGCTGTTGTTAGCAATTCATGGTGCCTAGTTGTGTGGGGAGTCCCTGCTGAGTCCCTCAGATGTACAACACTGTGGGTGAGGCAGACATGGTGATAGGCACTGCCTGTGAGAACCTAGTTGGTGGTGGGGTGCTCTCTAAAGCTGACGTCTCCACAGCAGGGAGGCACTGGTGTTCTCCCCCTGCCAGGCAATTATCTCAGGAGCTGAAGGTTTGCTCCAGGCCAGCTGCTCCTTTCCCACCAAGAAACGCCTGACGTGTCACTTGCCTAGAAGAGGACTAGAAAAGGATGGTGTAGTGAAGAGAGGAAAAGCTGGGATCATGGGCACCTCCATTTTCACAAGTCTCCTCATTATTCTCCTGACTGGGGTCTCCCCAGCAGGATGTGCTGATGACAGAGTCTCCTCATCTCCTGGTAAGTTTTCCTCCTGGCTCAGGGAGAAGGCTGGGTAGGTTGCAGTGGGAGGGGAGGCGATGCCATAAAGGGTTCTGGTGGGAAGTGGTCTGTGAGGGCCTGTAAGGGAGTGGGGAAGGCACTGAGTGAGTCTTCATGCTGAGCCTGCTTCCTCAGGGTGTGCTGCACAAATGTTGTACTGGGATATGTGAGAGTGCAGGCAAACATGCGAACGGTGGGATGCGTGTGTGCGCATGGGGGAACTTCTTTGAGCTGTTCTTTATGTACCCTTTGTGCAATCCTGACCTTTCCTGTCCAGACATGGCTGGAAGCACAAAAAACCCTGTGCTGTTGAACAATACAGCGGACATCAAAGCCTTCACCAGTGCTGTGGAGGTGGCAGTCGTTGGATTCTTCCAGGTGTGTTCAAACCATCTCCCCATTTTTTTGGTGTTAGATGTAGTCTGGCCTGGTGGGAGCGTGGGGCTGGATAGGCTATAAACACCTTATAAAGGCAGCTCCCTCCCCAGGAAGGTGCCAAGCCTGTAACAGACACGTGGAGGGATTAGGCGACAGGCCACAATGAGAATGTCAGGAATTTGGTCTATGTTTAGGAAGGGTGAAGAAGCAAGGGAGGAATGTGTAGGAGTCTGTAGGAGACCTGGAGGAGGAGGAATGGAAATGCTGCAGGGGAAACAAAATAGGAATGTGGGTAGATGAGAAATACAGTGAATTGGCAAGAGGTGAGAAGGGACACCAGTTGTTTGCTTTAATCACTGAAGACAAGGCATTCCTTGTGTGACAGAGCTGAGGAAGCCGTATTTCAGAGAGAAGCGCTGGTGCAGTTTTTCTGAAGTCTAAGAGGATTTGGGCTCCAGCTGCAGCCTCCGGGTGGACATTAGCATGGTCTCAGACTTCACACATACAAAAATAGCTCCTTTCCTCTGCCTGCCCTGTGCCTGAGGCTGCAGGGCAGCCTAGGGAGGGAGCCATGGCCTCAGTGCAGAGCAAAGGCACCTTACAGCACATCACAGAGCAAGGAGCAATGTCCCTGCTGTGCAGCAGGGGCAGCAACAAGTTTGTCGGTGCAGAGGCAGGTGCCCAGGGGCGGTTCTACGCACTGATCACAGAGCATCAGCTGCTGCATGCTGTGCACCTGCGGGCACGCAGAGCTGCCTTGGAGGCTGCTCTTGCTGTGCTTTGGCAAACCAGTAAGAGATGCTGTGTATGCAGAGTGAAGTGCTCAGGTGTCTCCTTCATGGATGGTAAGTGACACGGTGGCTGGGCTGCACCCAGGGTGTTGCGGCCTGCTTTCGGCAGAGGCCCTGCACTAAGCTGTGTCAGGGATAGTGCTTGCTCTCTATGTCAAGTGATGTTGGGGCATGGGCACTGGTGTCTTGCACCACCATGTCCTCCCCTCTCGCTCTGTGATTTCCTCTATCAGAGTTAACAAGACACTGATGGCATGTCATATCCTGACACAGGGAGAGACTGCTGCATGGTCCTGCGCTACAGGGTCAGCCTCAGTGGCAGCGAGCATGAGACAGAAGCTGGCAAGGTCTCATGCTCAATGTGCAAAACACAGTGGGGCTGTATTTAATCAGTAGATAAGGAGGTATGTGTGTCATGAGGGCTTGTCTTGGCCTCTGCCCAAGACTAAATTCATCCAAACGATGTCCATGGTCTTCGTTCACCATAAATCATTTCTCTGCCGCAGCCTTTCAGTTCACTGCAGTATGCAGCATGCGCCGTGTGTAGTGAGCACAGTCTGCCTTACTGGGCACAGCATACCCTGATGGAAAAACAGCATACTGCTGCAGAAACCCAGTGTACGCCCTCGGAAGGCTCAGATTTGGCCTGATTAGACCCCATCTTTCACAGTAATGCTCAGGGAGCTTATTTCCACGCCATACTTTAGCTCTCTCACCAAAGACGCTGTGATGCACTAGCATTTCCAAAACAGGTCACGAGAGTTGTTTTTCTTTCAATGAGGAAAGAATTTTGTTTTCCATTCTCCTTGGACTCACAAACAGCTGAGCTGACTGTTGAAACCAAAAAGAAAAACAAAACAATTTCCAAGCAGACACTGTGTCTTGAGAATGTGAATCCAACAAGTAGAAGCATCAGAAGATGCATCACTCAGAGGAAAAGTTCAGAATAGAAATGGCAACAGAGGCCTTAATATGGGCTAAAGCTGTAATTAATGCTCTTAGTACACAAAAGAAAATGAATCCCAAATTGCTGACAAATTGTACATTCCCACCACTTAGTATATCAGCATTAGCTACTGTTTAGAGGATATGTTTAGACACTTTTTTTAAAGAAGGAACCAGGATATTTTGCTGCTAACACAAACCATTAAGTATTGTAAACATTGACTCCAGAACCAAGAAGTTATCTTAAAATCACTATATACACATATACGTATATAAATATATCTGGAGTCTGGACTTTTCCCCTGTGTTTTGAGAGCTCTAGGGCCTTACATCATCACAATTTTATTTGTTAGCATGAGAATAATAAACGAGGTTTAAAAGAAATGAAAACTGAGATTTCCGCACCACTGTAGCTGCCTGTGGCTGTGGTTTTGAACACAGTTTGAACAGCACGTTTCCCAGCACATGACACAGTGGGTAATTGGCTTCACCGCCCCCGTGCCTTTCTTTGCCTGTTCTTCCGAGATGAGGTGGGCGTCAGGGGAGGGATCTCTGCATGGGATCCCAGCAGTAGGGGGAAAAGAGACAACAGCAGGGGAGGATGGGGAGGAAGGAGCTCCCCACCCCTGTTGCAGGGCCTGTTTTTAATCCTCCTCCCAACCCAGGGAGCTACATTTTGGTGAAGGGATGGATACACAGGCACGTGCAGGCACACACACACGTGCACACACACACTCCCCATGTCATGCAGAGCCCTGATCGGGCCTAGTGACACTCAGAGATCCTGCCCCACACTGGATCTTGTGGGGCAAACGGAGAAGCCCAAGAAAACATGTGTGAGGGCAGGCAAGGCTCCAGGGTGAGCGCCCACGGGCCCTGTGTGGTTGGGGCTCTGGCATGGCTCCTCTTTGCCTGAGGTGTCCCAAGGAGCTGCAGAGCCCAGCTTGCCCCCTTTGCTCACCCCAGCCCCACCAGCGCTGGGGCTGCAGTCCTTGGGCTCCCCATGCCAACATGGGACAACAGCGCAGGCAGTAGGGTCAGAGGGCATTGTGTGGGGTGAGGAAGGGGGCTGATGCAGTGAAGGGAAAGGTAGTGGGGTGAGGGGGGGATGGTGTGGGGGAGGAGAGGGCGAGATGGCAGTCTGTGGGGTGAGGGGGGACAGTCTGTGGGGCAAGGAGGCAGGTGGATGGGTGAAGGGGGCAAGTTGTGGTGTGATCAGACAGGTGGGGCAGAGAGCGATCAGACTGCAGAGTGGAGCCTCGATTAGGCTGTGGGGCAAAGGGACAGGCAGCGAAGTGAGAGGGGACAATGTGGGGTGAAGGGACAGGCTATGGGGAGAGGGGACAGGTGGTGAACAGTGAGGAAGGATGACATGGGATGAGGTGACAAGTTGTGGGGCGATGGTGGCAGCCGGTGGGGCAAGGGAACAATCTGTGGGGCGAGAGGACAGGCTGTGGGACAGAGGAACAGGACGTAGAGTGAGGGGACAGACTGTGGGACAAGGGGCAGGCTGTGGGGCAGCGTGACCGCGGCGGGCACCAGGTGTCGCCCTCACGCCACGATGGGCGCCTCCTCATCCTCGTCCCTCCTCTCTCTCCATCTCCCTCCCCTCTTTCTCCCTCTCCATTTCTGTCCCCCTTTCCTTTCTCTCCCTCCCTTTCGTGCAGGACCTGGAGAGCGCCGAAGTGTCTGAGTTTCGGCAGGCGGCTGACATGATCCCCGAAGTGCCCTTCGGCCTCAGCACCAGCCCATCGTCGTGGTCCCACTACAACACCACGGCAGGCACCCTTGTGCTCTTCCGCAGGGTGTGTGGGCTACCCCCTGCTCCCTGCTCTTCAAATCCAAGCGCCCCGAGCAGGGTCGGGTGCACTTGGACCTACATCCCACAGCTGTTACAATGGCTGAAAGCCTGGCGGCCTTGCTGGTAGTGTGGAGGGTCCTTGCTGCGCAAATATCCCTCTTGACGAACGGGATGTGGTGATCTGGTCATGGTGGGACAATACCTTTCTTGGTAGGCAGAGGATATTTGCAGAGGAGAAGGCAAACGTGCCAGAGCTAGGTGTTGCATGAGCATTAAATGGACAGTGCTTCCGCAGGCTGCTCCAAGCCTAATGTGCACTGGGGATGCAGAAGGGCCCTTACAGAGTCCACGTGTTACCTCTGTGCCTTGTAAAAGAGCTGAGCCAGGCGGATCCCAAGGCTATTTCCAGATAATGCTCCGTTCCAGGGAAACATTATGCCATACATTAAAATTCAATAGAGGTGACACTGCCTACTATTTTTAGTGAGAGAGGCTTTAGAACAAGAGCTTAGAAGTGATCCATAATCACATTACAGAAGAAATTAAATCTCTGGGTAGCAGTGATAAAGAAGAGGACTAAGGGCTTTTCATCTCTGCTTAGTGCTAGCAAGCCAGAAAAATGCTTATCATGAACAGGCAGTCTACCTGCGCATCAAAAAGCCTGCTCCAAAGTGGCCTTCTGCTTTTCACTTATAGGGCATGCATCCCTAAGACATGCAGCACTTATTACACGTGATGAGATTCTCCATTTTAAACGTGCACCCTGTGGATCTGGTCCAGCATCCAGTGCTTTGCAAAGAATGATGTCTGTGTTTCTGAGCGACCAGCATCAAGCTCAGTGTTACTTGGATGCTGTTCCTGTGGTTTTGGAAAGACTCCTGAGATACATGAAAAGAATCTAGAGACCATGTTACAATGGATCAACACAGCAGGCTTGAAATCAAATCTTGCCAAGTGTCACTTCAGGCAGGGAAAGCTGTCTCTCTGGATGCACAAATTTTCCATTGTGACTGAAACCAGATTCACGCTCAGTCCTGTCTTGGCTCTTATGCTTTGGGGATGCACCCATTAAAAACCCATTTGCAGTTTCTTAGAGAAGAATGCTGCACAATTTCAGACTCATGTTGATTCCAGCTGTAATTTTGGGTGTTTCACTCTGAAGCTGAAGCTATGTTTGCTCCAGTTTTAAGGGATGGTATTGGGAAAAACCTTTTATGTGCTCCAAGAATATTAATGAAAGCTGAGAGCAAGTATTCAGGTGTTTATATGAATTACATTGTGTTGTCTTTTCTCACATAAGTGCAGCACTTGGAAACTCGGCAAGAGAAGTGTATTGAGCATGAGAGGGCCCTAGGTAGTACAAGATGTTATAAAAGCCTGTAAAATGCTTTGCCAGAGGAACTCTAAGCACGCTAGGAAGCTCTGTGTGTTTGAGAAAGTAAGTATGGTATCTTGGCCCATATCTAGATCCAGATCGTGCAGAGATTATATAAAGCCACCTTCTTCCGCCCTTCTCTCATCATTTCCTGCCCTGTATTTACCACTAGCCTAGTCCAAATAATGCAAGGAGAATGAACTAATGATGAGTAGTAGACAAGGGCCTTTGATTTCACCTTTTATTTGCTACATGCAGATGTTGCAATTTGAAGCAACGCCCATCTCATTTGTGGTTCTTGTTCATGATGATTTGCTTTCAAAACAACTGACAATTCACTTGCATAATTTTGATTTTTTCCTAAATTTAAATTAGTTGGTCACATTACTTTTTTTCTTTTATTCGTTGCTGAATACTATGCAGGACTAAGATGTCAGAGCTAAGAAAAAAAGAACTGGCATAGGTTCTTGCAATCAAATACTTATTTGAAGAATAAAAAGATCCATGAGCAGGGTAGCAGGGAATCAGAAGCATAAACCACATCCATTTGCATGGCATGAAACATATATAATGCTCAGAAGTTTAAACCATAATGATAGCAGCATAACAGGCTGCTGACAACTAGTGAGACTTCTGATAGGGGAGTTAGGACGATTTATTCTAATGAAGAATCTGGCCTGATAGACCTAAAAAGAACATAATTAACAGATGCCAATTAGCTAATTACACGGAGTGATAAAGACATTTGACCAGAGCTTTAACTATTGGATGCAGGATATCTTTCACCCTTTTTTCAGATATTTTTCTTGGAACCATCTCCACTGAGAGCACAATTAGGATATTATTGTCCCAGAATAGAAAGCAGGTGTTTGAAAAGAGCCCATGAAAGTCAAGAGTAGGTTTTTTGTGCGTTACGGAGTGCTTTAGTTTGGTTCCTAAGGCCTCTCTGGTCTCACCCGCACAGGTGGTGCCTTGGCCTGATCTCATCACTATAGTGGAGATGCCCTTTATTTTGTGCTGGAGCAAATCTGCGAGAGGAACCAGGCTGCAGAGTCTGCAAAGCACCACTTTGGGTGGCCACGCAGAGTACAGTGGTCCCTAGCCGGATCAAAGTCCTTGCTAATGACCACAGAACAGCAAAAGGGGCTTTAGATGTCTGCACACCTTTGGAAAAAATAACACACGCTTTCAGAGGATGTATAGATGCAGAGAATAAACTTGGGGTGGATATATGGACATTTCCTCAGCCCAAAGAACTTCATATAACATGTATATAAGACACGTCTTTAAATCCCAAACTTTGATCCTATTGCGTATCACAGATCAGCATCCCTATGGCTCAACTCAGTCACCTCCCATGGTCCCAGTTCTTCGCTACACAGCAACTGTGCCCCTTTGGGGTGATTTAGTTATTATTTAATGTTTGCCTTCTCTTTCTCTATTTACTAGGTCAAGCGAACCGCAACAAATTAAACCACAATGTGGCAAGATGGATTTTCCTCTAAAGCTAAAATCTGCTGGGCTTGATTTTTTTCTGCTGTACTGGAAGAAAAAAAAAAGTCTCTTTTTATTGGAGAGATTTCCTGCTTGCACAATGTTTCCAGGAAACTCATACAGGCCCATGCCAATGTTTATTACTTTTAGAAGAAACAGAATAAGCATATGAAGATTTTAAAAACGAGTGTAAAGCCAAGATCGATGTAAGGAGTTAGGCTGCCTTAATAATCTCTCCCCATGGCCCCTATAAATGTTTATCGGCTAATCCTCCCTGTCTCCAGTACAGTAGGAGCTGATACTGTGGAGATGTCTGGCATCCTCAGTAATTCCTATTATGCCATGAGTTTTCCTTGTCCTTGGGAGACAGAAGGAGAGTGGAAGAAAGATTTCTGCATGCCCAGACAAATCTATAAGGAGTCTGGGCCTTGTGAGATGGGGATTACGCTGTGGGCAGGAGAAAAGGGTGGTATCCTGAGGGGTGTCTGTGTGCACAGGTGAGCACGTGCCCATCTGTCCCTCTAGAGGCAATACGGAGGGAGAGGACAGCTGTGACTGTACATCTCTGTACATCTCCAGGCAGATGGTGACCGGAGGTATCTGCATAACGTAGACGGAGAAGAAATCAAGGCTGAGACGATGATTCGTTTCGTTCGGATAAACGAGCTCCGGCCGGTGACTGAGTACAACCCTATGGTAACCCATCAGCTCCCCACAGTCCCTGCCTTGGTGCTCGGCCTTCTCCTCGGGCCCCCTCTTGCCCATGCAGATGTGTGCAGCTCCCAGAAATTGTTGGTGCAACTCCCCAAATTTGTCAGTTCAGCCAAAGAAAGCTATTTCATACAATGTTTCCGTGCTGCCATCATCACTGTCTCTCCACCTGGTGATTGCAGTGTCCCCATGTCTCTCCCTCCATTCAATGGGGTACCAAAGGTTAGAGTTTTTAAGCTCTCCTGAGACCCATCAGTTGGCTGGGCTGATTACTGTGAAGCCAGTATATCCCGGAAGCTGTGTTGGCTGCAAGGCTGAGACTTCTGCCATTTCTTTTTTACTTTCTTTTTTTTTTTCCTTTTTGTGGACTTCTGAATAGCTAGTGCTGATCAGGCTTAGTGTAATCTAAGGAGAATGGTACAACCTGTTTCAAAGCTGTACCTTTGAAACCGGTGCCAAGGATCACTAAGAGAGCTGGTCATTCCCCATTTCAGGTGCAGCCTGTGAGGGGAGAGGGCATTTTGTTTTGGAAATACTCCATTTTGTTTCCAAGTGTAATATTGTAGAAATTCTGTTTAAAAAAAAAAAAAAAAAAAAAGTGGATTTGATTTTCACCTTGATAAGGGATGTTAAAAATATTTCAAAATCGCAGAATATTTCCTGGGAGAGAAAAGTTATTTCCTGCCCAGTTGTCCTTACAGCCCTTTGAAAACACCCAAATGATGACAGCAAGGATGTTATTGTTATCTTTATAAATGTCCAGTCCTGATGAATCCTAGTATTGTTTTCTCCTCCATTGTATCTTTTGGCAATTGATTAGAATATTGCTTATTTTCACGCATTTCTCATGACACTTTGGGCTCTTATGTTGTTTTGTCCTGTTTTGCACTCAGGCTGTCTTCTTTATCTAGAAGTGCCTGAGCTGTTCAGCCAGTCCCCTCCAGACTGACTTGCCGTACACATATTCCAGTTTTCTGCTGACGCCCTGGAGTCCTACCAATCTGCTACACTTAACAGCGCCTCCTGCACCCCAAGGCCCAAAGCCCTCCCAGCTCTGCTAACGTAGCTTGGACTTTCATAAATATTTATTCCCAGTGCATATGCTGTTTATATTTTAAAATGTTACAGGTCAGCAAAGGCTTGCATCAAACTAAGCCCTGCCGATAATTTCTATCCCTATCCTGGGGCCCTGGCTGTTTCGCCCACACACTTTAGGCAGTTTTTAGGCAATGATCACCCTGAATACTTTCCAGAGAGTCGGATGTGATCTGGCCATGCTGGTGAGCCTACGCTAATAAGCCATGCTGATTCCTCTTGCAAAAGGCTGTGAGAACAAACGCACCTTTGTGTGGAGTTGCCAGAGCAATTGCTGTACTCATCCCGGACCCTCTCAGCCCTGCCCTGTAGTGTAGGTTTCATTCTCTGTTTTTCCAGTCCTGTCCCCTTCCATGAGTTTTTCCAACACTCTTCAGCCTGGTCTGCCTCCTCTCTATACTCTCCTGCACCCCATCTGCACATTACACAGAAGTTAAGGATACGAAATGCCCCATAAACATTAAGCTAAGGGGGAAGTCCCGGCCGCCAAAAAACTAAATGCCTTGTGGAGCTCAGCCCTTGCAGAAGTGCACTCCCTGACCCCTTCACTGTTACTCTTGGAATGTGTTGAAACTTTCTGCTCCTTTAGGGAAGAACTGGCGGGAGCTGGATGTCTGCATCTCCGTGGTTTCAGTGGCACGGGGAAGGCAGCAGGTCAGCTGTAGCCTGGCCAGGTTTCTGTTTAGTTTGAGGGAGAGGCTACATTGCAGGAAGAGGGCAGGAGAAGAAGTAAGATGACAAATTGCCCAGTGCCTGGAGAGAGAGCAATGACTTCTTGGTCAGTGCCACCCCCTGTCTCCTCACAGAGGGCCAGTGTATGCTGCCTGCTTGGCCCTTCCTCGGGGTCCTTTTCCCAGTTGAGACCTGCAGAGACAAGTCTTAGCCCTCGGGGCTCTGGGCTGCCCAGCTCTTGAGGTTGCTGAAATGGTGTCTACTGGGAATGCCTCCTCACTATATACAACTTAATGCTAAAGAAAGGAAACGAGGGGACACACCAGCCCTAACACCACAAATCCTTCCTGCTTTCTTGCTCCCATTTCAACCAGGTTCCAAACATGAGCATTTCAGTGCACCATAGTTTAGTGTTCACTGGCCTTTCATCTCCATTTCCTTGCCCCTCTAGACTTCATGTTGCTGTATCTAGACAGTCCCCTTCCCTAGTTACTGGCCATTCTGATACTTTGGCCTTGGGGTCTTAAGACTCTTGGCTCAAGAATAAGTGAAACCAGCAGTTTAAGAGCTTGGATCCCTCCTACTTCAGAGAAAGCTGTTCTGCTTGTAGGGGTTATTTGCCAAGGAGCTGATCAGCTAAAATATGAGAATTGATGTCCGTCTGCCAATGCATCCAGTGTAGGTTGAGTATTCTTCTTCTCTTACCTATGCTTCTCTTTCTATGCTCATGATGGCTGTGTTTTTGGCAGACAGCAGTTGGTCTGATGCACAGTTCGGTCCAGTTGCACCTCCTCCTGATCACAGACAAGAGATCCTCAGAACATCCTGAACGCATGCACAGATTTCGTGAGGCAGCAGAGCTCTTCCAAGGGAAGGTGAGTCCAAACAGAGCTGAACAGGATCCACAGGGAGACAAGGGAGAACAGTAATTTATTTTGCAGATGCAGGGGGACATAATCTCCAGCATGTTAGGAGAGCAAAAGCCAAATGGTAGGAAAAGAGGATTAATTGGATAATCAAGAGGATTGGATTTGTTCTTCTTTCGCCAGTTTACCTCCTTATGGGGAAAATTTCTTTTGTATTCTGCTATCCCACTCTCTTAGCAGGACATTTTGTTTTTTCTTGCTTCTGGTCCAGTTTTGTTCCTTTGCAACTGGGAGATGACAAACAGCTGCTACAGTTCAGTCTCAGGATAGCTGCATTCCATTGGTGTGAGAGGTGATTTTGTACATACAGCTTGTGAGATGCCAAAGAGCATTATATAAGTGACCAGATAGTAATTAATGTCATGGTACTTCTGAACCCTTAACTGTTTGGTTGGGTCCTTGGGAATGGACTGTTTTAAACGAACAGCAGATGGGTTTGTCAGATTTCCCACACTAAGGTGGTAGGACAGATTATGATTTTTAGAGAAATTTCCCCCAATTCCCATCCTTTTACTGACTCCCCAAGTAGTAAATCTTCCCATGGCTGATTCTCCACCAGCAGCTGGATTAGAGAGGGATTTGTGTCTAGGAATCAGGGGAAGGAACTGGCAATTTCAATTGGTTGGAACAACGGGAAGGCATTTAGGGCAGAGGAGAATGGCAGGTGGGTGTGCAGGCAGAAGCTCATAGCAGTGGAGGAGCATTGGGCTGGAAAAGGTTGAGGCTTGGGAACAGGAACACCTACAGGCGTCTGCTTGCATGATTGAAGGGCCAGATTAGAAACAAGCATATCCTTAGCAGAACCACGCATCCTCAAATGTCTTGAGATTTATTTGTGGCCAGACTACACTGGACCTTGCAATCTCCCACCTGTCACCAAGAGACAAAGCCAAAAGCTCTATTGAAAAGTGTTTTGCTTTGATCAATCCACACTGATGAAAGAAAACTCCTTTCTCTGAAAAAGTGACACCATTATTCCTGTTCTCCATGAGCTGCAGATTCTGATGCAATATGCTCCCATCAGCTAGCTAACTCTTCTAATGCAGTGCATCTCTGTTCAGCATCACTGTCCTTCGCTGATGTGTCTGTGCCTGGTTTTCACTTCATGTGACAAGCCCAAATCGGCGTGAATGTGAGTTAATTTTCCTAGAAATACTTTCAAAAAAAAAAGGGAAAACATTGTACTGAAGGCCAGATAATTTATGAATTAGACAGCAAGCCAATGTCTATTTTTTTTTATTTATGCAGGCAACTTTCCCATCAAATTAGTACAGTGGGAGTTGCTAGAGGGAAATAGTGAGAATAAAGATGTGAGGATTTGACTGTTACATTTCACTGCAGTGATACTGCAAGGCACATAGATAAAAGTGAGAGTGTAACAAGTTCTTTCCCCCAGAGGAGTTGCACTCTGAGAACTAAATTGTGATGTGAAGTGTCCTTCTAACAAAGCAGTATGAGACAGGTAGGACCCATCTGTTTGTCTATATCTAGGTTTTAGATCTAGATTCAAAGGACTAAGCAGAGTAATATGTCCATTCAGAGTTCTCTCCATTGCTTTGTCAGGTAGAAATATGTGAATTAGTTTGAGTACCAGAAGCAGCCACTGCACAGTAGCATGGAAATCTCTGTTGGCTGTTTTTTCTAGGTGGAGTTATTAGTTATCAGGGCTACCAAGTTAACTCAAATTTATTTCAAACAAGCAAAATATTGAGTAGATTTTGCCTTTTCATAGCTCATAAATTCTCTGTACATAAATGCAAGTTAAAGCATTGAGTTAAATTTTACTTTCTTCAGAATGACTGATGAATAATCCTAAGCCTATAGGCTGGCTGTGTGTTAGTGTTGTCAAAAATTCAAGTAGGGATCCTTGCTGTCGAGTGGAGAGGTGTTCAGGTTCCCTGTAAGCATGTACCACCAGAGCCTGCAATGTTTCACACTGGCTGCAGAGTGCCAGAAAAGAGAGGGGAGACCCGGTGCATGTTGTACCTTTTCCACAATGACAGCACAGAGCACATACATGGACTGGAGAGGGTTCCCAAGCCGGGGAGGAGGTAGTAATCCTAATTTCACACTGCTCTGCTGTGGTCTGAGAGAAAAGAATGGATGAAGAGGGAGGTGATCTACTGGATCCAACTCCTAGATGATGGTCCCTTCATCTCTGGTTTATGGTCTTTTCACCTTTGGCTGAGAGGAAATTCAAGCTTTCAAATCAGGAGGATCAGTGTGGAGGTCAGGTAATGGCTGTTATTTGAACTGTAAGTAGTGAGTATCTGAAGACACTCTAGATTTCTTTATAGTGGAACATTATAGTGGACATTATAGTGGAACCTGAAAGCTATAAAAAGCTGGAGATGAAAGTGCCAATGTTAGATAATAATTCACTAAGAGTGACAAGAATAAGAAGAAAGATGGTACTCTTCTAGCAGACCTTGAGAAAAAAAATGTGGATGGATAACAGCAAACAGAGAAAACAGAGCACTGCAGCTGCAGGAGAGAATCCCCAGTCTTCTTGGAAAAATCCCACAGCAATCAAATATGTGCTTATTTGGAAAAGTACTGCCAAAAAGCCAGGTTTTCTGATGGAAAGGAAATATCAGGATTTGCATCACGGAGCCAAACTAGCATAAGTGTCTTCATTTTTTTTTTCCCCACATTATCAGAGTATAACATGACAATTACAGCTGTTGAACTTCATGCGTGTTTGCAGAAATTTCAATAACATTATTTGAGAATTAACCAAAGCAGCTTTTGCTGCAACTGATATATATTTTGTATGCAATGTCAAAATGATGTGGGTCACTTTTTACTTATATATGGAACCCATTTAGAATTTATTTCAGAGAAACTGCTGCTACAGCAGTAACTGCTGTAGCTATGTGAGAGGTTACTCAGGCTTAAGAATTCAATCTCTTTGCTTATGCAGTCTTCTCAAAGAATGAAGGTTGTAGCTCTGTAAAGCCCAAGGTCAAACATTGGGTTTGATCATCCTTCCTGTTTACCTGCCTTAGAGAACAAAATAGCAAACATGAAATTGTCTTCTACCATTGGAATACTATGTTCAGTTAAATTGAACTATTTGAGCAATAGCATCATTTGCAATAGCATCAATAGCATCCTAGTATTTACCTGGAACTTCATGTTCTAAAAGCCCTGGGCTAGAAATCAAATTGTCAAGATGCCAAGACAGCACTAGGCTGCAAAATTCTCTTAAGGAGAACATATTTTGAGGGAGAGCACACAGATAATTTTTCAGTGTTCTGTGTTCATGGACTGTCACGTGGTGTGGAGGGAGGAACTGGTGCTGGAATGCCCAAGACATGCAGAATATTCTTCACTGCCTCTAGTAGCAGGCCACCAAAAATGAAGACTGTTACAAGATAAAACAATTTTGTGCAAAAATGAAGAAAACAGTTTCTACAGGATAGTTCAAGACAGGAAACAAACTTTCTCTTTTGGGTGAAACTACTGCTTTCTAGCAATGATATGAGATTGGCATCAGAAGTAGGATTTTTTTTTCTTTTTTTGATGAACTATGACTTTGGTAAGTGGTCCTAACTGAGGCCATAAGGACAGACATATACTTCCTTCTCTTCTAGAATAGGTGGAATAAAATTCCTCTCACCTCTTATGGTAGAGAGGACCTAGATGACTGGCAGAGACCAGATGATTTTTTAAATGGCAGAAGTCTGACAAAATGTCTCATGTGAAGAATGTGAGTAACAACTAAAGCAAAATAGTAAATGAGTAAACCCCTTCTTTCCTTGCAGGGAAGTCAGTATAATTTTCCCTAGCTGCTGCATTAATTCTTTATCATTACAGCTGGTTGGGAATCTCTCAACAAAATTAATTATGAGGAAATGCCAATTCCACCAGGAGAAATCAGTCACGGAAATGTCCACATTCAGAAATGTGTTTGGTTTCCAGCTGTTGAGAGAGATCAGGCTTCCTGTGTTTGTGGCCTCAGTACAAATCCACCATACTGGCTGCCTCAAAGTTAAACTGCATGACTACACAGTCTTTAGCAGGAACACTGAAGCATATCTAGCATAGCATGCATATATATGTATGTATATACATGCACACACACATATATATGTATATATTTGAATCAAAAAGAAATTGTGCCATATCACAGCTCTTATCGGGAATTAATAATTTCAATAGCCAAGTGAAGGCATTAAGGAGTCCTTTCAAGTCACAATGGACATAAACAATTGCAGTCTGTCGCATATTTCTGGAATATCACTCTCGAGAGGGGAAGGAACTTCTTTATTTCTGCACCCTGAAATTCTTTGAGGCAAATGTGAGTCAGTAGTCACATCCAAGTCAAGAACTGTGAATGCTGACTTAGCCCTTCTAGCTGCTGGGCCAGATGTTTGTGTTTTAGTTCTTTTCTTCTATAATGGAAGCAAGCAAAAGTGTTTTGAGGTCTAAACATTAACTTTTTAAAAATTATTATTCTTACTCTATTCTTATATTCATGGATAAAATATTTACAACTTTTTAGTTTGGGGATTTGTAACAAAGGATGGAGGTTTGATGAAGTGAAGAATGTCAACTAAAGTTCATATTGCTATATTAAAATATTATTAATCTGTATTAAAGCTGAAGACTTTTAGCATAGAATGTGTTAACATTTAACAGTTTAGGAATTCTGTTTTTATTAACTTCTCGATTGGTATTTGTTTAGCAAATTTTTGTTGTTGTTTGTTGGATCTTTCAAAGAGAAAAATCAAAAGTTGGTAAATGACATAGTTGGTCAAAATGTGGTACCATCTCCCCTACCGTTCCTCTGAGTGTGCTTCCCTCCAACACCAGCCTTTGCTTCCGGATCACTAGCTGGAAGGATATATCCATACATATACTCAGTATATCCATTATTGGGTATTATACAGGTATTATATACCCATCAATATACCCCTGAGTATACTGAAGGGTATACTGAAATACACCCATTGTTTAAATTACTTCTGCTCTGTCCAAAAACCTGATGTTATCCTCTTAGACCAGATCCATTTTCTCCCGTTTGCCACTTTAATAAGATTGCCTAGTAATCCATGTCCAAATGCGGTAATCTCATATGCTGGCTGTACTCTGGATATAATCTCATATTTGTCCACGGACACATCACACAGAACAACATGTCTGTGTACTGTTTGGGTGAAATGACATGGGGAGGTATTTGAAGTCCGTATTAACCTAGGGGAGGTGAAATCACATCCCTTTGCTATCCCATCCTTATAGGTTCTCAGGTTGGGTCAAATTGGCATGAGGGTTTACTCTTCCAAACGATGAATTTAGCACTCTGGGAGAAGGTCCCCACAACAACTCTGCTTATTAGTGTATTGCCTTTGGGGCACAGTTGAATTTTGAAAGAGAAATCACATGTAGTAAATATCAGTCACAGTCAGTGAAATTACTGTTCCTGTTTCTTTATCATAGTGATTAGGTGCAGTTAGCTCTTCCACCAGTCTAACTATTCCTCTTCCCACAAGCTTTTGCCTACAAAAGTTTTCTGCAGAAACTGTATTTATTTATGTATTGTAAATGCCAATTTAGAAGAATTTGAGACATACCAGGTTTATTTTTAGAAATTAAAAAAAGTTTTAAACCAACTTGAATGTTCTTGATTGAAAGGAAAATCATGAGTCACAGACTAGGAACCAGGCTCATTATTTTCACAGTGCATTCATTTCCTTTTTGTAAAATTTTATTTTCTTTTATTTCTTTTTTTTTTTCTATAAGTTAAGGCATGTCCATGTACATAGGTACCTTTAACATGGTAGGCTAAGTAGATCATACAAGATACAGCAGAGATAAAATGACATATATTAAATGGATGTTTGCTTCTTTGGCTTGGATGTCACCTGCCAATGGATAATATTTAACTAAGATCATTGATCATATTTCTCAGCTTATGCACTTATATTATGAAACATAAAATCTTTCAAGGATGCAATCACCTTATCCTAGTGACGTTCAAGGAGAGGAGTCAAGACAGAAGACATCTTGTTTCCACATCTATTAAAGAGAATAGAAATGGAGACCGCCTCCCTGTCTTAGTATACATTTTAAAGAATGTATATAATGTACACATTTTAAAGAAATAAAGAATAAGACACTTTGTTTGCTACTGTGAATCTGGACTTGATAAAATAGGGAAAAAGGCACTGCAGGCAACAGTTAGACATTGGCAGTGTTGTCCTAATGGAGTCTGGTATATGTCCTCAGATCTAGCTTCACTCATTGCAATAATATCACTATTCATCTTTATATGATGACAGTTGAGGGATCTGTTTTCTCTCTAATCTCTGTTTTTCTCATCTTTTTTCTTTTCCTTCCATCACAGATTCTCTTTATCCTGCTAGACAGCAATGTGAAAGGCAATGAAAAAGTGATATCATTCTTCAAACTGAAGAAGTCCCAGCTGCCAGCTCTGGCTATATACCGTTCAGAAGATGAGGAGCAAGACGTGTTGCTTCTGGATGAAGTCTCTGTTGATCGTATTCAGGGCTTCTGTAATGTTTTCTTACAAAGAAAGCAGAAGGTAAAGGGAACTCCTGCTCAGTCTATAGGAAGCAGACCTGTATGGGAAAATGCTGTTGATTAAAAAGTTATTGAGGAAAATACCTTCCGTTGCTTGATCTCTTCCCCACTTCTTCCACCTCCTCTTTCATTTTCAATTATACCTGGATATTAGAAAAGCATTAGGTCTAAAGCACAACAGAGATGGATGTGTTTGAAGAGCCTCTTTCTTCACTGGCCTCTGCCTTCTAGTCTGCAGCAAGTAGACTTCACTGACCTCTGCAACTATGAAAAGGTCTCAGTGAAAGCACCTGCTTCTGAGAGTAGCAGTTAGGGACACCGGACTGAGAGTGCTTTTGGACACTGAGAATGGGGACAGTGGTAAGCAGCATATAGGAGGGGATCAGCGAGACAGAGCAGATAGAAAGTAAATCTGTCAAGAAGGCCATAGAATACAGTGCACAGACAAGGACTCAGGACTCTACCCGAGCTCTTTAGTGTGGAAAGGACAATTTAATCTCCATGTTCGCTCTGTGTTAGAGTCCTCTTTTTTACAAAGCTTTGTATCAGAGACCTCATATGTCAGGGGCCTGTGTTGTGCAATTGAAATGGGATAAGCAGGGCAGTGGTAGAGAAACCATAGCACGGTGCAGAAGGCTTTTAAGTTTCCTGTTGTCAACAAGTTGAAAACTGAACCATGTTTGCTCTAATATATTTTAGAAAAAAGATGAACCAGATGAACCAGAGGAGAAGGCCGTCAATGAGGAACTCTGATTCCCTTCTCAGCCTATAGGATGACTCTGCCCAGAATATTTTGTTCTTGATGTATGAAGACTTCACTAAGCCATTCTGCTCAGGAATTTCTGGGACAGTAGGAATAAGGGGCCAAGTCAATCATGGCTTCCTGCCTCCTTACCATATACATATATCCTCTCTAAGAATTTTCCTCCCTTCTTATTTGCTGGCTCTAACTCTTTTTTCTCTTTATTCCAAGAGCACCATTTTTCCCTATACTGCATCCTTTCTCTATCAGAGCAAAAGGTGATACAGCAAAAGGGAAGTATCAGCGATACAGCCTGTGGTGCCAAGAGAAGCTGACAGGTCTGTTTCCCTAATACTGGCTCTTTCCTTTTCTTTTCCTGTTGGCATCACCTTTCAGTCTGTCCTGACACTAGGAACAGATTAATTGCCTGATGTCATGTGAACTTTTCCATTTATTTTACTAAATAAAGTATAAAGTGAATACCCTGACTTTTTTTGCAAAATGTGATTTCCCACTCCCCATGTCTTTCACTTAAGAACAAAGCCTAAGGATTTCTGAATGGGCAAGCTCAGAAGTCTTTCCTCTGTTTAACCAGGCTTACAATGCCTAACCAGTGAGATCAATTTCTAAGAAACATTCTTCATGGAATTGGTCTCAGGACCAACAGGTATACCCATGAGGATGAGAGAGTTCTTTGAAGGTATGGGATCACCACTGGGTAAAGCAGGTCAGAGTTGGTGCACTAAAAATGAATAAGCTTAAGATATAGCTGTAGGCTAAAAGCAGTGAGAGCTGTGGTGGCAGTAAAAGGTTGTGTTGTAAAATAGGGGATGTCTCAACTTGGCATTAATGGGAAAGGCTATTGTCTGTGTGTTCTCCTCATATTCAGCTCTGGAGAATGGGGTTTACAGGCGACATGAACGAACCATCTCTGTTTTGCTGTAGATGCTTGCCATAGGTTTGCCTCATACTTGGCTAAGCACCTTTTGGCATGATGTACAAATGCTCCCATTAAACAGTGACTTCATTGTCTCTGCGGGCCTGAGAGACTTGGCTTGAGGCAGAGTGCCTAAGTGGCCGAGAAACCTCAGAGATCAGACCAAGAGGGAGAAATGGAAACAGAAGGGAGTTCTTGCAGGGAGAAGACAGGAGCTGGAAGGGAAAGTAACTGTCATCCACCACCATGCGGGCCCCATACAATAGAAAGGCAGGTTCCAAGCCCAGATTTGTTCTTGCCTTTTCCATAGCAGATCAAGCCAAAGCCCTTTTCCCTTGCAGCTGGACTTGTTCTGCCTTAACACTCTACATGTCCTTATTCTTCACTTACCAAAAGCAAGCCCGCTGCCATAATAGCTCCCTTTTATAGAGAACTGGCATTGTAGCACATTTACAAGGGAGAGTGACATGACTAAAATGATAGTCAGGATTGTGCAGGGTACTGGAAAGCTGAAACTCCCTCCATGAGGAGCTCTTCCTGTCTACGCAGCAGGGAGGTGGGCAGCATGCACTCTCAGAAGCTCTGTGGTCAAGACAATTCCAAGAACCGATACTTAAAGGAAGTAATTCAGAAGAGTGCATGCACAGAGGCAAGAGGATGGAGAGGAAAACTACCTTTGTTCAGTTCTTTGCACAGATGAACAGTCCCTAGCCTCTTGTTTGCAGGTGGCATGTGGCCTAGGAGATACTTTGGTATTACTTTCAGCTACAGCCAGATAATAAAACTGAGGATATTAGGAGAGGTGATCTGGGACATTATATGCTACATAGTGCTGCCTGCAGTCTGGCAAAGGTGTTCAATTTGGCACCTGCTCTCAGCTTGTGGAACTGTTTTAGTTAGGTGCCCTCTCTCCTGAGGTACAACTTTACAGCCACTTTCTGCCACCAGCTTGTGGTCCTGTGGGTGGGGGTGTCACTGTCATCAGCTAGAGCCTACAAGACCATAACGTTTGGTCCATGGATGTAGTGTTCATGTAATAGTTGGAGTGAGATGAGTGTTGAAATGTCTCAGCGCTTTATACTGGTGGCTCAGCCTGTATTTGATGGGGAAGGTTTCAGGGTTGGACTAGAAGAGCATGAATGAAGCCTTGGCTCAAGTGGGAGAGTCTCCTGCTTGATGCATGAGGCTCACCAGGCCTGTGCATGCTGTGTATGAGACAACTGTGGGGGCCTTCAGGATGCCAGGAGGAAAGAATGTCCAGTGGTGCAGCTGGCTGTGATTCTAGAGCTGTGTGAGGGGGTTAGCAAAGATTTTAGCCTCTCTGGAGCACTGGAGAGAGGCAAGGTCTCTGCCTAGACTCTTGTGACACTAAAACTGTGGGGCTCAGAACTGGCTAAACTCATACTGGCTCAGATCCCAGGCAGAGCAAACTTGCGTCTCCCTTCCAACATCCTGGTGGTGTGTGATGTTCCTAAACTTCTACATTTATACCAGTCCAAATCCGAGAACGTGCTGGGTTGTATGTCCTGGCAGCAGCCCTTAGTCATGAAACTGCTCCTTTTTACATTTATAGCTTGTTCCTTGCTAGGAAGGGCTATATTGCTGTCTCTGCAGTGCTTGAGGTAAAGTGGGAGGCCTTCTGCAGAGGCAGCTGTGAGGAGCCTTGGCACTGGAGATGCTTCCAGTGTCACGCACCTCTGTGGTCCAAACCAAACAGTGTGTGAGGATCCAGCCTGCTGCATGGGTGTCTGAGGTTCTTGTCTGGGCCCTGCATAAAGACAGCCGCTGAACTTGGGCATGGCAACGTGACTCTTCTTCAGTACGGGAGGAAAACAAAACACGAAGCAAATGAAGCCCTGGTTCTGCAAACAAGCCTGAGAGCAAAAGCAGCCTCCCCAGTGACGGTCAGCTGTGTACACCGCTAATTATAGGGGCTGCTTTCCGGAGCTTCAGTTATGTACGCTGGGGAGTTTAATTCCCTCAGCACCTTCCAGACCTCTGCACCAGCGTAACTCTGGGAACTGCAGGACAACCACAGGAAGAGCATCCTTTTCCACCTACCTGCACTACTCTGAGGCATTTGCACCGCGCAGACATCCCCTGGCACTGCCACAGCTGTGGTCCCAGGGCCTGCCTTGATCCCTGAGCAAAAATGCTTCTGCAGTTCAGCTTCAGCAGCAGCCTTAGCCTATGCAATGCTGTGCCTCATATAGAAACCAAATATAGATTCATTCTTCAAGGACTTGGTTGGTTGGACTCTTGGGACTTGAGACTTTGGCTTGGCCTTACACTACACAGAAGCACAGGAACAAATTCTGGATTCATGACAAGGAGCGAGCAGAGCCTGTGACTCTGAAGTTCATGCACCTCATGTATCCTGTTGATACCTGTGTTCCCCAAACACCCTCACCAAGCTGACATGCAATATAATTTACAAGCAGATGACACTGCAGGAAATTACAAAAATAAAAATGTCAGCAGCTTGGGCCTTGCCTTGTGGACCTCAGGACATAAAAGCAGCAAATCCTAACACCAACTCCTTTTTTCTTATGACTCTTGATGTCCAGTGGGATCCTTGGCCTAGATTTGGACTCCTGGATCACCCTAGAGTGCACAAAGAAGTACCTGAAAGAGGGGCTGGATGTAGCTGAACACTGAGTGGGGTACCCCCCCCACCAACTAGTAGGGAACACTGAGGAGGGGGATGAAAGTCCCCAGGGCACTTAGGTCCTGTCAATTTTAAACAGGAAAATTCAAAAGCTTGTAGCTATATACCAGTCCAGCACTGAGCTGGCCCAGAGTTCCCAGGACAGGAGGATGGTAGAGATTTAGTGGAAGGTATGGCGGGAGCTTTTTGTTTTCCTTAGACTAAAAGAGTGAAGGGCACATCACTGTTTGCCCGGCAGAAAGCAGAACCAGTAAGTCCGGGCAGCAATATCAGGAGCAACCCCCTCTATTCCAGCTTGACAGACCACAGGGCTTAGTCACTCTGCACCTCCGCACAGGATAGCTTCTCCTCAGCACCACTAATGACAGCCCAGGAGCTGATAAAGAGGTGGGAGCAGTTGACACAGGAGGGGAAATATTGCCTGAAGGATGTAACTGGGGAAGTGGTTTGCACGAGGGCAAAACAGGAGAGCAAGGAAGAGCCACAGTCTGGTTTAGGAGGAGGAGAAGACTTGCCCTGGGGATGATGATGTCAGGAACAGACAAGGGTCAGTGACAGAAGGTGCTAGCGGTACCACAGGGAACTGATAATGACGGGGAAGGAAATATAGCAGTGGTATTTCTGGGTCTGTGAATCAAGTTTCTCTTTGACCCCTTCTGGCTCAGTTACTGAGGAATCTACAGAGCGGTGTTCTCAGTGGAAAAACTGCAAAGCCACAGATGCACACTGAAGAAGAAAGTACTTGTTGTCCCCTTTGAATTTTTGCCTTCTCTGCTTCTCTGTATATGTACCTACAAAACCAGGCAGGCAGACTAGTCCCACGCGCTACAAAGCAGCACATTTCTCCAGGTCATAAGAAAAGCTGTGCCTGCTCACTCACACCAGGCCCCTGGGCATGGCGTCAGTGCCGTGTTGCCATCCCTATCTTGGACGCCTCCAACGCTGCGTCCTCCTCCTGGGTCTCAGTGGCTTGGCTGTACCATAGGTGTCGAGTGCAGCTGGACACAGCACTGCTGTGCCTGAGTATGTGATGTTATGCTGGGTGCCAGATCAAGGTTGTCTCTCCCCATGGTGTTTGCCCTGCACTGGATAGAGGTATCTCCCTGAATGGAGATACAAAGGTGAACACCGATCCACCCTCTACTATGCCACACAGATGCATCTGAGGTGCTTTCAGTTCACATCCACTCCCAGTTCCCCTAGCCTTTCCTCTTTGCAAAGGGCTGTTGGCATTCCAGCTTTTCTACTATCCCTGAGTTACCTGTGCTGTATTTTCCTCATTTTCCCAACTCCTTCACAATTCATCACCTTGCTAGGGGTTTTGTGCAACCTTGTGCAACCTGTCATGTGCTTTGTATAAGACCTACAAAACCGCCATTATTTCTTGTCTTTTATCTAGCATTCGAGCTTCTTGTAATATTTCTATCTTCAACCTTCTCAGGTGGGACTGAGATAGGATGTTGTTACCTACAAGGGTACAAGGAGAGGTTACCCTAATGCATACCACTTCTAATTCTTTGATCTGCAGGAAATCTCAAGGATGCATCAACTCAATTGGTTTGTTAGCACTGGAATCAATAAAAGAATCATACCAAGAAAAAACTCTCTGCATCTGTTTTCACACTGAATTATATCATACTGCATACCCACTGAATAATATACTGTATGCCCAAAAGACTTAAAAGACTGCTTTTCAAAATCACAATAATGATTTCAGTATGAATCTGTGCTCCTGAAAGTGTTTTGGGGCATTTTGAAATTGAATGCAGGTGTTGATATTTAGCTATTTCATGACTCCCTATCATTACTCAGGCTTTGTTTTTCCTTTTTTTTTTTATTCTTTGGATGAGAAACAAAAGAGGCAGACAATAATTTACTCAAGATCATAAAGGAAGGCTGTGGGCAGAGATGGAAAGAGAATCCAGATCTCCTGGATCCAGATATCCTGAGCCTTGGCCACATGGCCAGACTTTCTTCTCACCCTCCATCCCTCTGACTGCCAATGTCTATTTCCTTCAGTGGAAAAGGCAGTTTTTTGCCATGAATTATTCCTGGTGTTTTAGTTTGCCACAACTCAAGCTATGTAGCTCCAGCTCACTGTTTTCTCTCTCCTCCTTTCCCTGCTCCTCTTGCCAGTGGGAGCATTCCTGCAGCTTTATCTTAGGTCCTACTGGGGAATGTGGTCTCTCACCACGTGGTTTTCCCAAATGAAGTTGCAGTGTTGGCTCTAGCAGTGCTCTCATCGGTTCCGGGGCATCCTGGATTTCAGCCCTCTTCTGGTAACAATGTTTTCAGGCTTTCTCTCCTGATGAGATTCTTGCAGTAAAGAAGATATTTTATTTGAAGGTTAAGAAAATTAAAGATCCATGGCAGCTCAGAGAAACATATGAATGAGCTATTGCTTTTAGGTTTTGTTAAGACAACAATATTGCAGAAATGAAGGTATTATTAAAGTGAAAGCTAAATCTAAAGCTACTTCTGATGCTATAACTGAGATTGTGATGACTGCCTCAAGGAATCAGTCATCCTCAAATGGTTCTTTTCACAGATCTGTTCTGTTATCCAGGAGTCTGGATGCTGCTACATTTCATGTGTTTTTCCAGCCACTTCAGTCTTGCAGTTCTCCAGTATGGAAACTATGTCTTTAGTGTGCTGCTGTAACCCAGTCTCACTGCAAAGAGACGGAGAGCACTCTAGAAAGATGCAAACCACCCAGAAAGAAGCACATAGGCGTATGCTGTCCTCGGAAGCATCCCACTGGAATTGTTTTCGGTATCCCAAAATTGTCTCCTTTCTGCCTTGCTCTCTGTTCAGCAGCTTGGAGACTTTCAGGGATGCAGCTAACTGTCCAAGCTCATGCAGATTCTGGGACAGACTGGGCTATACCTGCTGCCTCCTCCTCTCCACCAACTCCCCATCTGTCCTTAGGTAAGCGCCTTGGCCCCTTGCTGTGACTGTATTTCTCTTCCTGCACATCCTGTGCTCTGGAGGCAGCTCTGTCCCAAGCATAACCCTGCCGCACCCACGAGATGATGCCTGCAATGTTGCATGGGCCCCAGGCACTCCCTTTTTAGAAGGAACTCTCAAAGAGAGAACAAACAGAATCCACCGATCAACATCCATCACAGTGAGGATGAAGCAATGCTTAAGCAATGCAATGGAATGGATTAGCTGCCTTATTTGGGGAGCCCTGTTCACCCAAAGGTTTCTATTTGGCCTGTGAACTCTGTATCCGATATCTTCGTGGAGTCCCTCTTGCAAAGGATTTCTGTAGTGGAGTGGCAGGCATGGCTCTGCGATCCAGTGAGAGGAGAGAACTGTTGTTTTTTAGTAATAAAGAAATATTTAGAATATTCAGGACCTGCAAATCTCCTTTACCAGCATTTCACATGAAGTGATGCTTTATTTCTGTGTCTGTTCCTAAGAAAATGAGGCTATTTGTGTGTATGCCTGCCCTGTCCCTCCTTCCAAGTCTTCATGTAAAGCACCATTGAAGCACCAAAAGTTCCACAGGAATGTAAGGAAAGTTTTTTGACAGTGAAGGTGACAGAACACTACAACAGGTTTCCAAAAGAGATTGTGGAATCTCCTTCTCCAGAGATCTTCAAAACCCACTTAGACGCAATCCTATGTAACATGCTCTAGGTGATCCTGAATGTACAGGAGGATTGGACTGGATGATCTCTAAAGGTCCCTTTCAACCTTAATGATTCTATGATAGATTCTTTGATAGAAATGCTTATTTCAGGAGAAAGAGGCACCCTGGAGCAAGGGGCAATGTCAGAAGAGGATATCTGAGGCTGATCTAAGGGTTGGACCCTTAAGCATCATTCCTCAGTGGTGTGGTACCCTGGCACTGTGGTCCTGGGCATCACTTCCCTCCACATCCTCACTGGGGCCCTCCGCTTAGACCTGGAGCAGTGCCAGAGCTGCCTGGAGCCTTGAAAGGCATTGATTTTCTCTGAGTCACCCCTATACCCCTCCCTTTTAAAATCCAGGAAGGAGAGTTTGCTTCGCTTTCAGCTGATCCTCTCTTCTTGGGCTGGGATCCATCAGGAGTGCAAACCCGCAGCTCCTGAAGTGGTTCGCTTCTATTTCTAGCTGTGACTATCAGCCAAAGTCTTGGCGCTAGTTTGTTTGTGTTTCACATATTAAATCCATCTCTGTGAATTTCTCTGTGACGGACAGCCATGTTTTGTCCAGGACGTGCGTGTGGGTGGGGGCTGCACTTCCAGACCAGTACACTGCTCCTCCTTGACCCCACAACCTATTTTGCAAATTCCCAAAGAGCCTCATTTCCTGGGTTATTGACGAAAGTGGCAAACATTCATATTAAGGACAAGGAGCAAGGGACTGTGGGGGAAATGTCAAGGCCGTCTGTCCTAAAATGCTCAGGAGCGCAGAGCAGAGACACTAGAGCCCTGAGACAGGCCCCAGAGTAATAAATCCTTGTTTTGCTGGCTTTTTACATAGCTCCTATTGGCAAGTGCTTTGCTCTGCTATGTGGTTTGGTCGTAGAGGCTGCCCCTGTTCTTCTAACAGGCCAGAGAGCCAGGGCCCCTCTCTGTGGGGCGTCCTTGGCCTCCATGGTCCTGCAGACCCTGCCCAGGCCACGTGGGGCCTTGTTTCAGGGGCCTTGTTTCATTATATCTTGTAAAGACAAGTGCTCTGTCGTTCCTCCTTCCTCTCCCCTGGCCTGTCACTGCTGAAAGGGTCCCCGCTACTACGTGCAGGCCCTACAGACCCTCAGGGCCCTGCTCACCACTTCCAGGGCAGAGGGGAGTTTTCCTTGCTGGGCTCTGAAGAGTTTCACTACTGGCAAACAAAAGGGCAGCTTGCCTTTGACTGCTCAGCCAAACATTGGTTATGAGGGACAGTGAGGAAATGTCCCTAGCTCTGCAGATCTTGCTCTTTCCTCTGTGTTTGTAGAGCTCATTGTAATATTCCCACTGCTGTTTTACTGCTGATGGCGCTTTCTGGAACAGCAAACTCAGTGTGGAAAATTAATGTCTCCTGGTTTTACTGTCTCACAGTCTCCCTTACTAAGAACAGGTCTACAGAGTAAGGACAGAATATTTCTGTTTTGCAGCCAGATATCTCCAATTGCTTTTGGAGCAACAGATCAATATCAAAATGGTAGTGTAGGGGAAGCCAGAAAAAATCAGATAACACAAGGGCTGAAAAAGAGGGTTATCTTGACCTCCATGCCTTTGGGATGCCTGTGGATCATCATGTGTGCTCACTAAGCCTGAAGGCTAAGGGAGGCCAGGCAGAGATAAGGGGTTGTTCATGACAGAGCCCCTGGTTGTACTCCTGCTGGGCAGGCCCTGTGCTCCACAGTGGGAGAGATGGACATGCAGCCGCATGTTTCACCCCTCTGGGACTTCTAGAGGAATCAGCACAAATGGGATCTCAGGTCTAAGGAAGACCTGGGAACATAGTCAGAGGATGACTACTGCAGTCACTACTGGATTTATCTGTTCATTTCTGTACATCCCTCAGGTGTTGACCTCAAGGAGTAACAGGCAGACACTGGGCCAAGTATTATGGGGGGAAGACTCATTCTACAGATGAATACAGATTTTTGATAAATAGTATGTACAAAACTGAAATTCTCACACGATGTCTGCTTTAGGGAGATGTACCGTGTTAAATAATTTGCTCATTAGTCATAGGATTAACCAGTCAGCAGGGTTATAAATGCAGTTCTTGCTTGCATATCTGGAACGTGTCTTGTACAGCGTATTTTGCTCGCAAACTTACAGTAGTTTTCCAGTGCAGGTATGACTGTTGCTTGGGGACTGTGAGAAGAAAAACCTCAAGTAATACAGCCCAGAAGAAGCCAGGAAGTGTTGTATATGGATTCTGTTGCTGAAACAGAGAGAGGAAAAACAGTAAGACCCGGAAAGCACAAAAGGGTTTTGGTCGTCAAGTGTCTTCTAATGGAAAATTCTGTTATGGAAAAAGCTCAATGCAACCTCTAGGGCTAATTTATGTTAGAAGCCATATGTACGATTATATGTGATTATTGGTGCCATATAGATACTGAGTCTTAAAATGACATCCTGTCTGACACATGAAGAGAAGAAATGGCAAATAACCTAACCTCATAAGTGTCAGCACAACAGACTTCAAACAAGATGTGGTACAAGTGAGGGAGCAGTTTGGATTCAAGAACATTGCCTCCTGCCTGAAGTGCTGGTGCCTTTCTTTTCTTCTCCATGTGTATCTGTCTTAGGTTTCTGCTCAGTGTGTAGCTGGAAGGACCAAAAGACAAAGTAAAAAGTGCTCTGAGAGAAATGTCTTACTACATGGACCACTGCCAGAGTTTCAGAATGATGTGAGATGGCTTTGGATGAAGATTATCACAAGCTGAGGGTATCATAAAAAAAAATACAGGTTACCTTTTCATTTCTCATTTTATAATTAAACATAATTAAATAAAATTGCAATATTACAGTAACAAATCTCAATGCGAGACATATTAGGGACAGAAGGTTATTTTATTGTAAGCCACACTAATTTCACTTATTCATATAAACACTCTCGTAGTCACATACTCACAAGCAGCAAGATGAATCTGTTCATGTTGTCTATTTTCCTTGCAATGACACAGAGGATGAGGGGCATAGGCTCTGTTGATCTCATCACATCTCCTTGCTTCTCTTAGCCTGGCTGCCATATGCTCATTTTAGATGTGTCTTTTGTCTGCTTCAGGAGCAGGCAGTGACTGTTGTCTTTTGTTTCCCCATCTGGTCTGCTTCGAGAAGTCATTAGGCGTCTTGTTTTTTTTATCTTCCCACCATCATCTGTAATAGTTCGAGTCTGTCTTTTTTTAGAACTGAGTGTCCACTGTTCCTTGTTTTAGTATATACCTTGTTTTAGACTGCGCTTTGTTTTCCCAGTTTGGATGTCCAAAGGATCAGTGTGTCAATGTCCTTGGACCTCTGATGACCTAGGTGACATGAATATTGGCTGTTATAGCCCTTCTTCTGCCATTCCTCCCAGCATTTCCACACCACCAGCACTCTCCTTTGTTCTCCATTTGCACTAATCTTACTGTTTCTTTTACAAATCTCTACAATCTGAGGGGAAAAAAAGAAGACAACTACTAACAAGGACATTTCCCTTCGAAAAGAATCGGTTTCAGAAATCCAGTGCCATTGCAGGAAGAAGAAAAAGCTAACTGAGGAGCAATGAAAATTGATGCAATCCATCTTTTGTCTTTTCTCCTCCTTTTTATATTATTTCCCACTTTATAAGGATAAGGAATTTCTTGATAAAAAATAAACAGTTGACACAATGAATGGAAATAAAAAAGAAATGTATCATCAAAGAATATATAATTAGTGCATGAAATTAATTACTATTGAAGGTCATTAATTTAAGTGGCTTTGCTGGCATGTGATGTTAGGAACGTTAATGCCATTTGAAGTTATTTATAAGAAGATAAGAATAATCAAATGTCACGCTTCAAGGAATGTTTGTCTTTTCCCCATAAACAGCATTTCACAATCAACTGGGTCTCCTGTGTTTCCCCTCTTCTCCCCTCCCCTTCCTAATCTTGTTTTGAAGCCTATCAGATATTGACAACAAATAGATGCCGAGACTAGGCTTGGCTTGGTCTAAGAAAGAAAATGTTGTTACTTATGAAAGAGAAAATCTATGGTAGCCTAGAGCTGTCCTCAGACAGAACAAGAAAATGTATATAACATAGTGGAGATGCTTGTGAATATTTCAGTGGCCATGTAGCTGCATGGGAATGGGCAGCACAGAACTGTTTCAGTCCAATCTTGACTTCTCAAGGACAGGCAAATTCTGAATCTAAGATGTCATCTAAATTCATCGCTTAAAAAAAAGAGAGAGAAATGTTCTTTTTTGTATTTACCACATGGATGAGCAGAGTGAAATCACAGCTGCTTTCTTATCACTTTGCATGTCTGGACAGGAAAGAAAGTGGATAAATCTCATCTGATCCCAGAGAACAAGTCAGCTCAAGACATTTTTGTGCTCACAAGCTGATGAGCAAAGGTTGGGAGAGGAAAGGATGAAAGTTTTTTGTTCTCCTCTCCTACAAGAGTGCAACTCAGAAGAATGCTCTGTTTTTTACAGTCAGAGTCCAAACTTTTTTTTCTCAGTTTTTCATAGAATACTTGAAGCATAACCAATTCTAGTTACTTATATGGATTATCTAATCCCTGTGCAGGAACTTCTGCCAGTTTTTTCAACATAGAAATAATATCAACAATCTCCTCTCCCTTCCTTCCCAGACAGTAAGAGAAATAGGCTGATCAGTGTACATGGACATGTGTGGGTGGGTGGGGGTGAAGCTAGAGGAAGCCACAGAATTAGCTCTAAATGCTTTGTTGCTTTATTCAGCAAATTAAATAACCTTGGTTTAACTTCAATGAAATTTTAGTCCTCTGTGCTCATGAACTTCCCGTTACCAGTAATCTTTTTTTCATTGTTTCAGCTAAACACAGCTGTTCTGGGAAGTCCTGGCCAAACAGAGAGAATCAGTCTTTAAGGTAACTAAATGATTTCCCACAGAGAGCACTGACTATTTGAGTGAAAGGCTTCAACCATACTCACTTTTGCATCAAGCAGAAATAGAGGGTATTGAATTGTACCGCTGACATATTTATACTAACTTGGGATTTTTCTGGGTTGTTTGGCTTCATTTTGAAGTTTCATGGATTACAAGGAACAATTTTGAGGATCACAACTCCATGGGATGCAGTTGTCAGGATATACCTGGCAACTAATCTCTGAATTAAAATTCATTAAAGATTTGCCACCGCCAACAGAACACAGTCACTTAAAAAACCCAGTCTACGAGCCAACCATCCAACAAACCAACAAATTGCAAACCTCTCTTTATGATATTAGCTAATGAAGAGACAAGTGCAAATATTGTAGGACACTACACATGGAAGAAAAGTTAGCTAAAATCATCCTCTGGACTTGGTCAGGAAAGACAGCTCTGAGTCTTTTCATGGTGCTTAATTTCCATCCTACTCTTTGACTCTGAAATATTGAGCAGTCAGATGTTTGGACTGACACCTGCCAGCTTGGATGTGCAGGTATGCTCCACATCTGGCACAAGTGAAAAGAGAAAGTCATTGCATAGGGATTAAAAGAAGAATTTCTAAAATGCACCCTAGCCCAGAGCTTGGGGAAAGCAACTACCTGTTGGCACGGAGAACTTCCTCTACCATAACGGAATGACAGCATCCATAAGTTTCGGAGAACAGTGGTTTCTACTATACTCTTAAGACTGTGTATGCATAGCTTTCTTTTATTAGGAGAAATTTCCAGTAGAACCAATAGATATTTTCCCCACAATAAACCTTTTTTTTTTTTTCCCCACAGAGGTGTAATATTGGAGGCAAAATTGTTTCTCCAGAGGAAGGTGGAAACATATTCCAAAGGTAATAAGCATATAAATGTCTTTGGAACAAAACATTTATTTTTTACAATATTGATTTTTTCCCCCTCCCAATCACTGAAATGGAAATTAATCATTTCAGTGAAACAAAATAATATAATGATTATATCAGCATTACTTGATGGCTGTGAAACTGTATTTCTTGTTTATAGGCTCAATATTTAATCTGCATATTCTAAATATAGTTTTGAAATGTTGAAAACTGTACTTTTTTCAGGGTGAACAATTAGTTTTTGAACCAATTTTAGGGTTAACTTCTGAGAGCTGAGTTCACTACCAGAGCTAGCACATTTTCGGATATGTAGATCAAGTTCTTTAAATGTCTGAAATCTGTTCCATTTATTTTTATTCTGCAGCCTTTTGACTAGCTCCTGTGTCCCTTTCTAAAATTTAGTGTCAGTATGCTAGTTTTCAGGATGATTTATTCCATGAGGTTGTTTACTTTAATTATATTGTGGATACTCAGATACTGTTACTTAGTGGCTCAATTATACTTGCTTCTTGGATCAGTTCCTAGATATTACTTAGGACTAAATGAAAGAGTAAAAATAAAGTCTTGTTTTCTCATGTGCTGTAGAACTAGTTGTTCCAAAAAGCACTTGTTTATCATGTTGAGAAATTGCTCTCTAAACCATTGCCTGTCACAGCGTTTGACCACCTTATATCCTGAAATACAGTCTTAAGATTGGAAAGGGCTGCCTAGATCAGTGAGTCCAGCTACTTCAGACAACCTGTTTTTTTGGAAACCCCTCTCTTCTGTGGAGCTATTCCTTTGCTACTGTGTTCAGCAGCTCTGCTGAAGGATTCATGGGAGGCATGAGCTGGATACTCTGTGTGCCCAGCACTAGGCTGGGAACATTTCTCTTGTAAAACGACGGACTCCATCACCCTGGTCTGTGGGAGTCACTGAGCTGTTTCCTCTCTGCAGTGTCCACAAGGCTCTTCTAGACAGGACAGTAGACAGGCAATTAGTTCTCTGTCAGGGGGGCCGTTTCAGACCCCACAGCTCTCGCTGTTAGAAATGTCCCATTTCCAATCTCAGTGTCCTCATGGTCATAATCCATAACCATGGGTCTTTGTTTCCTGGGCAAGTCCATCCCTTAGCTTAAATAATTCTGGTGCTTCCCCGATGCTTACCCCAATACATTCATAAATGACAAAGTACATTTCTTCCCTGAGTTCACTGAACTCAGGGAACTTTTTTTTTCTTTTTCTTTGAAAACGATCTCTATTTCCCATCCTCCTCTACACTATTTCCCACCAGAATACCTCTTCTATGAACACGGGTGATGTGGGCCATGCAGAAGACTTCTGTCCGGGTACCTTATGCAGGGCTACTAACAGTTTCCCATCTCAGCCGGCAGATTCTCATCAGAGATCTCAAAATCACCCTCTGTGATCATCTTTCTGATTGTTGGTTTCATAACTATTTGTTGTTGTTTTTTTTCCCATGTTGCTTCCAGCTTTTGAGCTGTTATTTTATAACAGGAATTCTTGCTCCCAAGTCCTTTGAAAAACCTTGTATTTAAGCTAATACGTATTACCCTGTCTCTGTTACTCTAGCTTTCGAGCTTATCCTTTTCCAGCTATATGAACTCTCAGGCCTCCCTTCCACTGATACTACTTTCTTGCTTTGTGTCATCAACAAACTTTCTTAACAAGCATTCCTTTTTTGAGCCAATCAGTAACAGAAGTATTCAATAAAGCTAGCTCCAAGAGAAACTCCATTGGTAATTTGTCTGTGTTGACCCTTTCCACTGCTTGAGTTTCTGCCTTGTTTGTCTGGTTCCCTTCTCACATCACAACTGTCTCCAACTCACTCCAATCACATCACATTGTCTCCAACTTCACAAAAATTTCCCAGGTGACCCTGAACGCAAAGCCTTTCCAGCATCTATGTAGACAAAGCTGATGAGCTTTTTTTCTGGTTCCTAATGCCTTTCAGGGTTCTGGAATGTGGCTCATAACAATGTCCCCTGGACCTCAAGGATACCTGGGGAACATTTTATTCCTGCTCCTCAAATTTAGGAAGCATGAATTGAGAAGACAGGCCCCTGGCCCACATTCTGCCATGTCAGAGAGCAGGGAGACTTTTCTTCCATGTGCTATCTCATACTTTGAAGTGAATACCCAATAACCAGTCTTATGGGTTACAAGGACCCAAGCGAAAGCTCCAGAAGGTTTCTCTAGCAATGACATACTCTAGAAATGTTTCCGTAACACTGTTACTGTTCTCAGGCTGGGAGGGCCCATGGCTGTTTGTACAAGTACACATATAATCGTGACTGCCTTGTTGCCACAGGCAGGTCTGAAATTCCTCCAGTTAAAATCATCAATCACTGCAGGAGATAGGGATCTCATCTTTGAACTTTTCACAGGGGATCGGAGAAAAGTACATAGATCGTGGACACATAATATGCTATATGTGACATGGAGTTCTATGCATGTGTAGCAGATCTCACCTCTGTCCCAAACGATCTATTGCTGTTTCTCTAACTCCACAGTTACGCTCTTATTTTCATTTTGGTCTAAGTCAGGCCACACTTGACCTTTTTTTTCCTGGACCAGATAAACCACTGTCAATAACTGCTTGGCTACTGAATGGATGCAACCTCCCATGCTTCTGATTTGCCTTTACTAGTACCCTCCATCACAGCTCTTCTCAACTCAGTCAGAACTGTGCCTTTTATTTAAATGCAGATCTGGCTTCTCCAGACCTGCCTCCATCTATACTATTTACACTTGAGTATGTACCAGGCCTGGATGTCACCTGAGTGTTGGGGAGCACTCACACAGACTCAGCATCCCAGCATGGCATGTGGGCACTGTTGGCCTGGGTGGTGAGGATGCAGGCACAACCAGGAACCTGATAACCCAACCTGGCCAGCACGTGCCCTTAGTTGTCCAGCTGGGCTGTCCAGCACTGCTGTGGGTCTAGCAGCCACCAGTGTGAGCAGTACGTCTGCATCTTGGGAGCATGGGGGTATGTAAGGCAGCTCTTGGGCTTGTAGGAGTTGTCACTGTCAGAGATCTCACTGCTGCCTCCGAAAGCAGAGATCACTGTCCTCGTGAGTCTTCAGTCTGGTCAGAAGCATTAAGGGAGACAGGAGAAGAACTCCTGACCTCTGTTACTCACTGTGAAAAAAGAGCAGGTGCCCTGGCCAGCAGCGCCGTTCTGAGTCACAGCATGGCCGTGGGAGGACGGGCTGAGAAGACGTCCAGCTCTGGCAGGAGAGAGCGAGTTCATTCTTGGAGCCTCTGCCCACTCACCATGTCCTGGCCTGGACGCAGAAAGCCTGGATGTGAGTGACCCCTCCATCCCCTGGAGTCTGCTCTTGTGCTCTCTGCTCTCTCTTGGCTCAGTTTCTTGAGGTTTTTGGTTTCCTGGCTTTGGGCAGAAGGTGTTTTTGACAGAGAAGGTGGTAGCCTGGGGGTGGACCGAGAGTGGGAGACAGGAGAAGGGAGGAGTCACCAATCAATGTTAATAAATAAAAGGCCCCTCTCCTTCACTCCAGGGTACAGGACGCTGGGAGAACAGTCCCCTCAGAGAAGAGCTGCTGGCTGACAGGGAAGCGTCTGCTCAGTGAGTATGCAGGGACCGCCCTGCTTTTCCTGGACGGCTGCTAGTTACTAGTGCCTTACTGGTGCTTTACAGCTGCAAAATGTTAAGTGTTGTTGCTATAGTTTGTGTAACATTGTGATTCTTCACTCCAGTGGGAGACAGGTTGGATGAGTGTTTTTCTAACTCCCTATTACTTGGGAGACTGAGGCATTTGAAGGCAATTCGTCTTAGCTCTTTTTTTTCGAAGTAGTGGATGCTATTAGAAAGCAGGGGGGATTTGGCTTATAGTGCTGTGTGGTGCATCACTTCTGGGCCAGCACATGGACCCTGCAGAGGGGAGATGTTGGCTGGAGAGGCATGGTGTGTAGGGGGAATCAAAAGGAGGTAAGTCTTCACAAGGGAATGGAGAGTTGTTGATACAGGGCTGTGCAGCCTGCATGTTCCTATGTCCTTTGAAAATACATTGCCTCTGCGGTGAAAAATGAAACATTTGGGTTAAAGTGGTGTTTGTGGCACTTCTGCTGTGGTGGTGGCAGGGGATGCTCCCGGCATTCTAGGATTAGTGAGTCATCTGACAGGGGAGCAGGATATTCCAGGGAGCAGAAGGCTATGTCCTGAGTGAAGATAGGTAAGTAATGAGGGTTTGGCCAGAAAGCCTGAGTTTCCCACTGTACAGCCTCACCAAAATACTACCAATATCTTCCTCCCTATGCCCCACAGCTTTCCCTCTGGGATCTACCCCTTCCTTTAAGCTCCTTTTCTTGGCAGTTTCTGTGAGCTTCAAGAGTGAACAAGATAATAAGGAAACCCATAAAATCCACATTAAGCACAATAATCCCCAAACCTTGTGATTATTCGCAAATACTCCAAGGAATCCAAACAATCACAGAGCACAGAATTTCCTTAAAGATACTGGGGAGGCAGGGCACAGGACAGCAGAAGAGTCTCAATTTTCCTGTGATTCTGTGACTGCAGCAAACCTCTGTTTTCTGCTACAGCACAACCTTGTTTCTCTCCTCATTTTAGGCTGTGCACTCAATGGCCAGGATATGGATGGTATAAGGGGCACTGGTGGTGTGTGACTGAGCCTCTTTCCACATGGGGTGGGATAATGGGGAAGAAAGCAATGTTTTATCATTGGCCTGAAGCTGAAGGACCTACTCCTCTTATCTCCCAGTGATCACAAGTTATAGGCAGATTGAATTTGTCGTTGAAGAGGAAGGCTATAAAGCCCAGAGTAGTCTTGTCCTACTCGAGTTTCACTCTCTACTGGGGCAATGTTAGGCTCTGGCTGGCTGGCCCTGTAGTTGTTCACTGTGTCATGGGCAGTGCATCTCCCAGACTGGCCTCTGCAGGTGACAGCAGCTGCTTGATATCCAGAAGCGAATGACAACACAGCACTGTCTTAGGCGGGATCACCTGGAGGAGTCCAGGTGATCCACCTGGAGGCGCCCACCCAGTCTGTGAGAAATCCTGCCACCCGCTTGTAGATGGGGACCTGCAGATTGGTGGGGGAGCAGTCCATGTGCACATGGACAAAACATGTAGTCACCAAAGCCTGGCTCAGTGATAGCAATAACTAGTGTGACCTGCACTCATACGCAGGCAGTTTGCATAGTCTCAGCCCCACTGTCACCCTGCTGAGGCACTGGCTTTGTGCCCTTCCCTCCCTCACTTGCCCAACGATGTCCATACTCTAGCTAAGTCCCAACAGGGAGGCTCATCCCTGCAGCACCTTCTTGCCTCATTTATTCCTCCCTACTATGCCACAGAGCTGCAAAAAGGGAACAGCCCCCTTTGCCTATCACTGCTGACCATGACTTTGGTCCCAGATAAGGTTTTGGAATATTATCAGGTGAGATAGTGCTCCCAGAGACTGCTAGCATGAGACACTCATCCTGGCTGAGGAGCTTTACATTATAATCAACTTGAGTGCCCAGTGGGGCAAGAACTGTCGATCCAGCAAGTCAGCAGGTCTGAGAAACATGGTTTACTCTGCTTCCAACAAGGTGTTGTCCCTTGTGCTGGAAAAGTAGTGTAGGGGCAGTACTTCAGTGAGGACCTGCAGGGACAACAATCTGGGTGCTGCTGTGACCTGAAAGGCAAAAAAAAAAATCAAAACAAACAAACAAAAACCTTCAGCAGAAGGGATCTTTATAGGTTGCTGCTTATCTGTACTGAAAATAAAGAAGAAGATGGGAAGGGACAGCAGGTCTGGAGCCCTTCTCTGATTCTGGCAGGCTTGGAGTGCAGTGGGGTCCAACTGGAGGGAGGAGAACTGAGTCAGGAAGAAACATGACAGGGCTTATTCTCCATTGCTCTGTGGCCAAAACTGAGAGAACAGACTGGGCTTTGTATATCCAGACACAGGATGGCGAGGGCAAAGAGGGCAGATGAAAGGAAAAATTAGAAAAGCAAACATGTACATTTAGGATAAGCACAGGCTCCTCCCTGTGGCTCCCTTGCAGCCACTTGAATTCCTTCCACTTATGGAGGCCAGCTTTTCTGAATGTGTGGTGTTAGTGATGTGCTTGTCTTTGAGTTACGGTCCTCAGCCCTGAACTGAGAGAAGAAAGGGGCATGCCCCCTCCTTCCCAAAACCTGATTCAGTCTGCTTAATAGAGGATGTTTTGTAACAGCTCCATAAAGACTGTGTACCAGCAAGCCATCACCTTCCCCTGGGTCTTTCATGGGTTCCCCCCTCCCTGGCTCTGTTTCCATTATAAACATTCCAGTGCTAATTTTGCAGGCAGCCCAGGATCTCCGTGTGCATCAGTGGGAAGAAAACGAGAGACACAGCGTGAGAGGTTCCTCCCTGCACTCCCACCATGCGCACTCTTATTGTCTTTACACTCCTGGCTTTCCTCGTGATGGTTGCTACTTGCTATGGTAGGTGACCTCTCTTATTGTGTGGGGCAATAACTCCAAAGCTGCAAACAGCTTTGAGTCTGTTCAGATATGTTTTTTTTGCTTTTGTTTTTTTTTTCTTTTCCCTTATTTTGATCTCTTGCCTGCTTTCCTGCCCCTGTTCCAGACCTTCCTAGCTCTGCTGCAGAGCTCAGTCAGCTCCCGTCATCACAGCTGACAGACTGAGATGCTTCAACATCTTACTTGCTGTTTCAGCTCACTCTGCAGCCTGCACCTCTTTCTGCCCCTCTAGACCATATAAGAGGAGTGGAGGACACTAAATCATTTTTGCTCTGTTCTTTATGATGTATGATTAATGAGGAAGGAGGTTGGGGAACAGAACTGATCATTGGTACAATATAAAAGGGGAATCGTGGAAGGGTGCATAGGAGGTGTTGTGGTTTTCCCAAAGGCTTTTCTCCAATTGAGAGTGCCTGCTGTACTCCAAATGGTAGCTTCTGCCTTGCAAATGGAGAGAATTCCTTCTCTCCTTTTGTAATATTTGCCCCCTTTTTTGTCATGCATAGTTCTGTACAGATGGAACTGGACTGCTATTTCATTAGAGAGTCAAAGACATTTTACAGTGCTAATCCATTACTTAAGCATATACCCAGGCTTTGAAGATAAACAGGTATCATACCCTTGGTAGTGATTGGAACATATGGCTGAAGCACTTCCAGTACTTTGGAAAACTAAGTATGGACCTGGAAGACATAGAAAAGATATTAGTAGCTCGGTTTTACACTCCTGAATACCCTCAATGCCTGATATATACACTATGTAATCCTGATCATTGCTTTCTCTTCCTTTTAAACATGTGTCTTAAAACTTGTTTTCTGTTTGTTGTGTGGGTGTTCTATGGATCCTTGATGTGTGAAAAACTGTGTATCCCATGAATACATCGTCTAAGTGTTTTACTCTTTCTTTACCCAGAGTCCCACGAGAGCATGGAATCCCATGAATATCTCCGTAAGAGACTGCTTTCTTATTTTCTTTAATTCAAAGTATGCTACAGATATCTCCTAGCTAATTTCCTTATACTTAGAACAAAGGAAATTGATTATGTTTTGGTGTTAGGTTTTGAGGATGAATAGGAAAAGAACACCAAAAAAAAGATTTTGCACATTTGGGCACAAGTGTGTACCAGTGTGTTTTGCAAAGCAGGATAATGCAAATGGGAAAACAAACAATGATGAACATAGATCCCAGCTGCATGCTCCTAAAGCAGATGAAGGGACACCAGAAAAACACATTATCCAAAAAACTGTGGACTAAGTGTGGAAAGAGGTACTGACATGATCTGTGTTTCTCCAAGAACCTGGAGAATTTTACTGCCTAACACACTGGAATAAGCACATGGGACTGGCAGGCAGGAAGGTTCCTTGTTCTGGAAGAGTTAGTGATACAGAGTGGAGAGTTTCACTTTGGAATGAGCAGTGACCTACAGAGGTGAGAGAATAGATTGGTCAAAGTTAAAAAAGAAATCAGTCATATTGGAAAAGGATTTCAGAAAGCAGCTAGTCAGAAGCCAAAGACACCCACAGACCCCTAACTGTAATAGGACCATGTTTTCTCTCCAAAGAGATAAAGGTGACCTTCAGGCACCTAGAATCATAGAATCATAGAATGCTTAGGGTTGGAAGGGACCTCTAGAGGTCACCTAGTCCAACCCCCCTGCATACGCAGGGTCACCTAGAGCATGTGGCACAGGACTGCGTCCAAGCAGGTTTTGAAGATCTCCAGAGAAGGAGACTCCACAACCTCTCTGGGCAGCCTGTTCCACCCTCACTGTCACCCTCACTGTTAAGAAATTTTTCCTTAAGTTCCTGTGGAACTTTTGGTGCTTCAGTTTCCGGCCATTTTCTCTAGTCCTATCAGTGGCCACCACTGAAAAGAGACCAGCACCATCCTCTGCACTCCCTCCCTTGAGGTACTTATAGACACTGATCAGACCCCCTCTCAGCCTTCACTTCTTCAGTCCAAAATTGTCACACAGACCTTTGTTCAGTGCTGCATAATGTCAGAGGAAGATAAACTCATTCAGGCCCTTTCTCTTTATACTTGCATTTACACGTTTGTGTGAATTCTTCTCAGTGCGCCTAGACCTCCCTTGATCTAACTATCTTGGCACCTACCTCTTGGCCAAACTCCACCACAACAAGAGCAGTGTGTACACTTCCATACAGGCTGCACAAGTCAGGGGAGAAAGTCTCTGCATCAACCAGCAGGGGTGGACAGGAGGGAATATTAAAATGTCCTAGGTTTCACTGTGCATGGGAAGGTGGGCAAGGAGGCTGACACAAAGGTGGGAGATGATCTTTGCAAAAATCTGTCCTAGCCCAAGTATCAATGTGATCTGAACAATCCCTTGCCTTCTCAGATCCCTTCATCAACAGGAGGAGGGCCAATGACTTCATACAACCTGATACGAGACTAGAAGGCCTGTCTCAGGAGAGGTACGTATTGTCTCAGGATGAGAGGCAAGAGGGGTCTGTCCTAGGCGAGCACAGACTGGTACCAGTGAAGAAAGCCACGGCAACTTCCTTGAAGCCTCTGCTTAATTCATCCGAAGAAAGAGCACCAACATAATGAGAAGGAATCAGTGTGGGATTGCTAGAAAATAAGATCAGTTTGAGATACGGTTCCAACTTTTGAATCACATGCAGAATATGCACAACTTTTTTTTTTTTCCCTATATCACAGGTCTCTCTGCAGGCCTTCTTGAATTATCAATAAAAGTTGTATACAGGGACTTTCCTATCTCATGCAGGGCTTGTGAAAATTAAATCTGAGGTGCAGAAATCCTCTCCTAGAGAGGTGTTGTGCATCCCCTCTTAGCACATCCAGATCGTTCCTCTGTAATACATTTCATCTCCTTGGTACGCTTGTAGCTTTGGGAATTGCTGACTGGAGCAGGCTGGAGAGGCAGAGCTGACTGGACAGCTGGAGAGGCAGAACCAGCCTCCCATACTAGCAGTTACAGACTGAAGACACTGAGGGCAGCTGGCAGTGGCCTCCGAGACACAGGCCACAATGCTGAGCCCTGATGTAAAAGGTTGCCTGAGGGGACAAATGCTCCTGGTTTAGTCACATCACTCCCCGGGGTGTGGAGAATACAGCAGCTGGTACACCCTAACCTTGGAAGTTTGATGACACATGAGACTGGAGAAGCATCTTGGTGGGTAGCTGTGGAGCACATATTGAAGCTGACAGCACCTATCCCTCTTCTCTTTTTTGCAGGATCAGGGAACGTATGAAGGCCCCCCAGGAACGTCAGAGAGAGATGTGCGAGGACTATTACCCCTGTGAACGCTATGCTTATCACCATGGCTATGCTGCTGCTTACAGGCACTATTTTGGGAGGAGGAGGACTAAGTAAAGGAAGTTTAGTCTTCACCTTGGGGCCTGGAGCCCAAGGTATCCTCCCCGAAAAAGCAATGGCAATGGATATATTCAGTTGCTTGTTTCCTTGTATGTTAACCTGCATGCTGCTTCACTCTCACATAGCCATAGATTCCTGCCTTCTGTGTTAATTAAATTAGTGCTGAGCTGACATAGCAGAGATCAGAGAGAGTTCAGGATGTGGGTGTCTTGCTACACAATAAATTTTTGGTTTGATACTATCTTCTCATGAGTCACTGTTTTTTGGGGGGAGAATTTTCCACGAAGAAACTGAGTTTCTCTAGTGTAGAACCTGGTATGGATTAGGGAAAAACAATAGGGAAAAAAAAAAAAAAAAAAAAAAAGCACCTGGGAATCACATGAGTTTGAAAGGATCTATGAAGTCTATGCTCCAGGGCCCCAAACTGACTTCTTTTAGATGTCCCTGCCAAACTTCATTTCACAAACTTAAAACATCTTGAAATGGCAATATTCATAAAACAGTGCGAGATGCACTTTTTAAAAATGAAATCTGTAGCATCTTTCCTCAGTTTTGGAAAAAAATATATTATTACTACAATTAAGCTAAATTTCAGATTGTAAGTGTATACTCTTCTTGGTTCAGCCTTGTCTTTGCTGAAGTTGGAAAGACAGCTTCAGGCCAAAGTATCCCTTCTTATATTGTAGGTGTCTCCTTTTGTGTTGTACCAAGCCCATGAGGGACAAGACCTCAGAGCTGAAGCCTCAGCAAGAAAACAGATAAAACAAGGGCTCTGAGGAGAAAGGGGAAACATGCTCCTGTGCTGGTAGGAGGTAGCATGGCTGCGGCAGCCCTGCAGGAAGAAGGGCCACTGGTGCTGATGAGGGGCTGAAAGGAGGTCATGGGATTCCAGGTGATAAATAAAGAAACCCACAGTGTTTGACAAGCTCAAGTTAATTCACCCAGAGCAATTTTGTTTCAATGTTCACACCCCATTCAAAATCAAGGTATTGCCTGACCTTGCTCACAGGTTGCCAAGCACCTTTCCCTTGAGGAAAGAGTGTGGCCACAGTTGGATTGATACCAGCATCAGCCCCAGAGCACCTCACAGAGTGCCCCAAGGCAACAGGCACCAGCGCTGAAATGTGGGAGAATTAAATACTGTTCCCAACTGATCAGTGACCACAGCTGCCTGGATACCCTTTGGCATGGGATATGTAAAAGGCATGAAATCTTCTATATCAGCTCACCACAGCTTGTTTCAATATTCGTATCTCCAGGTTCCTCAGGGACCTGCGAAGTATAGAAGTGGGAAAGACTCATGGCACACTATCAAAGGCTTTAAGATAAGTTAACAAATTGTTGACTATTCTGTGAAATTAAGCCTAGAGCTAAACCTACTTTATACATTAGAACACACACCTTCTTCAGAAATATGCTTCAAGGATTTACCAGTTTTAGAGATGAGCTTTTGAAAAGAAATGTGTGTATCTGTTGAAAACTCTTCTAATACAAAACACAAGCTGAACAGTTTCTAAAATTTTTCCAAAATACAAAGTGAGTGAAAAGTGAGGTTAGGAAAAAAAAAAAAAAAAAAAAAAGGCAATATGGATTAGGTTTATTTCCACTGTAAGTTTTTATGCATGTTCCTGAGTAGATGTACTGAGGGATTACCAGTCAGACAAAACTTTCATATGCTGAAATGAAGAGAGATCTGCCATGTCTGGATCTGATTTGACACTGTAACACTACCAAAACTGAAGCTCTAGGGTTCAAGCTGTCTGGGTTGGTAGCCTGGAATATATGGAAAATAACGAAAAAAGTAGAAATTTAAAGTGGGATCTCATTAATTTAAGCAATAAAATATATCTAAGACACTACATGTTGATCAGAAAACTTGGAAAAGCCTGTGAAGGGCAGCAAGGCTCACTGGAACTGCATGTTTACATTCTTCTAAGCTTTCTTGTGGGAAGTGAGATTTTCCTGGAATTCCTGTTATTTTTATTTATTTATTTATTTTTAAATCATTTTTCTTTAAGATACTTCTACTGGAAGTTGCTAGCATATACATTCAATCTCTCCTGGACTTCAGAAAAAAAAATCTATTTTAATCCTGAAATTTCTCTAAATTAAAAGACAGTGTTTCTAAGGACTGGCAGAATACCCAGTGGTTCTGACTATCCCTGGAAACTCTTTAAGCTCGAACTCTGCAACCCTTGGATGCCTCCCTGTTAGCTGTTACATATTTCACTCCTCCTCCCTTTAGAAACTGGGAAAGGTGAGCAGCATGCAGGACTCATGAGGGGTGACAGGAACCGTGAGGTCTGTGGGGGTGGTTACAGTAGGATGTAGCGTTGGGTGTTGGTTTTGCACATTTGGGGAGCGTAGGTTTCTTTTCAGGTAGGGTGTTGAAGAGGGCTTGTGGAGAGGAGCAAGAGAGAGTAAGCTACTGCTTGTGAGTAGGAACACTGCCCATCAGGTAATTCTGAAGTCATAAAAAAGTACATTTTGCCACCAAGCTAAAATGACGGTCACCTCAGTTCGGGTCATACCCAAGGGCTCAGTTTTGCCTTCAGGTAGGGCTACAGTACTTAAGTACTCACTGAAAATCCCCTGAGCAGGGGAAAAAACACAGCTGGAGATTTTCTCAATTATATGGTCGTGGCTTGTTGCCGGCACCAGGAGCAGTGTGGGCTTTGGGTCCTCTGTGACGAACATGCGTAGAGGTGGTGGGGTCACTTCATCCATGTGGGAGTGTGCCAGCTTTGTTGCTGCTTGTGAGTGCACTGACAGCAGCTGTGGGACGCAAGGACCTTGGGCCAGGTGAAAGCTCTAGTTACTCAAACTTGAAGAATAAAACACCTGTAAAGTCTCAGGGTTTATTTGTTTTTGAAACGTGAGAAGGCAAGCTAATTACCTCGAAAATAGAAAACTTTTCAGGAAGTCCCCCCCCCCAAACAAACAAACAAAAACCAAACAAACTACCACAGCTCACAAAAATGTGAAAAACTCAGCATTCCAAAGCAGTTTGTTGAAATTGTCTGACGTGAAAATCCACTGTGCATTTATCATACACAAACCATTTAAAGGAATTGATTTTTTCTTCAAAGGGATGGGTGAGGTGGGGTGAGGGAACAGTGTCATCACTCAGTCTCATTTACTCTTCTATGTAATGAAGTCCCAGCACGCCAAAGGAACTGCTCCACCTCAGGCTGTATTAATCTCTCCCATGGCCTTTTTGAAAGAAGCACGATGACTTTCATGTTTATAATAAAGCTATTTTTTTCATCCCAGTTGTTTTTCTTCAACAGTCCTGTTCAGAAATTCAGATAAAATCTGGAAATGCCAAGAGCCTTGAGATGGATGTCAAAATGGCTGCCAGGGGCAGATACCTCCTGGCTCAAAAGACAGCCTTTGTTTTGGAGCCCAGCTGCAGGAACACAAGCCAGAGCCCTGGGCTCTCCAGATGATCACAGCATATAAACTGCTGCCTGCGAGCAAGCTCCAGAGAAACCCGTTAGCCTCTGGGAGAGCTCTGAGGCTGGGGGTGAGCAGCTGAGCCAAAGATGATGAGGAGTCTGCTGGCACCATTGATCTTGGCTCTGGCCCTGGCAGTTCTTTGCTGTTGTGAAAAAGGTAAGGGGATGTCTGTCCTGGGACGCTCTCCGCGAGAGTCACTGAATCCTATGGCTTGTAGGGAGTCTCCCTCTGGTCCATAGGGACCTACAGCTTGGGGGTGGGCAGTGTGCAGTGGGTCGTTGCACAGCTTGAGATCTTTTGCAGGACTGCTTGGTTACATTACACAGGCATAAATGAGATGGGGCCAAAACACACAAAACAAATTACACCATTGAACTGTGGCGGTGCTTTCTGATATTTTGACATGTTTAAACATTACACTTGTTTTGGTATTTAGGTGGACTGGCAAAGGTATGCTGCATGCTCGGTTTTGAGCATGAGGCTTGACCTGCAGGGCAGAGCTGTGTTGACCACTGCGAGAGGTGCTTTTTACCTGCCAGCACTGGAATGCTGTAGGATCTCAGAGATAGGCACTGAGTCGAGTCTTCACTTGCTGAAAAGTGTAGAATGTAGAGAATTTCTGGAGAGGTAAAAAATCCTTATTGGATGGTTAAAAAAAAAAATGAAGGTTGTTCCATTGAAATAAGAGCACATCTTACAGGAAGGTGATTTAACCATAGTAGCTTTATGATTAAGAAATAGAAATGTAGTGGCATCTTTATAATTAATGCAGAGAGTGGGAATGAGGGAAAGATCAGGCAAAGGGAGGTAGAGCCATAAATTGTCTTGTGTTTGCCTATATTGGGTTTGTGCTTTCCAGAGTTTAATTCACCCTGGCATCAGATATGTCATGATTCAATGCTGGCAAATATATTTTGTTTGATCTGTGTTTTCTTTCTGTCAGAGAGTCTCTTTCTGACTCTCTCAGTATTGAGTACTCAGCTTTTTTTAGCTATTGTTATGTCCTGGATTGCTTAATAGTCTTGAATAGTCTTGTAGTCATTTTTAATCTTTTATTTATTTATTTTGAAACCCAAGGAATGTACAAGTTGCTTAAAAATAGAACTAGAACTAGACATAACTTTTCTTACACAAGGTTTTTATTTAAGCATAATTTTGTTTTGGTCCCTGAAATCCTCTTCTTCCCTGTAAATGTATTCACACTAAGTTCTGAAGACTTGTATGGAATTGACACTGTTCAGTAAAAAGCCATAGGTGAAATAGCAGAGGGTGGGAAAAACAAGATAAGAAGGAGACCTAACATTTCTCTTGAAGGACACTTTCCTTGGGTGTTTGCAGTGAGTTTTAAGGGTTGTGGTTATGACCAAACACAGAAATAAAGTATACAGATTCCTCTTGGGTGGGCTAATAAACCATGTACTTCAACCCTGGGCCACAAAGTTGTGAAGGTAGTGCTGTTCCTAACTCTAGGCCCTATTTCTTTTCCCCATAAATAGCTTGTGATTTTTCCCTAGGGAGAAGGAATCTCTTTTTTTTTTCCAAAGATAGAGATGATTAACCATCACCAGTTTCTGACCAAATTTGGTATTTTGCCTAGTTTGTCCCCTAGCTTGAACCAGCAAGGGTGAGGAGGAGGAAAGAGATAAATTTTCTTCATCCAGCCTCCACAGTGCTTATATTGTCATGTGTCATTTAACCCTGCACTGAGGAAGTTGAAACTGAACAAATCCAGACATAATGGATGAACTTTGCTGTGGTGAAATCTGCCCCTAGATTCTGGATGTTAATAAAATCCATGTTTTCTGGGAAAGTCAGGGAGCTAGACCCATCCAGTAAGCAGAGTAATCCAGTCATGGAATGCAGCAGGAGAACAGGACTCACAAGTAACTCCTCTCCATCTGTCTGTCTGTCTTCCAGATTCCAAAGCACCCTCTGGATCTCCCAGTGCTGACAGTGAGTATATTGCTGTGATTGTCCCTTGAGCCTAGTTACAGGTGAAAGGGAGGTAGATGTGGTAGGATTCAGCTGAGGGACAAACAGAAGCCATGCTGAGTTCCTCTCTCTGCTTACCCTTTTTCTCCATCCCTGCTGAAGTCCCTGAGATGTTGTTGGCTGGATGCCAGTAGCAGACGGGCTGACTTTCATAAGCTGTTGGAGTAGGAAACACAAGGGAGGTCAGGCTCCCTGCAAGGGCAGTGCAGCATCACTCCAGGCATGCAAGTGCTGTAGCCAACACTTCGACAACCCTAAGTAGCCACAACCATTAAGTAAGAAAGGACACAGCCCTGTGGGTTGTTAGAAGCTGGACACATCTCCTCTCCATGAAACAGGGGATGTGAGTAAGATAACATTGCCCATCTCTTGTCTCCCCTGAGCAACCTACGTAAAGTGGTTACATCCCCAAGACAAGAAATTTAGCCACATAAGGATAGTGGTGTTGCAGATTGCGATAGGATGTATGTATGTTTCAGGGAAGCCTCATGGTAAGAGGAAACTTCAGGTTGTCTCACTGAGAAGCATTATGCTCCCAAGAAAGGCAAGTTTTTGACTGGGAAATTTCTTCTATCAAGAGCATGGTGAGGCTCCTTCTCCATTCTCCAGCTAGCCCTGTCTCTATAAGGAGATCCCACTTCAGATTTTCCAGCAACTGGGTCAAAATTCTGCCTGTTTCTAGAGCAGCATCATCCCTAGGGCCTACAGGGAGCAGTTAGCAGCCAATCTGGTGTACAGGATCACAGAGCAGAAAGCTTTGGTGCCACACTAGAATGGGCTGTGACATCGCTGCCAAATCCCACATCCTAAAAAGCCTGAAAGCAAGCAGATTCCACGGATATTGCCTAGGGTGACAGCCTCCTCTGTCAGGTTGTCCAGAACATGAGGACTTGCATAGCTTGAAGTGTCCACAACAAGCTGATCCTGGCAGAAATCTGCATGGAAAATCCCTCTTGTTCCTCCCATGGCACTCTCCTTTCTAACTCCTTAAGGGTAACATTGCTGCTGGCGACTATGAATGCCAGTATTTCTCTAGTGAGTCAATCCAAACATGGATTGGGATACAGAAAACAAGCAAACAGACAAAAAAAAAAAAAAAACAAGCAGGTCTTTATGGTAAAAGTGGTGATTTCTGACAGATCATTAATTGGTAATTTCTGTTCAGTCACTACTTTGACCCTGACCAAAAATCAGCTTTCTAGTGAGGTGTCTCCTCACATGGGGCACCTGCCATCTGCCAAGCAGAAACATGGTGGGACACACCAGGGTGATGAAGGAAGGACACAAAACCCGCCTTCTCCCTCAATGACGTCCACAGGCATGGGTCTTAGAAACTGAATTCCCCCAGTGACAGTGATGGCAGACCAGTTTCTCAGTCAAAACATATTGGTGTGCAGCTGCCTGTGTTGCCATCATGCTGCTATGTGTACACACTTCTGCTGGTGTGGGTCTGTCTCATGGACAGTGGTGGTCTGTCTCTTGGGTCTGTCTCTTTTGGCTAGGGTGAGGTGAAGTCACTCTTCATGCTATTTTGTGGAGAAGGCTGTGCAGCACTCCTGTGTGCTGTGTGCAAGCACAGATCCAAGGGAGAAAGAAGCAACTTCTGCTCACACAGTGAGTTAGTGGAGCCTAGGTGAGAACGCTGCCATGGCCAAAGACCACTTGCATTCAAGCACTCATCAAAGCCTGAACACCAGGATTTTTGCACCTCATGGGCATATTTCCTCCTAGGTGATACTTACTCTTTTTATTTACACTCTCTGCCTTTCATGGAACACTGCATGTGCAGATCCTGTTATTTATTTTCATGCAGCCATTTGTTTATGGCTCATTGGAGGCATTTGGAAGGCCTAGTCATTAGTATCTCACATCACTATTAGTCTGAGCTAGAATACAGAAAGGAAACCAAGACTCTGAAGTTAGCTACACCAAAGAGAAAGAATGTCATTCCCTTCAGATTTGCACAAGGTTTCATTCTCTCCTTATTTATCTTTTATGCTGTCATGGTTACGCTTATCTGCTGTGGACTCAGGTCCTGATAAGCAACAAGGGAATGGAGTTTATGATGGAAAGGAAAGTTGCTCCATGTAGCTGCTCAGGCTGGGGTGAGGAGGGAGCCCAACTTTTGGACTTCAAGTAGGCAGAGTGGTGGAGAGAGGTGCACAGAGAATTAGAAGGGACCACAACAACTTGCAAAGAGAGCAAACAGTCCTCTTCAGGAACTATATTGGTCCAATTTGTATAGACCAATGCCCTGTATCACTAACTTGTTGTGTTTTCTCTTGACAGGCATCAAGATTAAAAAGGAAGTTGCCAATGCCTTTGTGAGAAGGCAGAAGAGATCCAGTGTGTATGAATGGTAAAAACTCATGAAACTCATGAGTCAGGCTAAGGCTGAGGGCAGGACCCTGGTTTTATTGTAAAAATAGGGTGGGAAGGTGATGGGACATAGGAAAGCATTCATTTTTTTGTATACTTATGTCATTATCTTCAAACACAGAAGAAAAAAAAAAGGTTTAGGATATATATCTTGATAGACTTTTTTTTTTCTCCATAAATATCCTTGGATGAGCTCATAGCTGAGTTTGTTATTCTTCCCAGGCAGGAAGACAGTACAAACTGTCTGAGCAAGCTATTGAGATGGCAAGATACAAGTTAGAAACTGCTCTAAGCTGCATGAACATTAAAGCCAAACTCCAGGGAATGGAGTATCACAGAGCCTTGCTCATTGTCTATAGCTCCCTATAGGATGCAGAACTTTATTGCATGAATGAGGTCAAGTCAGAATGGCTGTTCTTTCTGAAGCTGCAGAGCCTACTAGAAATAGGTCAATTTGTGCAGAAATTCTATCTATAAAGATCTGGAGAAATTTCAAACATGCTTATTCAATCCATCTTTGGACAGGAGGGATTTTCAATGGTATGAAACTGAGAGGCCCCATCCATAAGGAAGAGGATCAGAGTATTGTAGCAGAGGAACTAAGTGATGTTGAACCTAGAATGATAAAAGCAAGATGACATTCAGTAGTACTGAACATATGGCCCTTAAGGGAGGCCTCACAGAAGCAGCTTCAGCTATAAGCATTAATTAGGAAGGAATAATGTAGAGAGAGACCTTCGTGCATTATTTGATAGAGAGGTAAGATTAGTCCAGCACTGTAGACGGAACAAATGAAATTAGAGGGTGAGCCAAGGTATTTTCACTACAGAGTAAAAGTAGCAATGCATGAGATATTGGATGGACTTCTACAGTAATGCATACAGACTTCAAGAAAGAATAATTCAGCCTGGAACAGAAGTTGGGAAGGGCATTCAGAGTGAGCAACAGAGTTGAAAGAGTTGAGTTTGTCTAGTCTAGGAAAATAAAAGCTATGAGGAGACAGAAGTGCAGATGATGAAAGGAAACTGTTTTAACTAAAGGAAAATAGTGGCTAAAGGGAAAATGAGCAGAAAATGGGAACAAATTAAGGTAAATAGGAAACAAGAAAAAAGGTCTTAGGCAGCTGGGATGGGGTTAGAAACAGTCTCTAGATTAAGAATAGGAGGGAAAACAAAAACAAATGTTCTACTAAAGTGTCAAGGGCAATTGTTTTAAGTTTTCTCAACTTTTCCCAGCATTAGTTAAGGAGATATATGTCCATGGCAGAGGTGTTGAAGTCACTATGAGAAGTGCTCTGTTGTGGATATGCTGGGGAATCACTTTTCTGGTGGTAGCCAAGAGTGTGAAGCCTGTCCAGCTTCATTAGTTGAATCTGTGGAAAAATGTTTCTCTCTTTGTCTACTGCAGGTACTTTGAGTATTATAAAAGCCCAATGGAGCAGATGCGTGAACGTTGTGAAAATTATCAGCCTTGTGACGTTCTTTCTGAACAAATAGGATTTCCCATGGCCTACAACTATTACTTTGGGAGATACTAAGGATGAGACAGTCAATTTCTTGGTCTGGCTCCGAAGCTCTCTAAAACCCCCCAGATGAAAGATGTTTGTAGGTGAAAAGGAAGAGATATAGACTGGGGTTGTCTTCAAGTCTGTGCCTTAGCCTTAGGGACACCAAAACAAAAAGTAATTATCCCACTTGCCTAGCTTTCTTTAGCTCTCTTCCTTTCATAAACATTGTTTCTCTTCAGTAGTAATGTAGTATTTTGAACTTCATTAGAGACGCCTGAGAAGATTCTGTCTTATCTCCTTTCTTTGGATACCCCATGGTGTTTTATGTGAAAAAAGATGGTTCCTCGCAAGAAGCCCAAAGTATGTCTTAGAAAAATAGCAAGACTTTTTGTTGTCTTCCAGAAATGCAGCAGGACAGTAAAAGGATAATGCCACAACGCCTATCAATGTGACTGATCTGATTCTGAGAAGATGGGGAAGATGAGGGGTCTGTTATCTCCTGGTACAAGTGACAGGGAAAGTTCAGTACCTTTAGCTGGAATGATTATCCTAAATATGTGCCAATGTACATTCATTTTGTAAGGATGGAACACAATCAGAAATCAGATCCTGGTACATTTCTATTACAAAGTGTGCCTGTATAGAAACAACAAGTGAATGCCAAAAGGTGTGTTTGGGGAGTTCATTTAGATTAACCATTCCATTTGTATGCTACATTCTGTGGCTATAAAAAGTGATTTGAAAATCTCTTCATTTTGCTAGAATTTATTTTTGTGAAACTGATATTCCTAAGCATGCACACACAGAAAAACCCAACCAACCAACCAACCAAAAATCCTGTCCCTCTGATGCTTCAAAGTTTATGCTTAAAAGGAAAAGTGTCACAACAGCTCCAAGAAAGCAAAAAAAAAAACAAAACAAACAAACAAAAAAAAAAAAACCACAACACAATAAACACAATAGACTTCATGAAATAAATAAAAAAAAAAGAATCAGTTCAAGAATGGATTAAAGTTGGGTCAGCACTTGATCTATCTCTGGTCATTCTCTATATATTATTATCTCCTTTTGCAAGTGCATTACTTCATTCTGTCTGAATTAATATTACACAGTAGCAACTGTTTGAAAAGTCTCCTTTACCATCCTGTATCAGCATTCATGCTCTGGGAGATACAAGGAGGGCAATGTCTCAAAGGCCTTTTTGCTGAGCCTCAAGAGACTGAGAAGGAGCGAATCTCTCTGGCTACATGTTAGCTGCTACAGACATTCTCAAATGTTGATTGTAATAAATACTGCTTATGTAAAGCAGGTCAGTGTGCTGCTTCTCTCTGTTCCTCTATACAACTTTTATCTGTGGTTGAAGAGAAGTCTAGAAGATAAAGTCTGCTCTTGTGAGCCCTGAAGAGCAGGATTCAGCTGCATGAAGCTTTTTTTGTCCCAGAGTGAATCGGAAGCGACTACACTGGAACTCAATGCATGATCTTAGTGCACAGTGAGGGAGAGGTGGGACAGGTTTTCCCCAATTCACCGAGTTTAGCATTTCTCTGAAAGATCATTCCCTGGAATAAGGTCATAGGATAAGTCCACATGGGTGGCTGCAGGCACAAGCATAAACAGGCTGCATTTGGCAAGCTGCTATAACTTAAAGTGGGTATACTGGCATTATAGCAAGGAGCAAACAGTTAGTAAGTACCTGTTTGTCTCGGTCAAATAACTATGACTGGTTCTTCCATTGGCATAAACAGATGGAGCTTCACAGACCACAGGAAATGCCTTCTAGTAAAAATGAATAAAGTGCTCATTTAAAGTGAAAGTGCTCATTAAAGTGAAAATTTTGTTGGGAAAAGTACTAGAGATTAGTGAGACTTTAGTTTTCCTTTGTTTGTTTGTTTTGGTATGGTTTTGTTTGGTAAAATCGAAACTCAAGCTTCCTGTCCATATTTGCATTCTTGTGCTAGTTTTACATTTTTATCTCCCTTTTGGTAAATAGTCTTTGCAGAGAAGTTGCATACTCAGACCTTGATCATGTAGTCTGCTCTGTGCCATCAGAGTGGTGCTTTATATGTGCTAATGTCGCTGAAGTCACTACAGCCTTTCGGGATCCGAATCCCTAAATCAGACTGCAAATCTAATTCTCGAATGGAAAAGCCTAGATTTCACCTGGAGAATGACCTGTAGATCAGTGCAAATACTCTGCTGCCATCTTATGGTCGTTGAATTTATCTCAGTGACACAATAAACCACGTTGCCTCTTAAGTGTTTTGTAAATGCAAATGCCTTTCATCCTCATTCACTTCATACTAAAACATACACTAAGATGCTACCAGGGAGAAAGAGGAAAAGATATGAGCTGCAACTGAACAATATGCAGATGGACTGATAAGAAATCCGTGACTATACAGGAGTTGCTCACCCTGGCTGTTAAAATGCCCACTAGAACCATCTCAGTTTAGGTCTTTTTTATCTTTACATGAATGCAGAAGGTGCCTCTGAGCAAGTTCATAACCCCCTCTCTGGAGTCAGTTTTACCTGTTGAAAAACTGCTTTCTGAAATGTAGTCTGAAATTATGGGGTGATTCCAAGAAGAAGTAGATAGGCTGCATTTATCACTTTACATCCTTCATGTTACCATCTTATATTACCAGTGGCTGAAGATATTGTCACTCATTCAGCATCTGCTGGTGCAGTGCATACAATGTGTTGACAGTGATCCAATGAGACCTTTATCCCCCCCTCACCACATTTCAGTGATATTCAGGAAATGCTGTGTGTCCACAGAATCCAACCAATGACACATACGTCTATTTTTCCTAAAGAATCAAGCCATGACCACAGGTATCCCTATTCTGCTAGCCAAAGCACTCTGATTCTTGATTCCCACCTGAAAATCTCTCTGACCAACCCAACCCCAGAAATGCAATGAAAAGTGGATTTGCCTCCTCTGTGCAATCAGCATTAGGCCTTGACACCCTCTCTTGGCTCTTTTCTAGGCAGAAGAGTGGTCAGAGGCCATGGGTCTAACAGGTAACTCACTGCCCTTTAACTGGGTGACTGCAAAGCAGATAGTAGAAAGAGATTAACCCCACTACAGAACCTGTATTTATTCACTCGTATTGAATGTACCCATGGAAGCAATTCTAAGAGGTGCCAGTTTGCAGTGTCATAAAAATAGGATTTGCAGCAAATTATTAGAAAACGGGGACCTAAGGAAGAGAGGGACAGTTACGTTATCTCGGTTTCCAGATGGGATCCCAACCTACCACATATTTCTCTGTTGGCTTTATCAGACCTCCACACTTCTTTAAAGGGACTTTTTAAGTTTTTGACCAGGAACTGTTCTCCACCTCATGTAGCCACGTAACTCCTCAGGAGAAAACCGCCTTGGAGAAGGGACTTTTCTAAGACACATGTTTCTTACTTTCTTCTATTTATTTGATTTGGTTAGGCAAATGGCTAAAATAATAATAATAATAAACAAGAAATAATAATTTGGAATTAAGAGAATTATTAAGGTGAAGGATAGATACACCAGCTGGAACTGGACTGAAGAAATAACTTACGAGGTTTCAGTGCTCTCAGACCCTTCATTATAAATTGTGGGAACCAGTACCCTGTCCATTTGATTTATGACTTCTGATTTGCTGTAAGAATCACGTGAATGATCTTTGCTGGAAGACTCCTCACTCAAACCTAAGGGCATATTCCACGCTGCAGAATTTTCCAGTTCAAGAACAGAGAGACAGACATACACGACCTCCTTTTTTTTTTTCTGAGAGAGCGCTGTGTCATGCCAGTGTCTTCGGCGGATTCAAGAATATCAGCACATCTGCTGGTCAACCTCCTGTTGCTGATCTTGCAAAGGCTGGTGAGAGGGGGAAACATTGTACTTTATCTAAAATGGCAAAATTTCCTCAGTTACTGATTCAAAGTCCAATGAAATAAGACCCATGTTCTTCTATTTAAAATATGGTCTTTATGGAGCTTTGGGTTAGACTTAAAGGGAGAGGTGTTCTGCTTTCAATTGCTCTATTCTATGTATTACCTACCCTAATTCCTTTCAGCTGCATTGTTATAAATTTCTCTTGTTTGGAGGCAGATGGTTTCCCAGGGCATGTTTTTGAGTAGATCTCATGGAAGTGTTCCTCTCCTTTCCCAGACTGTCTCAGCTGAGGCTCTGACAACAACAGTCTATTGTCAGATGAGACAGTGACCATATTGCTCTATTGCTTGTGACTGCTATAAAGCTTTCCCTCAGAGTAAATAGGGTATCATGGAGAGTAAACTGAATCCATGCATAGTTTATGGACAAGTTTACTAACTTCAGAGCCCAAAAAAGGTACTAATTTGGGCTATATGACCACGGAGAACATCTAAGATGAAGTGAAGATCTACTTGTAGTAAACAGCTAACTATTAACTAACTACAATATTTGACTATAGTCTCCTAAAAGATCAAAAAGCAAAAAGAATAATCTGATGATGTCATCACATTTCTTAGGTCTTATGAGAGAAGATTTTTGTGAAATATAAATGCTATTAGTTATATATTATTTTCCTGTTACACCACCCGGTTGTGTAAATCCTTACTCATGTGCTTAATATTTACTGACATATCAAAGCCACCTGGTCTTACTTAGACAAACCAGATGAATAAAAGTGCTTCTATACTATCTTACTAAATGCACTCTTGCACCACAATATGTCCAAGAGGTATAAGAAGGCCGAAGGAAGAAAGTCACCCCTGAGATATGTTCAGGCTGCACTGCCCCCTAGCATACTTATTTGCTTATTCTTTCCTTCTTCAAAGCTTACTAATCATTGGTAGAGATCAGAAATAAAAGCATCATTGGTCTGTCCTTTTGCCTATTTTACTCCAGGAAAGAAGGGAGATACTGGAAGTGTAACTAAGCTTGATTACTAAGGGAATAGAAGAGTCTGGTCCCATCAAAGTCAAGATGAAACCTCTAGATTTCCAACAGAGTATCTGAGCATTTGGTTTAACAACACGCAATGCTCCTCACAAGTTTTGTGCTCTCTGCATCTGATGCCTTGGAGTACAGAGGCGGTACTGTTTACAGATCTCCGCCTGACGAGCCCTACCTTACGACTTCTGTGTGTCCAGAACCTGGGGGCACTCTGCACTTTTACTATACCATGCCAGCTGGTGTATCTATACTGCTGCAAACTCTGCTGAAGCTTTTAATGCAACTGATTCTCATAAAATGAAGACTCTGGTATTCTAACTCGTACTTCCTTGCCATGAGGTTTGTACAACAGCCTGAGGTCGCTCAAGAAGGACTTGTCAGAGATGCCTACCTGCTGTGTTTGCTCTGCCAACAGTGACAAAGGGAAGGAAGAGAGTAGGGAAAAACCTGGCTTACATCCACAGAGATTCACAAGAAGTTCACACTTCTGATGTTAATGGTGTTTTGCTTTCATATTGCAGGCTATGTCCCAACACTTGATGAATATGGCTCCGCATTCCTTTGATGACCAGTATCTGGGGTGCAGAGAGCAGATGATGGAAGAGCTGGAGCGAGGAGACTATTTCCAAAGGGAAATAGCTGCTAACAAGAACTATTTGAGTCTTTGGAAGCAGGCTCAGGAAAATTTGCTAAAGAGCCCGGTAGGTTTGCTGAGGGAGATGCATGAGAGTCACGCTGTAGTCCTCATGGCTTACACCATGAACTCCTCCCTGCACTCCCAGCTGAACTGGGCCACATCTATTGCTGGAAGCTCCCCAGAGCACTACAGACACAACTTCAGTTTCAAATATTTTCACTTCTACCTAACTACTGCCATCCAGATAATGAAGCAATGGCAAAATACCAAGGAGAGCACAGGGAAAAATAAGTGCTATCGGGTGCACAGGGGTGTGAAAGACTTATATATTAAGGCCATGGTAGGCAGCAGAGTGAGATTTGGCCGTTTCACCTCCACCTCCCGCCTCTGGAAAGAAGCACAGAAGTTTGGTAATGAAACTTTGTTCACAGTTACAACTTGCCTGGGAGCAGCTGTGCAAGGCTTTTCTCACTACACATCTGAGAAGGAAGTCCTAATCCCCCCTTATGAGATCTTCCTTGTCAAAAACTTCTCTCAGACACAGCGGGGTAACCGGCTGTATCTGCGCTCAGTGGGGAACTACAGCAAGTACCACTGCCAGCTCTTGCAAGGTATCGTGTATCAGTCGGGCTATCTGCCCCCAAGCACCCTGAGCAGCCCTCACCCACATGGGATCACACTCAAGCCCGGATCGATAACCGTTCAGTGTGTTTGCCTGTCAGGGGGCTCTAGGACCCATTTGCACCAATTTTCACCTGCTTGTTGTGGAACCTGGGAACACCTGATACACAAGGGGTCTCAAGGTTTTTGCAGGGTTCTTGCACGTATCCCATCTATCGCTGTGGGGGTGTCATAGGTCCCATGCCGTGGGGTCCCTAGCATCCCTACTGAGAGAGTAGATGAGATGTGCAGGCAGATTGAATTCAGACAATGTGGTAGTTTGGAAGACTGACATGCATCAGGCCTTGGGACTATGCTGAGTTTTGGTCCACCGATACCCTGGCAAGCTCAGGTAGAGCTCAGGCTAAATAAGCCCACTGCCACTTTAGCCTTGTTCTCTCTCCTGTGGCAGAAGGAAGTCTCAAGAAATACCCTTTAGCAAAGCATACACTGTGAGTCTCCTGGTGACAGAAATAAGCTTTTGTGCTGGAAGACATCACTGGGTCTTTTCTACAGCCCTGTCCTTCACTTGGTCCACCACCGGGAATCTTACTCTTGTCTCTTTAGACAATAGCAACCTTTAAGCATAAAACAGTAATTTGGGAACGATAATTTTTGCCTGAATCTAGGCCAAAATAGTGGGTAGACTTGTAGAAATGGCTGTTCTGGACAAGAGCTGTGTTAGCAACTACAGGAAGTATTAGACAGTCAAAGGAGGTCTAAACGGCTGCTTTTTTGATTCTCTTTCAGCTTCAAGAAGCAAGAACAGTGGTTTTACTCCCCCTGCTTCTGCTGTTCTTCCTAGTGTCATTGGAGTTCTCTTGTGCTTGGCCAGGCAGTGACTGATGCTCTGACCATATCCACATATAGACATTGAATAGCAAGCAAGAAAAGTTCACAGCATATCAGCCACCAGAGTTACTGTTGCGGTTCAACATTTCCTTTGACTTCAGCTGCAACTCTCAAGCAGAGACCAGAATATTCAGCCTGAGTTCATCAAAACAGGTGTTCCTGGATCCATTCAGGGAGGAAGACAATTGATGGCCTTACAGAGGAGTAGGGCAGTGACTGCCTTCACTCCAGGTAGTTTGTCCCTCGGGCATTCAGGAAAGACATATATGGACTTCGGACTCTTTGTAGATCTCTTAGCAGCTTTGTGCAAGACAGAGTGGTTGTGTGATGGAAAAGGCGCTACAGTGGTTGACTCTGGATGGTAAGTGTGCAGTGCTGCCTATCTCCTTTGCATGCAGGCTCCCAGGAGACAGCAATGTCTGTGGCTACAACCCAGCAGCCTTCCCACCAGCATGACCCCATGCACCAAAGCTCATCATCATCTCAAGCTGTCTGCATCTAGCACATGGTAGATAGAAACATAAAGCTGCTCTGAGAGATAGATCTAGTAGTAGAGGATGGAGAGACTCGTCAGGCTTGTCTTCAGCTTACATGTTTGGCTATAGCATCTCTTTCACAGAACTCAGGCAGATGCTGTGCGCACAGCAGTCCTCTGGAGGCTGGTGAAGACACGCTACCCCTTTCACACTGAAATGGAGGAGACTCTGTGGAGCCTGCTGCTGTCACAGTGATTGTTGGATATGACCGACCTGTTTTTCTGCTTCACTGGTCTGCAATGTCTAAGGCTGGTAGTCAAATTAACATCACAAACATGGAAATCTGAACTCCTGATTTAGCTGCAAACTGCTCTCATTTTTACATATTAATGCAATTAAGATGATTAAGGGACTGGACCATCTATTGTATGAGGAGAGACTAAGCAAGCTGGGCCTGTTTAGTCTGCAGAAAAGAAGATTGAGATCTAAGGAGATTAGATTAAGATCTAATCAATATGTATAAATACATGAGGGGAGAATGTAAGGAGGATGGGGCCAAACTCTTCTCAGTGGTGGCCAGTGACAGGACAGGGGGTAATGGGTACAAACTAAAACACAGGAAGTTCCATCTCCATGTGAGGAAGAACTTCTTTCCTGTGAGGGTGACAGAGCTCTGGAACAGGCTGCCCAGAGAGGTTGTGGAGGCTCCTTCTCTGGAGATCTTCGAACCCGCCTGGATGCCACCCTCTGCCACATGCTCTGGGTGTCCCTGCTGGAGCAGTGGGGTTGGACTAGATGATCTCTAGAGATCCCTTGCAACCTTAACCATTCTGTGATTCTGTGATTCTCTGATTTAGCACGCCTAGACCCTTAGCACTCAAGCCAGAACTAAGAAGTTCTTCCCCCTCCAGATGACAACAGTGTGCAAATAAAGAACAATTTCTGCCAGCACTTCCTATTTCTGAAATACCTGGAAATTCTTCACTTCTGGCCCCTCACCCACTCTGATCCTAGCCCCTCAGGTTATGGCCAGAGTTGTTATCTCACTGGTCCAAGGAGACTAGTCATGGTGATTTAATTTTTCAGGGAATCATCAAACTATAGAACTCGCTGTGTTTCTCACTGACATTGCTCACTGACATCTTTCACAAGCAGCCCTTGAGTGATAACAACTTTCAGTCATGACTGAACTTGGCATGAAACTGGAGCTCTATGTTCACCATCACATGTCCAAAGCAGTAAGTAACAATTTAGTGATCAAAGTGAGATCTGAATATGAGGGCTTCCCAGATTTCTCATCAGCCATTTAGTCAGGACAGCCAAAAGTTTCTGTGTAAAGTGTTTGAGCTCTGTGCAGCACCATATAAGTTCAGTTTTGTCATTACCTTGGAAATATTGTGGCTAGTAATGTAGAAGCTCAGGCACCTGAGAAACATTAGTATGAGAAAGGCAGACACTTAGGAGATTTATGTGCTTTCAGTTTTTAGCAGCTTGATAAATAGGGGCAGTCTGAGGCTCAGCATTTTGGGTATCGGATTTAGGTGTCAGCAATAGTAGGTGTCATCACCTAATCATCTAAAATTTAACATTTTCTGTCAACATGAACTACTGTTCCTGAAATCCTCAGTCATGCTTGTCCAGAAAGTTAAAACAGATTTAATACAGAACTATTTTACTATGTTTGTTTTCCATCTATAGTTGATGTACATTCTTGTTGTTTTTGTTTTATCAGTGAATTTAAATAATAAACCAACAGAACTTGATTTCAACCCCTAAGTGCTCAAAGATATCAAATCCAAAAAAAGATTGAAAATATTAGAAGTGTCTATTGCAGATAGCTTTTGTACCTGTGTTTAAACATGTCCAAATTCTTCTTTATGTGAAAATAAAAGGAATCAAAATAGATTTCTGACAGGTCAACACATTTATGTCTCCTGTGACTTATCTGTTATCAGTGGGATGAAGGCCTCAACCATTTTAACAAAGGCATGGAAAGCTTCACAAGGTGGTCTTAGCACCCGGACAGCCTCTTCAAAGTAGTCAGCTGCTGCTTTCAGGCTTTTCTTTGCAGATTTATGTCCTCGAAGAATAAACTGTAAGAAAGTAAGAAGTGAAGAGGGGGAGGATTGGGAGCTAGAGTTGATCTTTTCAGGTGTGTCTTTTGAAGAAGAGCTGCCTTTCGTGGTACTTGGTGCTTCATTTTGTGGTAGTGCCTTAGCAATATCAGCATAGTCCATGAGAAGTTCTGATACTTGGAGACATAAGGCAGGAGAATTTAGTAACTGATGAATAGCAGACTCTACTGTGTCACAGAATTTGTCATTTTTCAACGTCACTGCAATGATAGCGCCCATGATGCTTCCTAAAACCCCCTTATAATTATCATAAAGATCCTTTACTACAGCGATCTTATCCTGTAGAGAGGTGATGCGACCAGCAATCTTAGCATACAAACTGTTGCTGATTTTTTCCTGCACGTCTTTGTCTTTTGTTTCCACAATGACTTGCATCTCTTTCAGATAATTGACCAGGAGCTGCAGGTTCTCTTTAATGCTGAAGTTTTCTTTTACTGAAATGATTGGCAAGTTGGTGCCAAGGTGCTCATTGAGGATCTGGAATATTGTGTTGGCTGAAGAGATATACATGTACACTAAGTCATGCAGATCCTGGCTGGCTCTGAGCAGCCTTTGTCTATCACTCTCAAAGCCGAGGCGGGCTAACATTTCTACAGAGCAGATCTGGAAAGCAAACAAAAGAAATCCAGAAAACACAGGTAGAAAAACTGAAAATCTTTTCAACTAGAATGCTATAATTCTGAAAATAAAATTACAAATTAGCAGCCCACCTGCTCCCCCAAGCGAGACACATTAGAATTAGAAGAAAACATGGATAAACAACTTCTGCAAGCCTTTGCAAGTCTTACTTACCAGGCAGACCCACAAAATATGGACTAAGCAGCTACACATGTTGTTATTTCAATAGCTGCTGGAATTATGAATCTAACCCTCAATTGAAAAGCAACATAAGGTTCGTGAGAGAATAATTCTTGCCTGTTGGTGTTTACTGGTAGGTCTATGGGAGTCCTAGTAAATAGTCTTCTACTTTACATCATCCTTAGAACTATCATCTTGGTTTGAGTACACCAATGGGTCTGTTCAGAATTAAACTTGTGTATTAGGTAGGGGCAGGGGGATGGACAGAGAAAAGTCAGTCTGCCAAATGAGTCATCTGCTGTCAAGAGACAAAACAGTTCTAGGCTGAATAATGCAATGTGCTGTTAGGACACCTTTTCCTTTGAACTGACCCACATCTGCCAAATCGTAAACTGGGTAGATGCTGCAACCTGCTACCTAGCGACAGGTGTCCCTCAGTAGGCAGAAGCAGGGAACAGTGTCCCTGCCCCGGCTCCCACCTTACTGTGCTTGTAACTACTAGGCCTTCTCCCAAGGCTAATTGGAGGAGCAGGCTGAGAGAAGCACAGTGCTGGGGGAACAAAATAGCACCACTCCTGGCGTCACCTCTGCCTGTGCTCGAGGCCTCCCCTGGAAAGGCAGAGTGGCTGCAGGTGCTGCAGCCAGCAGTCATGTTTCATCAGCTCTGCTGCAACGAGATGTGCAACTAGAGGTATCCAAGCTGTCATAGTTCCACTTCATACGCTTCAAGGCTTTTCTTTTGGTGCTCAGCTCTACCCCATACCTCTCCCTCCTTTTCTTTATCCTGACAGAAGTACTCTGAAATTATATGAGGTGATAAAATAGATTTTAGCCTCCACTGGTGGTAAGCCAGAGCTGCCTCTCGGGCTCCATATGCCACTTTCTGCCCTCTCGCTGCATCAGAGGAGAGGACCTGAGAAATTGCAGCACAGAAGAATAACAGACACATCAAATGAAGTCCTCCCCTTGAATGTAAAGGGTCTTAAACCATATATTATCTTGCTTAAAGAACTGGAGCAAAACTGGAACAAAGCTGCTGGTTTATTGTTCAAATCATTTTGAATCACGTTCCACACAATGGAGTAGGGGCTGCAGAAGGGAATGGTTGACATCCACTACAAACCTTGAGGATCTGAAATCAGCTTCCAGGAGTGTGAAAAGAAGCAGTTACTAGACTGGTGGATTCAGTCAAGTTCAATATTTGAGGAACTATTCCAGGTCTGCATGACACACTCAGTCAGTAAAAGGAGTCACAGATGGGAAAGGGCAGGGGACAGCTAATTGCAGAAAAGTAATAATTAAAGCATTAGTGTTCTCTCTCAGCTCATGCTCTCATGCCTACAGCTCTGAAATCAATGAGAGTTTCATGCTGTAGCTCTGGACTGAACAAAATAACCCCCCTTTTCAAGGGAAAACAACGTGACAGTTGCAGACGAGTCATTTTATGCTTGATAGAAGGACTGGTCTCGTACTTTCATGTGAGAACTCAACCATTCTGATGTGGGAGGCAGAACGGTGACTACGTCCTGGTGGAGAGCTGGTCTGTCTTTCTAAAGCTCAGTGCATAAAAGGTCTCTAGCCAGGATAAATGCAGAAGTGCTGGTTCTCCTGCTGGGGCAGACAAAGCCTGTACCACTCACTTCACAGTCTTGGTGTTTAGTTTTCTATCTGTGCTGTACTTTTTAACTTCTATTCCATAAGTCATAGGTGTACAAAGACAGTCATGGGCAGCAGTTCAGCATTTCAAAGAACAGCTCAAAACACTAGCATGTATTATATATATTTATAAAAAATGTAAATTCATAAATCCTAGTACGATTTATAAATTAGGTACCTAATCTTATACACGGATGAATGAAAAGTGCTGCCCTAAATGCTAAATGTTCTGACAACAGCAAGTAATAGCACCGCCTTTCAGACATTGTTACTGGTGTTCACGATGGCTCGTTTATCATAAGCAGATCTCTTCATGCTGTGATTATTCTTTCCAGGAACAAAAGGCCTTTGGACCTGGGCCCTGAGCATCTAACAAATGGGACCTAGCCTAAAATAAACTGAAATGTGTTATAACTGGAGGGAAGGAAGCAAAACACCATTCAACAGGAATAATCGAGAGCAGGGAGGCAGCAGGACCCAGAGGAAGCCCCACGCGCTGGGTCTATAACTCATCACATGCTGCTGGAAAGCTCCAGAGGCAGCCGGGGAAAGAGGCTGAAGTCACTGTCCTGCACACGTTCAGCTGACTGCAGCAGCGCTCTGTCACCATCAGTAGGCAGTCCAAATGTTTAACTGGAAAAGCCTCTGGAAACTCTCCTGGAAAATATCTCCTCGGAACTGAAGAAACAGGCAGAAATACAGAAATATAAGCAGTCAGACTAACTCTAGAAAGTGAATGCAACAACTAGCAAAAGTGCCGATGTGAAGAATAAGAGGTAATTTCAGTTCTAAAGGGCATATGGTCAAGAAGGGTGAAGAAGTAGTCCTTGCAAAGGATAAAAAAATAGATGCTAGAAAACTCCTACGTGTCTTTCTAATATGTAAGTTGTTCATTGAAGTGTTGTTCATAGAAAAATTTGTTTTCTCATAGTTTCTATAAGTAAGAATAAACAAATGACCTTTTAACAAAACATCATTGAAGTGGAAAAGATCTAGTACCACTGAGTCAGGAAGCAACTGAACAATATCCCTGAGGCAGAAGTGACATGAAACCATACTTTGCATTCATAGGGCTTTATGTTTTCTGAAAATCATAAATTCTTACTGTGTATGAACTTTGTTCCCTACAGCCTGAAGAAAAAATGAGTTAAAGAGTTTATTTTCTTGGCAGAGTTGCAAGGTAAGTGGCTTAAAGAAATGTATTCCTAATTCAGTGTGCAGTACTTCACAAAATACTATTGGGAAAAAATCCCTTCATAGCGGCTTGTATTTAAACACTAGGATTAAAAGCTGACTAGAGGACTGTTGAAATCATTCTGGTTTTCTACAGTGATCTTGTCAGGGAGGGGGTGAATTTAGTGAAATATAGCTGGATCAGTAACAAAAAGGGGTTATTCCAGAAGAAAAATCTAGCCAATCTCCTACTCGTAACAATTTGTAGTTTTAAGTGTGGTATGTAGGCAAAAATAACGAGAGATTTATCTTGGAAAACTGCAAACTAATCCATAAAAGTGGCCAAGATTTGCAATAAGATGGCTGAGGATAACAAAGTGTCAAAAAAAAATCAGGTGTTCTACTCATTCAGAGTTCACCCCAGTTGCAGACTTTGATAACTCAAAAATCATGCAAAAATATTTTTCTTTGCAGTTGGCGATGGGTTAAAAGGTAGTGGCACAGAGTCAATTACAGAAGCTTAGAATTGAGGCATAACTCCACAATCCTCGGTAACTGTCACTTTGGACCTTGTATACATGCAAGTGATGCAGAAAAATATACAAAACATGCCTTCTTATTGCCAAACCGGAGACAGGTCAGACGAGTGACCATAAGGATTGGACACAAGAGTTTAGAGAGAAAAAAAAAAAAAATTTAGTTTTTGTGCTCTGGTCTGTACAGCGATGGGAGAGGTTCCGACTCTGCCCAGCCATGTCCCAGGAGCTTGGCCAGCACCTGATGTTAGATCTAAAAAGGACAGCCAGGAGCAGCCAGGCTGCACAGGCAGGGTGCTCCCTGCAAGCTGGTGTGTGCTGCTCCAAGGCAGTCTCTTATCACACCCATCCTTGGGGAACAGGTGCACCTCACTGCGACTGTGTGGCACAATCCACATGACGGGAGATGCCTATAGTTGTTTGAAGCTGCAAGTAAAAAAATTGTTTGGGAATTGTTTATAGCACTATGAACAAGAGTGAGGAGGAACACTGAAGAAATCAATGATAATAAGGAAATAGGGGCTAAATATTGGTGAAGAAAACACAGTGGCAAATATGTGCAAAGTGATATTAGGATGGATTTATCTAGGAAGCTTTCACTATTCTCTATGAATTCCCAAGTATGAGTTTATTAGTATAAAGGTGCTTATAGATAATACTTCCTCTTGAACTGCAGAAGAGATACATCACGCTGCAAAAAACACCCTGCAACAACAACAACAAACAAAAACAAAAAACCCTTATGTTGGTACAGGCTGTGTCCACTCCAGAAGCCTTTGCAGTGGTGTATAAATCAGATGCTACTAGTTGAAGAAAATAGGCTGATGCCTGTTTAGAACAGGCATTTTCATGTTTTTGGATTATTTTAGATTTTGCAGATGAGATTCCTTAATGAACCAGTTCAGCTTCTACCACTTTCAGCTCCTAAGTGAAGAATGACACATTTTGTGCTCTTCTTTTTACTAACCTGCTAATTACATATTTGTTAGTTGCTTTCATTGATCTGAATATGCTGAAGTTTCAAAATGTCCCTTTCCAATTATTTGGCTTCAGTAAATCAAGTTCAATGGTATTTCAACATTGCAAAATTCAATAGGTGCAACTTTCAGGTCTGAAGACCCCAAACAACAATTAAGATTTCTAGACTTATAAACAATACTTTGGAATTTGATTTGCTAAAAAGAATCAGTGAGGCAGAGACAAAAAAGCACATTTTACTTCTCTTTAAGGGCTAAAGATCTAGATGTTAAACAGATTTTTTTTTTCTCTGGATGTAGCTTATTTCTGAAGAATGGTGCTGAGTGATCTCCTTTACCCAGATAACCCCAGGAGACGTCAAGAATTGATCCATTTGCACCAGGAGCTGCTTGACTGCATGTCCACAAATTTCCATGCAACAAATGAGCTGGCTGGAGTGCTGAATGAACACCTAGGGTGCACAATTCCCCATATTAAGATAAGAGAGAGCAGTACCATCAAGGAAAACTGTGACATTATCATTCAGGCAATGAGTGAGATTCAGCACCAAGTACAGAAGATTGATAGTGACATGAAGGAAAAGCTAGAGCCTGTGCTGTACCAGAAGCTGCATGATATCAAAGAGCCGGAGTTAGAGAAAATTGCAATAGCCCACAGAGTCTTTTCTGTTGTTCTTGGAGAAGCAACTTCCACAGCTGGGATGGTAGCTATCAAACTAATTGGCTCCAACTTCATAACTCTCACTCTTGGCAAACTTGTCAGTCTCCTTGCACAGATTGGGGCATCTGTCCTGGGGGGATCAGCATTGCCATTCTTGGGCTTGGCATTGAAATGATCCTCCACGCCATCCTGGGAGCCGTGGAGAGGAATGAGCTTCTGGCAGCCGTGAGAAGCTACGAGGAACACCTGGCCCAGTTTAGGGCTGCCTCCGAGAAGTACCAGAGAGCCATCCATGAAGTGACTTCCCTGGTGAGACATCAGGCTCAATGAACGAAGTTGGCGTTCTCGCTCCTGCCATGACAGCAACCGAAGCAACTGTGTCCGCTAAACGTTTTTGAATCATTATGCTATTTATTTTTCCCCTCTGTATTTGTTTATTTTTAGTCGTAACAGAACAAGAGATGTGACAGCTAAGGGAACTGGAACAGATACATAGCAGCAAGGAACTGGCCTAATGATGCTTCTGCAAGCAGCATTTCAAATACTTGGCACTTTCGTTCAGCCCTTCTCTGGAATGTGTTGTAGATAACAACCCTGAAACATAGCCACTATTAACAGCAATAACTTCACAGATGGAGCAGTAATGGTTAGAAAGCATGCTTTTTTTTTCTTATTGTGTTTCTATAGCAAAGTGAGATCGAGAGAAGACTATTTCAACTAACAAACTTGCATCATCATTGGAGGGTTCATCAGAACAACTGTACGGGCTACACTTCCTTAGTGTGGATTAGCACTAAATCTGATGTGCTGAATTCCCTTTTCATACAAGTGCTCATAAGGACTTCCTGGTGTATATTTAGCTGCTCCTTCCTGTTCTATTCCTGTCCTGTGGAGCCTGAGATCTTTAAATAAATTCTTAATCCCAGTAGATTACCAGTTAAGAAAATTGTGTGCCTGCAGGCAAACATATGCAGCTCCGCCCCACAGCTAAGAGAAATTAGCCGCAGTGTTCCAGGTGTCTACGCATAGTCTCTTATGCTCAGTGATGCCTTACTCTTGCCTACCCGCAGGTACTTAGTTCTGGGCACGTTTGCTGCACTGTTGGTTGAAATGGGATTTTACACATGTGCAAGTATTTGTAGGACAGTAGCCCTAGAGCACAGACATGCTGTTGAATTCATTTTCAAGTGCTTCACGAGCCAGCAATATGAGACTGCCAAGAGCATACTCAGATTCTGCATTTCATGATACGCTGCGAATGTCTTTTTGCGGCAGATTTTAAAAACAAAAAGCTAGAAGCAAAAACATGGTCTGCAGTCTCTTTCTCTAATTTACTGTGGTTTGCTTTTTTGCGTTGTTCTTTGAAAAAACATATAATTTGATAATTAATAAAAGTGCATCTAAACTTTGTAAGAGTTCTCCTTCCTGTACTTTTTCTGCTTTCTATCTCAAAAAAAATCTGAAGCCAAATCATATTATATACTTACTACAGAAAAAAAAAGATTTAAATCTTCATTAAAGATGCAATTTAGAAATTACTATTCCTATCAAGGACGGATTAGTATAATAGGACTGTGCGTCGTTACATATTTAGTATCAGCCTCCCTCACACTAAAAGCATATTCAAATTTATACATGTTTATTAATATTCAACATTAGCAATGTTAAATGATTACGACAATAGCAAGATTGTGGCTATGAACGTAAACTAATAGGTGAGTTATAACAGAAAAGCTGTTCATTCTCCTTTTATCATTCATTATTTTTCTTTCCTGTTTCTCCTACTTTTAACCATTTTTTTCAGGCCCCCCTTTGCCCATTCTCATTCGAATGGAAGCCACTAAACGACTCATGGGCAGCTCTGGCAGCCACCGGGGAAGAAGCCGCTGGCTCTGGAGGCTGAGTGAGCACCAGCAATGGCAGCACGGGCCCAACGCAGCCGCAGCCTGAGCGATGTGGGTCTGCAGAGGCCGTTCAGAGGAGGCACAAAGCGCTGCCCTGCACAAGGTATTGTGGTGGCACAGACACTTGAAGCATCTTGTTTCTCTAGGCTGCAGCTTCTTCTAGCTCCTAGTAAGCGTGGTGCTCAGTAGAAACAGGAGATTAGCACTGGCTTAGAGAGGCAAGATACTTCAACCGGGACAGCAGTGCTTTGAGTTTTGGAGAAGCAGACAGTGGTGCTCATTTTCTACAGGCATCTCTACGTCCTAATTTGGGAAGAGGAAACACCAGCTCAGTACATACCTTTGTGAAGTTGCCAACCACTGTTGTGGGAGAATACTGGAGTCAAACAAAGAGAAAACTATCATTTTTCAGGCAGTTTGTCCACATTTTCTTTAAAGTGACTTCTAAGCTGTGTCGGAGGACTGGCATAAGCAAGGAAGAATGTAAGCATATACATTTGCCATCCACCTCTCGATAGATCCTCCTTGCTGGTGAGTTTAAAGGGAAGATGGGTTCCTTGGAGCAGGTGAGGAAGGTGTCCTCATGTCCACAACATGTCAAAGATGCTGGGACACCCTGGCAGCCCCAGGGCTGCTGCCTACGGAACAGGAAGGCACGACCTCACAGGGGCCTGGCCAGCAACTCTGGGAGCTGGAATGGTGCCCGTGACCTCACAGGGGCCACAGAGGCTATTTCAACATAAGAAACCTGCAAATTAACTCGGGACGTTCTCCTCGTTCTGTCCCCCAAGTTCTTTCCCCCAGCCCAAGGAGAAAGAAAATCTCTGGGATCACTATAAGAAAATCTCTATACCCGCTTCAGCTCTCGAGTGACAGAAGTATATTCATGTCAAGTGAAATGTGACAGACTGCCGCAATATGGACACAGGTTGTGTCCTGTGCTTGACATCCTGTGTGGTTTAACTCCTGCTGAGCTCGGAGTCAGCAGTGGCTGATAAGAGAAACCTAAGTTAGGGCTGCTGCTCTAACCACCCCACTGTGGGTTGATGTGGTTATGTCTGGGGACCTTACTGAGAAAGACACTTGGTGGAGTGAGAGCAGTTAGGGTTAACTGCCCATCAGCTTCTGCAAAGCCCATCCAGTCTGCTGCAGGAGCTTTCATGGGGGGCTGCAGGAAAAGGCAAGCAAGGAGAGTAGTTTCTGTGTTCTCTGATGGTGGGAAACCATTTCTCTTATTCTCTTTGTATGACCCCTGTTACCTGGTGAATATCAGTACTTTTTTGATCCAGCATCCACTGAAGCAGGAGTTGACGCAGGGGTCCAACAGAGGAGTGACTGAACATGAATGCTCACGACAGAGCAGTGTCGACTTCACGCCAAACCCAAAACATCATGAAACATCCCACTAGAGATACCCTGATCACTAACCCCACCTCCTCTGGGCGCATCTGGGATTACCAGGGGTTCCTTAATGCTCTGCTTTCATTCCCCCCTCCTCGCCCCCATCCCCAAACCTTCTCATGTGACCCACAATCCTGCTTTGTGCCAGGAAAGGGCAACATTTTGTAGGATCCCCAGGCAAGAACTGTGGGGAGTGCCCTCTTTGGAGTTGGAAGACCACACTGACCATGGCCGTAATGCCCCAGATTATTTCCAGCACTGGCAAAATTGGTGGAGAGCTTGTAAAGAGCTGCTTGCACCAGAGTCCCCCCAAAGGTTTATGTTCCGATTTCATTCCACAGAACTGGCATTATTCTTCCTAAGACTGGGAAATATTTATCGAATTGCTAATGATGTTATTAAACATAATTTACAGGCATTTCCTCCTCACACAAAGAAGAAAATCAAATAGATGTAAACATGCCTATTTGTTGCTCAAAAGGACAGTCTGCCTATAGCATCTATTAAATCGTGGTGGTGGTGTGGAAACGAACTCATAAAGGCTCAGATCCTTTTATTATTTCTCTTCCTAAAGCAGCCAAACCATCATCAGTTCATCGACTTAAGCTGTAACCTCACACACAACAGACCAAACACCAGCCAGCCCAGGCTCACTCCACACACCTTCCCCTGACCCTCTCTCGACTTCCCTATTTTTCTAATCCTCCTCTGCTCCCTCATGCCCTCCATACCTCCTGCCCCCCCCCCCCCCCACCCCGCCCCATGTTTTCCTCCTAACTAACTCCTTGCCAGGACACGACCTGACCCTGAGCGCTACCTGCCCTCACTGCCTTTCCTGGCCGGACAGGGACAGGGACAGGGACAGGGACAGGGACAGGGACAGAGACCACCCCCCCCGCCTCAGGCCCCCGAGGCAACGGCCGCCCCTAACGGTCACCAGGGCCACGTGGCCCTGGCCCCGCCCCCTCCGCCGCGCGGCCCCTGACGGCTCCCGCCAGCCGAACCATAGAGGAGCCCCATGCAGGAGGGGGCGGAACCATAGAGTCGGGAAGGGCGTGCTGGGCCGCTGCTTCCGGCGCGCGGCTGCGGGCGGCGCGGCAGTGGCGCTTTACGGCGCGCGCCACCCTGTGCCGGCTCAAGATGGCGGCGCGGCCGCGGCGGCGGGGAGCGCGGCCCTTGTAGAGGCCGCGGCGGCGGCGGGAGGGCCCGGCGCGGTGAGAGCGGTGCGAGAGGTGTGGGGTGGCGGCAGGGGAAGGGCGCCCGGCACCAGCTTCTTTAACCCCCATTCCCTTCTCTCCCTGTCCTTCCCCCTCCCCACCTCCCGGCCCTGTTGGGGGAGGGGAGGGCAGAGGAGAGGAGGCTGCCGTGTCCCTCATGGGACACTTCCCATCCCTCTTCCCTCCCATCAATATTAGAAATTCGGGAAGCGCAGCGTGCAAATGCAACTCGTAGGCCTATCCTCTAAGCATTCCCAGCTAAAGAAGTGGTATTGTCTTGGAAAAAAAAATCAGTGTAATTTATTCTTACAACTAGGACGTGTGTGGTGTTGGTGAGCACAGACCGTGGGTTGCTCATGGCAGGCCTGCTGTTTGCGTGGTCTGGCGTGGTCACAACCCGGGAGTCCTTGAGATTAGACCTTGGGGCTTGTTGGGAGTTTGTTCTGTGAGATGCTGAGGCTCTAAATGAGGCTTATGCTTAGATTTATTTGTAGCAGGTAAGGGGAGGTACTAGTGGTCTGAAAGGCGCAGCTTTTGCAATGAGGGGAGCAGAGTGTGTGGGACCTGCTGCTGCAAGTGAGAACTTTGGCCTGAAGCTGTCGAATCTTTGAGTGTGTCTGGACACTTGCTGTCTGTTTGGATGCAACGTAGTGGATGGAAAACTGCATCCCATCAACTCTCAGTTTGCAGATGACTTGGTTTGGGGGATGAAACTTTTTTTTTTTTTTCTTTAAATGCTTCAAAAACAGGAAGTAACTCTTTCCAGAATTATCTTTCCTTTCTGTGCCTATCTTAACAGAACTTAAAATGATAGTGGTAGAGGAATGGAGGTAAAGAGCATAAAGATGCTTGCATGGCCGTGATCTGAGGTAGGAAGAAAGAGACGTGAATGTTTGTGGAGTACTTGCTGATGGATGCAGTGGGTATTAGGGAGAGCAATCATGGCCATCTTTGAAGTGAGGAAAGGAGGATATTTGCAGGAAGCATATGAAATGGATGGGAATAGAAGGGTGAAAACTGGAGAGGTCTTGGGGGAGTAAGCAGAAGAATGAGAAGGTCTGTGACGCGCTCTTAGAAAGCATAAACGTGTAAATTTCCCTCTGCCCCTTCCCCCAGGTAACCTGAGCTGGAAAGGCCTTGAAGTGAGTAGCTAACTTGCTGTTGATTAAAAGAGGGATAATTCTGCTATAAATGCAGGAATTTGAAAAGCAAAATTTGAGGGAGCAACCTACCGATTTAGAGAAGGGGAGAATAATCATTCTTGGTTTATTAGTGAACAGGATATGAGACTTTGTTATCTTTTCCAGGTCTTTTTTTTTTTCCCATTATCTTTTTGAGACAGAAGAAAAAGGATCAAGATGGGGCGGAGATCTACATCATCCACCAAGAGTGGGAAGTTCATGAATCCCACGGATCAGGCCCGTAAGTGTCCATAAAAGTTAAATGGATATGAACATAGGGTCTTGAAATGACAAATTTAAAACAATCAAACAAAAAATAAAACTCCTGTAGCTCAGAAGAAAAGTTCTTATATGTGAATATGAACCATCTTCCCCACATTTCTGAAATATTATCTTTGGTTGGTATAAAAACTTCCCAAGAAAGCTGCTCTCTTGCGTGCTATTGTTGCCATGCAATACTTATCTTTTAGCTGTTATTTTCGTTATAAATATTCTAAGGTCTCTTTACTTAGCGGTCAGTTAAACTGCAAACTTTTTGTGTTATAGGTAATCTTCCTGAAGCTAGAATCTGAGGAATGTGTTGAATTTTGTAAATACTCTGATTGGATGAGTAAATAGTCTTTTTTTTTTTTTTTCCTTCATTTTGACAGTGTGTCTAGCCTGCTATCAACACTAAGCAGATAGCAATACCCAGACTGCCATTGTGAATATGCTTTATTTTAGACGTGTTCAAAATGTACTTTGGTTAAAAGTGCAGTTCACTGTCTGTTGTTACAAACAGATTCTGGGCAGCAGTCCTTTAATTGCTGGAAATAACTTTCTGACTTGTGGTCTTTAGTTCTTGTCTGTGTAGAAACAGACAAGCATGGAGATTTTCAGTCTTTTTCTGTATGGCACTAATGAAATGCAGCTAGAAGTAAATTTTTCTCAGTAAGAAGATGAGAATAAAATGTTTTGTTTTGATGTAAAATGACAGCTGTTGAGAAACATGGGAGTAGTTCTGATGAGGGTGAGATTCTTCATGCTTGTGATTTTTCTCTTGCAAGTTCTTTTTTTTTTAATTATTTTTTTTCCTCTCTAGGTAAGGAAGCTCGGAAAAGGGAACTAAAGAAGGTAAATAAAGAGATTAGGAACATTTATTTGACATCTCCTGTACCATGCATCATATTTGTAGTTGCAGTGGGCCATAACTGATGAGTAGCCTGCAGATGTTTCAGTGGATTTTGCAAGATTCATTTTGGAAAATCCTGTCTAAACAAATACTTTGAGGAAATAGATATTTAGTTTTGAGTGACAGTATCACTTTAATCAACTATATTTTAGCTTGAAATGATTAAGGCTTTTCAAAGCATTGTTTTAAGTTCTTAGAACTAATAATAATAATAATAATAATAAAAGCTTAATCATTGGCCTGTTTTACTGTGTTCTTGGTTTGTTGGTTTAACTTGCCGATGATTTACTACTTAATTGGAGTGAATGAATTAGGAAATTAAGAGTGGCATTAAAACTTAACGTAGTTTAAATTACTTTGTTTCTGGCTGTACTGTGGTTAAGATGTGCAGGGTGTTTTGAAATGCCTTTTTCTTCAGTCTGGGATTACTGAGAGACAAGTCTTTGATACAGAAGCTTTGTCTCTTCTGTGACATTTTTCTCATTTTGTTTCCTGATATCAGAACAAAAAGCAGCGGATGATGGTACGAGCAGCTGTGTTAAAGATGAAAGATCCAAAGCAGATTATAAGAGACATGGAAAAATTGGATGAGATGGGTGAGTGAGCAGTACTGACTGCTGGACTTAAATGGTTTGTTAGGTTTCTTTTATTTTTTTTTAACACACACAGAACAATAGTCCTCATGGACAGCTGAGACTAAAACAGGCAAAGTGGCCTTATCTTTTCCTATTAGAAATTCTGTGAAGCAGAGATTATCTGAATAAATACGGAGTTCATGAAATGACTTGTTGTTTTTGAAGGCAACGTTCTTGGAGAAAGTGACTGCAAGAAAGACTAGGTAGATTGTATGACAGATTAAACTTGAATTAAGGGGTTGTGTTAAGGCCAGAGGCTTCACGAGAATAGGAATGGGAGATAGTTTGCTTTAGAATTGTTTCATTTATCAGTTGCAGTGTAGCTTCTGAATTTTTGCTTTATTTTTCCTATCTTGGATTAGAGTTTAACCCAGTACAACAGCCGCAACTTAATGAAAAAGTGTTAAAGGATAAGCGCAAAAAACTGCGTGAGACTTTTGAGCGCATCTTGCGCCTCTATGAGAAGGAGAATCCTGATATCTATAAAGAGCTGCGCAAGTTGGAAGTGGAATATGAGCAGAAGAGATCACAACTCAGCCAGTATTTTGATGCTGTCAAGGTAATACTGCTTGTGATTATAGGCCTGTAGCTGTGGTAGCATGTGCTTTGTCCCCTCTTCAGGTGTGACACTTAAAAATGAAGGGGCTTTATCTGTGAAAGTGTGGTAGATTGTTCTGTGAATTTCATCTCAGTGTGAAGGAAATAAGACCCCTCTGGCATTCACTTAAAGAGCTTCTCCTGAAATTTTCCTGGCTTGCATCAGCAGGAGCATTGCCAGCAAGTCGAGGGAAGTGATCCTCCCCCTCTATTCAGCTCTGGTGAGGCTGCACCTGGAGTATCGGGTGAAGTTCTGGGCTCCCCAGTACAAGAAGAACATTGAGCTTCTAGAGAGGGTCCAGCATAAGGCCACAAAGATGATTAAGGCACTGGAGTATCTATCGTATGAGGAAGGACTAAGTGAGCTGGGCCTCTTTAGTCTGGAGAAGAGAAGGCTGAGAGGAGGTTCGATCAACATGTTCAAGCACCTGAGGGATGACTGTAGGGAGGATGGGGCCAGGCTCTGCTCCATGGTGGCCAGTGACAGGATGAGGGGTAACGGGTGTAAGGTGAAACATAGAAAGTTTAATCTCCATGTGAGAAAGAACTTTTTTCCTGTGAGGGGGACGGAGCCCTGGAACAGGCTGCCCAGAGAGGTCGTGGAGTTTCCCTCTCTGGAGATCTTCAAACCCTCCCAGCCCCCGCCCTGGATGTCACCCTGTGCCATGTGCTCTGGGTGTCCCTGCTGGAGCAGGGGACTGGACTAGCTGATCTCCAGAGGTCCCTTCCAACCTTAACCATTCTGTGATTTGGTGAAATTTGTTCCTGCCATACTGAGAACATATAGATATTTGCACTTGGTCAGCTTTATGATTTTTTCTTTGGAACATGCAGCAGCCCATGATTCATGCCGTCTCATGCTTCTAGATAACCGAAAGAGAACAAGCATAGTTGTCTGCATTATCTTTGCTTTGAGGACTGCAGTGTAAAGGAGGACGGAAACCTGTCTGGGTTATGGTTAAGATACTGAAGCTTTTCCTGGTTGCTGCGTGTGCTGGAGGATTTTACTATTGATTTTTCTCCAGACTCCTCTTTTTTTTGAGGGGGGGGGGGGGGGGAGGGCAGGACGTGGGCAGAACTGCTGCAAAATAACATATTTTGCACTTTTGATCTGTATGCTGTGGTGTGAAGAAGCTTCTGTGGGATTAACCCATTCTGTGTGTGTGTGTGTCTCTCTTCCTTTCCCTCTTGTCTTTCCAGAATGCTCAGCATGTTGAAGTGGAAAGTATCCCCTTACCAGATATGCCTCATGCACCCTCCAACATCCTCATACAGGACATTCCCCTTCCTGGTGCACAACCACCTTCTATCCTCAAGAAGACATCAGCCTATGGGTAAGAGGAAAAACAGCCTGGAGAGAAAGTGAGAAGTAGCACTGGTGCTACTGAGGAGGAGCTATGTGTTAGTGGTAGAGGTAGTTTTGAGTAGTAGAAACTGGAAATTCTGAGAGAATGAATTGTACTTGCTTTTGTCAAATCCCTTCTTCATATTTGCCTAGTATTATTTTTTGTTGTTGTTACTGTTAAGCTGGCTTGAGTAGTACACTGCCTTCTAGGATTCATCTTTCTGCCTACTAATTCAGCTTAAAACCTTGCCATGTTGTTTGAACCTGAATGCTCCCTAGGTTGTTCTGTATGTTTTCTTTTGTTTTGCTAGTATTCTATTTGTTAGCGTGATTTCTTTATTCTAGACTCTTTGTGAATAGTCTTCTGTTTTCACTAACTTTGAGGTCTTCATTCAGCTTCTGTGATGGTATTCAATATTTGGTTTATTTCAGTCTTCTCTTAAATTGTATTCTGAAAAGGTTTCTTTTTTCTGATCTATGTTAGTTGTACGGTTGTGTCTTTGTACGAGGTTGTAAACTCCTCAAGGCAAAGCATTTTTTTTAATGTTCATATTTGTTTATAGAATGTTTCCGTAGAAACGGTGATGAGAGGAGGAGTAAAGAATTCCATTAATCTCATTTATGTTTGTCTGGATTTGTTTTCTTTTTTATTTTCAGACCACCACTCCGGTCCATTTCTGTACTTCCACCTCCCGGGCTTGGTGTTCCACGTTTACCTCCAGGCCGGAAGCCCCCTGGACCTCCTCCAGGGCCACCGCCACCCCAAGTCCTACAAATGTATGGGCGCAAGGTGGGTTTCGCCTTGGAGATGGCTCCTCGAAGACGAGAAGAAGACATTTCCTACAGTTCTGAAGCAGGTAAAAGACTTTATCTCCATCTGCATTTTTCTTAGACATCTCAGTTTTGCTACAAATAGTTTTATTGTACATGGAATGTGCCTTAGTCAAGCTGTTCTTTGTGAAATGGAGATGTTTATACTACCTGAGGAGGGTTTCCATCCTAACTGATTGTGCAAGTGAGGTAGTTCTGATATGTTTAATAATTTAATATCTTCAGTTTTATTAGTGTCTATTTTAGATGCTGAAACTACTAACGAGAATTTTCAGATACTTGTTTTCTTCATGGAGTTGCATAGGCTAAATATCCTGTGTGTGTGTGTGTGTGTGTGTGTAAAAACACATTTTTTAAACTTTTTTGGAGAAGTCTTTTCCTTTTTTAACAGAACTGAAACAAACCTGAGCATGTACTTGCTAGCAGAACCTAGAGTCCCTTTTTCATGCAGTCACTGTATAGTGTCTAGAAACTTTTGCAAATGAAATAATCAGCTTTGCTAAAGTATTTCAAAAGGGAAGAAATTGCTGGATAGAAATGAACCAGTGAGCTTTGGGTGAGAGTTGTCTTCACAGAAATTAGCCAGTAGACTTAGAGGAATCAGAAACCTTATGAATAGAATCCCCCAAATATTCCTTATTAACAGGTATTAAAGAATAAAGGAATGACAAAAAATAATTCTGTTAAACTGGAGATTTTCTAACTGCATACTTTTGAAACTTTCACACCTGTGTATTTGGAATTTATATGCTTCCTGATACTTTGCTGCCTGCAGGACAGCGAGGGCATGATGATATCTCCAGTACCAGTGAAGATGAAGGCTATCCCGAGGATATGGATCAAGATAAGCACGATGAGAGCAGTGATGACAGTGACAGTGAGAGGTCAGATGCAGACAGTGAAGCTGAGGATTTCCTGCATCGTGATAATGACAAGGAGCGGGAAGGTGGTGAAGAGAAGAAATCAGGTCTGATGGAAGTTTCATGGATTAGATTTGATATTTTAAAAGAGAAATGCTATTTAACTTATGACGAGTTTGTTTTATTGACTTAAAATGTATCTGTGTGTGTGTATATGTGCATGCACACACACAATTAGTAAATTTACTGTTTTAGCTCTCCTAAACATCACTTGGAGAACTTAAAGATTTTTTTTTTATAAGTGGATCTGTATGAAACTATCCAGATGTGAAATATCTAAGCATGCCTTGTATGTTCTGGATTGAGCTATATTCTTAACAGCTGAATTAAGAGTATTAAGGTCACAAACCATGTTTAGCATAAAACATTGAATTAGCACAGGACCCTATGGAAAATAAGCATTTTTTTTCATTTAGTAAAATACGGTCATTATTGAGTGACTTGAATGACACTTTTTGAAGGCACTTTTGAAACTTTACATGATGTACTTTTAGACTTTTTTTTCTTGATTTGTTTGGGGAAGTTCAATTGATAGAAAATTATACCAGTGGTACAGGCTAGTCCAATTTTAAAAAGTCAATAGTACCAGTATTAACTCTTGCATAGGAGCATCATTACTTTAAAATAATGTGTTTTGCACTCCAGATAGAAAACTTCAATGTACCTACTTTTTTCCTCCTCCTCCTTGCTTTGTTTTACCCAGGTCATAGTGTACGGTTTGCAGACATGCCTGGGAAATCACGGAAAAAGAAAAAGAACATGAAAGAGCTGACTCCACTCCAAGCCATGATGTTGCGAATGGCAGGTGAGTGATACAGATCTGTGCAAGTGGACCGGTATTTGGGGTGGTAGAAATTACTCCATGCTCTCTTTTATCCTTCCTTATCATGGGATTCAAGTTTGGATTTGCTAGTAGAAGTTTTAGCCCTTGCAGGAAAGTATAGCTCTAGGTGGCAGCACTACCTAGAACTCTGTCTTGCTTTTATTTTTTCTGCTTAGTTAAATGTGGTTGGCTTTATTTTTCCTTCAAAGGGAAGTTTTTTTCTTATTTTGTGTACTTAAGCTTCTCTGTAGTATTCAAAAAAAAGAGTAGCTGAGAGCTGATTTTATAAATATGACTCTGTTTTCAGGTCAGGAAATCCCAGAGGAAGGGAGAGAAGTGGAGGAATATTCAGAAGAGGAGGAGGAGGAAGAAGAGGACTCAGAGTCTGAAGAGACATCACAGCAGCAGCAGCAGCAACAACACAGTGAGGAAGCTCTTGCAGAGACTGGGTCATCTGCTGCAACTTCCCAGTCACAGCAACAACCTTCGTCACAATCTGTTGCTCAAAGTCAGATACAGGCACCTCCCATGCCTGGGCCACCTCCTCTAGGACCACCTCCAGCCCCTCCACTGAGGCCCCCAGGTCCACCCACTGGCCTTCCCCCTGGCCCGCCACCAGGTGAACGCTTGATTTTTCTCCAGTTTGAAGGTTGCAGGTGCTCAGTATCACAGGCAGGCGCTTAGTTGTGCGTTACAAAGCTGCAGAATGGGGATATGTTGTGGTTGAGGAATGGGAGCCCAGTGTGGCAATTGCTGAGACACATGTGGTCTCTCACATCTGTTACTGCTGCACTGTGCTCTTGAGGCATCAGGCATATGGCTATAGGCAGCCTGGTGATACTAGCTCATTTGTAGTTAGCAGAGCCATTGCTGGACTGTGAAGAAACCAAAAGTCAGCTAGTGAAATAGCTCTTTGGAGCAAGAAAGAGGACTTGTTCCATTATATCTGTGTGGGTTTCAATACGTCAGGATGTTACATATTACTGTGAAGTGTGTGGCTGTGATGTCAGAGCTGCGCGTGCACCCTCCAAGAAGGCAAGCTGTTAAGGCTGCCTGACTGAACAACTGTGACAGGATTTTGAGGTGTAAGATAGTATCACTGAAACATTCATTAAATAGAAAACTTCTGGCATAGGAGCAACATGTAGTTTGAGAAAGTGATTTGGTCATGTGCCTGCCCATCAAAATGGTCACCTCAGTTTTTAGTGTGTTTGGGAAGTACCAGGAACTAAAGAGGGCCTAACACCAGGCATCTTAAGGGAGAGTATAGAACTTTTCCAGTTAGAGGAATGTACCTGATTATTACCAAGAAACTTTTTTTCTGACTTAGGATTGCTATTGCTTCTTGAGACTTCCCGAAGATGTATTTAATAGGACAGCAGACTAGTAATAGACGTAGTTTTTAAGTTGATGTCACGTTTCGAGTTCAGTGTTGCCTGATATGATGGTTCTTTTATCTGTTAAAGAAGATTCTCTTCACGTGTGCTTTCAGGAGCTCCTCCCTTCCTGAGACCTCCGGGGTTGCCAGGACTGCGTGGGCCTTTACCTCGACTTCTACCACCAGGCCCCCCACCCGGGCGACCGCCTGGCCCTCCCCCTGGGCCCCCGCCAGGTCTGCCCCCAGGTCCTCCACCACGTGGGCCACCTCCTCGCCTGCCACCTCCGGCTCCACCAGGTGACGTTCTCTGTTCGCCCTGGGGCAGGGTCTCTCCTTGCTTTCCTATCGTAGCACACTTGGAACCCTCACTGCGGGGAAAGCTGATATTCCTTTTGGTTTCAAGTAGTGCCCTGTTGCTACTTTGTCTGTGTTCCTCTCTATGTGACTAAAAATACTCCCTTAGGAAGTTCTTCCTGGTTGGTCCCTTATCTCTATCTTCCTATATAACCGTGCTGAGTAATATTGAATTGCTATTGTTTGCCAGGAAGAAATCGGTCATTTAAAAAAAAAAATGGAGGAGATTCAAAATTCACAGTTTTGCTGGACTGTATTTATGAATAAAGCTACAGTGCAGTGATGATGGGGGAGTTTATGCAACCTGATCAAATATGACTGATGGTTCTGAAATTTCAGCCAAGTGGCTTGCCAAAACACTCTGTTTTCCACTTAGGATAATCTAGGTGGAAAAATATGCAGGGACCTGTAGATATCAAAGGCTGAGGAAGCCGAGGAACTTCTTCCTTCCTTTTGGGAATCGGTGGTTAGTGCAGGACTGAAAGCTTCTGAAGCCAGTACAGTTGTATCTTGTTGATATTTCTTCACTTTTTTTAAGCTGTGCACTTTTCTGTCAAAGATTTTTTGGGCTGCCAGTGTGGAGCTAGCTCCTACTTCCTCTTTCTCTTGCAGGTATCCCTCCTCCTCGCCCAGGCATGTTACGGCCACCTTTGGTGCCTCCGTTAGGACCTGCCCCGCCTGGGCTTTTCCCACCAACTCCCATTCCAAATCCTGGGGTGCTGAGTGCTCCCCCCAGCTTGATCCAGCGTCCCAAGGCGGATGACACCAGCGCGGCCACCATTGAGAAGAAGGCTACGGCCACCATCAGTGCCAAGCCGCAGATCACCAACCCCAAGGCGGAGATCACTCGCTTTGTGCCCACGGCCTTGCGAGTGCGCCGGGAAAATAAAGGCGCTTTGGCTGCCTCCCAGAGAAAGCAAGATGACGAGCCCGCTCTGCCGCTAACCAAAGCAGCCCCCAAGGCCGGATCGTCTGCGCCCATCTCCGTACAGACGAAGGATGATGTGTATGAAGCCTTCATGAAGGAAATGGAAGGTCTCCTGTGACCTCTCCTAGTCCTAGTCAGCTTTCCTGCTCTCCGAACACAGACCAGACTCCCGCAGAAGGAGGAGAAGAAAAGGCCCTCCTGCAAGCAGTGAGAGGGCTCGCATGACAGGGAATAGATCCCTACCCACAGGTCAACTTGCCAGTTTGCTCTGAATCAAGACCACAGCAGATAAGGGGTGACGGGACCTCATTTCAGAGCTAGCATGTCTACTTAGTGGAAGGAAACTGCAGTCAAGAGGTGATGCTGCTTTCCTCGAGTCCTCCCCTTCCTTGGTGTGGGAGGTAGCGGTACACACCAGGGTACACAGCTCTGAAGAGGTGTGTAATGCTCTGCCTGGAAACCTTTCACTTCGTGAATGCTCTGGTGAGGGTAGTGGAGCAAATTTTTAATGAGACGGAAAAATGTTAGCAGGATTTCATACACACACATGGTTGTCAAGTTTTTATTTTCTGTACTGTTTTTCTTTCTGTAAATATTTTATAATCCTGTTGCCTTTTTAGTTGCAGTGAGATTGATCAATCATCTTTTTTTTTTTTTTTCTTCCAGGTAGTCAGGGAGGTAATTTGTTCTGTATACTGTACACTGGAATTTTGCACCCTGTCCCCTTTACAGTCATTTTGATGGCTTTTAACTGACAGGGGAAATTTCATTTTGTCTTGTGAAAGACAATAAATGTTCAGTGTATCAAAATACCAGTTTCTTTGTGATCTGTGTAAATCTAGCATTTGGATGGAAAGGGAAGAAACTCTTCATAGACCTTGAGGAAGATATAGGCCTTCTGACACCCTCATGACAGAAGAGCAATAGCTATGTTGTAAATAATTAAGAATATACAGTTTATCCATCTGTTCAAGTCTTTTTACATTTTTGTTTCAGCAGTTCCTGTTCAGTTCCCTTTTGGTTCCCTTTCAGCCTTTGCTGGTGGATGGTAGAAATTTAAGTGCTGTGAAACACTACACTTTTTTTTTTTTTTAATACCCTTATTGGAAGGTTTACTTTATATCAAGCCTTAGATATCCACTAGATGAATCTTGGACTGACTAGATTTATCTTGCATACAAATTGGTAAACAACTTTAATTCTAAAATCTTGACAAATAATCAAACTTTACAAGTTTTTATAAAATCAGTAGATGCAAATTCTTTGCTCTTGGACTGCATTTTGTTTGGGTATTTTTCTCTCTTCTAAGGACTTCATTTTTTTCTAGCTTAAAAAAACATTCTTTTTCTCTTTTGGCTGAAATACGCCTTTAACTTCCATTCATTATGCTGTCACTCAAATATATTACAATAACCCTTTCCAGATGCAAGAAAGAAATAATTCTGGACTGTTTCAAAGAAGAATAAAACCTCCTGGGATCATGTAGACAAGTTAACTTCAAGACCTGTGAGATTAATTGTGCTAGCAATAAATATTCCCCAAACGAATTGCTTCTTCAGAAAGAATTGTATTTTTCAAAACACTTCAGTTTTGTCTGAAGCACTGTATTTAAACACCAAAATAATAGTTAAATATTTATATAGAAGTTTTTATCTTGCAGGGTTTTATAACAGAAAAGAGAGAGGGGGGAATAAAGTAGTATGTCTTACATTAAAATTCTGATTTAGTATCAGTGTTCAGTTTGAAAAATAACTTAGTTCTCTTCATTGAAGTGTTTTAGTGAATGTCGAAGTTGCTTAAAAGCGAGTCCTCTAAGCATGCATCAATTGCTAGATGAATATATCCAGACTGTGCAGTGGCTTTGTGTTTTAATTGAGTTTCTGCTAGTCTTAAGATGCCAGGCTACTAGATAGCCAACAGGCATCATAAACTGCAGACATCATTTGAGATACAAACATCAGACTTAGCTAAATGTTCAGTGTTTTAAGGTTAAGTACATTTTAAGGTAACAACTGAATTTTTTAATTACACAAACTTAGTTACACTTCCAAACTTTTGATTTACAGAATTCTGGATACAAACTTAAATTTGCATAGTAGTTCTCTCCCTGATTTGCAGTTCTGATTGCGGTTCTGTAGTATTTTTTAAGTGTATATCCTCTTTCTTTTGTTCATTTGAAAAGTATTTGTATTTTGTCTGAATAAGTGAGATGTGAAAAGCGGGACTTAGGGGAAGCAGGGGATTACATTTTTGTTTATGGCGCTTCTGCGCCTTAGGCTTAATAGGATTACTGACCCTTCTTTTCAGGAAGTAGGTTTGGGGAACAGGAATAGTATTCTGAGAAAAGGACCTTTCCGTGTTATCCATAAAAGCTCACTAGCTGCCATCTGATTAATAACTCCAAGGAATTACTTGATTCATTTCATTCATTCTTCCACTTTGGGTTTTTTTTTTTTTTTTAAACCTTTTATGTGCCATTTGCCATATTCTTTAGGAAAGGCACCTCTTCTGTTTGGTGGGAGAGAGTGGTTACCCATTCCTATCTTTTTCAGGACAGAAAAGTCTCCAGGGCCAGGATGCCTCCTGCTTCTTACAGGGACTGGTTTCATACAGGAGGCTTCTTGCATTCCTGTCTAATGGCCTAGGAGCAGTTGTGCTCTTGCTCAGATAAAAATGCTAGTTTGGAAGGAGTTGTAAGACTAGCAGAGAGCGCAAGTGTGGAAATGGGCTGCATGTGAGACATAGGTTTCACCCTACTGCCTTGGTCTGCTGCTTTTCTTTAGCTAAAATAAAACAGGACCTTTTAAATACATTTCTAAGCACAAACAAAAAGCACTAAGTGGGAAACTCATGCTGTTTTTTAATCGGAGCAGTATGGTTGCCCTTGCTTCAGTCCTATCACTTGTGTAATAAAGCTATTTCTGCACCAGCCATGTAAGATGATGGGCCAGCGCAAGAATGTCAAATCCAAGTGATCTTTCTGGATTTGCTGAAAACCTTTCCAACCTTTCTCCAGCATCAGTCAAAGCAGTCAGAAATGATTGCAAAACAATCTGATATCTAAACTGACATTCCTTAGATCATCTAGATGAATGTTTCCATTTATCTGGAGGCTCTGGTAATGCCTCTGAGTGACTGGAGTGCTTCAGCAGGAGCAGGTGAACAAACCCTGCTCTGGCTCATCATTTGCTGAATTAAATAAGGTTTTGAACTTGTAGTTCTATCAAGAGAGTATGGGAAATGCCTCTACTGCTCTGGGATTCAGAATCCTGAGACCAGTCAGGAAATGATTTAATAAGAAAGTGTGTGAAATACATATATATTTCTACTGTTAGTTTATTCATAGGAGAAGAATGAATTTTCTAGTATTCAAACATATTTAAAAAATAGAAAGCATTTTTAAACAGCTTTTGTCTGAAGCTCAAAGGCTTTTGAAACTATATATTTATATCACGATTGCACTGGTTATGGATATTCTCCTGTTATGCTGTCTTCTCTTAACTCCAGATAACTGGCAACAACAAAAAATAGTCTAGTTTGTCTGCTTTGTTTCACTCTTGCTCTTTGTCAGCTGCATTAAGGAATATATATCTTACAGATACAGCTGTGCCAATTTGTTAGTTGCTTGTGTCTCATTTTTGTGGTGCTCGTACAGAGCTTTGGATTCTTCTCTTAAATACTGCCTGGATTTTGTGGTGGCGTCTTTCATCTGTGGCTCTGGGTGCTCTTTACAGTAGGGGTAATGAGCACGGTGGACATAGGCTGGGGGCAAGGAGAGCAATGCAAGTTGCCTACAATATTTCCATTTCCGTCCAATGACTGATAAAGAGGACTCCCAAGGTTAGTTGGTTTGGTATAATCCACTGAATGATGCTGCAGATGAAAGATGTTTCCTAAAGATTATCAAAATTTTCAGAACAGAGAGCTGATCTTGTTTGACCAGAAATAAACAACTTGTGTCAGTAACTTGTGTTTGTGTTGCAGAGGTCTTTTGCTTTGTTCATGATCCTCCTGTTGAAATACCCCGAACAGTTTTTTAAAAAAATCCTGTTATTGTAACCTTTTTTTTCCCCCTCTCCAATGGTTACGGCTGAAGGATGTGGCTAATTTCAGAGCGTGAAGTTGTTCATTGGCTTAGAAAAGGATAACGTCTGTCCTTGCTGGAAATAGATCAAAGAAAGAGGATGTTAGGGAACAGAGAAACCACCCAAAGCAGAATAAAGGCAAAGAGAAAAAAAAAATGAACAAGAATCTCTTTGTTCAGGAAACAGTACCAGCCTATAAGAGACATCCTGAATTGCATGAAGCAAAAGCACCATGGCCTGTACTTCTAGTGCTTTACTGAACAGCCTTGACAATAACATTAGCTTGAATAGAGCACTGTTTCAGTGGTTTGTTTCCTGGAACACAAGAAGCAAGTCTGGTACCTTGCTCACATTAAGTAGAATATTTTCTTTATATATATATATGGGGGGGGCGGTGTATATCCTTTTATATATATATGTATATATATTCTCTCTCTCTCTCTCTCTCTATATATATATATATATATATGTATTCTACTAGAATTGCAGAAGCGTTAGGTGCAGCCGGTGGGTTGGGTCGTTTTGTTTCCAGAACGATGGAAGCGGCTTTGGCAAAGGCGCCCTCGTCCCCCTCAAGGGACCGCGCACCCTCCCTCCCCCAAGATGGCGCCGGGGCCGTGGCTGCCGTTGGGATCCTCGGCGGGTGGGGGCGGGGCGCTGCGCGTGCGGCCGGTGGGCAGGGCGAGCCGAGCGGGCGGGGGGAGAGCGGCAGCCGCCCTCTCCCCCATTGGGTGGATTTGGATCCGCAGCGCCATTGGACGCGCCGGGCGAGGGCGCGGCGCAGCCAATGGGGGAGCGCGCCAGGGCACGGGGACGCTATAAAAGGGGTCGGGCCGGGGGGAGGGCGGGTGACGCTGCTTTCACGTACGTTGTGGGGTGCTGCGTGCGGCAGAGCGTGGGGTGACATGTCCGGCCGCGGGAAGCAGGGCGGGAAGGCGCGCGCCAAGGCCAAGTCGCGCTCGTCGCGGGCCGGGCTGCAGTTCCCCGTGGGCCGCGTGCACCGGCTGCTGCGCAAGGGCAACTACGCGGAGCGCGTGGGCGCCGGCGCGCCCGTGTACCTGGCGGCCGTGCTGGAGTACCTGACGGCCGAGATCCTGGAGCTGGCGGGCAACGCGGCGCGCGACAACAAGAAGACGCGCATCATCCCGCGCCACCTGCAGCTGGCCATCCGCAACGACGAGGAGCTCAACAAGCTGCTGGGCAAGGTGACCATCGCGCAGGGCGGCGTGCTGCCCAACATCCAGGCCGTGCTGCTGCCCAAGAAAACGGAGAGCCACAAGGCCAAGAGTAAATAGAGCAGAGGGAGCGCTTCCACGTCAAAAGCAACCCAAAGGCTCTTTTTAGAGCCACCCATTTTATCATAAAAGGAGCTGTGGAACTTAAAATGCATATTTATTTTAGGTTTTACCGTCAAAAGTTACGTAGTGTGTCTGACTTACAAGCGACAAAAGTGAGCCATAAAGAGAATTCTGAAACTGACAGAAAATTAAACGTGTTAATCTTTGGGGAACACACACTAGGAAAACAAAAACAAAACAACTAAAACCAAACCAAACCAAAACAGTTTAAGGAATTGCTTTGCTCCAGTAGAACTGAGAAAGTGTTAAATATCGCTGCAAGAAAGCACTCTCTCTCCAGCCATCCTTTCCTCTTTTAGCTTAGTCTTATGGCAAAGAGAAAGGGATCATTAACGACCTTCAAAACAACTCTGTGCCCCCTCTAAAGAAATTCCAAGTTTGGGATGTTGTCATTTTTCCTGATATTGGTGGTCATTCAGAAGCATTAACTCAAAACAATGAGTCAGCTATTAAAAATAATAATTCTCTCTGGAGTTCACATAAACTTGATAATAACTTTTCATGTCTTGACAGGCAGTTTAAGGTAAAAGGGGCTGTTGGCAGTTTTGATTCAATACTATATATGGCACTGAAAATAATAACAAATATGCTAAAATAGGCATGAAGATCGGTAGTTATAGGACAATAAGCACTTTTGAATAATTCTTGAAAATGAACATGAGATTGCAATACCACTAACAGTAACATGAGGAAAAGAACAGTTTTCATCTGGCCTTTATATATACATATATATATATATATATACATTTAAAGACAAAAATAAAGTATCAGAAAATAATATTTTTAGCTATTTTAGTTGTCCATCATATTAGAAATAAAATACATGCAGTTTTAAATGCGATCCTCATAAAGTGTATGGGAAGGCTTTTCCTCTTTCTAGCAGCCAGTTCATCTTAGAATAAAAGACACTTTACAGATAAACATGCCACTTTAAATCATACTTCTCATGCAGGAATCAATCACAGAACAGTATAAATGTGACATTTAGCATTTTACTGTAAAGAGAAAATGTAAATTATAACTTTAAAAAAAAAGTTTTACGGTGTAAATGCACAGGAGGTCATTTACAGCAGTGTCTCCTTAGATAAGGATGACTCAGATTTCCACCTATGGAACAGGATCAAAATAAAAACATTGCTAAAATAAAGTGTTAGAGTATTGATTATAGTCTGTAGTGAAAACGGTGTGAAATTCTGACATGACCTAATATGTTAACATAATTAATGATTCTGTAAGACATCAATAGGTAACCATGTCTCTATTGTGCACCCAGAGCAACCTAGTGCTAACTGTTGGACTTTAAAAAGTCAACTCCTTTTGGGACAAAAGCAGTCCTTCACAGGTCGTTAATCTGCTTTCTGCCCTGTAACATAATGCAGTAATTTAGTTTATTTTAATTATTTTTAAAGGGATAAAGGATTTTGGACAAAGAAGCTAATTTCTAATCCATATTCAGTGCTCAAGATGAGCCTGTGTTACTTCCTTCTCTTTGAAATCAAATTGCCAATAAAATATCTGTTCAAATCCTTGTTTTTCAGTTCAGATTGAGAGAAGACCCTTTAAAGAATAGTAATTAGCTGGTGTGGAGATTTAGTTGTCCACGCCGAAGATTTTATTTAGAAGGAAAAACAAAAGTTTCTGTCTCTCGAGGTCTCTCCAGGTCCAGGACTCGGGGTTTATCGGCTCTTTTTTAACTCACCGTTGGCCTCTCCGGGGGGGAACTCCGCCGAGCGGAAAAGCAGCCTCCCCTTCCCCCGCCGCTGCGAGTTGGGGTGATTCCGTGGCAGGAATTCGGAGAAAAAGGCGCTTTTTCGGCTCCTAAGAAACACAAAATGAGCAGGGAGAAGGGACCTCTCTGCCGTGCGGCGGGGCGGGCTCTGCAAGGCACCAATCAGCGCGCGTCTCGTCTCTATAAATACGAGGCCGCTGAGTTGCTCCAGGCCCAGTGTTTTCCCCTGGTTTGTGGACGACGCCCGCACCATGTCGGAGACCGCGCCTGTTGCCGCTCCCGCCGTGTCCGGCCCCAGCGCCAAGGCCGCCGCCAAGAAGCCCAAGAAGGCGGCGGGCGGCTCCAAAGCCCGCAAGGCTTCGGGCCCCAGCGTCACCGAGCTCATCACCAAGGCCGTGTCCGCCTCCAAGGAGCGCAAGGGGCTCTCGCTGGCCGCGCTCAAGAAGGCGCTGGCGGCCGGCGGCTACGACGTGGAGAAGAACAACAGCCGCATCAAGCTGGGGCTCAAGAGCCTCGTCAACAAGGGCACCCTGGTGCAGACCAAGGGCACCGGCGCCTCCGGCTCTTTCAAGCTTAACAAGAAGCCCGGCGAGACCAAAGAGAAAGCGCCGAAGAAACGCGCGGCGGCGGCAGCCAAGCCCAAGAAGGCGGCGGCCAAGAAGCCCGCGAGCGCCGCCAAGAAGCCCAAGAAGGCGGCGGCGGTGAAGAAGAGCCCCAAGAAAGCGAAGAAGCCGGCGGCTGCCGCGGCCAAGAAAGCAGCCAAGAGCCCCAAGAAAGCAGCCAAGGCTGGGCGCCCCAAGAAGGCAGCGAAGAGCCCGGCCAAGGCGAAAGCGGTGAAGCCCAAGGCTGCCAAGCCCAAGGCGACCAAGCCCAAAGCAGCCAAAGCGAAAAAGGCGGCGCCCAAGAAGAAGTAAAACGACTTAGAAAAATTATAGAGTCTACTCATTTAAATAAACCCAAAGGCTCTTTTAAGAGCCACCCCCTTATTCTCAAAAAGAGCTGAGACACTGCAGTCAACTAATTTTCTTTTGAGAGGGACTTAAAAAAAAAAAACGGCATATAGGCGCTTTGGGCACAGCTCCCTCGCAAGATGAGTTTCCAGACAGCGCTTGTTAAGTAGCTGTGAATGGGAGCCGACGATAGCGGGGTTCGTCCCTCCCCCCGCCCGCCCCGCCGCGGCGTCCGCCGGGGGGGGCGGCGCAGGCACCTCCCCGGACAGCGGGCGGGGTGCGGCAGGGGGGAGGGTTTAAAAAACCCGCGCTAAGCGCTGATTGGTTCCTTCCGCCCGCCGGGCCCCGCCCCCTGTTACGCAGTGGTTCCAGCCCCGACCGAGGCGGTTCCCGGGGCCGCCTCGCGGGCGGGGACGGGAGCGGAGCGGCCGCCCCGCTCTACCTGACCCGGCAGCACCGCCACCCCGGGCCGGAACGGAGCCTCTTTTATTGTTATTTTTATTCTTATTTTTCCCCCTCTCCCATACTGAAGTGGTGTCCAGCAAATTTTGTGTTCCGAACCTCTCACACACTTCCCGCCCCCACCCCGACATGTCCCTCAGGTTCGCACCGGGACCATAATAAAAGAAAGAAAAGCAGCATCAACAGACTTCGTGCAAGGGCGTTTCAAGTTGGGAAAAACACTCATAAATAAGATTCCTCCTCTGCCTTCAAGATTTCGAAAAGGGACACAGTTTCTTTATTGAAAAATAATAGAAGGTGAGGGGAAGGATGATCCATGGGAAACCGTGGTGAAATAGCGTCTGGAAGGCTTAGGGAATAGCTGCTCTGTAAGCATTTATTAAGGACAGAAACTACTTTTTTAATTATTTTTTGCCTCCGGGTGAATGGTTGCGGTGCGAAGAAGACATATTCTTAATAGTAATTGAAACCTGCCTAAACTACAAAGCAAGAGAAACTTAAAACATATAGTCAGTTATTACAGTATATATATTTTTAAAGGACTCCCTGCCTTCCCCCCAGAGGCTTCCATGTTTCGAAATAGAAGCGCTAACAAACGCGAGAATGAAAAAGTTGCTTTTATTCTCAACCACATTCAAGCTCAGAAGCGATAGCATGATAGCAAAATGTAGTTCAATACTTCTAGTATGACATACTTTAAACCAGTACAGAATTAAAAGCCCTCCAAATTCTAAAGAAACAATTAAGTCCATGAAATAGTGGAATTATTATAATTTAGTTATTTATAAATAGAACTGAATTTACATACCTTTCTTGAATCAAGAGTAAAATCAGCCCTTCTACTTGAAAAAATAGGTGGCTCTTAAAAGAGCCTTTGGGTTAAAACAGACGGTCCAGGACGCTCTACTTGGAGCTGGTGTACTTGGTGACAGCCTTGGTGCCCTCGGAGACGGCGTGCTTGGCCAGCTCGCCGGGCAGCAGCAGCCGCACGGCCGTCTGGATCTCCCGCGACGTGATGGTGGAGCGCTTGTTGTAGTGCGCCAGGCGCGACGCCTCGCCGGCGATGCGCTCGAAGATGTCGTTCACGAAGGAGTTCATGATGCCCATGGCCTTAGACGAGATGCCCGTGTCCGGGTGCACCTGCTTCAGCACCTTGTACACGTAGATGGAGTAGCTCTCCTTGCGGCTCTTCTTGCGCTTTTTGTCGCCCTTCTTCTGCGTCTTGGTCACCGCCTTCTTGGAGCCCTTCTTGGGCGCGGGCGCAGACTTCGCTGGCTCAGGCATGCCGACAACTCTCTGATCGCACCGGAGCACCAGAGTAGCTGCGAATGCTGCTACTCCCGTATTTATAGGGGCCTTATGCAAATCTACAGCCTCCGCTCTCTGCGTTCCTACTGGCTAACGGCGCCAGTGACGTCGCTTCTGGCACAAAGCACTTTGCCATTGGTGCATTACGAATTCCATGTTCCTATTGGCTAGAGGTCACAACCGTGGCCAGCCAATTACGACGAGCCGTTTCAATCGCTGAACGGTCCCGGATAAAGATTGTCTGGGGGGTTCTGAACGGGTTTGAGGAAGTCTTGGCCGCAAGTCCGCCGGGTTGCGTGCGCCCGCCCGGCCGTGGGGCCGTCTAGCCAGCTATAGCGATAAATATGTATATACACGGCGAGATTATCGTCATTTTCTTCAGATGACTCTTTTTTTTTGTCTTATTATACTACATACATACATACATGCACCCTCCATATATTTATGTATGGATGGACAGATGTACACTTTATATAATAGCCTACATATATAGCAGTCATGATCTAAAGGGATAAGAGAAATATATAAACATATAGCCCCCAAAATTGTTCACCTTTTGGGATACTAATCATTAGTGTTTGAAAAAAAATCTTCTCTCCCATATGTGCATGGTATGTCTTTTACAATGTTAAATAAGTCGAGAATTTTGTTCTCATTTCTGATTTGGGAGGAAGAATGTGTGCATTTTTGGACATAAGCATTGGAAGAATAATTAGAAAGCAAAAAAATTCTTGGTAATGAAAATATAACGTGCCTTTAAAATTGGATTCCGAATTTATCATGAATCAGAAATTCAGACTGTTCTCCTGTTTGCAGAAGCAGCAAATGTATTTTAATAGATAAAATGATTTTATAATATAAAAAAATCCGATCTGTTAAGGATTTTGCTTTGTATAATCAAAGAATAAATGTGCTTTGATTTTGATGGATGTTTACCCTGTATGTTTGCACAAATGTGTGTTAGGAGTATTTTTTAAATTAAAATGTCTTGTGGCTCATTATACAATGGCAACAAAACCAAATAATCAAGGAGACAATATGAATAAGGATTGTGTTAGAGATTCTAGTATAAAGAATGAAAATATCTCAAAAATTATCAGGCTTCTCATGCCTCGCCCGCCACCCCCGCCCTGCACACACATATACATACACACTTTCAAAATTTTTTTATGTCTGAAGGAAGGCTGAGTACAGAATTGGACCTTTCCTGTAAAACTTGTCTGCGAGTGTCCCTGTTGTGCTCAGCACCTAATCTGGGGAAAGCAAAAAGCAGCTATCAGAGTTAGGCATCTTATGCTGCTTCCCTGATGCTCCAGCTCTCTGCTTTACCGCTCCTTCTCCCTGCCAGGGTCAAGGAACATCTCCCTCTGCCCCATTTCCCTCTCTCCTCACTGTCTGACCTCTGGACCAGTTTGGACAAATAAGGCAGGCAGGAGCTGCCTCTGTCTTTTGGCGAGGACTACTTTTCTCTTTCTCAGAAAGGCAGGCGGATAATCCAGGGTGCTATATCTTCTAAGAAGTAAACAATCCCTGTATTTGTTGTGAACCTTGATGCTTCCTTTTGTAATACACTTTACCTGGAAGAGCGGTCAACAGAGAACCCCTCTGTCTTGGCCGTGGCAGTTATTCTCACAAACACCTATGAAAGTCCGGGCCTTGGCATAACCCCAACACAGAGTGGCCTGGGCTTCCCGATTTTGCCTCAATGGCAGGGAAAAAAAAAAAAAAAAAAAAAGGCTGTTGATTGTCTTATGTACCCCGGAAGAGAAAATATAGGATGACACGGGACAGTATAATGGTAAAATCAACACCTTCTGGTCTAGGAGTAAATTATGGAAGAGAAAACAGACAGCTCTTTTGCTTAAAACAAAAATATCTTATTCAGACAAACACTATCTGTTAATCCCTTTGAGTCTGTTGGTCAGTCTCAGACAAAAGTGACAATTGATCTAGGTGGGAGACACTCAGTTTCAACAGGTTCACCAAGATCTGATAAGCAGAATGAAAACGGGCTAGACCTCCCCTGAGTAAAGGGAACAGATACGACCTGAAAAACTACTGCTTGATAATAGCCTGAGAAATGAAAAATCAGCTCATAACTGCAGGTCAATTACTTCGGATGTACTTCTTAAAGAGGTAGTTAGGGAGCAGCTGCAGAGGGCTGGAAAAAAAAAATGAGGGCAGGAGGGAGTTAGGAGAACATTAGTAGCTTTCTATAAAGGAAGCTGAAGTTCTTAAAAAGAAGGGAAAGTGAAACTTCAGAAATGATGGTGGAGGAACTGAGACTAGAGATCAGGCTATAGGGACACAGAAATCAGGTTTTAAATTTCAGGTTAAAAATTTCTTGGTAATCTAAACAAACTGCTGTTGAACTAGATGGGAAGTTCTTAAGATTGTCCACCCACTTTAACAACAATGGAAGTGCTAGTGATTAGCCAAGGCCCTGGATTGTCCCACAGAAATAAACCTGTCTAGTTAGGAGCCTGGGTCAAAGGCAGGGAACAGAGAAAAGGCTTCATTAGCAGCTCCAGTGCAACTGAGCAGTCTCAGAGATTGACTTTGTTACCAGTCCACTTTCCACTGCTAAACCTATGTAACTGTGGGGCACTGTCTTTTCCCCGAGGATGTTTCCTATAGGAAAATACCTTGTCTTGCAGGTGCAGCTTTTATCAATTCAGTTAACTCCTCAGGCTGGAAGTTCCTAGAAGATAATGAAAAATGATACAGCTTAATATAAAGCTAATGTTTTGCCACTACAGCTCCTGGATGGGTTATGCACAGATTTTTTTTTCCTTTTTTTTTTTTTTCAGGGACATAACCTTTCTCATTCTGAAGTCTGAAGTCAGAAGCATAATTCTTTTTCTGATAGTGCTTGTTGTCCAGAAATGGCTTCACAAAAAATTGAATTCACAAACTGTATCTTATCTCTTATCCCACATTCTACAGCCTCATTGACCAGGACTGTTGGAGAACTATGCTGTCTTATGAGGAAAAGAAAAGAATCCGTGTAACAGCTTTGGCTTACTGAATACAGAGCTGATACCGAAGGCTACTGGAAGAAAAAAAAAAATCCCTCACCCCCGCCAAAAAATATCCAAAGCAAAAAGATGAGAGAAAAAAAAAAAGGAAAAAAAACCCCACGTTTTTTAACACTAGTGGAATGGAATAGATGCTAGCTGTTTTAACTCAGTTTCTGAACTTCATTTAATTTTATTCGAGTGTATTGCACTGTGCAGGCAAACAGGGAGAAAAGCCACGGAAAGATATCAGGAAAAAGACCTAGACCAGTTTAATCAAGGAGAGAAGTCTAGGACGGGACATTAGAGTTATTCCAAATATACTAATGCTGAAACACAGCTTTTTACATGGATGTGATTATACTGGCAAACTATTTTCGAAGTGTATGAGGGACCTTAAAATCAAATCAGAGTGGTCTCCTATTGGTAGCTGTTAGGGGGTCTTTTAGATGATGAGGCTGGAGCATTAAATCTATTTGTGTTATATGCGGTATACCTAGCCACTGAAAGTGAAAAGAGTCTTTCTTGGTATTTTGAATTGTTGAGTGCCACTGTCAACTGAAGATTTTCTAATAAGTAAGGCATTCCATAAATACATATACCAAATGATTTCAAGAATATGAAATTCCTGCACCAAAAAAAAAAGTTATGACTTGGAATAAAGAGATAATGGGAGAGTGGAGAATATAGTTTAGTTTCTGAAAGTAATGATTTTTGACAACCTGAAATTTCTAAAAACAACGAGAAAAAAAAAGAATCATTACAGTGATGTGCTTTTCGCTATAACAGTGGCAATGCAAATGCATCTGATAAAAAATTCTGTTCCAAAAAAACCCATTATAAGCAGAAATAACAGGAAAAGGAAGACTAAGGCATGGTATCTATCAACAAAATGCATATGCCAGGTATGACTGTAACTAAAAAAAGAACATATAAAAGGACTGCATAGTTTCAAATGTTCTAGCAATCTGAAAAAAAAAGGTATATAATAGTTCTATTGGACTGTAAGATTCTAACTCGATTCTCTAAAAAAGATGAGACGCGAAGCCGCTACAACCGCCCCACAGCGCCTTTGTTGGAGCGACGCGAAATGGCGGCCGCGGCAGCGGGGAGGGCGGGGCGGCGGCCCCGGGACTCGCGCCCCCATTGGCCACATTTTGCTGCAGACTCGCGCCCAGCGCCCCCGGCCGCGACCCACCCCCCGCCTCCGTCCCCCCCCACCTCCCGCCACCGTCCCCACGAGCCGGGCGAGGCCGCGGGCACCGAGCGCCGCGGGGAGGGCGCGGGGAGCCGCGTCGTGCGCGGCCGCGCGAGACGGAGCCGCTGCCCGAGACGGAGCCGCCGCCCGCGGGCTCCCCGCGCTGGGCCCGGAAGCCTCTCGCCCCGCCCTGCAGCTCCCGGCGCCCGCCCGCGCGCGGGAGCGTCCCCGTGACTGTCGCCGGGGAGCGGGTGGGGAAGGAGAGAAGGAGGGAGGGAAAGAGGGAGGGAGCGGGGCAGGAGAAGAGCCCGCCCTTGGCCTGCCCCGCCGCCCGCCCCAGTCCCCAACCAGGTCGGACCGCCGGCCATATAGAGCGGGCGCGGGCGCCGCTTCCCGCCACTCGCAGCGCGTCTCGGGAGTGTAGGCGGCAGCATGTCTGGCAGGGGCAAGGGCGGCAAGGGGCTCGGCAAGGGCGGCGCCAAGCGCCACCGCAAGGTGCTGCGCGACAACATCCAGGGCATCACCAAGCCGGCCATCCGGCGCCTGGCTCGGCGCGGCGGCGTCAAGCGCATCTCGGGGCTCATCTACGAGGAGACGCGCGGCGTGCTCAAGGTGTTCCTGGAGAACGTGATCCGCGACGCCGTCACCTACACGGAGCACGCCAAGCGCAAGACGGTCACGGCCATGGACGTGGTGTACGCGCTCAAGCGCCAGGGCCGCACCCTCTACGGCTTCGGCGGCTAAGTTGGGCTCGGCAACGCTCGCGCTTCTGCAACAACAACAACACAAAGGCTCTTTTCAGAGCCACCCACCTTGTCGAGAGAAGGGCTTTGATCGCTTCTTGCGCCACGAACGCATGTTGCCTTGGGACTTGCCGATTTGGGGCGAGGGAGGGGGAAACGGACCCTCAGGAGAAGGCGGGGAGGGGAGGGTGGGCGCTGCTTGACCCGTAACCTTGTTTCTTTCACCCTACACCACATTCAGAAAGAAAAAAAAAAAGTGCTTTAAAGGGGGAGAAAATTATTATTTTTTTTTTTAAAAAAAAAAAGCTTCGACCGTCCTCAGAAAAGAGAAGGGCTGCGGCAGCTTCTCAGCTGCATCCCTCCTCGCTGGGCTCGAAAGAAAAGCGCTCGTTTGCGCGTTGAAATCAGGGGACAGGGAGAGGCTGCCTGAACGCGCTCCTTTGAGAGGGGGGCGGTTAGAGGAAGGGAAGCCGAGACCCGGCGCCCAGACGTGAGCGGCAGCCGGAGCGGGGCTGTGGGAGAGCTCTCTCCCACCGCCGGCCACGGGCTGGGGAGAACCTCGGGCGCACGCGGGCTGCCCGTAAAATGGCGGGACCGTTTCCTCCTCCCGCCATGGCGCGCTCTGCTCCGTGGGCGGAGAAAAGAGAGAGGAGAGGGGGGAGAGGGGAAGGAAGAAGAGGGAGCAGAAACGGCTCGAAACACTTGTGGCGCCACAGATTCTGTAAAGAGCGGGCTGCCAGGCCGGCGCAAAACGCCTTTTTGCCTCCAGCCGAGCGGGACAGGTGGGTCCCCTCCGCCACTGCACGTCCCCATACATCGAGCCTTAACCCCAGCAGCGCCGGCTTAAGAGGACTGAAGGCACCCGGAAGGGCAGGAGGGGGATGGGGAGGAGGGAACGGAGCCCAGAGCGCTGCTCCCACGCGCACTGCGCAAAATGCCGCCAGGGCCGAGTCCACGCCCGGCACTGGCCACCCCCCGGCCTTCCCCAAGAACAGGGATAACAGCTCTCCTCCGTGCCAAAGTGGTGGCTCTTAAAAGAGCCTTTGGTTTGGGTGGTCGCAGCGGGGCGCCGGCTCCGGCAGGAGCCTCAGGCGCGCTCGCCGCGGATGCGCCGGGCGAGCTGGATGTCCTTGGGCATGATGGTGACGCGCTTGGCGTGGATGGCGCACAGGTTGGTGTCCTCGAAGAGCCCCACCAGGTAGGCCTCGCTCGCCTCCTGCAGCGCCATCACGGCCGAGCTCTGGAAGCGCAGGTCCGTCTTGAAGTCCTGCGCGATCTCGCGCACCAGCCGCTGGAAGGGCAGCTTGCGGATCAGCAGCTCCGTCGACTTCTGGTAGCGCCGGATCTCGCGCAGCGCCACCGTGCCGGGCCGGTAGCGGTGCGGCTTCTTCACGCCGCCCGTGGCCGGCGCGCTCTTGCGGGCCGCCTTGGTGGCCAGCTGCTTGCGCGGCGCCTTCCCGCCCGTCGACTTACGCGCTGTCTGCTTCGTGCGCGCCATGACTGAGTTCCCCCTTACAGGAAAACCAAAGATGAACAAAGAAATGCGGAATCGGCGCGCCGCTCTGGCTCCTATTTATATCCCCCGCTCTTTCCCCATTGGTTGATCGAAAGACTCGCTCTCATTGGACGGATTTGAAAGACCCGCGTTAGCAAAGGCGCCCCAACCAGCTTTCTCAGGGAGGTCTGCTCCTACCTGGAGCTTTTATTTATAAATGCGATTTTTTTTCTTTATGATTTTTTATTGTGCTTTAGATATTTTCTTTTCCTTTCTATATAGCGACGTATCTATAAAAAAGTAAATAAATATGGTTAGAGTAACCCAGAACATATTTTCACTATGTTCTATAATAATCTATAGATTTAAAACATTAACACTGTAACCGTTGCAGCTCACGTTCTCGTAAACAGGGGAAAAATTATCATGCTTCACGTTCTACTGTAAAGATAGTGAAGCACTTATTAACGCAGTGTTCTTCCGGTCTTCTAATATTAAAGAGCCAAAGTCTCTTTTAAAGACCTGAGCGTTCTTTCATTTTATACCCGAAATCGAGATTTTATGTTATCCTCTCTTTCAGAGGGTAAACCTTACCTCAATCTTCTGTATGTAAGTGCTTATTGTTACGAATAGTAACCATATCTCAACGAGCTTTTTCACTCACAAAGAAAAAGCGACGTAACTGCGGAAAGAAGAGCCGATTACGCCCCCCTCTCCCTTTAACACGAATTCGGAGAGGAAGGGCCCGCAGCGCGCGGGGAACGGGCAAGGGGGCGGGGAAGATTTCGAACGCGCCAATGAGATTCTTCCCTGCGAGCAGCCGAGGGGGAGGGGTAGCAGCGGCCTATAAATAGAGCTCGAGGGGCTGCGCGCTGCTTCTTTCCGTTGTCGGAAAAAAAGTGCAGCGAGAGGATGGCGCGCACGAAGCAGACGGCGCGTAAGTCGACGGGCGGGAAGGCGCCGCGCAAGCAGCTGGCCACCAAGGCGGCCCGCAAGAGCGCGCCGGCCACGGGCGGCGTGAAGAAGCCGCACCGCTACCGGCCCGGCACGGTGGCGCTGCGCGAGATCCGGCGCTACCAGAAGTCGACGGAGCTGCTGATCCGCAAGCTGCCCTTCCAGCGGCTGGTGCGCGAGATCGCGCAGGACTTCAAGACGGACCTGCGCTTCCAGAGCTCGGCCGTGATGGCGCTGCAGGAGGCGAGCGAGGCCTACCTGGTGGGGCTCTTCGAGGACACCAACCTGTGCGCCATCCACGCCAAGCGCGTCACCATCATGCCCAAGGACATCCAGCTCGCCCGGCGCATCCGCGGCGAGCGCGCCTGAGGCTCCTGCCGGAGCCGGCGCCCGGCTGCGACCGCCCAAACCAAAGGCTCTTTTAAGAGCCACCACTTTGGCACGGAGGAGAGCTGTTATCCCTGTTCTTGGGGAAGGCCGGGGGGTGGCCAGTGCCGGGCGTGGACTCGGCCCTGGCGGTATTTTGCGCAGTGCGCGTGGGAGCAGCGCTCTGGGCTCCGTTCCCTCCTCCCCATCCCCCTCCTGCCCTTCCGGCTGCCTTCAGTCCTCTTAAGCCGGCGCTGCTGGGGTTAAGGCTCGATGTATGGGGACGTGCAGTGGCGGAGGGGACCCACCTGTCCCGCTCGGCTGGAGGCAAAAAGGCGTTTTGCGCCGGCCTGGCAGCCCGCTCTTTACAGAATCTGTGGCGCCACAAGTGTTTCGAGCCGTTTCTGCTCGCTCTTCTTCCTTCCCCTTCTCCCCCCTCTCCTCCCTCTTTTCTCCGCCCACGGAGCAGAGCGCGCCATGGCGGGAGGAGGAAACGGTCCCGCCATTTTACGGGCAGCCCGCGTGCGCCCGAGGTTCTCCCCAGCCCGTGGCCGGCGGTGGGAGAGAGCTCTCCCACAGCCCCGCTCCGGCTGCCACTCACGTCTGGGCGCCGGGTCTCGGCTTCCCTTCCTCTAACCGCCCCCCCCTCAAAGGAGCGCGTTCGGGCAGCCTCTCCCCGCCCCCTGATTTCAACGCGCAAACGAGCGCTTTTCTTTCGAGCCCAGCGAGGAGGGATGCAGCTGAGAAGCTGCCGCAGCCCTTCTCTTTTCTGAGGAGGGTCGAAGCTGTTTTTTTTTTTTAAAAAAAATAATAATTTTCTCCCCCTTTAAAGCACTTTTTTTTTCTTTCTGAATGTGGTGTAGGGTGAAAGAAACAAGGTTACGGGTCAAGCAGCGCCTCCCCTCCCCTCCCCGCTTTCTCCTGAAGGTCCGTTTCCCCCTCCCTCGCCCCAAATCGGCAAGTCCCAAGGCAACATGCGTTCGTGGCGCAAGAAGCGATCAAAGCCCTTCTCTCGACAAGGTGGGTGGCTCTGAAAAGAGCCTTTGTGCTGTTGTTGTTGCAGAAGCGCGAGCGTTGCCGAGCCCAACTTAGCCGCCGAAGCCGTAGAGGGTGCGGCCCTGGCGCTTGAGCGCGTACACCACGTCCATGGCCGTGACCGTCTTGCGCTTGGCGTGCTCCGTGTAGGTGACGGCGTCGCGGATCACGTTCTCCAGGAACACCTTGAGCACGCCGCGCGTCTCCTCGTAGATGAGCCCCGAGATGCGCTTGACGCCGCCGCGCCGAGCCAGGCGCCGGATGGCCGGCTTGGTGATGCCCTGGATGTTGTCGCGCAGCACCTTGCGGTGGCGCTTGGCGCCGCCCTTGCCGAGCCCCTTGCCGCCCTTGCCCCTGCCGGACATGCTGCCGCCTACACTCCCGAGACGCGCTGCGAGTGGCGGGAAGCGGCGCCCGCGCCCGCTCTATATGGCCGGCGGTCCGACCTGGTTGGGGACTGGGGCGGGCGGCGGGGCAGGCCAAGGGCGGGCTCTTCTCCTGCCCCGCTCCCTCCCTCTTTCCCTCCCTCCTTCTCTCCTTCCCCACCCGCTCCCCGGCGACAGTCACGGGGACGCTCCCGCGCGCGGGCGGGCGCCGGGAGCTGCAGGGCGGGGCGAGAGGCTTCCGGGCCCAGCGCGGGGAGCCCGCGGGCGGCGGCTCCGTCTCGGGCAGCGGCTCCGTCTCGGGCAGCGGCTCCGTCTCCCGCGGCCGCGCACGACGCGGCTCCCCGCGCCCTCCCCGCGGCGCTCGGTGCCCGCGGCCTCGCCCGGCTCGTGGGGGCGGCGGCGGGAGGTGGGGGGGGACGGAGGCGGGGGGTGGGTCGCGGCCGGGGGCGCTGGGCGCGAGTCTGCAGCAAAATGCGGCCAATGGGGGCGCGAGTCCCGGGGCCGCCGCCCCGCCCTCCCCGCTGCCGCGGCCGCCATTTCGCGTCGCTCCAACAAAGGCGCTGTGCGGCGGACGGGGTAGGCTGGGATGCGGGCGCTACATTTCCTGTTGTGCCGCGTTTGTGTCAGTGTTCTGTGTTAGGCCGCGGGAATCGCCAGGACATGTTTGGCTTTTCATGTCACCCATCATGGAGCTGTAGCTGCGGGTAAAGTTGCTGTATTTACACAGAGGTTGCGGCGTTTTTGTGTAGTAGTCCTTAACGGAGCAATTATTTTTCTTTTCCACCTAGGTGACCGTATTTTCTCCTATATATTGTGTTTTATTGGTGGCAAATAGAAGCTGGATGAATTAAATATGCAAGATAGACTAAAATATTTTTGTGTATAATTATGCCTTTAATTTGCTCTGCATAAACTAATTATCTTAAGGATAGATTTCCAGACACTTGGCTTCTCACTTCTGACACTGTTAAGTTTTAGTGTAAAAGTACTGTAGGGAGCAGCAACACTCAGGTCCCTTTAGCCACTTCAAGGCTGAATCAGTTATTCTAAGGTGCTCTATTTTTTCAGGTCCTTGAAATTTTACAAATTATTTCATGCACTGTAATACATAATGAAATATATATCTACATAATGCATCATTTGAAATGGTTAATGGAGTAAAAACTTTTGAAAACAAAAGAAAATATATCACTTTTTTCCCTTCTATTTATTAGTTTAAACATGAGTTCTTTATGACAGAAATCTCTGTAAAACTTGTGCGTTCTTAAAACTATTTTGCTCTTTGATTGTTATTTCTCTAGTTCAGGACCTTATCACCCAGTATTAAATATCATAGGAATTCTTGCTGATAGTGGTAACTATGTATTTTACTATACATTCGTATGAAATCTTCTGTTCAAGACTGCTAAAAGATCTTCCTCGTCCTCTCTTCCTCTGTTCATTTCTCAGCTTTTCTATAGTTTTGTTTTCTTTTCCCCTAGGGTTTTTGAGTGGCTCAGGTGTTATATTCTTATAGATATTTCACATAAACACTTCACCATCCTTAGGGCAACTTTGCAAGCCAACGTGTTCAGCTCCCCTGCCAAGTATGTTTGTATGTAGATTAGCTTTCTATTAAAAGTTTTCGGTCATTTTAGCAGTTTTATTTCCTTTATGTAGTTATTTTTAGTTCACTGATCAACTCTTTTCCTGGTATTGTGTTTGTGAGGTGTGACAGTCCAACTGTCGAGGAGTTGGACTGAGCCGAAACAGCTAATGGCATAAATTGTCCTTGCCCTCAGCAATACATTAGCACCAGAAAGGGTAAAAGATCCATGTTCAGAAGCCTAAGGTCTTACCATGAGTGTTGTTACATAGAACCTTTGTAGACATGACAGCGATATCCTAGCACATAGATTGCTATAGGTGTGCTTGAATAATCTGAGGAAAATGGTCCTATATTTCTTGACTGCTAATATCAAGTTACATTTATCCATATTTACCTTTTGCATACCAAACTACAGAAAGTTTTTTACTGCTTTTATTTAAGCATACTGTACATGTCTGGCATCTTCGTGAGCAGCCTTAGATGTGAAATAACGTTTTGTATGTTATTGAGCTTTTATAGAACTTTTGAAGGAAGATAAAATTAAACCAAAAGGAATAGCATACGTCCAGTACATATTTGCAGTTCAGATATTTTCACATCCTGGAAAACCAAGAGAGCATGTAGAGCAATATAAATTTACTGAATTCTGGAGTAAAGCTTTCTTTCCTGAAGTGACATCCTGATTTGCTTGTTCTCTGTGGCTCAGTGTTCCTGATGGCCTGTTCACATTGACTACTTTACTCCAAGAACAAACAAGTGCAGATTAATCCATGAATTACCTATTAACCATCTTTAAAAAGCAGCTTTCTCCATAACTCAAGACAGTGTGGGGAAAGTGAAGAGGTTTTTTTTGTTTTTTTTTTTTTTTTGCTCTGAAGACACTGCCTTAGATGAAAGAACCTTGTCATGTCTCTCCATGTTGCAGCAGCCATGGGACCATGGACAGACAGAGGAGGTTGGGAGAGGGCAAGAGAGAGAGAGAGGGAACAGCCCTACTCATCTTCCTACTCCAGGTATGTCAGAGAAAGTTGTAATGCTCTTTTGCTCTTCTATACCTGCTTTGAATCTCTGACCTCCCATCTTTTATTCTTGTTCATACCCTTAATCTTCCCCAAAGGCATCCTCTAGAGGAGGAGGCTGTTGAAATATGAAAACTGTACGTTTTCCCTTCAGACACCCTTGTTTTTTTTTTTTTTTTTTTTTTTTTTTTTTTTTTTTTTGGAGTGTGTGTATGTGTGCAGGAATTTGCCTAGTTACCTGAAGAAGATGTTGATCTCTCAGTAAGTCTGCCAACATACAGCCAAAGAAAACAAAGACTAGGGAAGTGTCTCTGCCTCACTTTGCACCGGACCGGTGTTGTAATAAACTTGTGGTGTCCTCTCATGTTTCTGATTGACCTGAACTCTGCCTACTGTTCAAAGTCCTCTCATTTTATTCTTCCCACACATCAATATGCCCTCGCATTAAACCATGCATTTGAAACATTTTTTTTCTTCAACTGCTCTGTTACCAGCTCTGCTTCTCACTAGGACATGCTGCTGAAGGGAATGACAAGTAGGAAAAGAGCTACAGGGAAATGGCTCCACCAGATGCTGGCTGAAAGAAACAGAATGGGTAAAGATCTTATGTTTTTAGAAGGGGTTTTGTCACTTCTGATAGGAACACAGAATATGGCAGACTTATGAAGAGATCCTTTCACTCGAGTGAATTTCTATATATATATATGTGTGTGTGTATATATATATAAAAGATATATTATAATTAGTGACATATGATTATATATTTTTATCTAGTCAATAGGATGCTCATGCAGAGAGAAAAACATCCCATATATCTCTAGCCCTTGTGCAATGCTTCATTCTGCGCAGCAGCGAGTCTTACCTGGTCAGAGCCAACCTTTGCAATGATCTCACCAGAAGGGTGGTCTGCTAGAAACTTAACTCTAGGAGCTAGTTTTCCACCAGAAAATTGAGAGAATTGAGAATTCTTTCTCAATAATTTTACAAAGATGTTATAATTTCAATGAAAGAGTTCCCTTTAAGGACATCTACTTAAGTAATTGCAAGCTTTTTTTTTTTCCCCAGGCTAATTGACTTTGAAGCAAACTGTGGTTCTGGCAGTGCCACTTTTTGAATTAGCTCTTTTACATTTTGCATGGTCTCTTGGGAATAACTCAAACTCTGGTGCTCAAAGCTTCTCAGAAACCAAAGTTTCCTGAACATCTGATGAGGCATACTGAGGCTGACCCACAGGCAGCCTCAGTTTGTTGAGGGCATTCACATATGACTGTTTTACTTTAGAAATCCCAGCAAAGCCAGGGGTTTGGTTTGTCCGAAGTCCGCAGTATTCAGCACTCCTGAAGCACTCCTGTTGCTACATGCCCGTGCTGTATTTAAAACCTGCCTTGTCCCATCCCCTTCAACTGCAGGTTGTTGATAACCGTTTTAGCTGTGGACTGTGTCTGCCCTTTCAGATGCATGAAAATTTCATTCAGGGAGCCATTTGCTTGTACTCAAAAATGAACAGACAAACAACCCCTCTGATTCGTTCATCAGGATGTGTATGCAGATCCACTGTACACATTTAGAAGGATTATATACTCCTAGGGCCTTCTATTTGTGAAAAACAAAGTCAGGAAAATAACAGTTCTAAACTAATTATTTATCAATGTGGTTACCATTACAACAATCAACATCACACTGGATAAAAAAAAAAGGATTAATTATGATAATCCCATTATTTTATCCTCTACAAGCATCCCTACAGAGAAATTTACTCCAAATGCATTAATTAAAAAAAAATCCAGATGTGTATTCCCGCTATTACAGTAGAGATAGTTTCTTACAAAATGTCAGCTATGATATTACGTGAGAATAATCCTAGATAGGTTAAATAAGCAAATTCAGAATTTTAAGAGCACTCTTGGGAATGTCTGTATCAAGTGATAGATGAAAGATTGAAGAAGAGATATACTCTCCAGGAGTTGCTGGAATAGGTTTTTAAAATGGTAATAAGAAAGGAATTAAATGTTGTTGGATAATTGTTCTTTAAATTTATTTCTTGATAGTTAAGTGCTTTTTTGCATGTATGACATTCTGTAGTTGCACTCTGGAATAGTTCTTCAAGTTTCACATCTGTCAGATTTTGTTACAAATAGATTTAAGGGCATATTTACCTCTGGATTTCGTTAGATTCCCTATTTAAATCTGTATCTGTTATTGCAGTTTTATAATCCAGCTAAAACCCTAGAGGAGGACAGTGTGTCAGTGCTAATGTCAGTCTCTGTGGAAGCTGGCAACCTTCCCCTGGCCGTAGCTGGTCAGTGGGAAGATGAAGCCAGGTCTATAGGCATGACTGGAGGTTATCACTGAATATAAAAAACAATTACATTTTTTTGTGTTTGGCAGCTCAATGTGTTCCTGATTTGGTGCTGGATCCTCGAGTTTGTTGGCACAGCCCCAGTCCCTGCTCTCACTTCCTTGCACTGACTGGTGGACCTGGCAGCAGAACTGGCTGATCTCCCTCTGGTCTGTGTCACACAGCAGGATTTCCCTGGGTTTCACCAAGGCATGAATTTGTCTTGCATCTCTGCCTGCGACCTGATGCTGGAGGCCTCCACTGTTGTGTCCAAAGCTGCCTTCCTTGATAGGAAGGCAAGACCAAAACTCAGTAGCAGGTGCCACCTGGAGCCTCCGTGCAGCTGGGATGGGAGTAGCTCCTGCCCTGTGGATGGCAGGGGCCAGCTCTGACAGATGCATCAACATCCCTAAATTTTTCCCCTGCTCTCCACCTTTCTAATAGTTTCCTGCAGTAACAGGGCATTGCCATGAAGGAAAAGTAACTGGGAGGTAAGTATGCCAACAGCAAAGGCAACATCTAACAAATGGTGCCAACATATAACCAGTTTCTTTCTCTCTATGTATTTTCTTCTTTGTGTTCACATTTAAGCTTTTAACTTTTGTATATGTTGCTGTGTTTTTTCAATAACCTTCAGTAGCCCTTGCAGGCTATTAAACAAAGGAGACACTGCTGTTTGTCTCAGGGAATCATGAAGGCACAGCTTATGAGAGTTTTGGAGATATGCTGTGAAACATCACCATAGGCTTACTGTGTTCGCATACATCTCCTCTGTTGCTTGTTTTCAGCCAGTCTTAGAACCCAGGGTATATCTACATTTGCAATTGTCAGCTCTATAGAAGTGAAAAGTCTGAAGGAACTGGTGCTGTGTGTCACATCTCCATGGCACACAGCTTGGGAGAGTTACTTCAGACTTCATTTATTCTGGTCCTTTGGGCTGAATGTCCTCGCTGTAGACGTGGGTTGCAGCTCTCTGAAAGAAGATCACACCAGAGATCTCAGCTTATCTGCTCTCAGGTGCACCTAGGAATCACTACACTACTGTTTGTTTGTTTTTGTTTTTGTTTTTCTCACACAGATATTGGCAGCATATCAGTAGATTTGTCAGAATCTCCTCCACCACCATCCATACAAGTGTTCAAATAGAAAAGTCCTTATTTGTGTTCCTTATCACACAATTTCTGAATAACAGCTTCTGGTGTCCTGAGCTGTGAAGGAGCCTTTGGTCACTTTCTTAGATTCTTATTCTTATAGACTATGACTACATTAAACACCTTGTTGCCCTGGAGACCAAGGGGAACCTTTGGACGACTTGTGAATCTTGTGGTTCTTCTCTCTTCTGTACCCTCAATCACTGACTCCATGGGAATACTGGGCTTATCTTTCTAAGCAAGACACAGATATTTGCCTTTTTTTTTTTTTTTAGGTGCCACAGCAGGACATATTTTATGTTTCCTTGCATCAGGGTCAGAAATCTGGTGTGTGGTGTAACTGCAGTCTTAGAACATGCAGAGTGGAAGTCCACTGTAAGTTTTCTTTCATCATTAAGAGAAGCTGGACCTTTTAAAAGATCCTCTTAACTCTGTAAAAGTCCTTACAGTCTTCACAAAGACAGAAACCCTTTCTGGACTGAAAGAGCATTAACCAGTTTTGCTTGCACCTTCAGCTATTTCCAGAAGCAGTTGTGGCTTGCAAAACAATGTTGGCTCTGGGAGGAGGGTTATGGGCATGCTAAGAATACATGAGTGGAGTGAATGGGACAGGGCGAATGGAATTAGCTGTGAATATCTTCTGCACTGTCGTAGGTAAGGTAAAAAATACAAAAGAGTGGATTCTCTATATCTTTTGAGAATGGACCCTATTCATTCTCCCTCCAGGAGAAGGACTGAAAGTGCCTTTATAGCCCTGTAGCACGCTGCTTTCCCAACTGGTTCCTCATATTTCTGAGGAAAAACCTCTGCAGCACTGTGGGAGTGCGAAGTGAGACACACTGCTATGCCAAGCTACTGTGAGGGACAAGGGTACCTGCGAGGCATCTCTTGCCATGGCCAAAACAGGAACACTGGACACTCTTCTGATCTGTCAAATATCTACAATGCAGGGTATTTAGGTGTGGCTGTCTTGGAGGGGAAGGTGGTGAAAGTATCCTTGCATATCCATCTAGAAGAGAAATGGGTAAATTTCTCAACTTTAATGAGGTCAAACATCAATTCTATGTTAGTTACCAACCCAAGGGTTACTGAGGTCTGAGGAGATGCCTAAGCATTCAGGGAGGTTTCCTTGAACAAGAGGACCCCTTATCTTCACAGGTCATTTATTTATTTATTTATTTATTTACTTCAAATTAAAGGGAGAAGTCGAAGGTGATGGATGAAAAGATGAGGATGGATCCACCAACCAAACTGTCCTCTACAGAACTGAGTTCTGGAGAATACAGCTGCTTGCATAATTGTTAATACTTCATAACGTTGATGCTAAATACTATCATTTCCTAAAACGCCTCCTAAACTAGTCACTGCTGTGTTAACTACCATTCAGTGGCACCCAATTGGTGAATATCACAGCTTAATTTTTATTCTAAGTAAAGGAAAAAAAAATGCAAACTACCCCTGCCCTCCCCCTAGCAAGCAAACAAACCAACCCCCAAATTTTCCCAGTGATTTAAAAAAAAAAAAAAAAAAAAAAAACTTTACATAGTTTTGCGTCCTGGTTTGTACGCCAAAAAACACTAGACCATCATTGTCCTCATGTAACCAGTGAGCAACACTCAACAGGAATAGCTGTTATGTGTCATGTGGATAAGAGGTGGAATGCAGAAAGACCTGCCACATGTTCATTAGATGTATTAAACTTCTGTGTTTCTGTATGTCTGGTTTACCAACATCTAAAATAACCCTGTACTATGTAACTAAGACAAAAAGAAACCTTAGTGGCAATTACTTTTTTTTTTCTCTCTTTCCTTTGCCATCTAAAGAAGACTGTTTTCAATGGAACATTGAAATAAATATTCCAATGATTTATTCAAAAGTTTTCTCTATGTTGTAACAGATTTACAAGATATATTTCCACTTGTTTTTTTTCTAGTTTGCTGTGGATGGTTATGGAAAGTGGGAACTAAATAGTTAAGTGAAAGTTTTTGAGCATTGTATATGTGTGTATATATATATACACACACACACACACATTGTTGACCTTTATTTTCACTTTCCCACATGGATATTCAAGTAAGTTTTATGCAGAACAGCCCAGAAGTCTGTTGCAATCTGCAACAGACAATTCATTGCTTTCATTTCTCTCAGCCTAGTTATGACGAACAAGGAAGAGAATTATTTTCAGCAATAGTACTATAACATTCCAAGTATATTTCAGTTGAAAATAAGATATTTTGGCTTTCATGGTGATTTTTTTTCTGAAATAAATAAAAAAGAGGGGAAAAAAAGCATGAATGGAATATTGGTGGCATAACAAATGGAATATTAGTCACAAGCTGCTATGAAAGGAAAACAGGCTTTTTATATGCACTGTCTCACAGAGGGCCATGGGTGGAAAAGCAGGAAACAACAAAATTCCTGGGGTGGGGAGTGGGGGGTGAATTACTGTGAGTGAGTTCAAGAAAGCACAGCATTGAAAATTCTACTTTAGACTAGATGATGGTCTTCTCGAATTTCCTTTGAAAACAAAGTGCTAAAATACTTTTGTTCTGAAGTGATATTTGGAACATTAACGAGGCAAAATGACTTGCTTTGTTTCCAAGGGAGGTTAAAAAGGAGGTGACACGTTCTGCAGTGCTTCAGTGTGGGGAACGGATCCGAAAAGCGAGAAAAACTTCCCCACCATTTATTTCCCCGCAGGGCCCGACCGCGGCTCCTTCTCGGCCGCGCAGTGTTTCTGGGGGCAAAATGAAACGCAAGAGGCCAAAACTGAGCTTCGGAGGCAACTATTTCAAGCCGCGGGATTTTCAAACAACTCTACCTGTTTCAGACCCGCTCAATGCATTTTACTCCCAGCAACGATAAATATCTACGTGTATGCCCTGTTGTGTATGCGATATAAACGCATGAGAGCTTTTTTCTTTCTTTCTTTCTTTTAATAAAAACAACAACAACAGCCACAAACAATCAAAGAGGTCTGTTTGTTTTAAAATAATTCTATAGGTGTCCATGACTTAGAATTACAGCAAGTAACAGATTAAGTGTTATAGCTAATACGGTTCAAAGTCTAACTTTCTATAACAGACAATAGCTAATGCTACTTTTTGACTAAAATAATAATAACAAAAAGCAAATAGTGCAAGAAGAAACCTTTGAGGTCAACATCGCGATTTTAATCCTGTTTGCAAGAGACCCTTCTGTTTGGTATCCTGTGGTGCTTTTTTTCTCTTTAAGTTGTTAATTAACCCATTGCCGTAAAATGCCTCGCTCCTGAGGGAGGAAACTGCAAACAACAGGAAAGAGGTATTCTATTCTCTACTCTCTAGATGCAGTTTTAAACGACAAAGAGCTGCTTCTCTCACTCCTCGGCGGAAGGCTCATTCAGATTCCGGCCTGGGGCAGTCCTGTCTCCCCTTTCTCTTGTATTGTGCTTTTTTTATTATTTTTTTTTATTTTGTTTTTATTTCATATGATAAATGAAAGCATCCTGCCTCACTTTCGTTTGCCTCACAAAAGAAGACGAGTTGTACGATATGGTACTATATGCATTTATATGTATACAATATATATCATATCTATATGATATATATGATATATATATATCATATATATATGTATTTTATATATATATATAATATATATATAATATATATAAAAATATATATTTATGCATTACATATGTACACACATATATATATATATAATCAGTTACGAAGAATCATAGAGGGGAGAGCTGTCCTCGCTCCCTACCCTTGAGGAAGTGCTCCCAGAAGTACCAATCGCGAAGAGACTCCACCCTATCGATATAGGTCTCTCACTGACTTCTCTTTATTTATGTTTTTTCAATTCCCTCTCCTCCGATCTTGGAACACATTAGGACCATATCAGAGATTGCTCCCACCGCTGCAGCAGCGTCTGTGGTCCCGGCTCAACCCGGCTGCTGCCAAGGAGGCTAAGAAGGCAGAGGCAGCGGCGGCAAAGAGGTCCAAGAAAGTGAAGAAACCAGCGGCTGCTAAGAAAGTGACCAGAAAGCATCTCTTTAAGAACCACCCATGCTGTCTGTTTAAAAAAGAAAAAAAAAAGAAAAAAAAAAAAGATTTACTGCGCGATTTTCCCCTGCTGTTGCTTATGTGTAACTTTGGTAGCTCGTGCGCAGAAACTTACTGAATAAGAAAGTATGTCGCAGCATATTTAGTCAGAAATCGTGATTTTCCCTTCCTGCTTATTCATCCCTCGCCCCCCATATCATTTACTGCCCTGAGTCACAGTCTTGCGCTTAGTTGCGCTCCAGAGTCAACAAAGCGTCTTAAGCCACCGCTGGCCTAAGAAACCTGTAACCATGGAGTTCAGAAAAAAAAAAGGAAAAATAAAAAGAGAAATCGAAAGAGAGTCGCGTCAGGGTTCGTAAAATCCTTCCTGCCGCTTCCTAACAAAGATCTTGGGCCCCTCTTTTCCACCCCTAAACACGGGAGGTGGCTGTGGCGCAGGGGAAACCTCCGCGCTTCCCGCACAGGGTTCGAAAGCAGCGCGCTGCCCGCGGATTGGCCGCCGCTGGCCACGCCCCCTCTCCGTCACGGCAGCCCCCTCCCTTCCCGGCTGGGGGATATCGCCCGTGTTCCCCGGGGAAACCAGAGCCCTAACCCCGGGCTGCCCTTATCCTGCTTTTTCCACCAACTTCCCTTAGAACCCAAAGCTGATTGAGGTCAACCGTCTCAGTCATACCTCTAACTGATATATAAACGCATACATGCATGTATGCATTTGCTTTCAGCGTAAGTCTCACTGGAGGATGTGTTTGTTATCCTTAACTTTTACCCCTATGTACATACATATATATGTGTATATATACATATACTTATAAGCATCAACAGGGCACAACTTAAAACATATATGCTTACATCTAAAATATTTTAGTTACATGGAACCATAATTACATTTTTTATAAAGCATTAGTAAATAATCTTAGTGCTGGTGAACTCAAGTGTTTCCGATCTTTTAGAGAAAGTTGTAGGTGGCTCTGAAAAGAGCCTTTAGGTTGTTTCTGGAACCAGTTTCACTTGGCCTTAGCCTTGTGGCTGTCGGTCTTCTTGGGCAGCAGCACGGCCTGGATGTTGGGCAGCACGCCGCCCTGCGCGATGGTCACCTTGCCCAGCAGCTTGTTGAGCTCCTCGTCGTTGCGGATGGCCAGCTGCAGGTGGCGCGGGATGATGCGCGTCTTCTTGTTGTCGCGCGCCGCGTTGCCCGCCAGCTCCAGGATCTCGGCCGTCAGGTACTCCAGCACGGCCGCCAGGTACACGGGCGCGCCGGCGCCCACGCGCTCCGCGTAGTTGCCCTTGCGCAGCAGCCGGTGCACGCGGCCCACGGGGAACTGCAGCCCGGCCCGCGACGAGCGCGACTTGGCCTTGGCGCGCGCCTTCCCGCCCTGCTTCCCGCGGCCGGACATGATCTCCGCGTCAGAAGGAGAAGAGGAGGAAAAAGAAGAAAAAAAACTCCGCAAAGGAGATAAAACTCCGCGAAGGGGAGAAAATGGCCAGAAAACCGCCACCCTGCCTTTTTATCGCTTCCTTCTGGGGTTGAGCAGGACTTGTGATTGGAGGAGGCTGAGATTGTGATAGCAGCCAATGAGAAGGCCGAGGCTGTAACGACCAATCGACGTCTGGCCGCTTGTGACATCAGGACTCCAATCTGCCCAATAGAGGAGTGCAGGTCGGAGCCGCCTTATTTGCATACCGCCCCTATAAATACGGGCGGCGCCGCTATTGTACGTAGGCTGTTCCTGCGGTAGCGGCAGGCTTTTAAAATGCCGGAACCAGCGAAATCAGCCCCTGCCCCGAAGAAAGGCTCTAAGAAAGCCGTCACCAAGACACAGAAAAAAGGTGACAAGAAACGTAGAAAGACGAGGAAGGAGAGCTACTCCATCTACGTGTACAAGGTGCTGAAGCAGGTGCACCCGGACACGGGCATCTCGTCCAAGGCCATGGGCATCATGAACTCCTTCGTGAACGACATCTTCGAGCGCATCGCCGGTGAGGCGTCGCGCCTGGCGCACTACAACAAGCGCTCCACCATCACGTCGCGGGAGATCCAGACGGCCGTGCGGCTGCTGCTGCCCGGCGAGCTGGCCAAGCACGCCGTGTCCGAGGGCACCAAGGCTGTCACCAAGTACACCAGCTCCAAGTAAATATCTTGTTTGGAAGATCGTCTAACCCAAAGGCTCTTTTAAGAGCCACCCACGTTTTCAGTAAAAGAGTCGTTCACAGATTCATTTGGGTGAGTGGCTGGTATTTAATGCGACATCAAAGGGGTGTCTTAAGCGTTTCTCGAGTTTAGCTTGATTTGTTATACTTATTCCTTTATTTAGTTTAAAGAGTAGTTTGTAATGAGTGATTCAAAGCGGTTTTGTATTTGCAAACTAGGAAAAAAAATGGCACTATTTTTATTGACATTTATAAACCCTAGCTCCGTGCTCACTTCCCAGATCCATGAAGCCAGCTGAAAAAGAAAAAAAAAAGAGAGTTAAAAAGCTTTTAATCATTCTGGCATGAGACTTTTTTCCCTTGTTATTAGGGTAATTACCTCAGCACTGGCTGTCGAGTGTGAATTAAAAATATACATAACAAGACTTCAAGGATTCTTTAACCATTTTGAAAGGAAACAAATGATTCTGGGGAGGATTATAATGAGCCGATATCTTTTTGTCTTGCCCTTCTTCTCTTTTACAAAACGTTCTCGCCTCTTTAAATGTTAATTGCCCTTTTCGAACGCACTGTCTGAAGCCACAGTGCTGCTTGTTTACTTCGAGAGATCCTGTGCCTGTGGCCTCTAGAAGATGTTTCGTGATATATATCACACCGTGCAGGTTAAAAAAAGTAGAAAACCTGCTTTGTCATCACTTCACTTGCCTGACGGCTTTGATATGTGTGCATCTTTGCAGTCCTTTTAAAAATAATATATTCGCAGGAGAGTAAGAATGTCAGCAATGTCTCTGAAGTGACAGATAAGTGAAAGAAGATAAGGGAATAATAAAGAAATAACGAGCTTTAAGGAATAAAAGACCGAATGAGAAGCAGACCTTTGCTGAACATTAAGTAGAAAAACATAATAAGCAAATTTCGATTTCCGCCCCCACCCCACAAGCCTGCCAGTTTTGCATCTATCCTTGGCAGTCAGATACGAGCCCAGCAGCTTGAGCAGCGATAGAAATGTCTCTTCTGGGAGCTGAAAAGCGCTCCGTACAAGCGGGTCGCTGACTGCTTTATTTGAAATTTCTCCCGCCTCGGCCCTTGGCGCAGAGCCAGGGGTCGAAAGGAACCCGGAGCGGGGCGCGGATCCTGCGCGCGAGGGAGGAGGGGCAGCGGGGGCCGCGTCACCCCGTCCTGCCCCGCCCCGCTCCACTTGGCAGAGCGCGGGCTTCTCCAACCCTTCGAATCACCCAATGGAATTGGCGCCTCCTCCCTGGCCAATCAGGGCGCACGGGTGTCTATAAATAGCGGGCTCCGCCGCTGCCAGCCCCACAGCTTCCCCTGGGTTGGTGCTCGGACTCCTGCAGCAGCTCCGGCCATGGCGCGTACGAAGCAGACGGCGCGTAAGTCGACGGGCGGGAAGGCGCCGCGCAAGCAGCTGGCCACCAAGGCGGCCCGCAAGAGCGCGCCGGCCACGGGCGGCGTGAAGAAGCCGCACCGCTACCGGCCCGGCACGGTGGCGCTGCGCGAGATCCGGCGCTACCAGAAGTCGACGGAGCTGCTGATCCGCAAGCTGCCCTTCCAGCGGCTGGTGCGCGAGATCGCGCAGGACTTCAAGACGGACCTGCGCTTCCAGAGCTCGGCCGTGATGGCGCTGCAGGAGGCGAGCGAGGCCTACCTGGTGGGGCTCTTCGAGGACACCAACCTGTGCGCCATCCACGCCAAGCGCGTCACCATCATGCCCAAGGACATCCAGCTCGCCCGGCGCATCCGTGGCGAGCGTGCTTAAGCGTCTAGTAGCCCGACCTTTATCAGTTTTGTCAGACTATCGAAAACCCAAAGGCTCTTTTAAGAGCCACCACATTGGCACAAGAAAGAGCTGTAAGTCTTAGTATGTGCTAGGGAAGGATTGGTTTACTAGTGTGTTTTTTTTTTTTTTTTTTTTTCCTTCCTTCCTTTCTTCTCCAGGGCTCCTACCCGTTTTGTCACGGTAAGACTAAATGTGAAGATCATATACCAAAGATGTTGAGCGGGACAGGGAGCTGACCAAAGTAGTAAAACTAACTGCTGTTTAGTTTTAATGCTGCTTGTGAGTGTACATGTCTTTAGGCTAGAAATCTTTGAAGGCTGCAGATGCGAAATGTGTCGTGAGTAATATTAGAGAGAAAATCACAACTACAAACAGTTATTCAGCTAAAGGTGATGCTGAAACTTTAAAAAGGCTTTGCTTTATTTCTTTTGTGGTTAAACTGTTTTTAAAGACATTCATAGTAAATTCCTTGTGTGACCAGACTGTACAGAATCATTTGCTCACCCTCACAGATTTTTTTTTTCCTTTAGGGGCAAGATAAGCTGGAGCTTTTTTAAAAATTATTTGCTTTAGTCCATTTCCTTCCCCCTTTCATTTTCTGAAGCAGTAAGAAGTCCATTTCTGTCTTTCCAGACAACCAGGCAGTGGGCCTCCCTCCCCCACCCCATGCTGTTTTTTCCCTGTTGTCTCCGGTGATGCGAGTGCCCCTGCTGTGAGGGATGTCCCTGGACACCGGCGCTTCTCAAGCGTTCTCTGTTAGTTTATTCGCGGGAGAAAACGCTTTCTGGACGGGAGGGACACTGAGACCTCAGTTGCTAAAGAGGTGCAGTTTATGCTGCCATGTGATCCTTGACTGCTGCCCGTGTTCTAGCTGAATATCCATAGGCGACTATTTGGATCGCTTTTTTTTTTTTTTTTTTTTTTTTCTCTCCTCTCCATTTGTATGCGATGTTTACTGAATCTCGGCTGTATTTATTGAACTCGGCACAGAGAAAATATTTTATCTGGGAATATTTGTGCGAGATGGCTAAAAACTTTATATTGAAATAGACTTTCCTACTAGATTCCTATGTTAAATAATTAACCACCCAGAATGGTCAATGGTTCTAGCGAGCAATATCTGGAAAGTGGGATTTCTCCCTGACTACAGTTTAGTATGCAGTTGCACAACCCCTTGACCTTCTGTTTAACAACCCTGTCCCTTGAAAATGTAGTTTTTAAAAATGACTGCTGACTTTCAGACTTTATTTTTCAATACAGCTAACACAGTATAATTTCAGATGTTCAGTGGTCAACCGCAGCAGCAAAATAATGCTTGAAATAAAGAGCTGGGAAAGTGTTGAACTGAAGTGAATGGAGCTTTTATTAAGCATCAGTAAGGTGCTACATAGTGTTACGCAGAGGAAACAAATGTCTTTCAGTGCCTGATGCTGTAAGAATATTCCTTTTCTCTTAATTGCTGTGTCATTTCACCTTTAGAAAGTGTTCCTTTCTCTGTTTCAGGAATTTGTACTCTGCAGCAAAATCTGACCAATCAAGTTCCTTGACACACCATTTTCTTTCTCTCTCTCTCTCTCTCTCTCTCTTTTTTTTTTTTTTTTTTTTTTCCTCCCGCCTTGCTTTCAGCCATTTTCTACTGCTTAAGTGCAAAGAATTATCAGAGGGGGAAAATGGTTCCACAATAACTCTTTGGGAACTAAATCTATGTAGATTCATACTCCTGCTGCAGCTTTTGGTTATTGATAAAAGGTTTGTGTTTTGGGTGTGTGTTTTTTTTTTTTTTTTTTTTTGTGATAGGATGGTTGCAGAAATGATTACTGCTGTGAATGTGATATAGTTGCAGAAATGACTATACAAACTAAATGCATTTTCTCTGTCTGCTTGATGCAGAGGAATCTATTTTTACCCATGATCTAAACCTACCTGTTATAGTATTACCAAGTTTATGATAAGTTTAATAATGTTAATCAACTAAAATGTCTATCTCTGCTATTTTGCTATTTAAGTAAATATTTAATGTCGAATACTAACAAACAATTAGAATGATTACATTTCAGTAAGGATTTGAGCAGAAACCTTGCTTATTTGCAAAATTAGGGAATAAATCTTATAGGAGGAATGTGACAGGAGGAGAGTAATATTTTCTCTTAAACACTATAATTGATACTATTTTGAAGACTGTCTTGTTTTGATAAAAATTGGGTTACTCTAGGTCATTCTGTAACTGTGTATTTGACAATAATCAATTATGCCTCCCTCCATTCTAACTGCAAATGGAATAGGCCTGCAAGGCTTTTTTCTTTTTTTACACTAATAATAATCTAAACTCATTCCAGAGAATTAATTTAGCAAGTAGTAAGAATGCATTTTTGTGCATTCTGTGTACAGTTGCAGCAGTTGCTACAAGTTGGAATAGACTGACTCTAACTTTTATGAAGGGTGTTATTACAACTAAAAAGTGATTAAACCCTTGCAGGAATCCTTTTGGTCTGTATAGAGTTGAGTCATGCATGTGGCATGTGAGTTCAGGGGAAACTTGAATATCAGGCAAGACTGAAACACTACTGCTTAGAAAGAGCATTAAACCATTTGACTCTAAGGTTTTCCAGTGTTAAGAGGGACAGCTGTTGTGGAAGATTTCCTAATTCAAAGATAGAAGAAAATGTAAGTTCCTCTAGTATCAGCAGCATCTCTCTTTTTATAGAATGGAGCTTGACCTGATGAATCCCGTCAGGTAAAAGCTGGCTACATGCAAGAGCAGCTTGCTCGCTAGCCGAGGGATGCCTTGAAATCTGCTGTCTCATAGTCACATAAGGTGCTTTTGCTGGCAACTTTAACTGTTCTGTGAGATGTTAGTTCCTGGCTGATTTTCCAATTTCTGTGAGTGGTCTGGTGCTTAGGAAGATCTAGCTGAAATCATGCCTACTAAGAACATAACCTCTCACAATTAATAGGTAAAATGGTATATAATCACTGAGATTATTTGGAATTCTTCCTAATTTTCATCAGGAATTTATGAAACCGCATTTGTACAATGTGCTGCAGCTTTAATCAATCATCATTGTTGGGTGAAAGCACCCTTTTCTCTAAAAATTCAAAATCAGCTCTACTTTAGACATTTAAGTTATCTGGAATATATATATTTTCTGCATGGAGAAAGAGTGAGTTCTTAATCTGAACTAGCTATTGTAAAATGATATGAGAGTTTCTAAGCAAATCAGCAGCTGGAGATAAAACTTCCTATCACATTCTTTTTGCAAGTCCCTTTTCACAGAATTACAGAATGTTTAATGTTGGAAGAGACCTCTAAGAGATCATGTAGTCCAACTTCACTGCTCCAGCAGGGACACCTAGAGCATGTGGCACAGGGTGGCATCCTTTTCCTAGCGGCCTCATAGAGTTGATCCTCTGTTTATATTCTACAGTAACCACAAACAGTGAAGTCTAAGACTGGTGCCTACGAAAGGTCAATCTCATTTTTCCTGGTAGCCTGGGCATTTTTTTAAACCCCCTGGAAACAAAACTTATCACAGTAATATCCTAATCCTATGAGTTTTAGGAAGAGCAACCAGCTGCTTACTATGAGCTCCCAGTGAAACAGAAAACTGCAGTCTTGGCAAAGCTGTGACCTATGGCTAATACAAAGACAACCTACTCAAGCAACATATTATATAAACCAGTGCGATGTTATTTCATAGCAACAGAGAACTATGAGCTCAGTTTGAAGGATGGAGAGACAAAAGATTGGAATTGCTTTTAGCTTTTAACTCCTACAAGAGGCACATTCAAAGACAAGCATATCATATTCAAAATAAGGCTTTTTCTTCCCTCCCCTTAGCTCCCAGAGACCTGATGAGGGCTCAGTTATCATTCCTTGTCCTGCAAGCAACCCTAACCAGCTCACTGGGACACATGTTTTTCTTGGGTCTATCTGCTTTTCTTGTGTGTCTGTGTTTTAGACTGCATGTGCACAATCACATTTCTTTGAAATGAAATTGCTCTCCCCTCTTTATATATTTTTATATATTTATATATTGTTGTTTTGAGCTTTGTTACATCATTTGCTACAGTGCTACAATACCATTTTCTACAACTGCTTTCTACTGATGAATTCAAGAGCTACCACCTACGATTCATCACGTGTAGAGCGAAGGAACAGAACTGATGATTTTATGAATTCCAAATTAAGACATGTATATGCATCATTAATTGCTAATGCATTTTGAAAAACTGCAGCTTCTGAAAGGTAGTTATCACTTTAGTTAAATTCCTGATAGTGACAAGTTGCAAGCTTTTGTAGTATTTTTGGAGAATTTCAGAGTGCAGCAGGCGAGATTTTTTCCCTTTTTTTTTTCCCCTTTTTCTATTTTTGTTTGTTGGTTTTTTCTTTCTTCTCCTTAACATCAGATTAGCTTAATCATGGAGAGCACCAGGCCAATGGCTTCATTTTCGGAACTGGCCCCCTCTCTTATGAAAGTTGTATCCTGGAGAACTAGAGCAAGTTTCCAGCATAGAATAGTGAAGGTTCTAAAGAAAATGTGTCACCAGACTTGATCAATTCATGTTTGCAAATCATTACTATCCTGTGCTAAGTCTCCCATTCCAAAAAACACTAATGCACAAGTGGAGACTAAATACAGTTAGAATTTTTAGTATGTTGATCATATCTGCTACATATCTTTTTTACAGTTCTGTTACCTTTATCCTGATCCACCTCTCTTTCTCTGAAAACTCCCCAATACTTTGTTTATACTCCTTTCCCATATCATAAATGTTCAAGGTACCATTATGAGCTGTTGAGCTGTTAGTGCAAAGGATCCACCTGCTCTCTGCATGTGTCCCTGCCTCCCCCCCACCACACTTTTTTCATATTATAAAACACACAACAGTCATTCATCAGGAGGGACTATCTGATAGTATGAAAGGTGAAATGATGACTTGAATAACTTCAATTTGTGAGGCCTCTAAGAAGGAGGATAGTCCGTAAGGAGAGTGATCACTCTAAGTGCTCAGATTTAAGCAAAACTTGAAAATCTATACGGTATTCCTCCATAGATGTTAGCATGATATGCACAAATTGCAAGATTAATCCATGCTATAATCACAAAAATAAGGAAGGTTGACTTTTGTGACTCAGCCTTTCGAGAAATGCCAAAAAGAATCAAATAACAAGAAAACAAACAAAAGTGCAATTTTCCAGTACACTTCAGAAACAATGCTAACCTTCAATTAGCTGAATGTAAACATTGCAAGAGAGTATTCCTAATCTTTCTGGCTCATGTAAAGATAGTAGAGCACTTGGGACACTCCCCAAGAACTAGATTCTAGCAGATAATATTCTGACAATGTGCTGATAAAGGATATTTGCATGAGAGTTGCCCTATACTTTGCTGAAGTCAACATACTGAATATTAAAATCACTCTCGCACAGAGTTTAAAGGACATGCTATGAATGAAATATGCTGGCTACAGTTCAGGTTAGTTATAAAGCCTTTTTTCTTAAATTAAAAAAAAAGAAAAAAAGTGTCTGTTCATGACTAAAATGACACCTGTCTGTTCATTTTCCTGTTTTCCTTAGTCCTGCCAGTGCTGGCCTTCCCAGGATATCTCCAGAGTAGAGGAAACAGATTTATTTTTGTTTATAACAATCGTCTGTGTGTGCGTGCACACACTTATTTAAATGAATTTGGCAGAGAATGACCTTTTCAAGGTCATTGAGAGAAGTGATTACTACACAAGTTCCAATTAAAATGAGTAGGAGATCACTGTCTTGCTAAGACAGGCTACTTTGATAATCTCAGTTTAGACTTGCAAAAACTTGCCCAGACAAAACAGGACTCTCCATCTCCACAGTCAGTGCCTGAACATTGTAATAAGGTGAGCAGCACTGTCAGGCTAGTTCTTGCTGTTTAACTTGTTATCTACATAACAATGAGCAGACTGTGAGTTCACCCAGCAGTGCAGGCTCTGTCTACATGGAAATCGAATGTGATACAGCCAATATTGATTATTTGCTTAAGGACTGAGCAGCAATTATTTTATAAATATGTGTGTGTATATAATATAAATACAATTTTTGTCCTGTATGTTCTGGGAGGTTTAGCCTTAGGCAAAATAGAAAGTTCTTACCCTTGTGAAATTATTAGATTTATCAAGCTGGATGGACCTGGAATGAATGACACTGAAAACCATAGTAGAATTATTTCAGAATATATAGTATTTTAAATGCTAGAGCATTCTGATTACCAATACTTTATATCTTTAACACATCAGAAACAACATTTAAGGGTTATTCATAAAAGGCTTCTTGGTTGAAATTACAGGGTAAAAACCTTAATTCACCACAGTGTCCCAGTATCTGTGCAGAACTGCGCTTTTTGCAGCACAGACAGCAGAGCCCCTGTACCTGCACTTCCCTGAGCACCTCCCAAAGCTCTTGGGAGCCCTCTGGGCTCTTGACTGCTACAGAGAGGGCAGTCCCTGTGTAACTGCATCCCCCTTCCTCCTGCACACATATTCCTATATCAATTTCCTATATCTGTTGTGCATACGGGTGCCTTCATAAATCTTTCTGGTTATTGTTTTGCGTTATAGTTGCTGGTTTTGCTCTGTAAAAACCAGAGTCTTAACTAATGTTTTACTTCTGACTGGAGGCTGACAGCAAGGTCCTAACGGCTCTTGCAATAGTAAAAGATGAAATAATTCAAATGCAGTAATATAGTAAAATCTGACTGCTAATGTGGTTAATAAGATAGCGAACTAGGAAATCCAGTAGGGCCTTACTTGAAGAAAATAAAAACACATAGACCATGATCCTTTCCTAGTGGCCACACTCACAGTTATCAGTCAGGCAGTAACCTGAATGATAAAATAGATTACTTGGTAGTTTTGCCCCAAGGACACATCCCAATTTCATAAAAAGGAGGTTTAAAGTGTTTGAACAGGGCTAAGAAACATATTTGCTGCTTTCCAAGCAGATATTGCAAAAGGATGAAGATGAAGATTCTTTATATTAGTATGAGTTCTCAAAATAAAAAACCTAACTCGGGCAAAGTGAAAATCAAATAATAGAAAAAAAAAAAACAGACGAAAACAGCTGAGTTCTTCTTGTAGAACTTGATATCTGTTTATTTTAATGTTCCTGTGTTAAATGGAAACGGAACATTGATCCATTTTTCCATTTGCCAAACTCAGTAAGAATCCGCAATCACCCAGGCGCAGAATCACAAAATTGTTGAGGCTGGAATGGACCTCTAGAGATCATCTAGTCCAACCCTCCTGCTCCAGCAGGGACACCAGGAGCATGAGGCACAGGGTGACACCCAAGCAGATTTGGAAGGTCTCCACAACCTCTCTGGGCAGCCTGTTCCAGGGCTCTGTCACCTTCACAGGAAAGAAGTTCTTCCTCACATGGAGATGGAACTTCCTGTATTTCAACTTGTACTCGTTACCCCTCACCACCGAGAAGAGTGGGGCCCCATCCTCTCTACATTCACCCCTCAGGTATTTGTACATATTGATTAGATCCCCTCTCAGTCTTGACATGTCTTAGTCTGCGCATGCGCTAGGCTAAACAGGCCTAGCTTGCTTAGTCTTTCCTAATAAGAATGATTTTTTTTTTTGGAGTTAAAATGTCAAGCTCCTACAAAGTACTTTGGTGCATATGAAATTGTGTTTAATGAAAGTATAAATTATGCAAATATTATTTTTGATGAAAAGTAATGCTTACTAGGTTGACTAGCTCTCTACCTGAAGCCAGGGAATTAATAAATTCAAAACACTGGTTTCTAATGCTAATCTTTAAAGGCATCAGGAGAAATCCTGCTTTATTTAGTACCTGATCAATAAAAAGATTGAGTGGGACTCAATCTGAGTCAGACTGAGGGGGAGTGTGAGATTATTTCAAAATGTGTGCTTTCCATTACATTTCAAGATGTTGACAACAAATGGATCTCTTGCTTCCTCAGTAGGAAATATTCCTAGGACATGATGCCCCCAATTTTAGTGTGTTCTCAAAGTTTCATTTCATCTCTTGGAAAAAAAAAAAGAGAGAGAAAGAGAAAGAAGAAAAGACACTTAGCTGTCCTCTCAGTGATGCCAAACCTGCTTGGTAAATGTAAGAAAAAGCATATGCATGTGTTTATAAATGTACGTGCATGCGAAAAAAAAGCTGATGATTCACACATAGCAGCAACTATTATATTAAAGGGAGAAAAAAAATCTGTCCATGACCAATCAGCATTTTCTTTCCTTTCTTCCTTCTAAAAAACTATAGGAGCCACCAAAAGAAAAAAAAGTAGAGTTTGGAGGAGAAAATATACGGCAGAAATTATTTAAATAAATAAACCCGATATAGGCCGTTATACGGACCTATGATTATAATAATAAATGAGGAAAAACGCTGGAAAGATAGAAACCAGAAAGAGGGCCGGGGAGAGGGCGGAGCGAGGACGCCGGGCGAGGCGCCGCATTGGCCGGATTTTGCCGCAGATCCCGGCTCGGGCGGGAGGGCCGGGGGACGCCGCACCACGAAACCGCGTTCGCCCCCGCGCCGGCCGCCCGCCAAGAGCTGCTCCCGGGAACCGGCTCGGCGGGGGACAGCGGCGGGGCGGGCTCGGAGCGTTCCCGGAGACACGGAGGAGGGCGGCGCGCACGGCGCGGTGGGGGGGGGGGGGGGGCAGCCGGAGAAACGCGCGGCGGCGGCAACGAGGACCGCGAGCGGCAGAGGCAGAGGGCGCCCCGGGCGTGCGGGGCCTCCTCGCGGGGAGCCCTGGCCGAGGGGAGCAGGGGCCGCCCGGGGGCGGTGACCGGGGGGAAAAGGCGGAGACTGCGCCCGAGCGGCCGCCTCTCCGCCGGCCCCGCCCCTTGGCGGCGCAGTCCCCAACCAGGTCGGCTCCCACCCCCTATATTCCGCCCGAGCCGCCGCTGCTGTCACACTCGTGCTTAGCAGCGCAGGCAGCAGCATGTCCGGCAGGGGCAAGGGCGGCAAGGGGCTCGGCAAGGGCGGCGCCAAGCGCCACCGCAAGGTGCTGCGCGACAACATCCAGGGCATCACCAAGCCGGCCATCCGGCGCCTGGCTCGGCGCGGCGGCGTCAAGCGCATCTCGGGGCTCATCTACGAGGAGACGCGCGGCGTGCTCAAGGTGTTCCTGGAGAACGTGATCCGCGACGCCGTCACCTACACGGAGCACGCCAAGCGCAAGACGGTCACGGCCATGGACGTGGTGTACGCGCTCAAGCGCCAGGGCCGCACCCTCTACGGCTTCGGCGGCTAAAAGCGCTTTGTTTTGCTAAGCTACACTGTTACAACACCAAGGCTCTTTTCAGAGCCACCCACAAACTTCACAATAAAGGCTGTTTGTCACTGTAGCAAGGTAAAATTCTGAGAGTTTTTTTTTTCCCCAGTTTAAAATTCTATTGGAACTTAAAAGAAAGGTTAAGTTGGTATTAAACCTAAAATGTTAAAAGTGTTCTCCAGTGGAGTCCCACTGCTTATTACGAAACGGTGGGTGGGAGGTGGGATCTTAAAAGAGCAGTTGGGGTGCTGTTACTTTCAACCTTTTTTTGCTTGGAGCTGGTACCAGCTTAATGGCCGCTTTAACAGTAATTGTCACTTAGTTCACGCTCCCATTCCGAATGAAGCTTAAAAGTAGCATTCGTGTTTACTGAAAAAGATAAAACAGTATTTGACAGCAGATAGACAATTTGTGGCTTTATGGGCAGATTTTTAAGATAAACATCAGTACAAACAGTGAGAAATTAATAAAGTGCAGTGGAAAAGATACTATTATTTATGACTGTATGCTCACTTATTTAAATGACCTATATAGCACGCGTGTGTGTTAAAGCCCTTTCAAGAAGTTTGTGGGTGGCTCTTAAAAGAGCCTTTGGGTTAAAATAGATGTGACATGATGGTGGAGTGCTTGTTGTAGTGCACCGGGCGTGACCCCTCACCGGCAATGCGCTTGAAGATGTTGCCCATGGCCTTGGACGAGATGCCTGTGGCGGGGTGCACCTGCTTCAGCACCATGTACATGTAGATGGAGTAGCTCTCCTTGCGGCTCTTCTTGCGCTTTTTGTCACCTTTTTTCTGCGTCTTGGTAACAGCTTTCTTTAGGCCTATCTTCAGTGCTAGAGTGGATTTTGCTGGCTCAGGCATCTTCAAAATCTTCTTTCAAAGATCTTCGCAGAATCTCAACAACCTTGAAAATGGCAACTACCCCTTTCTATATAAGGATGCTATGCAAATGAAATGGCTGTGAATGTTCATTTCCTATGGGAGAAAAAGACACAAACATGATTACAAGCACTTCTGTCCTGCTGTGTTACAGCTCCAGTGCTGCTACTTTTCAATCATTGTAGGTACAGTGAGCAGGGAGCTACTTTCACTAGTGAAATTAATCTCCACAGAAATATACTTAAATTATTATTAATGTAACTCTATAAAACATTGGCATTTCCCTATACTATATTGACATATCACACAATAGATTAAGCAGTTTTTAAAGACAAATTTTAAAACAAGTATGTTGCATTTTAAAACTTATAATGAAGGTTACAATAAAGCCACATATATCAGAATTGTAACAATAAACATTAGAGAACAGTAAGCAGCTCCTATTGTGAAGTTTGTGGGTGGCTCTGAAAAGAGCCTTGGTGTTGTAACAATGTAGCTTAGCAAAACAAAGCGCTTTTAGCCGCCGAAGCCGTAGAGGGTGCGGCCCTGGCGCTTGAGCGCGTACACCACGTCCATGGCCGTGACCGTCTTGCGCTTGGCGTGCTCCGTGTAGGTGACGGCGTCGCGGATCACGTTCTCCAGGAACACCTTGAGCACGCCGCGCGTCTCCTCGTAGATGAGCCCCGAGATGCGCTTGACGCCGCCGCGCCGAGCCAGGCGCCGGATGGCCGGCTTGGTGATGCCCTGGATGTTGTCGCGCAGCACCTTGCGGTGGCGCTTGGCGCCGCCCTTGCCGAGCCCCTTGCCGCCCTTGCCCCTGCCGGACATGCTGCCGCCTACGCTGCTAAGCACGAGTGTGACAGCAGCGGCGGCGCGGGCGGAATATAGCGGGTGGGAGCCGACCTGGTTGGGGACTGCGCCGCCAAGGGGCGGGGCCGGCGGAGAGGCGGCCGCTCGGGCGCAGTCTCCGCCTTTTCCCCCCGGTCACCGCCCCCGGGCGGCCCCTGCTCCCCTCGGCCAGGGCTCCCCGCGAGGAGGCCCCGCACGCCCGCGGCGCCCTCTGCCTCTGCCGCTCGCGGTCCTCGTTGCCGCCGCCGCGCGTTTCTCCGGCTGCCCCCCCCCCCACCGCCCCGTGCGCTCCGCCCTCCTCCGTGTCTCCGGGAACGCTCCGAGCCCGCCCCGCCGCTGTCCCCCGCCGAGCCGGTTCCCGGGAGCAGCTCTTGGCGGGCGGCCGGTGCGGGGGCGAACGCGGTTTCGTGGTGCGGCGTCCCCCGGCCCTCCCGCCCGAGCCGGGATCTGCGGCAAAATCCGGCCAATGCGGCGCCTCGCCCGGCGTCCTCGCTCCGCCTCGCCCCGGTGCCTTCCCGCCTTGTCCCCCTCCCTTGCTCTGGACCCTTCTCTCCGCGTTTCAGTGTAGCCCTTTGTTCTGTGCAGCCGCAGGAATGTCGTTCCTTCCTCCGCGCGGACGCCCTGCTCACGCCCCCAGCGCCTTCGAGCGGAGAGACCCTCAGGTCGGAGCGAGCGAGCGAGCGCCAGCTGCGGCTCCGAGCGGCCGGAGAGGCGCCACGGACCAGCCGAGCCTGGGACATGCGGCCTTGAGGCCTCGGTAGCTGGAGCTCTCTGGGTTGCCACGGCCCTCCTGCCATGACCCCACCGCCCTGGGCTTCAGCAGCCGCTGCTGCTTCTACCTTGTCACTGTATTACAGTCCCCGATCTAGAAACCACTCACTAGTGTGTAGTTGACTGCAGCAAGCTGAAGGAAACATTACAGACCGCACCAGAAGACAACAAAGCAAGCAAGCAAGCAAATAAAAAAGGGAATGTTTGGATGACTCCTAAAAATGAGTAGCATACATATACATTTACTTAAAGGGCTATCTAAAAACGCTATGTACTTTTTACTCTTTCACTTATAAACCCAGCATATACTCATTATTTTTATGGAATGCTGAATTGTACTTATAAAATTAATGAATAATAAGAAGAGTTACCAACTCATTCCTAATACACTATGATTTTGTGTTTCATCTAATTTACCCACTCAAAAGATGTAATAGTTAAAATTCACATTACTTTAAATATTTTTATATTTTATGCAATTTAAAGATATATTTAAAATATTTTTTTGATTTTTTTGTCCAAATTTAACTTACTTATTCTCTGTGTTCTGCATTCTGCATATTTAATTGGTCTGTTGTTTTATACCCTGCTGTAGTATATTTCATATCAAAATGCTTCCCTGATTTTCCATATTTTTTCTTTCTTCTGTTGCTTCATATATGAACATTTTCAGTTCTTTTTAAGAAGTCCCTGTTTTACTTAAATTTAAGTCCTAGCAATATTTCAGTTTACTTTTCTGGAATAACCACTAGATTCTGTTTTGGAGTTTTGTTTTATACACATCAATACTTATGCATATTTACAAATATGTTATGAATACATATATATTTATGCATAAATATATGTAATGCTTGTGTACTTTGTGTCAAAATATATTGTGAATGTTTACTTACACATATATATTATGCATAAATATAGAACACTTAAATACATACATAAAAATACATAAAAACACATTATGTGATTTACTTGCTGAATTTAATTTACAAAACTGAGCAAAATGTCCACTATATACCCTGGCAGCATATACTTCTCAGATTCAGGAAAATATGCATCTGATGTTTTCCTTTATTATACTACAATAATCCAGAATAAATATGAGTATCTTTTGTGTGATTGTAATTATAATTAGGCCTGTGAATCCCGTTTACATTCAAACTGTTCTTTTGAACAAAAGTAAAAAATGTTACAGTTAGTAGAGAAATACATATGACTTTAGATGGCAAAAGTACATTTAGTTGAGATTATATTCACTCTGTGACTGAACTGAATGTACTAATACCAACCTCCAAAAATGCAATGTACTGTACAAGTAGACATGGCAGTCTGATATATGACATTATAATTTCACTTCAGTGTTAGAAACATCCTTTATTCCCCACAACCTGTATTTCAATGTCTAGACATGCTTCCTAAAACAGAGGAACATTAGAAAACATTAAACAACCTTCTATATTCTCAAAACCCTATGCAATTACTGAAAACATTTTAATCCATAAGAATCATTATTTATTGATGCCTCTAAATGCAATATCATCCTTTTGTAAGTGTTCTTCTAGTAACTTAAACTCTGGAATACTTTTTGAAAGCATTTCAGGACAACTTTCGAGACATGCAGGGGCTGAGACTTTAGCTAACAGGTTAATAATTGCAAACCCATTCCTCAAAGTGGTCTTATGTTTAGGTCACTCTAAGTGGCTATATAAACAGCTCCTGACAGTTTGTTACTGACAATGTCAGTTCTCTAATGGCTTTATTTATTTTTAAGCCAGAAGCATTTTATCCAGAAAGAAAACATTACTGCTGAATATATTTTTCAATAAAGTTACTTCTACTACATTCTGGGAGCACTGTCCCACTTTGCACTCTTCCAACACACACCCACACACACCCCAGATTCCAGACAATACAATCTTGGTGAGTTTGGATTACATAGTACTAGAAATAAAATGAGAAAGGAAAACTTCACAAATCTCTCTCTCTCTCTTTTCTTTTCTCTTCTCCTTTCCTATTTATTTAATTATTTATTAATTATAGCTTCTCAATGTGCTTCAGTCAGAACTGTGGCCTATTTTTTCCCCATTACTTACATTTTAAAGCACCATCTTTTTTCAGCACAACTAAACATGACAATATATCATTAAGAAAATAATATCAAGACACCTGTCTATTGATAATCACATACTTCTGCAAAGTTATTCTAATTCTATTGAGAGCTTACATGGCAATTTAAATCTAAATTTTAACTTCTACAATAAAGATGTCAATTTGTAAATTAGAAGCAAATTTATAATAATTATATGCAAATATTTTACAATGCATTATTTTTAATATTGCAGGGAAAGTAAACCTGGACAGGGGTGCAAATGTTTTTAAACTTACATTTTATCTCTTTTCTTCTAAGATTTGTGGTATATAGACTGACATCATGAAGCTGTCCCTAAACATACTTGATCTGTAGTTTTTATATTGCACATTCTTCAAATAGGGAAAGGGTCTTGGAATCAAGTGATACAGCTAACTAAGGCATCATATGATATGGATCTCTCTCTTTTTTTCCTTTTTTTTTCAAAAGTAAGAAGCATTTATGTAGTGAAACTCACCTACTCACTTTTATTATTTCTGTTCAGACAGCACTTGCAGCCTGTAAAGCACTAATCTTCTAACCAAAAATTTGCCAGCATTATCATCACTGTGCCACATTGCTTGATGACTGTTGGATACAGGATGTCTTCGCATTAAGCTTAGAGGCAACACCAGTGTCATGTCATCACAGGGTGAGATAAAATCACTAGTAGCTGAGAATGAATGAGGAACATTAATAAATAGAAAAAAAAAGAGTGTGAAATTCAGTTTACTAAAGTGAGCAGAAATTGAGTGATTAAAATAAGAAATTCTTGAGAAGATTTTAAAGAAACAGTGAATTGCAGGTTGAATGGAAGAACTCTATGTATTGCACTGGACTTACTTTTGCACTGAAAAATGTGCCAGGGCCTCTCTAGCAGCACCGCCTACCTCTGCTTGCAATATATACAAGCTTGTTCAAGTTGAAATCACTGTCCTGGATACAGAGGATCCAAACTTCCTCGAGTTATGAGTGTTTTGGTCTGGAGATCAGTTTCCTCATATGCACATATGTGCAGAGTACTATTCTAGAGACAGAACTGATGTGCATGCTAAAATACAACTTTTATATCAGTACAGTTCAACAGGAAATACAAGTGCCAGGACATAAGTTGCTGTTGCTGCTGCTAATGAGGATCAAAGCAGCAGCATTGTGGCAACAGCACCACGCTGTTACTGTACACATTTCAAAACAAAATCATTAGACATGGGCACTGTCACCATACCAGGATTTATCTTTTCTCAGTTGATCCTTCATGTCCACTTTCAGATATCAGGGAGAGTTACCTATAAGGCCTCTGCTATAGCCAGGGCAAAGGTCCAAGACCAAAGCAGACAGACCTCATTTTCCACAGAGGACAGGCAGAGCAGCAGTGCTACACCCGGGGGCTAGAGGCTTCATTAGGTTGTGCTACAGCCTCTGCCATTAAATAGAGCCTCTGAGAACACCCTAACAAGAGGCATCAGCTGGACACTCTTTCTCACACTCCACAATAGTGACTCTACAGGGATTTGTTACTGTGCTTCTGGATGATGCTTGGGTGAATGGAGTAAAAGATGAATTCAAATAATATTCCCATGGTTAAATGATCTGTCAGAAAACAACAGTTAGGCAGAGTTAGTCAATTGGAATGACTGGCCCAATTAAAAACCCCACTTAAACTTAGAATTTAGCAGTGCTGTAGGAGTTTCCCGGGTGGGAAGAAGTCAGTGCTGTGCAGTGCCGATCTGGCTACTTTTGGATCTGAATAAATATAATGTTTCCCCCTAAGAATGCCTAATACCAATTCTACATAACAAAACAAACAAACAAAAAGAACAAAAAGAGTGACAAGGATGTTCAATGTCTTTTAAGAAAAAAACAAGCCTGCCTACAATGACAGGTTTCTTTTATTTTTTTAGATGTAGTAACACGTGACTGAGCATTCTTGTATTTCCTTTCACGCCACATAGCTAGGAAATGAAACAAAAGCTGTATCCTTTCACATTTAAGATACTGATCCCCAAAGTAGCTTTTGAAGTAAAATAATGAAAATGTCTCAAAAATAAAGAGCAGATTAGCAAACCTCTTACACAGGAATCACAAAGTAAGTATTAAATTCCTGGAAGAGTTTCTTTTCTTTCTTTCTTTGAAGTTAGGAATCAAATTATTTCCAGACTTTTTTTTTTTTATAAAAGCAGTTTTTAATCACCCACTTAACTCCATCTTAAAAATAACACAAGCACAAAATAAATCACACATCACTTTCACTAAGAAAGCAACTCAACTCTTTTTTGATTGTGTGGGTGGCTCTGAAAAGAGCCTTTGGGTTATATGCTTTGTTTTGAAATATCTGAAGAGCTTTCCTAAGTTTACTTGCTTTTTGCTTTGTGGCTCTCAGTCTTCTTGGGCAGCAGCACGGCCTGGATGTTGGGCAGCACGCCGCCCTGCGCGATGGTCACCTTGCCCAGCAGCTTGTTGAGCTCCTCGTCGTTGCGGATGGCCAGCTGCAGGTGGCGCGGGATGATGCGCGTCTTCTTGTTGTCGCGCGCCGCGTTGCCCGCCAGCTCCAGGATCTCGGCCGTCAGGTACTCCAGCACGGCCGCCATATAGACAGGCGCTCCAGCTCCTACTCGTTCCGCGTAGTTACCTTTCCGGAGCAGACGATGAACGCGACCGACGGGGAACTGCAGCCCGGCCCGCGATGATCTGGACTTGGCCTTCGCCCTCACTTTGCCTCCTTGCTTCCCGCGGCCGGACATACTGGCGCTGCTGCGTAAACGCGACGACTACTCCAGCAAAAGAATCTGAGAGACTTGTGATGACGCAAAGAACCTTCCCTTTTTATCCCTTCCCTGGGCGGGATTGGCTCCTCGCGATTGGCTACCAGCAGTCACTATTAGCTCAGCCAATGACAAGGCGGATCTTCTTTGAACCAATCGTGGTCGATGGCACGCCTCTCCACAGTAGCGCCCAATCATATTACACAGTCTGGAGCCCTCATATTTGCATAACAGCTCTATAAATAAGGACACCGCGGCCATTTTAGCTGCTGTTCTCGCTGAGCGGTATCCGGATTCTTCCTGACAAAATGCCTGAGCCGGCTAAGTCCGCACCAGCGCCCAAGAAGGGCTCCAAGAAGGCGGTGACCAAGACGCAGAAGAAGGGTGACAAGAAGCGCAAGAAGAGCCGCAAGGAGAGCTACTCTATCTACGTGTACAAGGTGCTGAAGCAGGTGCACCCGGACACGGGCATCTCGTCCAAGGCCATGGGCATCATGAACTCCTTCGTGAACGACATCTTCGAGCGCATCGCCGGCGAGGCGTCGCGCCTGGCGCACTACAACAAGCGCTCCACCATCACGTCGCGGGAGATCCAGACGGCCGTGCGGCTGCTGCTGCCCGGCGAGCTGGCCAAGCACGCCGTCTCCGAGGGCACCAAGGCTGTCACCAAGTACACCAGCTCCAAGTAGAGCGTCCTGGACCGTCTGTTTTAACCCAAAGGCTCTTTTAAGAGCCACCCACAAACTCCTTAAAAGAGCTTTAACACACATGGGTACTATATAGGTCGTTTAAATAAGTGAGCATACGGTCATAAATAATAGTATCTTTTCCACTGCACTTTATCAGTTTTTCTGTTTGTACTGATGCATATCTTTTTTTTTTTTTTTTTAAAAAGGTAGTTTGTGCCTATCTGCTGTCAACTATTGCTTTATCTCTTTCAATAAACATGAATACTACTTTTAAGCTTCATTCGGAATGGATGTGTGAGCTAAGCGATAATTACTGTTAAATGGGTCATTAAGGAGGAATTTCCCCAAATCTCCTTAGCACCCAAGAGAAAAAAAAAAAAAGAAAAAAAAAAAAGACTGATAATGTTTTTCTTACTGATATTGGGATGCTCAAATATTAAAAGTTTTCCATTCCGAGTAAGAGGAGGCAGCATTACAGACTGCATGAGAGGACACTAGGAGGAGTGACGCCACCGCTAAACCTGGGTAGGCGCTTTGGGAGGAACAACCTGCCGGGGAACGCGGTCCCGCGGTCACCAGCGCCTCTGCCCTGGTGAGGAGCGCGGGCCTTTCGAAAGTTCCCAGTCGTCCAATAGGCAGCTCCGGTCTCCGCCATCAGCCAATCAGACCCGGCCGAAGGCGGTGCGTCCTGGTCCCGCGGCTCCCCGCGCTGTGGTCGGACGCCGAGCCCCGGGCGCACGTATCCAGCAGCGGCGGCGGCGGCTCTTGATCGCGGTTCCCGGCGCTGGCACTTCCAGCAGCAAGGCGAGGACGATCCCTACTGGTAGCTCCGCCCGCCCCGACAAACTTATCCTTCTAACAGCAGACCCGTGAAGTCACGTAGAAATTAGGAACTGCCCCGCGGCCCCATGACAGCGCTGCGGCGAGGAAAGGTCATCGCCAAGGACGCGGCGGAGCCGTGCGGAGACTTTGCAGCTGCGGACTGCAGAGTGCGGCAGACTGTTGGGCTGCGCTAGGAATGGCACTAGTTAAAGCGCCGCTAGAAACCTGTATGCCACGGTGCGTCACAACTCCCCCCCCGCCCCGCTCCCGCCCTCAAGAGTCCCTTTAACAAACACATCGTCTTGTGGCGCTGCGAAAAAATAAAGACGTTTCCCAGGATATGTAAACTTTATTTTTTTTTCCAAGTCTTAGCGTAACGACGACCGGAAGTTCGGCGTCCCATCCACTGCACAGACCAATGTCCTCCCACACGGGTAGTGGTGTGTGGTTAGCCCCTCTGCGGGCGCGGGGTTCGCTGATTGAGTGTATCAGCCCTTTTTCGGACAATCGTGGGTGGCTCTTAAAAGAGCCGTTGGGTTTAAGTATTTCCACTTTAACACTTCACTTTTTGGGCGCTGCCTTCTTCGCCTTGGTCGCCTTGGGCTTGGTCGCCTTGGGCTTGGCAGCCTTGGGCACAACCTTTTTCGCTTTCGCCGGACTCTTCGCTGCCTTTTTGGGCTTCGCAGCCTTCGCTGCCTTCTTGGGGCTCTTGGCAACTTTCTTGGCCGCGGCAGCCGCCGGCTTCTTCGCTTTCTTGGGGCTCTTCTTCACCGCCGCCGCCTTCTTGGGCTTCTTGGCGGCGCTCGCGGGCTTCTTGGCCGCCGCCTTCTTGGGCTTGGCTGCCGCCGCCGCGCGCTTCTTCGGCGCTTTCTCTTTGGTCTCGCCGGGCTTCTTGTTTAGCCGGAAAGAGCCGGAGGCGCCGGTGCCCTTGGTCTGCACCAGGGTGCCCTTGTTGACGAGGCTCTTGAGCCCCAGCTTGATGCGGCTGTTGTTCTTCTCCACGTCGTAGCCGCCGGCCGCCAGCGCCTTCTTGAGCGCGGCCAGCGAGAGCCCCTTGCGCTCCTTGGAGGCGGACACGGCCTTGGTGATGAGCTCGGTGACGCTGGGGCCCGAAGCCTTGCGGGCTTTGGAGCCGCCCGCCGCCTTCTTGGGCTTCTTGGCGGCGGCTTTGACGCCGGGAGCCGCGACCGTGGGCGCGGCAACGGGAGCTGTCTCCGACATCGCGGCAGAGACTTCTTCCTAATCAAAAGAAAGTAATTGGGCTACAGTAACCCCGATGCCTGAATTTATAGCGAAGCGGTGATCTGTGATTGGTGCTTTGCAGAGCCCGCCTAACTGTGAGCCAGGAAGAGCTTTCCTCCTCTCAGTTTGTGTTTCTTCGGAGTTATAAATTCATATTTTTTGTAAAATATTTGCCACGAAATCACCCTAGCTTCTTAGAGTCGTAAAGATAAGACCGTGGAGTTTCATTCGGGGGAGTTCCCCCTTACAGAGATCTGAGATGAGTGAAAAAAGATGTGTTTTACCCCGCGTCCTGGAGCGAGAGAGAGACCGGGAACGGCTAACTTTTGTTTTTCCTTCTAAATTAAAATCCAACTCTTCGCTAAAAAGTCTCTCCCGTAATGAAATCTCATTCTTTAGGGGGTTTTCTCCCGATTAGAATAGAAACTGAGGAGTCAACTTCATTATTTTTGCTGTAAAATCGTTTTAAAGAGAGGGAAGTAACACAATATCACGTCTGAGCTTTGAATATGGATAAAGAATCGCCTCCCTTAACCATATCTTTAACTATTAAGGATACAGTATTTCCACTGAATTTCTTTTTTTGGAGAAGTAAGAGACCTTCGTAGGAATATATATACTCTGGAAATATATCTGGAAGTTGTCACGACTCTTCCTTTTTGCTGGTGTTCTGTAAGTGGAAAGCAGTATTTTGGTATTTTTGAAATAGTTTTTGCTTATAAGAAGAAGCTGTCAATGACTAGATAACACTTATAAATGCTGAATAAGCTGCTATTGTAATGTTTTATCAATTTAAATCGTCTATGTGTTTATTATTATTTTTATTTTATTTTATTTGGAGGGGGTGGTAGCAAGTTAGAAGCTGTTCTGTAGAAAAAAAAGTCATACAGATATAGATACACAAATGTATATCACATTCATTTTTTTAAAAAATAAGGTGTCATCTGGATTCTTCTGTGCAGATAAGTTAAGTAATAAGGAAATGAATGAAGAAATGCTTCAGACTAGATGCATTTACCTATATTTACCTGTGTTTGGACACAGTCTATTTTGTACATAAGCTTCATAAAATATGCCATTCTTTTCTTTAAATGAAAAGAAAAACAATCCTCTTCTTAAGTGTACATCAAATACCTCCGAATATTTAAATCACAATATTTATAAGTCAGAATCACCTTTAATTACTGTAAAAGTATTTAATTATAAAGTCTCATAAAGTGACAATAAAAAATATTTTATTTTATTTTATTTTATTTTATTTTATTTTATTTTATTTTATTTTATTTTATTTTATTTTATTTTGTTTTGTTTTGTTTTGTTTTGTTTTATTTTTAAAAGAGCAGCTGCAAACTGCTTACAGTGATTTTTGGATTTGATCAGAAAAGAAAGGCCTTGACCAGCCTCTAAAAGCAGCCAGATTTTTTTTTAATTGAAAAAATAAAAAGATTAAAAAACAAAAGAAAACAAAACAACAAAAAACCACACATTGAGCCCAAATGTTACATTCTGACCTACTGCCCCTGTACTTCATGAACACTTGTAATGCAGAAACTCCCTGGCCTGTTTTGACAGAAAATTGTCTCATCTGGCATGTATGAACTTGAGATATTAGAAGAAAAGTAGCATTTTACAAAAGGCCCTAGATATGAGCTTTATTTTTTAAATACCAAATATACAATGAAGTTATTTTTAACAACCTGAGGTCTTAATTGAAATGAGATACATTAGAAGATTTCTATGTAGTTATATATATATTTTTTCTATTGTGTTTTCATGCAGGTAAGATAATTAATGGTTTTAAGGGGGGGAAAGAATGAAAGAACAAAAGAGAATGTCAGAGAAATGAATAATTTAGGCTCTTTAGTACATCACAGTGGAAGTCAAACTGAGAGCATGTTTATGGTCTATGGAAATAACTGTGCTTCTTATGAGAATATGATGTAATTTCCACATTAAAAAATAAAAATAAAAAATCCAAAGTAGCAAGGGTTTGAGTACTGAATTTAAAAATTCAAATGAAAAATAAGAGTATATTTCTGAGAGGTTAAAACAAACAAACAACAACAAGATGGAGCATATGCTTATTCCAGATTTAACAGACTGAAATGGCCATAGAACAGAACCAGCCAATATAAGAAAAAAACAAGGAACCAACCAACCAAGATATTGTCACATGTCTGAGTTTTTGTAATTTAACATACATTCTTCTGTGAATGAGACATGAAAAATCACTTCATATGCCTTTCTACATATATATACTTATATATATAGACATTTTAGTGTTAGACCTTTACAAATCTAGTTTATTTAACTGGTCAGGAAAATAGAAGCAGCTAGGAGTGAATGGTAGCCTTTGATGCAAGACCAGGTCTGCAAATGCAGGAATGGGACCTATTCTGGAGCAACAGCTTCATCTGCCATGTCTACACTTTTCAACAAAATTACCTTCAGCCTTTCTCTTTTTAATTCTATCTTCAGTGTATGAAGAGAAGAGAATTAGGCTACAGATTGGAGGATGACCCAGGCAGCAGAAAGAGAAGATAGATCATTTCCTACTTGGGAGGAGCTATAAAGAATAGCTGTCACTTGAAATACACAGCACACAGAGATTACTATGCCTATTCCATGAGAATTTTTGAAGGGGCAAAATCGTCTCATGCTTTTGAGAGGAAAGTGAATGAGGAAGCTCCTGGTCATCTCAAGGACTTCAAGCATCATTCCAGCAGGGCCTTGAAGAGCAGCATTTGTGACTTTTGGTTCTCCCCCAGAGACAGTATCTAAATGCTCTCATTAATCAGATAAGACAAAGAATGTCAGCATCTCTTCCTCAATTTTTGAGTTAAATTTCTGGAAATAACCGCTAAATATAACACTGGACCAAAATGAAAATGTTTGTTATAGAAACTAATCACAAACAACTTTACAAACAACAATTATATTGCCCTGGTTGTTTTATCAGTAAGAGGAAAAAAAAAAAAAAAAAAGTAAATCCTCTCACAACTCAGCAAGTCAAGAGATAGGAGTAAAGAACAATAAAGAGGTTTGCCACCTGACAGAAAAATACTCTTCTCACTCAACTATGTTACTTGAAATAAATTTTTAAAAGTGAACTGATAATCAGTATGGTTTGCATTTTCCCTGTGAAGACACAGGTATTTAAATGAACACAGTTTTACGTTAATTTTCCACCAAAGAACAAATTTCAAAAATTCTCTTGGTTTTGCCTTCTGAGTATTCTTTACCCAATTTACTTATCTCTTACTTATCACCTTAAACGGTTCTTTTATGTCTCCTCAAAGTGCATGGCCTCATTTCCCCAAAATATAACCACAGCTTCATGTAGAATCACACAGTAGTCCTGAATAATCTCTTTGCTTAGCAATATGGGTGCTACTGAGGTTTGTATAAAGTCTTACAAGATGCCAGTGCAGACTCAGTTCCTGTGCAAGGGCCTTCAAAACATGTTTTTTGTCCTGTAACACAAGAAGTAATTAATAAAACCGTATTTTATATATGTATACATATATCCTTATCAAGAAAGAGGTTTCACATTGATGAAAAGCAGCTAGAGGTCAGTGAGACAGCCTGAGGGATGAGAGCAACCCAGAGAAGTTGATTAACCAAATTGAATTAAAAACCTCAATTCATTTAATTACATTTACTGTTGTTGACATGGTGAAGGCCCAGAGAAATTATGGATTCTACACTGAAGCTTTCTTGGTTTAGAAGTGATAACTTTCCTTCTAATCTAGTGCTTAAAGAGACATTAAAGAATGCATACTTGATAAAAAGCAATTTCAGTTTGCTTAAAGACAAGAAATATTGTTTTGAAGACACGCAAGAAAAAAATGTGACCCATACTGGAATGGTCTAATGGTGCAACCCAAACACCAAGAGAGATACACTGTTGCTCATCTGCAGCAAAGTGGTTGTAAGAATGTAGTTTTGCAGTTTTGAAGTTGGTGGCTAGCCACTGATGCCTTTCTTCAACACACATATACGGCCATGGTGTTGTTTCTCATTCTTGCTGATCCTGCTGGTCAAAGCTGAGAGATGAAATTTTTAACATTTTCTCTGTTTTAACCAACCAGGATTGCTGTCAATAACTTCAAGAACACAGAAAACACAGTGAAAAGGAATGAATTTGAAAATTTTAGTGGTTAAGAGTTACTGAATCTCTGAGAATGGAAGGCACATCTGGAGATTGTCTAGTCCTCCCTGCTGCTCAAAGAAGAAACTACAGCAGGTTTCTCAGGCCTGTGTGCAGTTGGGCTTTGAATGTTTCCAAAGACAGAGAGGCAGCAAATTCTATGGACAATCTGTTCTGGTGTTTGATCAACTTTACATTAAAAAAAAAAAAAAAAAAAAAAAAAAAAAAAGAGAGAGAGAGAAAGAATTTGTTTGTTTGATTAATTTCTCATATTTAAGATGAATTATGCATTTTAGGATGATGGCATTGCTTTTTGACCTGTCACTGGACTCTATAGAGAAAGGTCTAACTCCATGTTCTTTGTCCTCTCCCTCCATTCCCATTGATTATCTATTAGACATATTGATATATCCCCCTGAGATTTCTCTGCTCCAAACTAAGCAGTCACAGCTTTCTCGGCTTCTCTTTATATGTCAGATACTCCAGTCCCTTACATGTTCATGGCTCTCTGGTGGACTTATTCCAGTATGTCTATGTCTCTCTTGTGCTGGAGAACAAATGATCAGACACAGCAGATGTGGCTTGTCAGGATTATGTAGAGAGGAAGGATCACCACTCTCAGTATTATTTTGAAATCAGTACTCCACCACATTTATTTGTAAAACTCATGTACGGCCTAATGCTGAATGGCACTCCTGTGACTTCGTACTGGGAATGATCAAAAGAGTAGTACATAGAAGTAAATAACTGAGAACTAGAAAGTGATTGGGGTCTCATCAAGGTCTGATGACCTTGCCCATGAATAGATAGCCCAAATCATTAAATTATCCTTTCTGGCCCTTGAGTTTATTTGGACAATGTACTTTCATATAAGTAAGTGTTTTCACTTCTATCCACCCATCCCTAAGACTGAACAACATTGTGTTTCTGTTATGACTACTACTATTGCTGCTGCTGCTACTCTACTGCACTATATAGAAATCTTGATTTTATATGAAGAAAAGAGAGACAGATGGTAAATACAGAAAGACAAAGAAATACCAGATAGCAACATGCAAGGAGCAGAAGGCTAACCTTATATGTAACTTGTTAAATATCTGGGGGAAGAAAAAAGCAATATGTCATCCAAACACGTCTGACTATTGTCTGTTTTCCCAGGTGTATAAATTAACAGTCAAATGCTTGGTCTTTGTTAGGAATCAGACTGCAAATATTAATTCATCCAGAGACTGAAAATGCAACTAGGTTATTCATACAGAAGCTGTAAGTCCCCTTCTGTGGGGATATCAACTCAGCAAACTTAAATTAGTATGAACAAAAACATACATTTGTGGTATCATGCTTAACTGGCTTATTCCGATATGAAATTTAGAAAGATTCTCATCAATGGATAATACATAGCTGCATGATATCCTGTATATTTTCCCTACATTTTGTTTCATTTTAGAAATTCTCACAAGTGCAAATAAATATTGAAAATGAAACTAATCAGTTGAACTTGGTCTAGCACCACACACACACTCACAAACACAGAGCATAAAGTTACTTGAATGTTTTTGATTGTTAACTATCAGATTAAAGTGATGTGTCACACACAGTTCTGCAATGTTCAGTCTCAGATCTGGTATAATTTTATTAGTGATTTGAATTACATAATACAAAGTACATTGTTACAGTTGCCAGAAAGCTAAGATATGACAAAGTACATTAGGACAAGTTATAAACTGAAAACGCATTATAAAATCTTATAAATTGGACATATTTTCTTAAAAAAAAAAAAAAGTGGAAGGTACTTCATTAAAAAAAAAAAGAACTATATGATTTTTTAAAATACAGGACAGTAATTGACTATGTAGCACTTAGGTAGATCTCAATCTTCCTGTTACAGTTCTATGTTGACAATGAATCAATCTAAGTAATGTCCTTCATTAGAGTAAGTCTGACATCAGGAAAAGTGTTTTCTAATATAGAGTGATATACTGGAAAATGTTACTTGGTAAGATTGTGGTGTCTCCAAGGGTCAGTCAGAGCGAGCATCTCTCAGGAATAAACCAGTTACAGACAACTCTTGATGATGGATGAGGAATCAGCAAAAAACAGTTCATGTCTATCTGCTGACATTTATCACAGAAATATAGATCAGAGAGACTCTTTGTGGACAAGAGGATGGTGTTGGTGTGGTGTGTCTGCATTTTTAGGTTCTTGACACCATCTCTCACAGTATTCTCATTTGGGAGCTGGGGAGTATGGACGGGATCAGCAGTTGGTTAGGTGATCTGAATATTGGTTGCATGATAGGGCTAAAAGGTCCTCAATTAATAACAACTGGATGGCAATTAATAAAGAGAAGAGTGAGAAAAGTGTCTGAGGGTTTAACATCAGGACTATGTTTTTTTTTTTTTTTTTAGTAACAAGTTAGATGATAAGAAGAATGCACCCTTGATAGGTTGGTAGATGATACAAATTAGGGAGAGTGTAAAAGGCCAAATGCTAGACAGTTAGTTCAGAGGGACTTCACAAACTTGAGAGGATGGTTGTCTACCTCCTGAAAAAGCTGTTGGCCTTTCTGTATGAAATCCGAAGATTTGGCCAAAGAAGTGCTAATACTGTCCCATCCTCATATTAGCTGAATATCATTGGTCTTTTGAAACAGCTGAGAACATAGAGGGGAACATGAAACTGTCTCCAGATCCATAGATTGATTAAAATCCTGTAAACAACTAGGGCTGAGTCCTTCCATTCAGAGCATTATAGGAACAAAGACAAGCACAGTAGTGCCTAGACACACCAACACAATGTGCAACATCAATTTTCCAGCTTTTCATGAGCAGTCTTAACTTCCTCCAGGCACACGCAGCTCAAGACAAAACTCAATATACTCGAAAGGAATAGCTACAATGTGGAAGACTATGCCCCACAGGGACTGCTGGGATGATACAGCACCTCAGCTGTTTTCACGAAGCCAAGAGACTTGGCAGAGTTCAACAGGGAAGCTTGTTGTACAGTGGAGTCCTGCAGGAGCACAGATAATAGGTGAAATTGGTCAATGGCAGTGGTGTGGGAAGCATGCTCACTGTGCTTCTTGATATGTCTTTCCATTCTCCATCATTCTCTGCTGGTGAACGGGATGGGCACCCTGGTTATGAATAACACAGAAAAAGCAGAGTTGCTGAATGCCTTATTTGCTTCAGTGTTTAGCAAGGGCAGCCCTTCAGAGTCCCAGGCCCTAGGGACAAGAGAAAAAGCCTGGAGAGAGGAAGACTCACCCTGAGTAGAGGAAGATTGAGTCAGAGAGCACCTAAGGAACCTCGATACCCACAAATCCATGGGCCCTGATGGGATGCACCCCAGAGTGCTGCGGGAGCTGGCAGATGTCATAGCTAAGCCGCTCTCCATCATCTTTGAAAGATCCTGGAGAACAGGGGAGATGCCAGAGGACTGGAAGAAAGCCAATGTCACGCCAGTCTTCAAAAAAGGGCAAGAAGGAGGACCCAGGCAACTACCGGCCAGAGAGCTTCACCTCTATCTCTGGAAAAGTGGTGAAACGGCTCGTACTGGCCGTTGCCTCCAAGCATATGGAGGACTAGAAGGTGCTCAAGAGTAATCAGCATGGATTCACTAAGGGGAAATCATGCTTGACTAACCTGATAGCCTTCTATGATGGAGTTACCAGCTGGATAGGTGAGGGGAGAGGGATGGATGTCGTCTATTTGACTTCACCAAGGCTTTTGACACCGTCCCTCACAACATCCTCCTGGGCAAGCTCCGGAAGTGTGGGACAGATGAGTGCACAGGGAGGTGGATTAGGAACTGGCTGGATGGCAGAGCTCAGAGGGTGATGATCAGTGGTGCAGAGTCTAGTTGAAGGTCTGTAGCTAGCAGAGTCCCTCAGGGGTCAGTCCTCAGTCCAGTCCTGTTCAATTTATTCATCAATGACCTGGATGAGGGCACAGAGTGTTCCCTCAGCAAGTTTGCTGATGATACGAAAATGGGAGTAGCTGATACCCCAGAGGGCTGCGCTGCCATCCAGAGGGACCCGAACAGGCTGGACAACTGGTTGGTGGAAAACCTCATGCAATTCAACAAGGCCAAGTGCAATGTCCTGCACCTGGGGAGGAATAACCCCAGACACCAGGACAGGCTGGGGACCGACCTTCTGGAGAGCAGCTCTGCAGAGAAGGACCTGGGTGTCATGATGGACAACAAGTTCACCATGAGGCAGCAGTGTGCTCTTGTGGCCAAGAAGGCCAATGGGATCCTGGAGTGTATTAAGAAGAGCATCTCCAGCAGGTCGAGGGAGGTGATCCTGCCCCTCTACTCAGCCCTGGTGAGGCCACATCTAGAGTATTGTGTCCAGTTCTGGGCTCCACAGTATAAGAGGGATGTGGAGCTGCTGGAGAGTCCAGCACAGGATTACAAGGATGATCAGGGGCCTGGAACATCTGCCCTATGAGGAGAGGCAGAGGGAGCTGGGCCTGTTCAGCCTGGAGAAGAGAAGGCTGAGAGGGGATCTGATCAGTGTATAATATACTTCAAGGGAGGCAGTGAGCAGGATGGTGCTGCCACAAACTGAAGCAACAAAAGTTCCACAGGAACTTAAGGAAAAATTTCTTAACAGTGAGGGAAACAGAGCACTGGAATAGGTTGCCAAGAGAGAATGTGGAGTTTCCTTCTCCAGAGATCTTCAAAACCCACTTGGATGCAGTCCTGTGCCTATGCCTGCGTGTGCAGGGGGATTGGAGTAGATGACCTCTAGAGGTCCCTTCCAACCTTTAGCATCCTATGATTCTATGATTCTCATGAAATATTTGAAACTACTAACTTGAAAAGTAGAATTTTCTTTCCAGAAGCTTATTCATGTATACTATTATGACATAATGTCCAACAGGATTTTTTTTCCCTAATTTTGATCTAAGAGTTGAAACCTTAAATTCTCTATTCATTCCACTATTTTTTGTTTAGTTTAAATTCTCTGTGTCTACTTATTCTAGTTATCTATCTTGAGACTGGAAATATACACACAATGCCCTACAAGAACCCTATCTACTGTATTACTGTGCTAAAGTATATATATTTATAACCATATATATTTAAATATATATAATATATTTTTTATATTTCAAATATATAAAATATAAATGCATATATACAAAATATAAACACACTACTACACATATATGTAACAAAATGTGGGGAAACACATTAATTGTCTAGCAGAAGAAAAAACAGTATAAACAAAATTGCAAATGGAAATCAAATGTAATGATCATAGAGCTAGACTTAAAATGATCTCAGCATACTAGAGGCCTACCTTTTTCCCTCTGAATTGCAGAATAAAATGTGTCTTGATTATATCTAACCGTGAGTCCTTCTTTAGTCTACATATGTGCTAATATATAAAAAGCTAAGTGTTCCTGCTAGAGCACTGTCATGAGAAAGTAGGTGAGGGCAATGGTCAGGAACGGAGGAGTAAGGAAATGTCAAGTTCTGTTGCTATGTATTGGAAAATGAAGAAAATGCAATCATAATTAAGGGAGTCATAAATCGTAATGTCCAGAATATTTCTTTTCGCTAGTAACAAATAGTTACTAGTGGAAAGCCCAAAACTTTGCAGTTGTGTTACTTACCAGTTATGTGTAAACAGGAACAGTATCAAGCCTAATCCTTATTATTATTATTATTATCATAATTATTATTTCATCACCAGAACAGGCACTGTTCACCTGTTCACTCCACCCGTGCAGAGGAAAGGAAGGATGGATAAGACTGCAGAATATCTATGGATATTTCCCGCTGCACCTGGGGGTACCTCAGTACCTCTGCACCAGGGATCACTAATGTTACATTTTAGATAAGAATACAGTAGCGCACACACAGCATATGAGGGATGGTTCATTTTGGAAGGTGGTAAAAGCAAAAATTGTTTAACTGTTTTGTAATATGCTGCTTTTGTGAAATGATGTGAATTAACCAGGTGGAACAATTGCTTAATCGAATGTCTTTTTTCTTAACAAAAGAAGACATAAATTTTATACTTGACAATGAATAATTTTAGAGACAGCAATGTATGAGGTATCAGGATAATGAGCTCCTCTTTTAGAGTTTAATTTCTTCATTAATTAAGTACATTGAAAGGAACTATTCCCTCAATTCAGGAATTTGTAGTTTAATAGATATGAACTGTGAATTATATCTTCTAATATGACACAGTTCGAAAAAGTGCACTTAGAAATTATGTTTGCAGTGTCCACGTGAAAGAGCAGAAGAAAATCGAAATTGAAAAATGTTATTCAAGTTTTCAGAAAAATTGAAAAATCCATCTAACAATGTTTATGTATGTGTCCTGTAGTTTCTGAAGCTCAGGAAATCTTTCTGCTATAACATTTTTAACACCTTTAGTCAAAGATTGATCAGTTTCATTAACATTAATTCATAATCTCATCCCATTCCAGGATAGATTTACAATCACTTAGAAACAGCTACAGATTGAAAAGCCCAATCTACAACAGAATGGCAGAGTTTCTCTGTTGTTAATGCAGCAGAATTTTACATCGGTAGTTATAATCTTCTATAATTGTCTTATACTGATATACTGATTTATAATCGAATTATTGCAAAGGATTTAACAAATAGAAAAAAAGTATAAAGTAATAATCTATTTATTTATTTATTTATTAAAAAAACCTATTCTGACTTACGGTCACATAGAACATGCACATAGAAACTCTTCCTTTTTATCTAAAGTGTTGAAAAGTGTCAATGTTTCCACTTTAGAAATCGAAGACAAAAAGATATATACATATATGTACATATACATGCACCTATATGTTTTTATATGCATATATATATGCATATGTAGGCATGCACATTTTTGCATGTGTATCACTATGTATATATAATAAAATATACAATAGAGTATGTACATGCATATGTGTAGGTATATGTATATGTGTGTGTATCAGAGCCCAGGAAATCAAAATAGGAAATGAACAGGAAGAAAAAAAAAAAGATAAAAAATAGAATTTAGATAAAAGGAATATACAAAATCAGCTATTTCAAGAACATAAAATACATATACATATAAGGAAATAAGGTTATAAGAAGTAGAGTTGATGGGGGAAAAAAGCTTAAATTCCATGAACATATATCCAATTAGACCTTTTTTATTATTTTTACGAGGAAGTCTTCGCTTTACGCCACACACTCTGCATCCCCAGCGGCGAGATCAAACATCCAGCTGCACGGGGAGGAGAACTCCGCGCCCCCAGCGTTCCGCGTCCCTTTGTGACGAGGCCGGAGACAACGGCGGGAACCCCGCCCCTTGGCGGCGCAGTCCCCAACCAGGTCGGCTCCCACCCGCTATATTCCGCCCGCGCCGCCGCTGCTGTCACACTCGTGCTTGGCAGCGCAGGTAGCAGCATGTCCGGCAGGGGCAAGGGCGGCAAGGGGCTCGGCAAGGGCGGCGCCAAGCGCCACCGCAAGGTGCTGCGCGACAACATCCAGGGCATCACCAAGCCGGCCATCCGGCGCCTGGCTCGGCGCGGCGGCGTCAAGCGCATCTCGGGGCTCATCTACGAGGAGACGCGCGGCGTGCTCAAGGTGTTCCTGGAGAACGTGATCCGCGACGCCGTCACCTACACGGAGCACGCCAAGCGCAAGACGGTCACGGCCATGGACGTGGTGTACGCGCTCAAGCGCCAGGGCCGCACCCTCTACGGCTTCGGCGGCTAAAGCGCCTCTTGTCTCTGCGCACCGAACGACTCGAGAACCCAAAGGCTCTTCTAAGAGCCACCCACTTCCCCTAAAAAAGAGCTGTATTATTTTTATAAGATACAAAGAAAACATGTTACTACTTTTTATATCAGCAATATATAGCTTTCTTTTGTAAAGTTACAATGTAAATTAGTCTTTGAAATGAGCATTTAGTGGTTCCTTCAGCTTTCACTGTTACTTTGCTAGGTGCGATCCTGCTTGACCCTGGAATATGTAAAGCTATAAAAGACCGACTGTGTAATGCAAGGCTGTAAATAATCTCCAGAGCCTTTGTCTAGTTTTCTGCCTGAGGGGGGAAAAAAAAAATCTTGAAGGAGGAAAGGGAAAGTTAAAATACCCTACAAGTTTAACAATATTACTGCTCTCCGGTCGTCTCCGTTAAGAGCAAGGCTTTGTTTTTCTGTGTGTGTATTTACAGCCCTACTTAAGTTACAGTAATCACTGTGGTGCCTCTCAGGAAGTGAAAATGCCCCCGATGGGCGGAGAGAGAGAATGAGGAAAGGCGGCGGCGGTTTCGGATCTGCCTGTCTCCAGAGCTCCTTTAGGCCGCAGTCTAAACGCTGGAATTATCCCTATTACGATGAAAATCCTTTTAGGAATACACGCATTACTGTCTGTGCCTCCCGCGACTAGAAGAGGAGTGGTATGGTGTTATTAATTAATTATTATATTATTAATTGATGTTAATAATAATAATAATTTATCCTCCAAAGAAAGTCTAATCGGGTTTTTCTAGGTTGTTCCAGTATTGGTCTCCTGGTAGTCTGGAATGTCTTTGAGGCCTCTCAAGGGAAAGTAATTAAGAAACTAGACTTCTAAGGCTTCCAAATAAGCTAGACTTCCAAGACTGCGAGGCCTAATTTCAACATTGTTATTCTGGCAGTAGCTTTAATATTGAGTCAATTGCAATATCACTGAAAATATATATATATATTTTTTCCCCTGAGAATTAAGTGTCGCTTGGTACTTAATGCACTTAGTAAGCAGCCAGCTAACATAACAGCCACGCTATTAGTTGCTATTGGTTCGTTATTGAACGGTTCCTTTGTGCAAAAGCATATGTTACAAAGTTACTTATTAATGCAAATGCATGTGAATTTATGTAATATATAAAATGTGTAACTTTGAAAATTCCAAATCTTTTGAGGCTAGGGAAACAACAAAAAAAAACAAAACAAAAAAAAAAAACAAAAAAAAACTCTAAGCATCCGGGAGGACAATGACTTCGGGTTACTGTTTTCCTTAAGGGATAAATAATTTCTATTATACGTCTTCGGCATACTGTATAAAAAAATCCGTTAACAAAATGAATAATTAAGAAAGGCGGGGGGGGCAGGAGGACGGGATTTGGACCGTTGACGATCTGGCGGGCTTTAGAGGCGGGCTTTTCGAATTTGAAAGCATCCAATGGTAACAGCCATTGATGCCTGCCAATCAGCGAGGAGCACACGCCATAAAAGTCGCCACGGCGACAGAGCAGCGCTCATTCGGCAGCGTCTTTCTGAGCGGTAGCGGTGCGGTGAACCTGGGCCCATGGCGCGCACGAAGCAGACGGCGCGTAAGTCGACGGGCGGGAAGGCGCCGCGCAAGCAGCTGGCCACCAAGGCGGCCCGCAAGAGCGCGCCGGCCACGGGCGGCGTGAAGAAGCCGCACCGCTACCGGCCCGGCACGGTGGCGCTGCGCGAGATCCGGCGCTACCAGAAGTCGACGGAGCTGCTGATCCGCAAGCTGCCCTTCCAGCGGCTGGTGCGCGAGATCGCGCAGGACTTCAAGACGGACCTGCGCTTCCAGAGCTCGGCCGTGATGGCGCTGCAGGAGGCGAGCGAGGCCTACCTGGTGGGGCTCTTCGAGGACACCAACCTGTGCGCCATCCACGCCAAGCGCGTCACCATCATGCCCAAGGACATCCAGCTCGCCCGGCGCATCCGCGGCGAGCGCGCCTGAGGCTCCTGCCTGAGGCTCATCTCGTCCCTGAGCTCCATCCTCTACCCTAAAGGCTCTTTTAAGAGCCACCACATTGTCACTGTGAGAGCTGTGACACATCCATATTTGGTTCTTGAGTGCAAGAGCAAATCTTTTAAGTTAGGCGTTTTTGGGGGGGATTAGTTTATCAATGCTGCGTTAGTATTCTGAGGAGAAGGTTCACATACTCTTAGTGAGCTTGGGAAACAGTTTCCTGCTCTAAGGAGTTAATTTGTGCACAAATTTTGAAAAGAAGCTTTCAGGTAAGGTGGTAACAAATACTTCTGATTTGATGTGTTGAGAGGACCATAAGCATTTATAAACAAGATCTGTAAAAGTTTATTAATTTGCAAACACACCTTTATATCCCAGTCATTTTTCAAAGAATGCTCTTTATTTTTAAGCTATGTGGAAAATGTAGTGGGAGCTAATACCTGGAAAATACTTTTGAAAGGCACATTATTAAATAAAAGAATGGACCTTAATATACTCAGTTATTGCTCTTGTTGGAGAGAATAAAAAAATGAACAATGCTGCTGTTAGAGAGGTAACAGTCCTGCTTCTTCAGAAAAACTGCTAGGCTGAATTCATCACATAAATGGGGCTTAATATTGCTGATATAATAAGCCTGGTGTCTACTAGCTTTAGTGGGAAGCATAAGAAGTGGTTCTGGCCGTTCTGGTCCTGCTTTTTAGCTTTGCTTTTAGGCTTCCAGGAATCAGAGTAGAGAGTAAGAGAAAGATTGCAAAGATGCCAAAGAGGAGAGGTGAATTACCCTGGGAAGTTGGGTTTCTGCACTGGCTGCACCTCCCAGCCCTGATTTAGGGCAAATTTAATGACCTTTGTTCAGGAGTGTAGCTGTCCAGGGCAAGGAAGCTACTGCCAGGCCTTGGAGATCGTCTCAATGCTGTTGAGAATTGAGAGAGAGAAAAAAAAAAAAAAAAAGCTTCATTTGTGATGTGATAGAGAAGAGAGAGACAGGGATATATGCAGAAGTAGGAGAAAATTAATATTTTAGTTTGCTTAGTTAACGAACTATTTCATTTATTTAATAAACTTTTGTAGTCACTGATTTATATTTGATTTTTACTTCACTTTAATTTTCCAGCTGATTATATTATGCCTCAGAGATTAGCTAGTTGGCATCTCAGAGATGTCACCTATTCATCCACAAACACAACATTAAAGTCCTCATGATCTTTCTCCTTTGTTATCTACTATCCTTTCCTCTACACTTGATAATGTAGTCTGGCCTTCCAATGTGTGTTCCAATGTCCTTTTTTATGCTACAAAAATTCAGATATTTGAGTGAGGCATCTGGGGAGTCCTGCATGGGTCAGGTATAGTGTTTCATATTTACTACACAAGAAGAAAAGCATTGGTAGCTACAAGAAATAGCCACTGCATAACTTCATAGGTTGCAAAGTAAAAAGACTAGAAACCAGAGACCTCTGTTCTTATATGCCAGACATGAGGTCGTGACAACTGGCATATTGTATATTAAAATACTCCCCTTCTTCCAAAATAAAATTCTAGTTCATCTTTTTATGAAAGCATTAGTAAATAAATAAATAAATACGTCTGTACTGGACAGATGTAACATAATTTCTCTCTTAACTGGATATTATAGACCCCATAAGCATGTATGTATATGTAGTATACTTAGAGAGATAATATACACACATATATAATACAGATACACATATAGACTGTAACCACACAAGCACTTTTTTTTCTATTTCATGTTTCACATAGGTCGCAAATTATTTACTAAACTGACTTAATGTTGTTACTCAGCTTTTCTTCACTGTTAGGGAAGTTCAAGAAATGACTAAATAAGGGAACTCGCTACATTTGTAACTGAATGATGAGGTCAGAGGTGTGAATAAAAGGGGCTTTTTCTGAAGCAGATAGTGATCAGGTTTTGCAATTTGGACACCTAGCAGGCTCTACTCTTTCTTTCATTACTATCTGATTGTAAAATTAGGTCATGAAGGTCAATAAAACTATTGGGAAAAAGAAGGGCTTGTGGAGTAAAATATAATTATATATATATATGTATGTGTATATACATATATGTCACAGAAAGCGAGAAGCCCTACTCTCTGCATTTTGTTACACTGAACAACTATGTTCATCCTTTCCTCCTACTCTCACGGATGATAAAAAATAAAACAAGAAAAAAGGTATTATTCCTTGAAGTCTTAGATCATATGTAAAATGCAAACAGCATCTCTACTAGAGGGATGTAACTATGGCTTACAAACCTCTAACGTTAACAGATGATCAATTAGCCTTCGCATGACTATTCAGCCTGCAATTGCCAGCAAATAGAGCATATCACTATAGCCTAAATAACCTCCGCAAATTTAGAGAGCCAGGAGAGATGATGTTTCCAGGACTAGACTGAGAAATTACCATTACTGTTTGTTATGAACCTCATTTTAAAAATCGGAATATTGCTACATTTCCCCATGTTATTCCTGTTGAAGCATCAGGTAAAAAGGGATGAAATTTTTCTTTATGTTGATGACATAAGCCTAACTGATAAATCTCTATGTGTGTACGTATGTGTGGGTGTGTGTGGGCTTGTGTGTGTAAAGATTTATTTTCAATGGTTATTATTATCATTGGTAATAAATCTGAAAAAAAATATTCTTGTGTACAACACTTTCGAATCTTATTTTCTGTCAACGTCACCTCCTGTAAAATCAGGTTCAGTGTTCAGTAAGCGAAGGCTCCGTCCTTCCTTGTGTGCTATGTGTGCGCTGAGGCAGGAAGGTCCCTCTTCATGGTCAGCTTTGCGGATACCGCGCTCATTTTGAAATAGAATTGGCTGATGACCTTATAACCGCTCAGGGAAGAGCAACAGAACCTTTACAGGCGGACGCCTTAGCCGGGTTCGTCCGTAAAAAAGAGCAATTTCAACGAGCTGCAGGAGGTTCCAGATGTTTCCTAGGGAGAGTGGTGAGAGGAACAGCAGGAGGGTCCCGAGGCGACCCGAGCGGCTCCTCTCTGCCCTTATCCCGCCCCATTGCCCTGAAAGCCGAGAAGCGGGGGCTGAGCAGGGGAAGAGGGATAGAGGCTGTCTATACACCAGGAAAAAAAGCAACCAGGGATACAAATTAAAAGGAGGAGCGGCGGAAGGTGGGGAATAGCGGGAAAAGCCCGGATGCACAATCCAGTTAAACCAAGAAATAAAATTAACAGTAAAAGAAAACTGAAGAGAGAAAACTGAAGACTGATAGGACACAACAAGGGCATTGCCCACTGACTCTAAATCACTATCACTATGTCTAAAATGATACAGCTCCTTTTACTGGACATGAGGTGGCTCTTAAAAGAGCCTTTGGGTCATTTAAAAGGAAATGTAAAGCTGTTGAAATACTGTCCCCCCCCCCCCGATATTTTTATTCCTATTTGATTTATTTCATACGGAAAGGGCAGCAAAACGGTGGACGCTCTGGCAAGAAAAGTTGTACTGAAAGACATCAACTTGTTTTCCATTATGGATAGAAAACATGTAATGCTCTATAGTCCTTAATAAATTAGATAATGACTGTAGAGATCAAATGCCCTATATAATAATGCGAATAGGTTTTACACATGCCGTAATCTGGACTGTATTCTGCTCGATTGTGTTAAAACATGAAAGAGGGAATAATTTCTGCCAGATTTCCCATAGAAAAGCACCGACAGATAATACACTATTTGAAACAACGATCTTTACAAACCTTTACTTAGGACACTCCGGTCATTAACAAACACAATAGTTATGAAAGTAGCGTTAACAGCTCCTTTTACTGGGCATGGAGTGGCTCTTAAAAGAGCCTTTGGGTCTATGCGGGCTGCTCCGGTGTCTGCCAGCACCCGACAGGCGGGAGCGGGAGCCTCAGGCGCGCTCGCCGCGGATGCGCCGGGCGAGCTGGATGTCCTTGGGCATGATGGTGACGCGCTTGGCGTGGATGGCGCACAGGTTGGTGTCCTCGAAGAGCCCCACCAGGTAGGCCTCGCTCGCCTCCTGCAGCGCCATCACGGCCGAGCTCTGGAAGCGCAGGTCCGTCTTGAAGTCCTGCGCGATCTCGCGCACCAGCCGCTGGAAGGGCAGCTTGCGGATCAGCAGCTCCGTCGACTTCTGGTAGCGCCGGATCTCGCGCAGCGCCACCGTGCCGGGCCGGTAGCGGTGCGGCTTCTTCACGCCGCCCGTGGCCGGCGCGCTCTTGCGGGCCGCCTTGGTGGCCAGCTGCTTGCGCGGCGCCTTCCCGCCCGTCGACTTACGCGCCGTCTGCTTCGTGCGCGCCATGGCCGAGCTCTTCCCTACCTCGCCCCCAAGAAAACTGCTCTGGCGCGCGCAGCGCCGCTACTTATAGAGCCGCCTGCTCTGTGATTGGGCAACATGAAGCGCTCACCTCATTGGCCACATCGAAAATCCTGGCCAGGCCCCGACGCAGCCGGATGCTCCCCCCGCGCCCCTGCGATCCACCTTTCCCCCTGCTCGTTTCACTGTTTTCTTTGCCTCTTTTTTTAATTATTATTATATATTTTTTCGTTTTAATTTCTTTCCACATAAATCTCTCACATCTCTTCTTTCCCTCATTCTCCCCCTTGCGACGCTCCTGACAAATTAAGAAATGTTTGCATACCAAATACGAGATGTTCTTTAAACTGCAAACAATCTTATCCTCTTTCATATATTAAAAAAAAATCATAAATACTGCCTCCAGTCAGGTAAAACGACGTTTCACATACTTTGAGAAGAATGATAATGGTAAAATAAAGAGCATTTTGTATGCAGGGAACTAGGGTGTATGCGACGCCCCCCCCCCCTTTTTTTTTTGCATCGTTTTAGAGTAGGAAGAAAGATGTGACGGTGCCCTATTAAAAGCGTGATTTTAAGCAGTCTGTTTAAATCCTATAAAAAGAGCTTTTGGACCCTATATGCCACCACTGATTATGAACACGTGAACTGGACAGCAGCACTTTAAAAAAGCGCACCCAGAACTAGGCGAGTTGAGAGATTTCTGTGCGAGGCAGAAGCTAATTCCTTCCTCTCGCTGCCCCCTGAAAGGAGAGTTAGATATAGCCTATCATATCTATCAATAACATAATCTTGAAGAGAGAAGTAGACATGGCTCTTCAGCTTCCCCTAGTCAGTACGAGACACTCCTAAAATATATAATACACTTTGTCATGTATATTCCTTCAGGGATAAGGAAGTTTTACTCTTTCTGCCAGTGACCTAGGTCCCCTTAAAAAAAAAATTAATAAAATCATAGTTCTCGTGGGAAAACAAACAAAAACAAAATCAATGACGTTTTCTTACCATATTTAATAGCATAGAAAGTAACACACCGAGCTGTCTAGATTTTACACAAGTTTCAGTTTTATATAGCTTTTACTAAGTAGAAACTAGCATTAAGCTATCCATTTTCAAGATATAGACACACTCAGCAACAATAAAGACTTTAACATGCACTACAAGCTGCTCAGAAATTATCTTTTCACAAACAGCCGTGTTCCAGCTCTTCTTAAGAAAAAAGTGGGTGGCTCTTAGAAGAGCCTTTGGGTTCTCGAATCGTTCAGTGCGCAGAGACAAGAGGCGCTTTAGCCGCCGAAGCCGTAGAGGGTGCGGCCCTGGCGCTTGAGCGCGTACACCACGTCCATGGCCGTGACCGTCTTGCGCTTGGCGTGCTCCGTGTAGGTGACGGCGTCGCGGATCACGTTCTCCAGGAACACCTTGAGCACGCCGCGCGTCTCCTCGTAGATGAGCCCCGAGATGCGCTTGACGCCGCCGCGCCGAGCCAGGCGCCGGATGGCCGGCTTGGTGATGCCCTGGATGTTGTCGCGCAGCACCTTGCGGTGGCGCTTGGCGCCGCCCTTGCCGAGCCCCTTGCCGCCCTTGCCCCTGCCGGACATGCTGCCGCCTGCGCTGCTAAGCACGAGTGTGACAGCAGCGGCGGCGCGGGCGGAATATAGCGGGTGGGAGCCGACCTGGTTGGGGACTGCGCCGCCAAGGGGCGGGGCTTAGCGCATCGGCTGCTGCCGCGTCTCTGCGCCCGCCCTTCCGATTGTAGGAAGAAACGGGATTCCCGCTGGTTCCCGTTCCCTGGGCTCTCAGTTCTTGGTGATGTTGGACTATGGGTCAAATTGGTGTTTTTAGGAAGAAAAAAAAAATAAAAGAAACAAAACAAACCAAAAGATAAAACAAGTACACACACACACACACAAAAAAAAAACAGGTCTTTGTGTATATTCTATCTTCTGTATAAGAGCTCCATTTTCAGTATGACAGGTTATCTTAGCTGCTACATGAACTGATATTTCACTCACATGAGGGTTAGTGAATCCTGTTTAGAGAACCACCAAAAAGTTCCTTTTTTTTTTCCTGACTATACGTATTTTTATTGTTAAATATAGAGATTTGTTATGTATTATAACTTTACCTGTTGAGTGTAGCAGCAATTCCCCTTTATGGCTTCACCATGTTGAAATAACTTCTCTTTATTATTCTGAAGCATTTTGTAGCAAGATTTAACCAATCACATTCCAGATAGACCCTTTCCTTTCTTTAACTTCTTTCCATCACTGTGACTGTAAACATACATGAATTGAGAAAGCAGAAGCCCTTCTCTCTCCATGATGTTTAAGTGATTCTTCTGGACAAATATGTATTCTACACTTTTCCATTCATAATGTAGTATAATCAATGTTTATACTACATTAGTTACATGCAGTTATTAGTTACATGTAGTTATACTACATGTAGTTATTATTCGGGGAGACAATATTTCTAGTTATTTAACACAAAGCCTGCAGCAGCCGGCATTCACTAACTGGTTGTTGAGGTGAAAATGATCAGGAAGGGAGAAAAATGTTACCAGGACCGAGCTTCTACTGCCCTCTCATGGACTTTTTTTTTTTTTCCTTCTTCTTCCCTTTTTTTTTTTTTCCCTCCCTCTTCTTTTTCCCTCTGAGACCAGAGTAACTTTATATAATTCATCATTGCAAAAGATACAATAGAACATTCCTTAATAGCCCGGTTTCCATTTTAGGTGATTGTATTTCACACCCTTCCCTACTTGCCACTTTTGCTACCCCAAGTGTCTCTCACTGTTAAGTCAAGGTGCTGTATTTGACGCACAATTTTCAGGTCTGAAACTTTTACAACTCTGAAAGGTTTTAGGGAGTTACAGAGTATTTCTTTTTTTTCTTTTTCTTTTTTTTTTGGCAGCAGGTTCTGCCTTATTCTTCACTGGGGCAGCACATGAAGCTGGGGTATATGGCAGTCTCACTCACTATAATAGATATAACAGAATTATCCAGAATATATTAAAAATAGATTAAAAATAATAAATTTAGGTTTTCAAAATAATTATGACTTGAGTGCTTGTGGCAGCAGAGGACTGTCTCTGTCCTCTATTCTGAAGATGTTAATTTATATTATTTTGTGGTTCTTCAGACTTTTCACTATCCTAGCAACTCTAACACAGTAAACACTATACCAAAAAAAGACTTTGAGGGTCTAATGTTGTACAGTAATCCAAATGTTATTATCAGACTGTGTTTTATCACCGTTGTTTTTCTGTAAGCTTTTTCAGCTTATTCCAGTAAGAGAGGAAATTGTGATGACATAGCAGTGCTGTTTATTTATATCAATATGCAAAGCCCTATTGTCTCGAATAAAGATCTAATCAAAAAGCCCCAGCAAATTTCCTTCCTTACAGCCACGCAAATTTCCAATGGGACTCTAGACTAAAATTTCAATACTAAAACAAGAAGTCGGAACACAATTCCCATGTGTGTATATATATATATTCATATATATATATATTTATATATATATATTGTACATGTATATATATATAAAATAAAATTTAATGCTGTAACCCTGTTCCATGTTGAGATTATTTTGTACAGGAATCCATGACTATAGTTAATATTTCTCCTCTTCTCTTTCCAGCTTTCTACCTGCCTCCACGCCCTTCTTGGAAAAATATCAGAAACCCATGTGGAAGCTGCTTTTCTAAAAAGAAGTAGATACACATCTGTTAAATTCAGAGCCCTAATATTAACTCATGATAGAAAGCCATCTAATAAAGAGAGGTTACTCTAGAGCTGGAGTTCCACCCACTCCTTCCATCCCAGGTATGCATCTGATTTTATCGCATCCACTGGGGCTGATAAATTAACCTCTAACTTGTGACAGAGAGATAACATTATCTGGGCAGCGCTAAGATTCTCTACTGCCCCTCTGGGCACCTAGGTTTTATGGAATAACTGTCACTTAATCAGCTTTTGGTTGCTGAAAGAGAAGAAGGAATCAGTTCGAAACATAATTCCCAATCATGAAAGAAGTCTCCTGCCTCAGGACTGCTTAGAGTTCCCCCCTCAGCAGATCTAGGCCAGGTAGCAGGAGAAGCTGCTGACAGTGAGATTATCTCCCCACCAAACAGAGCAAAACAAACTGATGAAAAAAAAAGGAGTCCAAAGTAGTCAAAGGCAGACAATTGGTGTGTGGACACAGAGCTCTAGGGATTACGGTAAATCTATGCCAGAGAAAACTGAGAGGTAGGAAAGGAGATGATACAGTGACAAGAAATTACACTAACAATGAGGATGTGCATTACTCTGTGTTTTGCCAATTGATAGGGGGTGGCGGAAAGAATCAGACACCACAGGAAAGAACGGTCATGTTTACTATTAATACCAAATAACACAGAAATGAAATGATACATCTAACAAAACAATAAGCTTACTAGGCACTGGGTTTTAACAACAGAAAAACAAGCAAGGTAATGCACTTAACCATTACTATACGAGCAAGAGAATAGTAATTAAGAAACAGATACATCACCAATTGCCTAAATATGTTACCATCATCCAGATCCACAATCTCCAGGGAGCCCCTGTTGCAGCGAGGATTTGGAGAGCCCTCCCAGCAAATCCAAGGTCTTATGCAGTGCATCCACCTGTAAGTGAGGTCTCCAAATTTGCTGTAAGAGGGTCCAGGTTTTATAAAACCAAATCAGCACAACTTGCATTTTCTTTGTTAGCGGTTAACATATGGTATGTCCTACTTTCCTTGTCACTCGGGACCTGGCCAGAGCCCCAGCTTCAGATGGGAAAGTTTCCTTCAAGGCCAAAAACCCTTGCATGAGACCGTACAAAAGTTAAAATTTTATAAGCCTACATGCAGGGTGGCATAAGCAATCTGGTGGGTCTACGTGCAGGTTGGCATAAGCAGTTCTACAGGCAAGCTCTGTGTGCTTTTACAAAGGCAGAGCCGTATTCAGCTGTAAGTCAACCCTGACTTGGGCCTGTGGTTCAGGCCCTGGCACTTAACTCTAGTGTACAGAAATGTTCTAGAGTAGCTGCATATAAATAAGCACAAATGTATTGTATGACTTTGGCCAACAGGAAGAGCAGTGGTAACTCTGTTTGTTTGTTCCTTTTTTAGTTCGGGTCCTGACCTATCTGTGTTTTATTTTGTTGTTGTTGTTGTTGTTTGCTGCCTTTCGGCTTCAATTGCCTCGTCGTTACCTCGTGCGAGCACGGGCGCCACCACCCGGGAACCCGGGCCAAATGAGCACAGACACCAATATGGTGGATGCAGCAAATGGCGTTTATTGCAGGTACATCCGAACTTATATAGGGTGCCCGTGTGCGGAAGCGCGCTCCGTAGCCAATAGCGTTAACATTGCCTTATACGGGCACGTGCCCATCTCCCCTGCACGTGCCCATCTCCCCTAATCTTTCCGCATAGCACGAGATCTTCCGACCGCCGTACCCTACATCTCCCCCTCCCCTAGACATCCTATGTCAACGTAAACGTCCCATGTTAACCCAAACATCCTATGTTAACCTAAACATCACTACTTTGAACGAATTAGGCACGACAAAACGGGCATGCCGCAAAAGATGCCTACTAACACTATTATAGCTATTAATCCAAACCTCCATAACCAATCCCAATTGAACAATAACAGGATAACACACAAGTGCAGAGGCCTTTTCCCATCGCGTCTACGAGGGTTTCGCTCCTCCGGCTTCCTCGTCTCCTCCAAACGGGCGTACAGGTTGCGAGGATGTCCCACAATTCGGTCCTGTAAGAGAAGACTTGCAGCCGCTATTAGTCTTAAGGTCCGGCCTCACCCATCTTGCCGGCACCCATTTAATTATTCCCTGCTGTCGCACAGCTGCATAACCCCTTCCCTGGGTTACCAGGTCCCAGCCAGGTTCCCAAACCCCCTGTTCCGGGAATCTGACCAGAACTGGAGGTCCGTCCTCCATAGCCGCGACCGCCCAATGTTTATCTATTGACGTCTTGTTCTCGTCACCCCGGACAAAGTGGTTTAGCGAGTATAACGCTCGCATTAAAATTTCTGGTTGCTTCACCACGGGGATTCCTTGGGGATGTCCTTCCCCCTCCCCTAGAACCCTAATCTTCTCTTTGAGTGTTTGGTTCGCTCTCTCAACAATAGCCTGCCCCTGACTGTTGTATGGGATTCCATGTACCAGACGGATCCCCCACTTCTCGGCCCAGTCCTGTGTGGATTGAGCCGTGAAGCAAGAGCCGTTGTCTGTCTTGATGGTGTGTGGAACACCTAGCCAGGCAATGACAGTAGTCCAGTGTTGCTGTGCGGCACGTGCAGTCACCTTGCGGTGCTGCGTAGCCATGATTATCCCACTGTGCGTATCCACCGTGACGGCCAGCCATAGTTGCGGCTTCAAGAGAGGGCAGAGGGTAAAGTCAGACTGCCATATTTGCCTGCAGCCCTCGTGGGTTGACTCCTGCTCCCCAAAGGCTTGACCGCTGGCAGTACGGGCAAGCTGCCACCACGTCTCTAGCCGCCACTAGTGGGATCCCGCAATGCTTTGCTAACGCTTTGGCTCCTATATGTAGGTACTCGTGCACCTCTCGGGCACGTGCAGCAGTCCAAACCCCTTTTGCAGCCTCATCAGCCTTCTTGGTAGTATCCCGCTAGGGAGTCATGGCTTCTTACACGCACAATGGAGGCCGTGGCCGTTCTATACTGTAACGCTTCCTCCAGCATGACTGCTATTGGAGTTCCTGCCCATCCGGGGGCGGCCATGTTAAGCAGTAGCTTATAAACAAACATTGAGTCAGTAACTATGTTCACATGCTGTCCCGGCCAGATTCTCAAAGCATGAGCGACCGCGGTAGCTTCCAGATATTGTACACTACTGCCCGGTACGGTAATCCTGACCCTTTCCCAGGTAATATCACGCCATACTACAACAGCTGAGTCAGTTGTGGAGGAGGCATCGGTGAAGACCGTAAGGCCCTCCCTCGGCTCGCTCAACACTCGTGGGGTGCACTGTAGTGCAACGAGTGGCAGGTGCCGGTATAGTTCCAAGGCGGGGCCGTATTTCACCTCCCCAGGGTACCCTTCTATGGCCACGAGCAGACTACTCTGCTTTTGCATCGCTTCATCCCATAATTCCTTTTTAATTGGCACCCACACCGCAGTCGGTTCAACGCCAAAATGTAATGACAAAGATAGGCGTATTCCATGGGCTCAGGCTCGGCTCTAAATGTCCTTGATCCAATTCGCGTTGTATAATGGCCCGTGCGGCCACCAGCTTCTCTTGAGTTAAGGGCCACTGCTCTACCCACACCGGCTCCTCTGTTTTCCATTTCAAGGGAATGGCCTTGTTAGGGCTCAGCAGGTAAGCAGTGGCCCCTACGCTAAATTTGTCAGGCGAATGCCGAGTTGAGCCAATACGTCACGCCCGATTAGGGATTCCTGTATTGTCACTATGAATGGGCGGACAATCGCTTGCATGGGAGGCCTTCCCGGGTCCTCTAATTCACACGCCAGAGGCACAGCACTGCATCGCGCGTCCGTTGTTCCCCCCACCCCATCTAGCAAGCCCGCTGGGGATGCCGGCCAGGTGGCTGGCCAGTTGCTTTCTGGTATGCACGTTACATCTGCCCCTGTATCAATTAACATTGTGAGCTCTAATATCCTTGGGGTCACCAGCGGAGGGCCGTGAAGGCGCACCTTAACACGGGGTCTCTGCTGGCAGCCTAGGACCAGGGCCACCTGGCTTCGTTCTCCTCTTGTTGTCCTTGTCCTCCCTCCCCAGGGTGCCCTGTCGGATACGCCCTGGGGCTCTGCTTCCACCCTCCTTGGGGGGGGGGGGCGCGCACTCGCGGAGAAGGGCGGCCCCCCCTTGCCCCTCCCCGCCCGGAGTTTCCCTGCGACCTCCGGCAGTCTCGGGCCCGATGCCCTTTGGCCGTCAGCTCCCCCACGGAGTCCCCCCCCCGGGAGGAGGAGTCGTCTGACCCCTCCCCCGCCTCCTCTCTCAACATCGACAAAGGCGCTGGCCGTCCCCCGGCGGCGCCATGAACCCTCTGGGGGGCCCTCCAAGGCGGTTCATCCTCTTCTGGAGGGTATTGAGGTCGCAGGAGCACCCCTGGAACCCAATCTCTGGGGTCGTCCACTACTATCGGCATCGGTGGGGCTGTCGGGACTAGACGTTCCCCTTGATTTACGTGGCCGCCACCTCCCGGATCGTGCTCAGTAGGGGACTGGTCTAACCGCCGCCCCGCGGCCTGCAGTTCCTCCCAAGGGTACGCAGGGGGCCTCCCCTCCCCATCCCTGGCTACCGGATAGACTTGTGGCGCTTCTTCCGCCCCCCCCATTCTCGGCTCCCCGGCCCCGGACTCCTTTCCACCGGCCTCTTCCCCTTCCCTGACCACGTGTCTCGGAGACCCCGCAGTATCGGTCACGCCCTCTGCCTCCCACGCGGTTTCCCAGGGCTCGCTCTCTTCCCGAGTTCTTTGTAAAAGTTGCCTGATCAATTCTTTTGCCGATTTACTACTCATACTGTACTCCGCTAGTGCAGTAGTACAGTCTGCCCAATGCTGGGAAAACACAACATTCCCAGCATTGTGAATCGCCCCATCCTTTCAGGAGCCGCTCGATGCAGTTTCACAGAAACATCTCATTCCCGAGCACACACTAACACGACCTTCACCGTCGTCGCCCCATCCTTTCAGGAGCCGCTCGATTAACTGCACTACGTTTCACAGAAACATCTAATTCCCAAGCACACGCTAACACGACCTTCACTGTCGTGCCTCCATGGAGTTCTCGCCGCTTCCCGGCCGCCCCGTCTTTCAGGAGCCGCCCGCCGAATCACGTCGGGGTCACCACTTGCTGCCTTTCGGCTTCAATTGCCTCGTCGTTACCTCGTGCGAGCACGGGCGCCACCACCCGGGAACCCGGGCCAAATGAGCACAGACACCAATATGGTGGATGCAGCAAATGGCGTTTATTGCAGGTACATCCGAACTTATATAGGGTGCCTGTGTGCGGAAGCGCGCTCCGTAGCCAATAGCGTTAACATTGCCTTATACGGGCACGTGCCCATCTCCCCTGCACGTGCCCATCTCCCCTGCACGTGCCCATCTCCCCTATTCTTTCCGCATAGCACGAGATCTTCCGACCGCCGTACCCTACAGTTGTTGTTGTTGTTGTTATTATTATTATTATTTTCTGCACATATTTCTTTCTTTCCATAGTTTCTGTAAGTCCAACCCTAAAATCATTGAAAAGCAAACCCTGTGATCCTTGGGAAGCTCAAGCATTGGGATTTCATTGATGTCTCATCAGGAGACAAATGATCGGAAGGACCAAACCTTCTATGGCAAATGGAAATGAAAGGAGACTTGATCAGTACTGGGCCTGGTGCCATTCAGCTTGTTCATCCATGATTTGGATGAGGGTACAGAGTGCACCCTGAGCAAGGTTGCAGATGATACCAAACTGGGTGGAGTGGCTGACACTCCAGAGGGCTGTGCTGCCATTCAGAGGGATCTAGACAGGTTGGAGAGTTGGGCAGAGAGGATTCTCATGAGGTTCAACAAGGACAAGTGCGGGGTCCTGCACCTGGGGAGGAATAACCCCAGGCACCTGTACAGATTAGGGGATGACCTACTGGAAAGCAGCTCCATGGAGAGGGATTTGGGAGTCCTGGTTGAAAACAAGTTAACCACGAGGCAGCGATCGGCCAAGAAGGCCAATGAGATTCTGGCCTGCATCCGGAGGAGCGTTGCCAGCAAGTTGAGGGAGTGGATCCTGTCCCCCTACTCAGCTCTGGTGAGGCTGCACCTGGAGTATTGGGTGCAGTTCTGGGCCCCACAGTACAAGAGGGATGTGGAGCTTCTAGAGAGGATCCAGCATAGAGCCACAAAGATGATTAAGGGACTGGAGCATCTATCATATGAAGGAAGACTAAGGGAGCGGGATCTGTTTAGCCTAGAGAAGAGAAGAGTGAGAGCAAATCTGATCAACAGGTACAAGTACCTGAGGGGCGAATGTAGGGAGGATGGGGCTAAACTCTTCTTGGTGGTGGCCAGTGACAGGACAAGGGATAATGGGTACAAATTGAAACACAGGAAGTTCCATCTCCATGTGAGGAAGAACTTCTTTCCTGTGAGGGTGGCAGAGCCCTGGAACAGACTGCCCAGGGAGATCATGGAGTCTCATTCTCTGGAGATCTTCAAAACCCCTCTGGATGCCACCCTGTGCCACGTGCTCTAGGTGTCCCTGCTGGAGCAGGAGGGTTGGACTAGATGATCTCTAGAGGTCCCTTCCAACTGTAACTGTTCTATGATTCTGTGAGACAATGGGAAAATAGTTGAAAAGTGAATATCAGAAGAAAAACAACTACACAACTAACTAGAGATGTACAAAATTGAGTACGGAGTGGTAAGTAAGCTCAGTGTCAGAGATATGGTGAGGGACTGGACAGAAGGTATCCCACCAATGACTTTGTGCAGATCAACATTTTCCATAAAATAATTTTTAACAGAAGTTGGATGGGAGTTTATTAGCTTAGACCAGACAATCAATCAATCAATCAGTCAATAGAAAAAGAAGAGGGAACTCAAATCTGACTCACAATAAATGGGGCCTGTATCCCCAAAGGTAAGCACTGGGTTGATAAACACCAGCTACCTCATCTACGTATTAAAATAGAAAAATGTGGTACATATTTGCCAAAAACAAACAAACAAATAAAACCATAAAAAAACATGCATTATCAAATGTGTCTGAGCGAAGAGTAGTTTTGTATCTGACCTTTGACTGGCCCAAATCTGTACTGTTGTGTGACTCTGAATTGCAGGGAGCTCCACAGTTGCTTTGGGTACTCACTAGTCATGGGCTTGTGGTACTCACTACTACTGGAGTCATGCAAAAACAGCTTATACCTTTAAATATCTTTGTGAATGATATAATATCCTTCTGCCCTTTATCAAATAACCTATTTTCTCTTAATACAGGTGAATGATCCTTGTATTCATAAAGGAGTAGTAAAATAAAATAAAATAAAATAAAATAAAATAAAATAAAATAAAATAAAATAAAATAAAATAAATAGAGGCTCATTTCTAGGAAAACAAACAAATAAACTACAATCCAACCTGAATTTTATTTTCTAGACGCTCCAAGATAAGCTGAAATTATGAGTAATGAGTTCAGACTGACCCATGACAACAATTATAGTAACAGAAGCACAAATGCAAACAAATACAGAAAAAAAAAAAAAGCAAATAGATGCTAAAATACATTTGGCAAAGATACCAAGATGCCAAAGAGAGTAGGGACAGCCAAGGGAAGTTTTTGTCCATCACTTCTCAGAAGGAGAAAATCATTAAATCAAGGAGATGGGAATTGAAGGGCAAGGCAGTGTTCTTTGAGGTAAATGTACCCAAGCTTCCCAAGCTTTCCCAAAGCTTTTTCTTGGGTAAATGTACACAAGAAAATATCCAGATCAACACCATTTTTTTTTAAGTACAAACAATAAATAAATGTAAATGAACAACAAAAGAAGTGTGACTTGTGCTCTTAAATATTTTAGAGTTTTGGAAAGGAGCTGTTCTGAGCAGAGCTCATGTCTTTTCCTTCTTTCTCCAGTTTCATCAGGCATCATATCAGATTTGAGAAAATAAATGAAGGCCCAGATGTCTGATAGGATGTCATGCAACAAAATGAGATATGTCCCTTTCTTGCTGCCATCATAAATTACACAATGAACCTGAGCTCAGCAAGTTATGGTTAGAAAGTTGAATTGTGACAACAAATAGCATCCTTTTTTGTTTGTTTGTTTGTTTGTTTTTTGTATTACATCATCTTATTATGATCCAGCATAGAAAACAGCTTAAGCAACCCTAGAGCAGCCTCTTGAATATGATGTGTGGCCTTCGGAGTCTTGTGATAATCAAGCACTGTGGCAGTGACTCAATACTTTAAGATGGACTATATCTGAGAGAAAAACTTTCTGAGATTGCCTACACCCAATCCCATAGCTGAGCTAGGCTGGCATCCACAGGGCTAGCAGTGCACAAGCTTCTGCAGAAGGAGGCAAACTGAAATTAATTTGGGGCACTAACTGGTGTGTGCCAGTGGTACAGTTAGCTTCAGCATGACATTAGACTGGTTGTGACTTATTCCTGCAATCTCCCTTTTCTCAGGCTTCTTACTACTATGTAGGTATTTGTGCCAATCTTCCTAGCTCAACTTTACATGTTTAACAGGATTTATAGATATATACGGGCTATGTGTGTGTATATTTATATACTTATTTATTCTCTCCACATTTCTCTTGCTATGCTGTGCCCATTGGAGCCTACATGGATACTCCTTCTGTAGTTCCTGTATAGACACACATTTCCTTTCTTTGGTGTAGAATAATCTCTCATATAGCTTTCAACAGCTATCTTCTACTAAGGACTCTAGAGCCCATTCAGCTGAACTCATAGCTGTACACTCTTTGCCTGTAAAGATATTTTAGACTGGTAACATTTCTTGCACTTAGGCCAATGGTTACTTGGATTCAGAAATATCCTACTCCTCTGAATTTTAACATCACACTCTGAAGTTATCTGTGGTGGTAACCACTATAACTGAAAATTCTTTAGAACTAAAGTGATAATAATGTGTGTTGACTTTCCAACCTCTTAGAAAATGGATTCTGAGGCTGAACCACCATCATTAGCCTGACACATTCCGCAGGCTGAAATGTTTATTCCAGGGTGGTCCCCTGCTGAGGTCAATTTAAATTCAGTCAACAGAGACGAGTGCAATACTCTTTTGCACAATTCGTGACAATCATTTGGCTTTTGTCTTTTCAAGTTCCAATCGCAGGAAATACATTAAGCATGATGACCACCCTTGAAAGAGAAGCATACTTGGCTCTAGACTATTCCCAGTCAAATCCACTACCTCTCGACTAGCTGCAAATGCACAGAAAAATCTCAGGAAAATCACTGCATTCTCAGTACAGAGCTAGAAGCTGAGTGAAATCCTGTGAGGATTAGAGGGTGATTCCCAAAAGTCTTCGCTTATGGAAACTGAAGCAGTTTGTCAAGCACATCTTCACCTCCAGATAAGGCTCAGAAATTCGAACTATCCGGATGGGGGGACTTGGTTGGATACATTTTGAAGCAAGTGTGGGATGCGTGCAAATGCTCATGTATATAGAGGAAGCCATCTTATACTTAACCAAAGGGAAAACAAGATGAAACAAACAAACAGCCTAAAATGACGACGACAGAAGAAGCTTTAGAACATATTTTGAGTAAGAGGACTGAAGAGGGTTTCTGCTTTGTGTTTGATTCCCTCACAGTACAGACACGCAGGACGCTGACGCTCTTTGCAAAAACATGAATGCACGAACAATGACAAAAATCTGATTTCACAATTTCTCCTCCAAACTGCAGGGACACTGTATTCGGGTAACCATTTCACATCGGAAATAGGAGGGTAACAGCTACTGACTTAAGATCCCCCGTCTTTGTTAGGAGGTGAGCAGGAAAAAAAAAAAAAAAAAAAAAGAACACTGCCCCTCCTCCTGTCTGCCGAGAAAAGTGCTTCCTAAGGCTGTGATGGGAATATCCCTAAAAGCAATAAACATGAAGAGACTATAAAAGGAGAGAGAAGGGAAAAAAAAAAAAGGAAAAAAAAAAGAAAAAGGAGGATGGGAGGGTCCATGACGGAGCGGGCAGGAAGAGACTCGACTCGCGGGACTCAGCGACCCCCCCGGTTTCTGCCGCACCCGCCGGCGGCTCCGAGCCGCTCTGCGGCGGACACGAGCCCCGGCGCAGCCGGTGCGCGCAGCTCCAGCGCACAAGGGCGCAGGTCGGGGCGAGCAGCACCGCGGACTGCCCAGCGGGTGGCGGGAGGCACCGGTGCCGCTCGGAGCGACTTCCAGGGGCAGCAAGGAAGGATAGACCAGGGAGGACAAACGCGTACCAGGAAGTTCATAAACCTCTTCCGCTGGCGGGGGACCCTGCGCATGCTGCGTTAGAGCCGAGGCGTCCCTATAACCCGAAATCTCTGGTGCATCAGAGCAGCCGCGGGAGCTCGTGCCAATCTTTGCGCAGCGCGGGCTTTTCAAAGCCAGCAGCGCGGGCGGCAGCGGCTCCTCAGCCCCGCAGGCTGAAAGCGGGAGAGAGGAGCAGACGCAGCCGCGCTCGTCACCCGAAGCGCGGTTGGGCTGGCGCTCGTTTCTCGCAACTTGCGCAAAGCTCTTTACCTCGCGGCGTGGGGATGCGCGAAGTGAGCTGGGGCCTCCGAGTCCTCTGCGAATAGCGGTGCGGAGCGACGCGGCACCTGCAGAGGACAGCGCATGGTGTTCGCGCTCGTCTAATGGTCAGTAAACAAAAGCGATGCTTAATGAAGCGTTAGACGCGCATAAAAATAGGGTACGCTTAAAAAAAAAAAGAAAAAGAAAAAAAAAGAAAGAAGTGATTCAGCTCTTTTTAGGAAAACTTGGGTGGCTCTTAAAAGAGCCGTTGGGTTTGTCTGCGAGGCAGACAGGACGTCTCCAGTATCATTTACTTCTTCTTGGGCGCAGCCTTCTTTGCTGCCTTGACTGCTTTAGGCTTGGTCGCCTTGGGCTTGGCAGCCTTGGGCTTCACCGCTTTCGCCTTGGCTGGGCTCTTCGCTGCCTTCTTGGGGCGCCCAGCCTTGGCTGCCTTCTTGGGGCTCTTGGCTGCTTTCTTGGCCGCGGCAGCCGCCGGCTTCTTCGCTTTCTTGGGGCTCTTCTTCACCGCCGCCGCCTTCTTGGGCTTCTTGGCGGCGCTCGCGGGCTTCTTGGCCGCCGCCTTCTTGGGCTTGGCTGCCGCCGCCGCGCGTTTCTTCGGCGCTTTCTCTTTCGTCTCGCCGGGTTTCTTGTTTAGCCGGAAAGAGCCGGAGGCGCCGGTGCCCTTGGTCTGCACCAGGGTGCCCTTGTTGACGAGGCTCTTAAGCCCCAGCTTGATGCGGCTGTTGCTTTTCTCCACGTCGTAGCCGCCGGCCGCCAGCGCCTTCTTGAGCGCGGCCAGCGAGAGCCCCTTGCGCTCCTTGGAGGCGGACACGGCCTTGGTGATGAGCTCGGTGACGCTGGGGCCCGAAGCCTTGCGGGCTTTGGAGCCGCCCGCCGCCTTCTTGGGCTTCTTGGCGGCGGCCTTGGCCGGGGCGGCGGCGGCGGCCACATCGGGCGCGGCGACGGGAGCGGTCTCGGACATGGTGCCTGGCGCCTCCTGCAGAGCGAGCGCGGACAATAGCGGCCCCGCGGCCTCCGCCCCTATTTATAGCGGCAAGACGCGCGCTGATTGGCTGCTGGGCGAGCCCTGCCCGCCGCCGGCCGCCGCTCCGGCTGTGTTTCTTGCAGCGCGAAAAAGTGCCTTTTTTCCCCGAAACTGAGCACCGATTCACCCCCTTTCTTGCAGAAGAGGAGGGAGACGTGCATCCTGCCAGTGAGAGGAGTTTCCCCGTGGAAAACGAAGAGATGGGGGAAAAGAGAGCCAAGAGACGCGCCGTTGTGCGGTCGCAGGGACTCAGAGAAAGAGAAACTTTCGTTTTATCCTCTAAATTAATATTATGCCATTAGAGATTTCAGGACAGTCAGCACACAGATTTGAAGTTTAGAGGGTTTTCTCCACATCAGGACCGAAAATGGACTGTTTTGAACAGTATTTCTCGGGGTAAATCCGTGTGAAAGCCGAGGAAGTAACACAGCCTCGCCCCGTGGTCCCAGACGTGAATACTGAACTGTCTCCTTGGGCCGACCCGCTTCCCTCCGAAATCACCTAAGCCCGCTCAGATAGTTTCTCTTGAAAGACCACAAACTGTTAGATAATGCCTCCCGGAGAGACTTTTATGCTTTAATAGTGTGTGCTACAATAGGTATTAGCTCTCGTTTATTAGGTATTCCAGTGGAAGAAACAACAAAGATTTTCCTCTCTGAAGTTAGTATGTTAATGTTACTGTGTTTTCAACATAGCGTCTTTCGGGGGAGTGGGAGGGGTCCCTTCTGTTATATTCCGGAGACAGAGTAGCTGCTACTAATAAATAGTACCTTTCAGATTTAAAACATTAAAAACAACAACAACAAAACACTTTTCATGTTTCATATTCTCTTCCTATTGGAGTTTTTAAAATACATTGTGCGCTAGAATGAAAATTTGAACTGGGCTACGAGTTAAACCTGAAAAGCCACTCCTTTGAGGGTATGTGTTTTCATCAGGATACATTATTATGCAAAACTGATTTCTCTGTTCAAGTGAATGAAAGCTATTGTTGGAAGCGTCCTGCACTGATAATGGCACTCCGCTATTTACCTTTGATCTTTTCGGAGTAAGATAAGAATTTGTATCACCTCATCCGTGTCTTTTCCTCAGATAGTGCTAATTCGATATTCCAAAAAGAGAGGGGTTCTGACTTTCTCCTTTCAAATATCCCTTTCCTCTTCTTTAATATGCTGTTTTCTTGCTGCTGTGAAAGAATATCTGTAATCAGCCCTCTTGCAACGAATCGGTGTTTCACACACTAGCATCTCCCATAAAATCAGGGAAGTAAACCTTATTCAGGGCGAAAAGAAAATATAAAGGGATAAATGAAATAAATGCAGAACATCGTTTTTCAATGACCTGTGACTGGGAAAACACCCAAATAGGCTGTCTTGAATATCTAATTGATAAAAGATAAATGCACTATTCTTTCCCAATTACACTTGTCTTTCTGAAAAATGGTTATTTCCAATAAATTGAAGACGTATTTATCTCAAATGTGGGAGAAAATATATGACTTTGTGAGGTGTCCCATGGAATTCAGCCTGCAAGAGAAAAATATATACGTGTATGAGGGGAGAGGGTGGTGGATCTGAATGTAATAACAAGCATGAAAAACACAAAGGTGCAAGATCGTAGAAATGCTTATCACATATTGAGTGAACACAGAAACTAGGAACTATTTTTAAAGACCATTTTTATCTGTTGGCTATTTCTGCTCAGAGTGTAGTAAAATGAATTTGCCCAGTGGGCCGACTGAACGCTTTATCATAAGAATGGCTGTCAATCTGAGGGAAAGATTTATTCTAAACTAATAATGGTGACCTCCATGACAACAACAAATGGAGATTTCAGCTAGTCACAGAGGCAGTGCTAGTTCTAGTCTATACACCTCCCAGTCCTTTAGTACCTGTCTAAGTGTAGTTTATTTGTTTCTTTTCAAGATACATGCACAAAATGACAGATTTTACCAGTTATTATTATTTAATGAAACGATACTTAGACTCTCTCTGTATTCATGTGATAAGAAAGTTATGAATAAAGAGAACCTCTTAAAGACTAATATGGATTATGACAATTCTTCCCTTTACAAATCCGGAGGAAGAGTGGAGATCTGTAATTTTATGGATATATCTTGAAAAAAATCCATGAGCCCATCGTCAGGAGTTTTCCATTAATTATGCAAAGGTTCACAAATGTATTGCACTTAATAAAACAAAATTAAAAGAAGATAATAAAGTTGACCACTTTCCACACCTTGGGTACTTCCTTGTGTATCCAGGGCTAAAATTTTCTCAAATGATGTGAGACTAACGGAGATTCAGTTTCTGTATCAAAACCTCACATAAATTTCGGACCAGTTCAAATTTATGCTGTTTACTTACGCAAACCGACCTTCTTGTTCAAAAAAGAACACTGTAGAGGGTAACAAATTATTAACACTCTGTCTTTAATGCCTTTTTTTAAATAATGTTAACCGTAGATGTTCTAATGTTCAGTAGACATAAAAAAAAAATTTAGTATATCCTTACAGGAATCACAGGGTTCCATTATTTCCCATTATGCTTACTGACAATGATTCTCAAAGCTTTCCCTCCCACTACGGTGTGGAAAACAACCTATAAGAAAACGTGTGAAATATTTCCAGTCTTCCAAAGGAAGATAATTTTCTCGGCATGAATTGTGGCTTAGTCAAATCGGCAGGATGTTGATTTGAAAAATTCAGGATTATACGGCAGCCTTAATTCTTAATTCATTCTTCTGACATATTGCCAGATATTGCCCCTAGCAGGAGTTTCCCCTCCCTTTCTTGTAACACTAGAAGCTTCTTTATCAGGAATCAAATAATAATAATAATAATAATAAAATAATAATAAATTACTTTCTGTTCATCCAAGTATGGATGAAGACTTCTCTGTTCTCTGGCCTAGTTCTTTCACCACTCCCAGAAGATGAAATAACTACTCTTCAGGAAGCTGCCTGCCCTCCCAAAGGATTAGATTAATATATTCTTTTGTTTTCCCTCTCCTGAGGGCAGTAATTATAGTTTCTGCTGGAACATCAGACCTTATGACAACTTCTCGGCCTGGCTCCTTGAAAAAAAGGGTGAAGATGACAGAAAAAATGACTTACACTTAGCCTATAGTATTGATCTAAGATTAAATATGGTCCAGAAAGATAGAATTGTTCTGCACGACTCAGATAAACGACAGTGAGTAATAGTATTTTCCTGAAGGGGAAAAATAAAATAAAACCCAACCAAACAAACAAGGCCCCAAAACCTTCTGCCACCACTGCAGGGTTATGAAGTGAAATGTGGCCTCCTTGCCCATAAGCTGGAGACAGCTATTACCCTTTCCCAACCCCAATCGTGGCAAAAGCAAACACACCCAGAAGTAACTGAAATCAAGATTTCGCAATACACTATGATGTAGCAGTATATAGAGTTCCCTAACACTGTTAAAATCACTTAGACTGATTGCCTCGTTTCTTTTCAAAGGTATTTAATCTCAGTCATATATCTAACACTCTAGTAAAAGAAAGAATAGCTTCCTTATCAGTGCTAAAAGAGTACCCTTATATAATGCAGCTCTGACTATTAATCAATCGAAAAAAAAAAGCCCAAAACATAACACGAGATGTTAACAAACCAGACTATATTAGGAAAAAAAAACACAACAAATAAAATTAATATCCTGATTCCAAAAGACACTTTTACAAATTAAAACAAGATTGATAAATAATTTCACTAATCATTTCCATGACAAAAAAAGAAATCTTGCAATAGGCGACCAATAACTAAAAAAAGAACAGGGAAAAGCTGGCAAGAAATCAACCTCTTATGTTTCATATTTGAAATTTGTAAGTTCTGTAGACTCTAAAAATCAGATTTTCCTAAAATAAAGCAAACTAAAAGAGATTCTGATTTCTACTATTATCTGAAAATCTGCACACGTAAGATTAAAAGCTGAAACCTTGAGACAACGAACACAGAGCAGAGCCTCTGAATCTCTTGCTGGCGGCGCTCCCCATGTGCGGGGGGGATGTCCACGCCGGCTCCCCCGCCCGCTCTGCGAAGGCCGCAGCCGCCCCGTTCCCCAGCGCAGGGACCCGCTGTTCCTGCCGCTCCCGTGCGGACGGACCCGCCACGGGAGCCACGTCGGGAAGCGAAGGCCGCCCGAGCGAGCGAGCGAGCGGGACAGCCCAGGGCGAGCGCCAGGGAAGAGTCAAAGGCAACGAGGCCCGGGGCGGGTTCCCCACCGCCGCGGGACGGGACGTGACAGGGAGGCAGCGGCGCAGCCGAGAGGGCTGCGGGGGAGGCGGCGCACGGAGGCGAAGAGCGAAGCGCTGGGCCCGACCCCCCTCCCCGCCCCCGCTTCCTCGGCCGCGCTCCGCGTCGCGGGGAGGGGGCGGCGGGCGGAGACGGGGGAAGGGGCGGGGCGGCGGGCGAGGATCCGCCCTCCGGGCGCAGGTGCCGCCCCTGCTCTCAATCAGGTCGGACCAGCGGCCATAAAGGGCGCGGCGCGGCCGGCAGCCGCTCAGAGCTCGGGAGCAGCAGCTTGTAGCGAGATGTCCGGCAGGGGCAAGGGCGGCAAGGGGCTCGGCAAGGGCGGCGCCAAGCGCCACCGCAAGGTGCTGCGCGACAACATCCAGGGCATCACCAAGCCGGCCATCCGGCGCCTGGCTCGGCGCGGCGGCGTCAAGCGCATCTCGGGGCTCATCTACGAGGAGACGCGCGGCGTGCTCAAGGTGTTCCTGGAGAACGTGATCCGCGACGCCGTCACCTACACGGAGCACGCCAAGCGCAAGACGGTCACGGCCATGGACGTGGTGTACGCGCTCAAGCGCCAGGGCCGCACCCTCTACGGCTTCGGCGGCTAAAGCGCCTCTTGTCTCTGCGCACCGAACGATTCGAGAACCCAAAGGCTCTTCTAAGAGCCACCCACTGTTTCTTGGAAAGGGCTGTGTCACACTCACCGTTTTTAGCAAGGCTTAGCGCGTTGCTGCCGATCGGTTTTGTTCTTAAGGCGTTTGCCTCTCAGCTCCCCCTATCTGTTCGCGCACTACGGGCTGCGCTCTCCTAAGGATCTCGCTTTGCTGGGCAGCCGGGCAGGGTGGCTGGTGGGACCGTTCTTAGTGTGCGGAGCTGATCGGGAGCCCGGCTCTCACAGCGCGCCCGCGGCAGCTGCTTCCTGCAGCCGCGAGCCTTCGCAGTGCCCGCGCTCTTTCGAAAAGCCCGCGCCGGGCAGCGATTGGCCCGCGGCCCTTTGCGCACCTCGCGGGACGCTGCAGCGCCCGCTTGCCCAGCGGGAAATGCACCTTTCCGCCCGTTGTGGGGACGCGGGAACCCGACACGGCCCGCAGTTTCCCGGGGACACCTGAGCCCTGCAACAGCCTCGCCACGGTGCTGGGGTGACCGAAGAGGAGGCACCCGCGACACCAGGCTATGCCCCACAGGAAACACACGCGCCCCTCCCCCCTCAGCAGCGCATCAAGCTCCTTCTCGAAACTGTGGGTGGCTCTGAAAAGAGCCTTTGGGTTTCGCGTCTCTGCTCGGGGCCTTTCTCCGGCGTCGGTTTACTTGCTCTTGGCCTTGTGGCTCTCCGTTTTCTTGGGCAGCAGCACGGCCTGGATGTTGGGCAGCACGCCGCCCTGCGCGATGGTCACCTTGCCCAGCAGCTTGTTGAGCTCCTCGTCGTTGCGGATGGCCAGCTGCAGGTGGCGCGGGATGATGCGCGTCTTCTTGTTGTCGCGCGCCGCGTTGCCCGCCAGCTCCAGGATCTCGGCCGTCAGGTACTCCAGCACGGCCGCCAGGTACACGGGCGCGCCGGCGCCCACGCGCTCCGCGTAGTTGCCCTTGCGCAGCAGCCGGTGCACGCGGCCCACAGGGAACTGCAGCCCGGCCCGCGACGAGCGCGACTTGGCCTTGGCGCGCGCCTTCCCGCCCTGCTTCCCGCGGCCGGACATCTTGCTGTAGCTGTTGGTGCTGCTGCTGCTGCTGCTCGGTCTGTCGGTCCCTGCACGCTCAGCTCTGCCGCACACACTCACGCTGCGCTGCTGCCGCCCTGAAGCCCGCCCTTATATCGCTTCCCCTCGGCGCGGCCGGAGCCTCCGGATAGGCCCACGCGCCGCCCGGGGTGCGCGCAGCCAATGGCGAGGAGAATCCCGCCCCTCGCCAATCGCCGCGGCCGCCGCCGCATCCGACGCCCCGCCCCTCACCTTCCCGGCAACCAATGCCGGCGGGGGCGGCTCGAGTGGCCCCGCCCCAGCGGAAGCCCGAGGACCAACGCGGGGGAAGGTGGGCGGGGGTGGCGCTCCCGCGGTACGGGGCGCGCGGCGGGGGGGGCAGGCCGGGAGGGCGGCAAAGTCCGTCCCGCTCGCTCCTTGCTCGCTCTTCTGCCGCCGAACATTTCGCCCCTGCCAGCGCAGTGCCGGCACACCACCAAGGTTCCCGGCCTCCTGAAACTCTGCCCGCTTCTTTGGGACATTAAATCGGCAAAAGGAATACGCTGCTTCAGGGCAGAGCTGTGCTGGAATATAGACCATCCTTTTCCAATCCATGACAACTTAATAATTGGCTTACCATCATCTTATTTTCCCATTTCAATCGAGTTCTAGTAATATACTTATTATAGACGTACCACGTGTTTTGTAAAAGTCTTAAAAATATGTAAATACTGTAATAATATTTCCCTTTGAACATATTGCCTTTTACCTTTAGTAACTGTGGAACAGCTCCTTTTTTGCACACGTAGTGGCTCTTAAAAGAGCCTTTTGGTTGTTTGATGTTATTTTTGAGACTAAGCTGTATTAACTATTTTATGCACGCTCGCCGCGGATGCGCCGGGCGAGCTGGATGTCCTTGGGCATGATGGTGACGCGCTTGGCGTGGATGGCGCACAGGTTGGTGTCCTCGAAGAGCCCCACCAGGTAGGCCTCGCTCGCCTCCTGCAGCGCCATCACGGCCGAGCTCTGGAAGCGCAGGTCCGTCTTGAAGTCCTGCGCGATCTCGCGCACCAGCCGCTGGAAGGGCAGCTTGCGGATCAGCAGCTCCGTCGACTTCTGGTAGCGCCGGATCTCGCGCAGCGCCACCGTGCCGGGCCGGTAGCGGTGCGGCTTCTTCACGCCGCCCGTGGCCGGCGCGCTCTTGCGGGCCGCCTTGGTGGCCAGCTGCTTGCGCGGCGCCTTCCCGCCCGTCGACTTACGCGCCGTCTGCTTCGTGCGCGCCATGGGTTTAGTGAAAAGAGCTGTTACAAAGGCAGTACAGAATCGGTTAGCTCTGACTTAGCTGGGGTATTTATAGCAGAGTTCTCCCTCCTGATAGGCGGATAGCTCTATGCAGAGCTTCATTGGTGGATTCAAAGTTTAAAAGAACCGCCTGTTACGAAGCTCCCTCCCACAGAGGTTTTGTTCTTCCTGCACGTTAAAGAGAATGAACTGTATTTTTTTTTGTTTCACTGAAGTATCTCCGTTTACTTTTAGAGGCATTCTAAAGCATTTTTTAAGCAATACCTGCTGTATACATGCTTCATTTTTTTTCACATATTTCTATTCCTCTTTCCTTTTTGTTCCTTTTCTCTTTTTTTCATATCGGATTCTTTTATATCTTATATTTACACTTTAAACTGCAATACAGAACATACGAGAGAGAGCACACATTGAAATATTTAAAATGAAATTCTAGAAGTATTAGAATGTCCTGGTGTATAGTTCAAAATAGACAAAGACAATGAAAGGGAAATATTGGAAAAAAACATATAAGAAAAAGAATAGAAACATAGCTCATTTTTAAGTTATAAACTTATTGCAAGAATGTAACAAACAAGGAAAAAAAAAGAGTAAAAATGTTATAAACTGTATTGCAAGTTTTTCGGTTGTTTGATTCCTTAAAAGTTTAAGGAAGGGTATGTTACCTATACAGGAAACAGATCAATAAAAGTTGAAATAAAAAAACAGCGTAATGATGGACTGGAAAATAATGGTCTATATTCCAGCACAGCGCTGCACTGAAGCAGCGTGTACCTTTTGCCGATTTATTGTCGCAAAGAAGCGGGCAGAGTTTCAGGAGCCCGGGAACCTTGGTGGTGTGCCGGCACTGCGCTGGCAGGGGCGAAATGTCCGGGGGCAGAAGAGCGAGCAAGGAGCGAGCGGGAAGGATTTTGCCGCCCTCCCGGCCCGACATCCGACGCGCGCCCCCGCCCGCGCCCTCCCCCCTCCCCCCGCCCGCGCCCTCCCCCCCCCCCCGCCCGGCGCCGCTCCCGCGGGCACCCCCCGCCGCGCGCCCCGTACCGCGGGAGCGCCACCCCCGCCGCCTTCCCCCGCGTTGGTCCTCGGGCTTCCGCTGGGGCGGGGCCTCTCGAGCCGCCCACGCCGGCATTGGTTGCCGGGAAGGTGAGGGGCGGGGCGTCGGATGCGGCGGCGGCCGCGGCGATTGGCGAGGGGCGGGATTCGTCTCGCCATTGGCTGCGCGCACCCCGGGCGGCGCGTGGGCCTATCCGGAGGCTCCGGCCGCGCCGAGGGGAAGCGATATAAGGGCGGGCTTCAGGGCGGCAGCAGCGCAGCGTGAGTGTGTGCGGCAGAGCCGAGCGTGCAGGGACCGACAGACCGAGCAGCAGCAGCACCAACAGCTACAGCAAGATGTCCGGCCGCGGGAAGCAGGGCGGGAAGGCGCGCGCCAAGGCCAAGTCGCGCTCGTCGCGGGCCGGGCTGCAGTTCCCCGTGGGCCGCGTGCACCGGCTGCTGCGCAAGGGCAACTACGCGGAGCGCGTGGGCGCCGGCGCGCCCGTGTACCTGGCGGCCGTGCTGGAGTACCTGACGGCCGAGATCCTGGAGCTGGCGGGCAACGCGGCGCGCGACAACAAGAAGACGCGCATCATCCCGCGCCACCTGCAGCTGGCCATCCGCAACGACGAGGAGCTCAACAAGCTGCTGGGCAAGGTGACCATCGCGCAGGGCGGCGTGCTGCCCAACATCCAGGCCGTGCTGCTGCCCAAGAAAACGGAGAGTCACAAGGCCAAGAGCAAGTAAGCCGACGCCGGGGAAAGGCCCCGAGCAGAGACGCGAAACCCAAAGGCTCTTTTCAGAGCCACCCACAGTTTCGAGAAGGAGCTTGATGCGCTGCTGAGGGGGGAGGGGCGCGTGTGTTTCCTGTGGGGCATAGCCTGGTGTCGCGAGTGCCTCCTCTTCGGTCACCCCAGCACCGTGGCGAGGCTGTTGCAGGGCTCAGGTGTCCCCGGGAAACTGCGGGCCGTGTCGGGTTCCCGCGTCCCCACAACGGGCGGAAAGGTGCGTTTCCCGCTGGGCAGGCGGGCGCTGCAGCGTCCCGCGGGGTGCGCAAAGGGCCGCGGGCCAATCGCCGCCCGGCGCGGCCTTTTCGAAAGAGCGCGGGCACTGCGAAGGCTCGCGGCTGCAGGAAGCAGCTGCCGCGGGCGCGCTGTGAGAGCCGGGCTCCCGATCGGTTCCGCACACTAAGAACGGTCCCACCAGCCACCCTGCCCGGCTGCCCAGCAAAGCGAGATCCTTAGGAGAGCGCAGCTGCTTTGCTCCGCCGCGCAGTGGGAGTTGAAGAGAAGCAAGACATCCGCGAAAGGGGCATGGAAGCAGCAGGGGCGCTTACAGGATAATACCCGAAGGGTAAAGGCACTCACTGCTCTCTCCAGCGCTACAGCTCCCAACATCACGCCCGTAGTGCGCGAGCAGATAGGGGGAGCTGAGAGGCAAACGCCTTAAGAACAAAAACCGATCGGCAGCAACGCGCTAAGCCTTGCTAAAAACGGGAAGTGTGACAAAGCCCTTTCCAAGAAACAGTGGGTGGCTCTTAGAAGAGCCTTTGGGTTCTCGAATCGTTCGGTGCGCAGAGATAAGAGGCGCTTTAGCCGCCGAAGCCGTAGAGGGTGCGGCCCTGGCGCTTGAGCGCGTACACCACGTCCATGGCCGTGACCGTCTTGCGCTTGGCGTGCTCCGTGTAGGTGACGGCGTCGCGGATCACGTTCTCCAGGAACACCTTGAGCACGCCGCGCGTCTCCTCGTAGATGAGCCCCGAGATGCGCTTGACGCCGCCGCGCCGAGCCAGGCGCCGGATGGCCGGCTTGGTGATGCCCTGGATGTTGTCGCGCAGCACCTTGCGGTGGCGCTTGGCGCCGCCCTTGCCGAGCCCCTTGCCGCCCTTGCCCCTGCCAGACATCTCGCTACAAGCTGCTGCTCCCGAGCTCTGAGCGGCTGCCGGCCGCGCCGCGCCCTTTATGGCCGCTGGTCCGACCTGATTGAGAGCAGGGGCGGCACCTGCGCCCGGAGGGCGGATCCTCGCCCGCCGCCCCGCCCCTTCCCCCGTCTCCGCCCGCCGCCCCCTCCCCGCGACGCGGAGCGCGGCCGAGGAAGCGGGGGCGGGGAGGGGGGTCGGGCACAGCGCTTCGCTCTTCGCCTCCGTGCGCCGCCTCCCCCGCAGCCCTCTCGGCTGCGCCGCTGCCTCCCTGTCAAGTCCCGTCCCACGGCGGTGGGGAACCCGCCCCGGGCCGCGTTGCCTTTTACTCTTCCCTGGCGCCCGCCCTGGGCTGTCCCGCTCGCTCGCTCGCTCGCTCGGGCGGCCTTCGCTTCCCGACGTGGCTCCCGTGGCGGGTCCGTCCGCACGGGAGCGGCAGGAACAGCGTGTCCCTGCGCTGGGGAACGGGGCGGCTGCGGCCTTCGCAGAGCGGGCGGGGGAGCCGGCGTGGACCCCCCCGCACATGGGGAGCGCCGCCAGCAAGAGATTCAGAGGCTCTGCTCTGCTTTTCCCTTTTTGTTCTTTATGTCATATACCTTCAAAAAGCTTTTTCCGCATGTTTTTCTTTTTCTTTTTCTTTTCTTTTTTTTTCATGTTCTAAACTACTTGAGAATATGCCATTTTCTTTTCTTTTGTCCTGGGAGGTATCAAATATGGATTTACAAGCTTGTCTATTTTCTCCTGCTTTACTTTCAGAGTAGCATTGAACGGAGAATTCTAGCCTTTTATCCAATAATTTTGGGGATGGAATACCTGGTAGAGTATAGAAACTCTAACTGCTGAAGTGTAGGCTTTCTATTTCCTTGAGTTGTTTTTTTTGTTGTTGTTGTTTTTATTTATTATTATGTTTATTATCATTATTCATACTTTCTTTTCCTATGCACTTGAACATCCAGATGTATTCTGCTGTAATACAGGCCTATATATTCTAAGGTATCTTTATCTCTGAGATATTTTGTTATCTAATATTTTAATTTTACATTACATTTAAACGTTGGTATTTCTTTGTTTTGGATTTCTTTTTTTTATTTGCAAAGTAAGATTGTATGCATAATATTAATCATTACATTTTTTATTCATCATTAGTTTGCTTGTTATTTTATCTTTCTGCTCCATTACTGCTTTTATCACCTTATTTTGCTATTTTTGTCATTTTGCAGAACTAATATTTTTAAAGTATTTGTATACCTTTTTATGCTTATTTTTCAAAATCACACAAATGAGCAACAAAGAGAGTAGATGAAGACACCCCTGGTGGAGTCTCATCTTCAGCCAATTTTTCTTTGTGTAGAAATGTGTATTTAAAGCCTGTTTTCATGTCTCACTAATAACATCTCCAGGGGTCAACTTTCCCCATGCTGTGTGTTGCCAAAAGACTTAAAAATTAGGTCAAATATTAATGTAATTATGGGACATTACTTTCATGTCTTCCAAAGCTGCATGATGTTTTTGTTGCAACAAACAACTGCTTATGTTGATCCATGTGTAATGGATTATATTTTCTCTCATTCTTCTTTTACATGACCTGTTTTACAAGAGCACTTGCTAAGCCAGGAATATGACAAGTGGGTGTGTGGCAATGAACTGTGTGAAAGCAGTATGTTTTCATCTACATGTAACCAAGATGAAGTTTAAAATTCTTCCATATATATTATGAATTTTGATTAGTACTAATACCAACTAGCCTCAGTTTTGTAAGATAGGATCAACTGTCCTAAGCCTGGCTAAATGTTCACCATGCTTCACCTAGTTCATCTCGTAATGACGGTTTCGGTTTGGTGTCCCTGCAGATCTCAAAATCCAGCCCCAGGTTCTTCCTCACTTCGTAAGTGAATGCAGCATGTAATAAATCTTTGAATGGGGTAATGCTAACAACAAATATCTCAGCAACTCTCTGGAGTTTCATTGTGTGGCAGTATTCTCCATGTTCTAGCAGCTCGCGGAGGTCCTATGTACACAGCTCTCTGGAACTGGAGATGACCACCTATAGCTACTCCTATAGCTATTTCCAGGCTTCGGGTCCTCTACCATATTGCATTCACAACACCCTGTGAAGAGCCCAGCACCAGCTGTGAGACTGACATCTGTTCCACCACCATTTGCTGTATGCTCAGCAAAGCTTTCTATTGTTTATTCTGATATGTCTATATCACAGATTTTTTTTCTTTCTATATCAGTGGCTTTGTTACAGCATACTGACATAGAAGAGGCTGTAAAGAATTTCAGGTGCATATAAGAGACAACAAAAAAAATCCAGATGGGGAAGAAGTACTTACCTTATCACTGGACAGTCATACACTTGATCCATTTTTCTTAAAGACTCAAACTAGCCACTCTCCAAAACACCTACAGCATGCATGACTTGTTGAATGTTACTGCTGCTAAGGTTATACTAGCCATGTCTCAGTACTTCTGAGGCTATGTCAAAATAACATAGTGGTAGTAGCACTGAGAAATGGCTGGTAAATTTAAGATGCGAGAGGTCACCTCCAAGCTTTCTGCTAACAAGAACATCAAGAAAGCCCTTTCTAAACAACTGTACTGCTTCTGGAAGTTCACTATGAAGACTCTCAGACTGTGCCATGGGCTTTACCAGCATAGATTCAGAGAAAAAAACAAGAAATCTATTCTGAATCTGAAGTGTTGCTTCATATCAACTCCCATGTGCCTTGGTCACACTCTAAAATCATATCCATTCAGACCACTGTTGCTAATTGGACTAAAATTAGTCACATACAAGTGCACAACAAAACTGGACACTTCAATTGTGTACATGATATCCCTATGCATTCAAAGACCTGACATCATTCTCGGTGGACAGGCCTTACTTCTTTCACGCATTATGTTTCCCTTTCATGAGTGCGTATTGCATGTGACAACATCATCATTGCTGTTATAGTTCAACGTTGTGACTCTGAAAACCAAGCAGCCATGCTATACCTCAGGTCCTGGTGGCTGTTCTCACAACGCTCCTTTTAGCGGCCTGCTGGCACTATGATATTAGCATAATTCCAGCACAGAGTGTGTTTCTGTGATCACCATGGCCTGACCCGCACATCCTTCTCCACGCAGAGGCAGAGGGGAGCCCTTCAAGATGAATGGCTCAGGGACATCTTTGTGAACTCTGGAAAGCCTTTGTCTCACTGACTGTAGCATTTGGTGCTGCCTCAGCCACTGCGACTCCAGAAGGGAAGGTCCGTTTGAATGATATGATCTAAAAATATAGTGATGAAGTCATCCTTCCCAGCATCTTTCAGCTGAGATATTTTATCCAGGAATATCTTTGTCTGGCTCTGAAGACTCCAGATTTCTTTTCCTCTGTTCTGTTGAATGCTTTCAAAATCCCTCCCTTCAGATATATTTTGAGCTCTCTGTCTGCAGGAAGGATTTTCAGCTCCCCCCATATGCTGATTGTCACCTTGTCCCACTTTATCTGCCCTATTGAAAGCATATTTTCCAGTTCTGTTCTGCATATGCATTTGTATGTGCACACACACCGAGCATACTTGACTGAATATAGATGAATATAGATGACATTCTCTTTGAGGAAGAGTATACTCTATGTAACACATGGGCCCATTATTCAATTGCCCATCTCCTGCCTCCATTCTTCCTGCGTTGAGATGAAGATATATGCTAAAGCATGGGAAATAAGTGTTATGCTCCAAGAAAGCAGTCAATAAACAAGGATGAGAGAAATGCATTCAAGGCTCTTCTGATCAAAAACATACTTTCTGATTCAGGGGTTGCTGGCCTACCAGTCACTAGGGTCTCAGGGATCATTTTGATGTGATATCAGTTACTGCCTTGTTGTTATGTTCTTTTTCAGTACCTACTGTCACGAACAGAATGTTTGTCTAGATGCATGTTTGATGTAAATCAGTGAAACTGTTCTTACCATGTCATGATCTTAAGTCTCTATCCAGAATCCAGTATAAGGGGCAGCAGAATCTCAAGGTCTCCCCAAATCGTACTGGCCATTCGCTTCTCCTCCCTTTGGATTCTTGCTGAAGTCCCTAGATTAAGGACAGGGATGCTCTGCTGTGCCCAAGGTTTGTGGCCTGTGTGCCTTCTTTACCATAGTATTAATTTAATTCAGCATGTCTGCTTCAAAACTGAAAAGGATATAACCAGGCGGCAGAAGCACCCCAGGGAGAAGAAGGTGGAGAAAAAAAAAAGAAAAAAGAGTTAAGATCGCTCTCAATAATCGCCATGTTAAGAAAATAATCACATATTATAAAATGAAACAAAACCTAAAGAACTAATTGTTTTAAAATATAAGAACCTATATTTTCCCTCCTCAGTATCAAGTGCAAGCAAATATTCCAGTCTTTATCCAGTGACATGGCTCACCAAGATAATCCCTGAAAATAATCTCTTTGCACCCAAAAATGCTAACTCTTTTCTTCTAAGTAATTAATAAAGCAAATGCAAGGGGATTACATTTTTATCTCCAGTTAGGTATTTTGGTACAACTTTTCAGTTTGTTTTGTCTGTTTTTTGTTTTTGTTCAAGGAAGATGCTTATTAAAATGACCATGCATTAGATCTGGACAATTAATACCAGAATTACTCAAGAGATTACCTTAGTGATCAGCAGTCCCTTTTTTCAACATCCTTTTTGCCCTTGGGAGTTTAGGACTGCAAAGTTTCCATTCTCACAGGTACCTCCTAACACAGTTCAGGTGAATTTGAAATTCTAACAGGTTTCTCTTCCCACCTTTGTACACCTGGAGACATGCTTATCTCCTTCATTAGCTGTTCAGTGTCGGTCTTGCACTTTGATTTTACTAATTAAACAATTAGATGTAAGAAGTTACATCCAAGTTTTGACCTCAAACAGCATACACAAGTAAAGCTTGCTATTCCACTCCTTACTTCACACACCCAACCAAAATTTCATTGCTTTTTCAGTGTCAAAATCAGACATTTATGTCAGGGATACTAAGATATAAAATTCTTACACTTGCATGGACACCAATCCTTCTTTCTGGGACCAGTTCAGATGATTCAGGTTGCAGGTATAATACATTAAATATTAAAAAAAACAGGCCTTCTTCCTGAATGTACCCACACTCTACATATATATTCTCATCAATCTGTGAAGCCAAATTGATGACTTTTTACACTGTCTGATCACAGAAGTGCTGGATGACAGGCCTTATTTATATATCATGGGGAAATCCTGGGGCCAGCCAGCCCTTGCAGTGTTCCTTTAAGGCTGAATTACCTCCTAACCAGAGGTGGTGTTGTCTCAGAACATGTATGTAGGTGCATGTAGCTGCAAAAACTACAAGCCAGAGCCTGAGCTATGAAAACCACACTCAACATCCTTCCACACTGAATGCCTCTTCAAAAGCTTTTTGGTTTCTTCTGTGGGAAGTGTTAGTCCTTGGTCCAGTCCTGTTCAACTTATTCATCAATGACCTAGATGAAGGCACAGAGTGCTCCCTCAGCAAGTTTGCTGATGATACGAAAATGGGAGGAGTAGCCGATACCCCTGAGGGCTGCACTGCCATCCAGAGGGACCTGGACAGACTGGACAACTGGGAAGTGACAAACCTCATGCAATGCAACAAGGCCAAGTGCAAGGTCCTGCACCTGGGGAGGAATAACACCAGACACCAGGACAGGCTGGGGACTGACCTTTTGGAGAGCAGCTCTGCAGAGAGGGACCTGGGTGTCATGGTGGATGATAAGTTGACCATGAGGCAGCAGTGTGCCCTCGTGGCCAAGAAGGTCAAAGGGATCCTGGGGTGCATTAAGAAGAGCGTCTCCAGCAGGTCGAGGGAGGTGATCCTGCCCCTCTACTCAGCCCTGGTGAGGCCACATCTAGAGTATTGTGTCCAGTTCTGGGCTCCACAGTACAAGAGGGATGTGGAGCTGCTGGAGAGAGTCCAGCGCTGGGTTACAAGGATGATCAGGAGACTGGACCATCTGCCCTGTGAGGAGAGACTGAGGGAGATGGGCCTGTTCAGCCTGGAGCAGGCTGAGAGGAGACCTGATCAGTGTATATAAATACCTCAGGGGAGGGAGTGAGGAGGCTGGTGCTGGCCTCTTTTCAGTGGTGGCCAGCGATGGGACAGGAGGAAACGGCCACAAACTGAAGCAACAAAAGTTCCACAGGAACTTAAGGAAAATTTCTTAACAGTGAGGGTGACAGAGGCACTGGAACAGGTTGCCAAGATGTGGAGTCTCCTTCTCTGGAGATTTTCAAAACCCGCTTGGATGCAGTCCTGTGCCACATGCTGCAGGTGACCCTAAGTGCAGGGGGGTTGGACTAGATGATCTCTAGAGGTCCCTCCAACCTTAACAATTCTATGATTCTAAGTCAAGCAGGTAATAGTGTTGGCTCCCATACTACCTTGTGATGCTCCTGCTCTGGAAGAGTAATGCAAACAATATTACCTAGAACTAGATATCACCCCCACAGCAATAAGGAAATCGGGCAAAGCAGCATCACTTAATGGGAACACACCTCACATACCTGCCAGAGCATTATGGCTCTCAGAGACAGTGGATGTCCAGCCTTCATGGTGCTTAGCTGCCATCATTACTGGCTCGATAGCAAGAATGGGTCACCTCGTAACACAAATATACCTGGTGACCAGTCACATGGCAAGCTGTGAATCAGCTACGTCTGCACTTTGTGCCTCCACAGGGGTAAATGTGGCTCTAACTGGGGTGAGAGGCACATATCAGGCTGCTATCTACCAAGACCAGCTCTGCACATGATAGAGTTAACTTGGAGCACCAGCACACAACTGGGAAAGGGTGGAGGACAGGAAGTATGCAGGAGTAACTGGATGCAAAGCAAGTTTCTCAGCATTGCTCTGTGTGGGCTGCTCATTTGTCTGAGCAGCCAGGCCTCAATGTTGATGGAGAAGCTGTGGCAGTACCGTTTCTTGATGTTATTTATTATTATTAAGTGTGAGTGGAATAGAGGAGGACTCATGGAAGACATCCTTCACAATCTCCTAAATATTGCCATATCCTGGTTTTGGACTACATATATATATATATATATATATTTCATTTCCCAAATGATGCAACACAGTACACTATGATATACTAAGTGCCCAAACCATTAACCAAGAATACAGGGAGGAGGGTGCAGCATTCCAGGAGGTTGAGTCTATGATGACAGTCATCCAGGGCCCTACCCTATATATGCTGCGCACTATAGGTGTTTAACCACACTCTAGCTTAAATAGGCCTTATGTGGCCTTGTTAAGCTTAAAAGCATTAACAAAAGCATCAGCAGCAACATTAGTATTATGTAGGCAGAGACTACCTTGCTGAACTGCAATGAGTTTGTAGTTTGGTAGGTACCATTTTAAAATTGCGTAGCTAAGGTTTAAAAGCAGTTAAACTGTGCCGGCTGGTTTGATCAGAGAGGTTATTACATTGTAACTTGGATGAAGGATGAGGACAAATAAAGCATGGGTGTAATACTGCCGTATGAGTGTAATACCTGTTGCAGGGAGTATTTATACTTTACTCCCTGGGAGCACATATACACAAGACAGCAGCATCGTAAAACGATTCACAAAAATCTCTCTGGAACTTGTACTGGGAGGAAGGACAGGAGTCATCCTGTGCACACACGTCAACTCCAACTCCTTCATCTGTCTCAGAAAGACCAACTCCTGGACCTAGCTGCTGCAGGCAGAGCAGCCCATTAATCATGACAGTGTGGCCAGTTCTCATGCTAGTGCCTCCTAAGAAAATTGCTTGAAAAGAACAACTGCAATGTTACCTCTCATTATTAGAAATGTATCTAAATATAACCTGGAGCTTGTTTTCTGGAGAACAGGTACTGGCAGGTTCTAAGCTGCAGATGGGAATGTTTGATACCTCTCAGGTGCACAACCTTCCATTGGCTGTGGTTCATACGTCACCTTGATTTTGCCATGAGGCCTTAATAAATGCCTACAGAAGATGAACAGAGATGGGTATATGGATTGGAGTTACTTGAAGAGTTTGGATTATGATCTTGTGCAGGTTTGGACATAGTACGGCCTGCTAGGCTGCCCACAAGGTGAGGAGTCTTGAAGTCACTCAAATGTAGTCGTTGTTACAATGATGTCCTCTTAAAAGTTCTCTGGAGAACCTAAAGTCATGCTCTTTCTCCTTCTCCAGTGAATGGTAGTCTGCTTCCCTTCAGCTGCCTTATTAGGAAGGCCATACTACTTGCTAGTGTCTATGTGCTGACCTTTTTGTTAGGGTCTTTCCCCAATATCATTTACTTAAAACTGGAATATTCACTTTCCTCACTTGCTCACCTGGAGTTGAAACTCTTTCTTGCTTCTTGCCTGACTGCATCTTTCATCTCCTTCTAATCTGTCTGCTCTGACTGTGTGGCAGTCCCTTGGTAAAAGTGCCAAAATGCACATTAACTTTCCTAAATTTTGGTTCTGCATACATTTCTTCCAAATAGGAAAGAACACATAGGTTTCAAGTA